>NW_017728992.1:54539140-54544374 GCF_001723915.1 Gavialis gangeticus | reverse complement strand
TTCTTATTGTAGAGTGAAAGCATTTGCCTCAGATTTAACAAGTGGCCTCTTCGGAGCAGCAACGCTCCCAGCCTGGATTCCTTGGATTACATCTCACTTTCTCAATAATCCTTCCATTCACAGAGCTAACAGTTTTCAGCTATAGCCTCAACCTCCAGTTGACAGAGGTTATTTATGTTCCTCCCATTTGAAATGCAGGGAGGTGAAGGCCCAAAGCAGCAAACTCCCTGAAACGCACCTAATTACAGGAAATGTTGTGTGCAGAGCTCTAGGTCATTAAAAAATACCATGGAAAAATGTGAGTCAATGTCCAGTGAAGCAGCAAAAGAAAAACAAAGTACTTCATAAAGGGGCAGGAAGTAAAATAGCACCTGTGTTAGGTTTTATTTTTGTTGGGGGGTAGGGGGTGGGTTTTTTTGTATAATGATATCTCAGACTGATCCCAGGGAAGAAGGAATGGACAGAGAATGTTCTTTTTTTTTTAGAGAGGAACTTCGATATACGTGTGTTGCATTTTTCTCATACCTGCTAAGTGGGTATGTTGTTAATACATGCTGGCCTAAATTTTTTGGCCAAGCTGCAGCTGCTTTACTGCCCACCTAGGAGAATCCTTCAGTGAAGTCTGGTTATAGTAGCAGCTCCTGCATCAACCCTTCCAGCTGCCGGTATCAAGGTTATAGGTGGGGGAAAAATTATGGCTGGCACTTGCTGCTCTCCTAACAATCCTCAGGTGGTGGCATGGCCCCTGTGGGCTTTTGGCAACCTATATAAATCACCTTGAAGTTGCTCTGCTTTATGCTGCTATCCAGGCTAACACATGGATAGCCCCAGAATCTCATCAGGATAAAGCAGATTTACAATAGCTTAAAGCTAATCAGGCCACCTCCCCTTGATGTGGACAAAAGGCCATTTGGACACAGCCTCAGACACCTCCCTTATTATCTGTTCAGTGTTGTAGCTCACCATATCAAATCTGTCCTGATAACCTTGAGAAAGGCAGGCAAATGAAAGAGTAATTTAACTATGGTTAAAATTTGGCAATCAGTGTATCTTTGATGCAGACCGCAAAGCAAACATGTCCATGAGACACTATGATAACTGCAGTCTGCACACAGACACCATGTCTGTCAGTTTAAAAAAGGCTACTGAGCAAGCATGGACTTTACCTGATTTTTACTACTTAGGGTAATTATATTTCATCTATCTAAATTTTCCCTCTACATTATTAGTTAACTGTTAACTTGTCCAATTGATAAGTCTTCATTTATTGTATTACATCACTGTGTTTTGTTGTGGTACCCATTTTGACGGCTGTTACAGGTCATGCCAGAAAGGCCTGCACTTCAAAGATGATCAAAGTAATTGCTATTTTTGTGTAATTCATAGCACTGATAGCATTCTTTGCAGTTGCTTTATAGCCTACCTACAATTCCATTCTAGATAAGGAGACTACTGAAGTGTAAGATCAACATCATTATTTTTCTGGGACAGCTGTGGGAAAAAGTAGGAAAAAACTAATAGAAAAACGTGTGTTCAACCAAATATTTTTTCAGGTTCAGAAATATTCAGCCATTTAAAAAGTAATTCTTATTCTCTATTATACTGTTTACTTTCTGCCATTACTAGTAGATCTCATGGTAAAGATGGCAGTATAACCTTTCCTTTACAGTATTTCTATTCTAGCCCAAAACAGGACTCAGATTTTCACAATCTGAAAATCCTGATAGGCCTGATCCTATTAGAGATGCAAAACAAAGCAGGTCCAGATACATGTAGATAAGAAATGTAGCTCTATAACTCCTTCATGTGTAACCAGGCCTCTAAAATTTAATGGGGCCAAGAGCTATAGGACTCACAAAACAAACAAAATGCTAGAAGGGAAGAGCCTCTATGAAAATAACTATACTTCTGAAATGGAAGGCTCTATCTTCTCTTTAGGCTACATATTTTTAAGGTGCCTATCACTACCACGCCCTATTTCAGTTTCATGTAGGAATGAAGATGCTCTGAACATATCCAAAATTACTATAATCTTACTGGGCGTTTATACACATGCTCTGGGAGTGTGTGCAGGGTGGGGGTAGGGTGGGGCTTTAATTAGAGCAGCTTTGAGAGTCTCTCTGATTAAAGGACCCAGGGGATTAGCATCCACAAGCTGTGAAATGGTGGTGAGGGTGCTTTAACTAAAGTTCGTTGACTGAACTTTAGTTAAAGCGCCCCCCACCACCATTTTTTAGCCCAGGGACACTGCTACTCATGATGCTGGAGACTGCTGGAGCACAGGTAATTACCACACTCCAGCAGACTCAATTCATTGATTAATCAAGTCTGCTTTGACACACTGTAATTACAGAGCATCGAAGTAGCCTTGCTGCATGTGTATAGGCACCCATTGTTTCCCCCTTTCTTCTTGCTTTTTTAGGCAAGTTATCATTGGCAACACACAAGGGGTGCACACGGGCGCATATGCACCCCCTCAGCTTGGGAGTGCACCCCCAGCAGAAAAGCACCGCTGCCATTGCTGGCGGCTCCACAGGCAGTTGCCACTTACCACCCCCCCCAACCCCCCCACTGACAGCATCTGTGGGCACCCCCCAATTGCTGTTGGCCACCGCTGACACTGCTGGCAGTGTCTGCGGGTGCTCGCCCCCCACCCTCCAACACTGTTGTGGCCACCTGCAGGAGCTCCCTGCTTGCCACCACCACGCTCTCACTGCCACCACCTGTGGGAGCTCACCATGCCCCCCCAGCCTCCAGGGGCACACGGCATTCATACAAGTTATATTTCTTTCTCCTTTTCTTTCTCCTCCCATGAGGTTTCCTTATTGTGGACTTGATAAATTGCCTGCTTCATTCATGCTGGATTTCATTTAAGAGTGCAACCAGTGGGCATAGTATATAGCAGTATAGAAAGTGAACTATTTTGTTTTAACTTATAGATAGAACCAAGTCAAAACTATAGTTTGGACAACTCTAAGCTGTGAAAAAGTTGAGAGCTGAGTTAATGTAGGGCTGGCCCTGCTACCATGGGCCAAGCTAAGACTCAGATCTCAACATCTCCAAACTTTGGACAAATGTTGATCTAAATCCAAATGTAAACATGGTAATCCCAAGCCCAGCTGTGATTTTAAGTCTTAAATATAGAAGGAATGGCTGTAGTACAGTGCCTGTGATATGATTAGCAGTAACACTTTTATTTTTAAGGACTTCATCCAAATCTATTTACCATTAATGGAAAAAAAATCCCATTGATTTCAGTGGGCTTTGGATCACACCTCCATTTAATCAGCACACCTCAATTTCCTGGTTGCTAGACTGAGCAGCTCAAATGGAGGTTGACTCCCTTCATTGTGCTAATGAAGTTTGGCCTGATTATTCTGGGCCTCAGCACTCTTTTGGAACATAGTGGTGGCTAACGGCTAGAGAGTGCTCCTGAATCACTTCTCCTGCACCTGTGCAAATTACAGAAAGAAACAAAACACCCAAGAAGGAAACCCTGATGGCTTTGCATGTCCTGTTCATTGAACACCTGGGTTACATCCATTGTTTTTTCAGTGAGCTAATAAAAAATGTCTGTGGCTATTTTCAGGCTTAGTCATTTGCTGAACAGAAATGGACTGTGCACTGAAAATAGCTGTTGAATTTTATTAACCATTGGTTTGTTTCCTAGTATTTAGTAATGAAAGAGGGAGGATATGGTTTAGCAGAGCTGCCAGCACTGCTGCAGTTTCTATAAGGTAGAGTCCTACTGTGTGTTTACAAGCTGTTATAATTAGCTTTTTCTACAATAAGTCAGCCCAGTCCATTCTCAGTCAGAGACAGCTGGTAATGTTTACTATATCCCAACAGAAACCTGATCGATATTACATGGGCAACAACAATTTTTTTTCACTACCAAGGATCATTTAAAAAAAAAAAAGACATCATCAAGCACAATGGTTGGGGTTTACAGCAATAACCCTAACAAGGATCTCTACATTTCAAACCATATGTATCAAGCATTGGAGGTGGCACCTTAGTAAAAATCCCAAATCCAAGCATCCCTAAACTTTGTAGGTGCCTTCAGCAGATAAACCTGAATTTGAATGTCCCATTGGACTCCTCTCTCTATGCTAGGCTAAGATAGATGTAAATATCCTTGCATCCTTGGAGTAATCCAAATCCAAATCTGAATGTTGTTCAAACCCATCTCGCTACAAAGATACTAAAATGCAAAACACCATTCATGAATTTCATCTGTTGCACATTAAAACCAAACCACATTAATTCAGTCAAGGAGTGGATGTTCTATCAGGCAGCTGTCTTCAGAAATCTTTGATGGCTCCCTGACCTTTACACAAAACAGTTAAAAATTACAAGTTTTGAAATCCAATCCTTTTGCTGTCATCTTTTCCTCTCCCCTTTGCTATGCTGATGCCATCATTTTTTTCCTGACATGAATGTCTATGTTCAAATCTTCAAGGTGCTCAGCATCCTTGCTCCACATTGGCTGCAGATGGGATTGGGAGTACTTAGCATCTAACAGTATTCGACTTTCCAGTAAGCAGGCAGACCAATGTTTTCAAAAGCGGCCGCTCATTTTTTTCGCTCTCTTGATTTTTTGTCCCCAAACACAGATGAAAATGCAGTCAATATAGGATTTTTTGGGTGTATGTTTTGTTAGTTTCCTTCATCAGCTAGAGCAGCCTCTCAAGGCCTGCCAAACGATTCCTGAATTCTAGCACAGGAATTGCCAGACTGGATTTCACAGGTGGCCAATCTCACCAGCATGTGGTCTCTGCGGTGGTCAGTTGCAGCCATTTCCATAAAGTGCAAATAACTCCATGGTTGACAGATACAGAATAACTTGCCCACAGGGAAAGTTTCTTCCTCACTTACTTTAGGCACTGTTTAGTTTATGCCTCACACTTGAAAATTTATAGCCCTTCTGTTGGCACCTAACCTACTCCACAATCAAACAGTCAGATATTTGCTGGCACCTAGATTACCTCACTAAAAGGTGACTTGGATCCTATAAGACTAATGGATCACAGAGAATTTAGGAGGTTGTGTAAGACAATCTTTCAGTCACTCTAATTCTCAGCGTTTATTCCCCATTCTCTCATACTGTACGTTTACTGAAGTATAGAGATGACAAAAATCTATGAGACCATACTGTCCATCACTTCCCCAAAACAGGAAGTTTCCTGCAGCTTGTTTCATAGTTTCATAGTTTCTAGGGTCGGAAGGGACCT
>NW_017728992.1:54533347-54534140 GCF_001723915.1 Gavialis gangeticus | reverse complement strand
TTCACCAAGGCGGAGGATGACATCCTTAGCCTTGCTTGAGATGCCTCAATAGATTAGCTCTGCAGGTGCTTCCTCAGCTTGACAAAGGGTTTTTCAACCCAAAAGCTTGCTAAGATATATTTCTGTAACTAACTATTCAGTTGGTCTGCTAAAACATACCAGATTAAATTGAGCCAAAGGAAGGGACCTTGTCTGCCAGTGCCATGTCCTTAGACCAACACCCCTAGGCACCTGGCCGGAAGGACGCAGGGCCCTGGGCACATCTAAACCCCAGGGTTAGGGCTGGCAGGGAGACTTCTCTGCCAGCTGCTGGAGAAAAAGCTCCTGCTGGAGAGGAAAGAAAGGTTCTAGTCTGTGACAGTTTGGCTGCCTGAGATGTTGCTGGTGCTACTGTGCTGCTTACTAAGTTATTGCTGGTTGTCATTTAAAGTGGTGGACCAAGCTGAGGCTGTAGGGGAGGAGGAGACCGTCACTGGGACACACTACCATGTCATGTAGAGGCCCCAGCGCCAGTGAGGGCATGTCTTAACACACACACATTGTCACCCATGTCATGAGTTTTCCTTGTCAGCACCCTGAGGTGCAGTTTCCCAAAAACCCCTGTGTCTAGCTCCTTGAAATGTGGCAGGCTTCCTGCTCTCAGAAGGGGCTACCATCCCGACAACTTTTATCTGAATAAGCCAAAAAATGACAAAGTTATAGGTATTTCAGTGATTTTCCCCTTATACTCTATGGCCAAATCTCCAAATCTCTCCGAATCGGCGCCAAATCTTCCAAAGCCAATTTGGCCGAA
>NW_017728992.1:54528033-54528347 GCF_001723915.1 Gavialis gangeticus | reverse complement strand
CCTTTGTGGCTTCAGTGGGAGTTACCATCCCTACAAGTTTCATCCAAATCTGGCAAGAAATGACAAAGTTATAGGCAGTTTTGTTCTTCCCCTTTATACCCTATGGACAAAATGTCAAAGCAGCTTTGAAACGTTGAAACAGTTTCAACAAAATGAAACGGAATAGCCGGTTCAAAATAACATGAAACTCTAAATGAAACACTGTCCCATCGAAATGGAAGTCGAAAAGGAACAGTGCTGTTTCACACAGCCGTAGTACCCACTTCAGACCCCCCTCCGGATATTGTACTGCACTCTCTTGCTCCAGCTGGCAA
>NW_017728992.1:54516682-54523033 GCF_001723915.1 Gavialis gangeticus | reverse complement strand
ACCCCCCTCCGGATATTGTACTGCACTCTCTTGCTCCAGCTGGCAAGGGTATCTCTGATAGGACAGATCCATCTGAGATATTGCTACAGAGACAAGGACAGGTAAACAGCAGGACCAGATACAGACATTCAAAAAGCCAAAGGTTCAAGTAATCTGTTATATGTTTTACTCTAACATTAGATTGGTAGCGAACAGAACACATTTGCCCTTTTGGGGCGGGGAGGGGCACACAGGCTGTCTGTATGTGTTGAGGCCAGCAGGATGGGGGTGCTCCCTGGAGCTGTGCCAGCTTGCAGAGGCATAGGGTCCCTGGGTGTGTGTGTGGGACCCCTGTGCCTCTGTGAGCTGGCACAGCCCCAGGGAGCAGGACTAGATTCAGGCAGCCCCCTGCCTCCCCACCAGCAGCATCAGCCACTGTGCTGACTCAACTGTGTGACAGTCCAGGGGCAGGGCTGGCTAGGCACTTAGTGGGAGTAGCTGAGCTCAAGCCAAGTTCCAGCATGCCTCCCTGTAAGGGAGGTTAGTGGGAAGCCGCAAAGCAGGGAGGGATGCTGAAGAACAGTGACCTAACTTGAGTTGGGAGGGGACTTGGTATAGAAGTTCGATAGACCAGCCTAACCTAAATCACTTAAGTCTGATACCACATCGATCCAGGTCTATCATCAACCAGGTTCTGCCATTTTTAAAACAGTCTATGCATGCTGAACTTCTGTACAATTATGGGTGTTGACCAGTTTCTGATCACATATACTAGTATAAGTATAACATCTGTACCTGGCCCAAAGGTGCAGAATGTGAAAGCCCCAAGTCTCTGCCTGAGGGTCTTCTCTTGAGACTAAATTAATGCATTTGAGCTGAATGCCCTGCCACTCCCTGGGAGAGAAAGGAAGGCTCCAAGGCAACATTACATAGTACTTTTCTGTTCCCTCAAACCTCAGTCTGGAAGACACCTGTTCATACAATGGTATTTGTCATCCTTTGCATCTGTGGATTTTTTAAGTGCAACTTGAATTACAGCTGCAACCACATAATCAAGCAGAGCTCCTGGTAACAGAAAAGATTTACTCTACCAGTTCAGCAAACACATGAGTGATGCTCCAGAATGACCCAGACCACAGCAAGAAGGATTCAACCAACATTCTTTTTCACCTCCAACCTCTTTTGTTTTTTAAATATTATTTTTCTTCCCTGTCATCTCATGCACCTGGAAGACAACCTACCATTTAGACCAAATTACTGTATTTACTTGAATACAGATTTTTCCCCGCCTCCAGTTGGGATGGGGAAAAAGCCCCTCATCTTATAATCACATACAAGGAAATCTCACTAAATACATTGTCTGTCATTAAAGTACTGCCAAAAGCAGCATGCGCTTAGTAATGGAAACCAACTGTGAAGCTGATTAAACACAGCCAACACTGAGCATGACTATAAAACACATGGCCCATATTGAGCAAATACGCTGATAGGAACTTACCACAAGAATAGGTTAGTGCAACCCATCTGAATAAGACATATGGTAGTGCCTATTAAGTGTAATCTCCCTAGCCACCGACTCTTTTTCAAGTCATGTTGAACCACAGCACTGTATATGGTTCATCCAGAATCCCTTTCAAAAAAAGGTAACATGCATGAATTCTGGATGAATAAGGTCTATGGGTGCTATATGCAAACTGCTATACCATGTTTAATTTCAGGGGTTTTGTTTTCAAATCTGTTCCTTGCTTCCATGTGCTCTGTGAGAGCAAGGTCTGACAGTAAGGAGACGGGGAAGGGGCTACCGAAGGAAACATTTTGGGGGAAGCAGAGAGCAAAGGACTACCTGATCCTTTAGATCTATTTTCCCTGCTGTAGGAGTGGGATCTGGACAAATTCAAGGCAAACCTCCAATTAGATTCTATACCTGGAAAATTACAACAAATTTATACATTTTCCATAAATTGAATCTAATTACTGGGGGGTTCTCTTATAATCAGGGTTGTCTTCTATTCCAGTAAATACAGTAATCATTCTTTCATCCTACTGACATCACTAGAACTAGTGACAGGAATTTTGTTGACTTGGGTAGATTGTTAGGTAGCAAGTCCTGCATGTCACATGTTACAAATAAAATCAGTAGTAGTGTGCTACCTGCTTCTACCAAATCTATTCTAGCCTTCCGTGATATAAGTGGAAGATAGTCTACTGATCTTTTACTAGGGTAGGAAGGTTGTTGTATCTGTGATAGGGAATATGCAAGAAGCAAGGTATGTACTTTGCTTCTCCCTGTAATTTCCAGAGATCTTGCTTCTTGATTTTACTATGAGCAGGATCTAGCACACTAAGAACAGTCACTTAGGTCTGTTCACCTTTTCTGAGATGCCTAGAGCAACCAATTTCTAAACAACTGTCTTTCCTACCTGAGGCATTATTTTCAATTAAGATAAGCAAACAAACCCAGTACGGAATTTCCTAGTAGAAATATTTGTTTTCTAGGACCTTAATTATAATGTTAAAAAAGCAATAACCACCCCTGTGTTTTGCTACTGTTTTCTGTATAAAGATAGCCTCCCTGATATTGTTAATTCCACTTTAATTAGCTCTCCCCCCTCCATGCTCTGTGATGCCAAGAGGTGAATAATACATTAATTTAACTTTGTTTTCAACTGCTCATTTATTCTTTTTTTAAAGCTGGAATTAAGTTGTGTTCCAATTTAATCTTATGTTGCAATCTTATATTATAAGGGCTTTTTAGTGCTTGAAAATACTTGCATATTTTTCAGAAAATAAAAATAAAAACTTCAAGACGACATTGTACAAAATACACACATACAATATTAGCCAGTCTTGCCACTTAAATATAGATTGCTTTTATTCATACTGTATTTGATTTTACAAGCCAATCGCAACATGGCTGCTTTTGAACAAACCAACAAGTACTTTGCAACATGGGATCTTCACTAAAATATTAATACTACAATATCTGTTAACAACGAAATATCACGAGAATTCTGCCAAAAGATACACTTGTATTCCTGTATTATTTTATTACTGAGAAATAATGGCTTGCTTTAGAAAAATGCAAGCAATGCACCTGATATACACCACAGAAGGGAAAGCTTTAGAAATTAGTAATGTCAAAAAAATAAAAAATACGCCTCTAGATTTAGGTAGCCCTAGATGGGTTGAGGGTGAGCAGAATTTTTTGTAGATCACATGTTGGAAATTAGATGCAAGCTTGGATAACTTGGCAAGCTTGGACAACATGCAAGCTTCATCAGTGATTTGGATTTGGGTATTAAAAGTGAACTAGCAAAGTTCACTAATGAAACCAAACTATGGGGGAGCGTGGTCATGCTCAAGGACAGGCTGGCAATACAGGCTGACCTAGACAGGCTCACGAGGTGGGCGATCCTCAACCTGATGCCATTTAATACAGAGAAATGTAAAGTGCTCCATCTGGGGAGAAATAATCCACAACACACTTACAGGTTCACCAGTACTATGCTTGCTAGCACCACATTTGAATGAGACCAGGATGTCATGATAGATAATAAAATGAACATGAGGCACCAATGTGATGCCATAGCTGGCAGATCAACTCAAACCAGGTTGTAGTGTGCCATAAATCCATCGTCTATATTAAGTCCATGAGTTTCTGTATCTAGGAGGCTGATGAAGTGAAGTTCATAGGCCTGGCTGTGAAAAGTGGTTTGTAAATTCGAACAACCACTGAACCTTGCTAACCTAACTTCATCATCAGAAGCCAACTTCCTACAGCTCAAAACACAAAACCTACCAACAATCTCCAGTACCCCCACAAACAGCACACCAGAATCTATCAAAGACAAGAAAACCCAACTACCTGTGGGGGCACATTTCTCACAAAAACACACTCTGTCTCCAGTCTCTCAGGCCTGATCTTGACAGGGAATTTACAAACCTCTTTTCAGAGCCAGGCCTGTGAACTTCACTTCATCAGCCTCCTAGGTAGTAGTAGGTAGTAGGAATTCTGACACACTATAACCTGCCAGACATCTGATTCCCCAGGTACCTCTGCATTTTCACCTGTGCTGCTACATCCACATTCCCCGCAAAACCCCAGCCTGTCCCTCACCTCCTGATGCCTCCATTTCCATTTTCATTGACTGGCTTTCTTGCCTGCATTGCATGCCAACCTCTGGCTTCTTTACTATTCCTTCCATCCAGGAACAGCGCACGCGTGCACACACACACACACCAACTGCAGGTGATTCCTCAGCCCGACAAAGGGTTTTTCAACCCAAAAGCTGGCATCCGAGGCAGCTAAGCTGAGCCTACCTAGAGCTTCACAACTCCACTGCAACCAGAAACCCTCAGGCCTGTTGAAGACATGACAAGTCTGGGTTTCCCCAGCCAGGACTGTGTGCGTGCATGTGGTAGCTAGAAATTATGACACCTCCTACTCACCTTTCACCAGGGTCATCCTCAGTCCTGGCATTTCCTGGGGCTGCTGCACTGCCAGCAGTCCCACCAGGCCTCCCCAACCCTGGCAGAGTGCAGTTTTAGTGGTCATGCCCAGGACCTAAGTCCTCCTCCATAGCCCCAGCCCATACCTCCAAGTTCATCCTGGCACGGAAGGTCAGCAGGGACATGTTCTTCCCCTGCTGGCTGGTGATGCAGTGAGTGCCCCCTCCAGCTCTGAGAGTGGAGCATTAAATGGCTTTTAAAAAATGAAAAAAGGAAATAGCTGCGGACTGAGTGAGGAGGGTAGCATTCACTCCATCTGCACCTGGAGCTTGGGGAACCCCAGCAGCAAGAGGTTCACCTTGAAGAACACCAGCTGCTCCACCAAACCAGGATCCAAACAGGTGTGGTGGGGTGTTCCTACATCCCCAGCAATGCTGAATACCCACTTGCTTGGAACACTGGTTGGTGGACAGGACAGGTGTTTGTGGGCAACTATGACCAGATCCGGCCACATCTGGCTGTGGCTTGCCCAGTAGGCCAAGGGGTCGCACAGCAGCAACTCCATGTCCTCAGCAAGATAGGCAGCCACCAAGGCCTGAGTGCTACCTGCTTGATGGTGCAGTCTAGTGCCTCTGGACCCCGCCACAAAAGCCCACATTGACAGCACCTGTGGTGGAGGAGGAAACTGGCTGGTGGGTAGTGTGCTAGCATGGGACAGTGGATCCCCCTCTTCCACATCTCCCCGCCTTCACCATTCTGCATTCCTGACTCTCTTCACCAACACCTCGATCCACTGATTCAGGGTTTGGCTTCTGCATCTGCTGCCCTTCACCCTCGGGTCACACATGACAGCCAGCATGTAGACTGTACTGGACCACAAGTGATCAAGCTGTTTCCTGATGCCCCCCTTCAGCCACCTCACCAGTGCTTGGACGTCTGGTGACAGCAGTTTCACCAGCCAGGAACACTGATCCCCTAGAAGCTCTCCATTTGGCTCTGAAGTTCCCTCACTATGGGGATCACCTAGCTAATGAGGGCATCAGTAGTGCTGAGGGTCCCGGTGGCCTCGAGGAAGGCCTTGGGGACCACCAAGATCTGGGAGATGGTATCCCATTCAGCTCTGTTAAGGGGGCCGCTGATCCCAATCTCCCCAAGCAAGGCTATCTCATGGATGGGCTTCTGTTGCTTCACCAGCCTTGAGTATCAGGTATGAGGAGTTCCACTGAGTCTCCACAACCAGCGTGGTTTTGTGCTGCGGGATGTTCAGCTCTGCTCGTTTGTCTTCCAGCATCTTAACTCCCTTCATGCTCCAGTGAAAGTAGCCTGCCACCTTTCTGCATTTGGAAATGAGCTTGCTGGTGGTGCTGGCGCCATAACCACCAGCCCTGTTCCCCTGACAATGAGGTGTAACTTGCGTGCCACACAGCAGATGACAACAAAGTTGGCATCATGGATTGCCTTGACCATATTGGCCCCATTGTTGGTGACCACGAAGCCGCGGGTGAGCTCACCCTGCCCAATGAGCCACCCCAGTCTCATGGCCCCCATGGTTTCTGTTGCCATGTGGGACTCATTCATCACCTTGTCTTCAAGGAGAGCCCACCGATGGCCTGACTGATCACACCAGTGCCCTGTGAGGGAGAGGTAGGCGTGATCTCCACCCCAGCTGCTCCAGATGTCTGAGGTGAAGTGTAAGGCCATCTGCAGACCTGCCTTGTGCAGCTCCTCCCTCAAGTACTCCCTGCATGTCTCACCGTCCTGCTGAAGGTGGTGTATGCAGGCACTTGGTAGGATGGGGCCATGAGCACCATGAGCTGCCTGAACTGTGGCTGGTCAACTAAGGAGAAGGGCTGGCCATCCACAGCAAGCATCTCCCCAGTGCTCTGGGTGATCTTGCTTGCCCTTGCAACGCGCCCTCCTTTC
>NW_017728992.1:54510337-54511682 GCF_001723915.1 Gavialis gangeticus | reverse complement strand
ACGGGGGGCTTTGCAGCGAGAGGGGAACTTCCCTTAAGGCATGCTCCCGCTGGTCCTAGGCTGAGGAGGAGCAAGGGCAGGGGGTGGTGCCTGTGGAGATGCATCAGCATCCCTGTGGTACTCATGTGTTTTGTTCCTTTGCCTAGCCTGGTTTTGGCTCACAGTGCAGGCAGATAGCATATGTGGGATCATCTGCCAGCTCAAAATGATCCCAGACCACACTACCCACTCACTTCTGGGGTGCGGGTGCATGTGTGGATGCTGCAATTTCCCCTTCCTCAGCAGACACAGCAACGGAGGAGCTGACTCAGATAAACTGCTTGCCTCCGCAACATCTACCTCAGCCTCCTCCGAAGTGCCTTCTGGGGAAGGAGACCTGACTGTAGGGGAAACTTGAGGGGTTGTGGAGCACAAACTGAGATGATTCTCCCTCCTTCTCCAGAATTTGCCTTGCTGTGGCACTCAGATCCAGATCCAGCTCCTACTCTTCCTCTGGCACTGGAACGCTCAGCATGGGAAATGAAATGGGGGTGGAAGAGATTGTCATGCTGGTGCTGGTGCTGGTGCTGCTGCTTGTTGTCATAGTTGGGAGGGGGCGGAGTTATGGCTGGTGCCCTTGGAGGGGATGCAGTCTCAGGCACATGCAGTGGCACTGGCACTGCTCCCTGCTCCTTCTGGAAGCCTCATTGCTGCTAGTTGTAGCAATTTCCTGAGGCTGTGTCTCAGTTGGGGGGGGGGATTACACCTCTACCTCTACCCCTTCTTCCATCCCGCAGGCTTGCCAGCTGCCTTTCCACTATGCTTCATGGTGTGTTTCATAGTGTCTTGCTTTTATACAAATATATAAATGTATCTGAATTCCTATATAAATTCTGTAAGGTGTGTTGTCTATGCCACAAGGTATAAATGTATCTGCATTCCTATATAAGTTCTATAAGGTTTCTGGTCTATGCTGCAAGGTATAAATGTATAGAAATAAAATATAAATATATCTCCCTTCCTATAAAAATGAAATTCTATAGTGTAATATCCACTATAATTATAAAATTGAAAAGAATAAATAAATGAATATAATAATAAAATAAAAGGGTCTAGAAGAAAGAAAAAGGTATTTTGGAATCCCACTTGCTAGGCTACGTTAGGCTAGTAAGTAGGAAATCATTCAAAACAATGCTAGTAGTAACCTTTGTTGTCTAACGCTCCTGACGTGCTGGAAGACACAGCTCAGTAACTGTCAGGCCCCAAGGCAGAAAGCAGGCCAGTTCAAACAATGCTGCCTTTTATGCTGTTTTTCCATCCTTTCCCCAGAGCACTGGCCAGTGACTGATCCTTCCCTGAGATCCCT
>NW_017728992.1:54503708-54505337 GCF_001723915.1 Gavialis gangeticus | reverse complement strand
ACCACGAAGCCGCGGGTGAGCTCACCCTGCCCAATGAGCCACCCCAGTCTCATGGCCCCCATGGTTTCTGTTGCCATGTGGGACTCATTCATCACCTTGTCTTCAAGGAGAGCCCACCGATGGCCTGACTGATCACACCAGTGCCCTGTGAGGGAGAGGTAGGCGTGATCTCCACCCCAGCTGCTCCAGATGTCTGAGGTGAAGTGTAAGGCCATCTGCAGACCTGCCTTGTGCAGCTCCTCCCTCAAGTACTCCCTGCATGTCTCACCGTCCTGCTGAAGGTGGTGTATGCAGGCACTTGGTAGGATGGGGCCATGAGCACCATGAGCTGCCTGAACTGTGGCTGGTCAACTAAGGAGAAGGGCTGGCCATCCACAGCAAGCATCTCCCCAGTGCTCTGGGTGATCTTGCTTGCCCTTGCAACGCGCCCCTCTTACTGTCCACCTTTCCCCCACTGTTCCAGGGTGGCCTGCTTCTGCTTTGGGGGAACGGGGGGCTTTGCAGCGAGAGGGGAACTTCCCTTAAGGCATGCTCCCGCTGGTCCTAGGCTGAGGAGGAGCAAGGGCAGGGGGTGGTGCCTGTGGAGATGCATCAGCATCCCTGTGGTACTCATGTGTTTTGTTCCTTTGCCTAGCCTGGTTTTGGCTCACAGTGCAGGCAGATAGCATATGTGGGATCATCTGCCAGCTCAAAATGATCCCAGACCACACTACCCACTCACTTCTGGGGTGCGGGTGCATGTGTGGATGCTGCAATTTCCCCTTCCTCAGCAGACACAGCAACGGAGGAGCTGACTCAGATAAACTGCTTGCCTCCGCAACATCTACCTCAGCCTCCTCCGAAGTGCCTTCTGGGGAAGGAGACCTGACTGTAGGGGAAACTTGAGGGGTTGTGGAGCACAAACTGAGATGATTCTCCCTCCTTCTCCAGAATTTGCCTTGCTGTGGCACTCAGATCCAGATCCAGCTCCTACTCTTCCTCTGGCACTGGAACGCTCAGCATGGGAAATGAAATGGGGGTGGAAGAGATTGTCATGCTGGTGCTGGTGCTGGTGCTGCTGCTTGTTGTCATAGTTGGGAGGGGGCGGAGTTATGGCTGGTGCCCTTGGAGGGGATGCAGTCTCAGGCACATGCAGTGGCACTGGCACTGCTCCCTGCTCCTTCTGGAAGCCTCATTGCTGCTAGTTGTAGCAATTTCCTGAGGCTGTGTCTCAGTTGGGGGGGGGGATTACACCTCTACCTCTACCCCTTCTTCCATCCCGCAGGCTTGCCAGCTGCCTTTCCACTATGCTTCATGGTGTGTTTCATAGTGTCTTGCTTTTATACAAATATATAAATGTATCTGAATTCCTATATAAATTCTGTAAGGTGTGTTGTCTATGCCACAAGGTATAAATGTATCTGCATTCCTATATAAGTTCTATAAGGTTTCTGGTCTATGCTGCAAGGTATAAATGTATAGAAATAAAATATAAATATATCTCCCTTCCTATAAAAATGAAATTCTATAGTGTAATATCCACTATAATTATAAAATTGAAAAGAATAAATAAATGAATATAATAATAAAATAAAAGGGTCTAGAAGAAAGAAAAAGGTATTTTGGAATCCCACTTGCTAGGCTACGTTA
>NW_017728992.1:54477410-54498708 GCF_001723915.1 Gavialis gangeticus | reverse complement strand
TTTGGAATCCCACTTGATAGGCTAGGCTAACAAGTAGGAAATCATTCAGATCAGTGCTAGTAGCAGCCTTTGTTGTCTAATGCTCCTGAGCTGCTGGAAGACACAGCTCAGTAACTGTCAGACCGCAAGGCAGAAAGCAGGCAGTTCAAACAATGCTGCTTTTTATGCTGTTTTTCCATTCCTCTCCCAGAGCACTGGGATTGGAAGGGACCTCAGGGAAGGATCACAGTCACTGGCCAGCTACACAGTCAGTATGAGAGCAGTCCTTCCCCGCTCTTCCCTCCTCTTCCCCCTCCCTCTCCTTACTTTCTGTTTCCCTGCAGGCAAGCCCAGCTTGAGCTTCGAAACTCGAAACATTTAAAAAATTTTTAAATGTTTCGACTGCCCTCGTTTCATTTTGAGGCTGTTTCAAAGCCCTTCATTTCATTTTGATTTTGCTGTTTCCAGCTCGAAATGAGTCGAAACAGCGTCGAAACCAAACAGCCGGTGAAATTTTGCACAGTGCTAATGGCTACAGACTTGTTTGAAGGTCGGGGTTGCGAGAATCTTGGTTTTGGTTAGGACTCTAGAGAAAGGGTCCTGGCTTCTAAATTTGGATCTGGAACCATCCCCAAAGCACAGGAGGGTTGTGTCTGGATCTGCAGTTTTGGTTTCAGCCTATTGATTATGACAGCCTTATGCAGGTTTAAGAACTAATCTGTACCACCAAGTTCTGCTGGCAAAATATTGAGTATGTTCATAATTAAAGTCCTCCTGCAGTATTAGCTGTCTCCACCTCTGCAAAATGGAGCAGAGCTCCTGCCAGTACCCAGCAGCTGTTTGAAGGCATGTGTAGATGTGCCTGCTCCTTCAGCGAGCTGCTGTGGTCCATTCAGCTGCTGCCATCCCCTGGCACATGTTGTACTCTGGTGGCACATCCACTGAGTGGAGCCATGCTGAACTGACAGAAGCTACAGTGACGTGGCACGGGCAGCAGCTGCTCACTCTCAGGAGTTGCCCTGGCAGATGCAGGTAGGCAGCTTCAGAGAGAAAGAGCTGACAAAAGAATGGCATGTATATAACGGCATTCCTTTTAGAAAAATTCAGTTAACCTCAATTAGCAGCTAACCCCTAAATGATTGCTGAGCTCTGGTTTTGCTTTTTAAATCTTCTTGCTGTCAGGATGGAATCCAAATTAAAAATAACTTCTGGAAAATATGAGAGACCTATGGGAGAAAGTTATTTACTGGAGGTTTTGTGAAACACTGTGCACTTTAATGAAATTTCATTTGTCAAGTTTAGTGGTAGTTGGGGGAAAGCCAAGTTTATTTTGTCTGCCTTTCTGCTCAGGAACATCTTTTCAGTCCCATAGCCCCAAATGGTGCTTTTCCTTGATTTAGATTGGTTTAGTAAAGAAAGAAAAAAAAGAAAGAAATTTGAGTCTGAAGGCAAAAAACAGGTCTTTCCAACACGCTGTTCTTATTTAATGTGAGAAAATAGTTAAAATTTATGAAACAATATAAAGAAAATAAAGAAAATCCTAGATAATTATGCTTCTTGCCCACAACACTTGAAAAAAAATACTTTCAGCTGTGACAAGCTGATGTGCCCAGGTGCGGTTTTTATTTTCATATAGGTTCTACACTATATGAAATTCTTGTATAGGGATGGGCCAACTATCAAGCTTTTTTGGAGGGGGGATAGAGGGAAGAGTGTAAGTATTATTTCTGATGGAAGAAATGGCAAGAGATATGCTTAAATGGAAAGTATGTGCCTGCTCAACTATTTATGTCCGTGTGAAGGTTGGCTGCATAGCACCAGCATAAATATAATTTGGTGTTATACTGTTGGAAAAATCAGTTAAGGTAGCAAAAAGGAAGGATTTCTTAGAGTGATATCTTTTATTAGGCCATCTACATACTATGCTCAGAAAGGGCACCAGCTGACTGAACCTCAGCAGTTGGCTGAAGGAGAAGGCATGTCTCCGTACTACATAAGTTGGTCCTATAAAAGATAACACCCTAAGAAATCCTTGCCTCTCACATAAGTTCTGGACCATCGTGGCTACAACATCACTCTTACACTACCTTAAGATAACAAAAGTAAAAGCATTTCAGAGATAAAAGTGAATGAAAATGGAAGTGTAAACTTTCTTTATCTCTGAAGCTGGAATTGCCAGCAGAAACAGTTCCCCATTTTTAAGTAGAAAAGGAAGAAAGTTTCTCCATTACTACAGACATGCTTGTGATTTGTTTTAGAAAGCTATACAGCCTGAGTAGCTGGCAATAGAGAGCTGAAATACGGCAGAGAAATAACTCTTGCTGAGAGCTTGCCTCGTGTTGGTGATATTTTTTTTTATTTGACTGAATTATGAGCCTGTGGAATGTGCATATGAACCAGGCATTGGATACTTGGCCAGAACATTTCTTAGGAAGGTCTTAAAAAGCCTGCATCTAAGGAAGGCTGCTCTGTGAGTGTCTGGGTGGCCACTTTAGCACAGTCCAGAAGCAAGTCTTGTTGTTCTGGTATCTTCCTCCTGCCTAATGAAAAGGCAGGAGGAAGATACTCATCCTACTAAATATCTCTGCAGAAGTGCATGCAGGTTCTAACACAGCTGTCATCACTGCAGTAGCATTGGAATAGAGCACTTTCCTGTAGTGCATAAAGCAATGTGATTAACATCTGTCACACATGACCTGTTCTCTCCCATCTTCTCCCCGTCAGAAATACTGTTTATACAAGAGGATATGTTGGTTTGGTGGGTTCCCCCCCCCCATCAATAAAGGATATAAAAATAATTTTATTTAATTTGGTGGGGCTAGATTCATAAACTTGACTTAAGTAGCCAATAGTCAGATGAGGCAGATCAAGTCAACATTTAGATTCTGGAATCATAGAAAATTAAGGCAGGAAGGGACCTCAGGAGGTCATTTAGCCCAAGTCCCTGCTCAAAGCAGGACCAGCCCCAACTAGATCATCCCAGCCAATGCTTTGTCTACCTGGGTCTTTAAAACCTGTAATGATGAAGATTCCACAACCTTTCTCCATAGCCTGTTCCAGTGCTTTACTACTCTCCTAGCAATAAAGGTTTTCCTGATGGGTAACAAAAACTTCCCTTGCTGCAACTTGATACCATTACTCCTTGCTTTGTCATTTGCCACCACTGAGAACTATCTAGCTGAGGGGTGGGCAATTATTTCAGCTAAAGGGCTGCTTAATGAGTTTTGGTGACCTGTTGAGGGCTACTAGCCCCAACCTTTGACAGGTGCCCTGCCCCCCGATCACCATCTTGGGATCGGAAGTCCTTCCCCCTAACCTCTGACCTTTGCCACCCAAAGTCCCACCCTTTACCCCTGGAAGTACTCACTGGGGGAGGGGGGTTGCCATCTTGGAACTGGAAAAAAAACCAAATCATATACAGGCTACCCTTGCCATTTGTGGGGGATATGTTCTTGTATCCCCTGTGAATGGTGAAATCCACAAATAAGGCACTGTGTTCATGAACGCCGTCTGCGTTCATGAACTCAGTGCCCCTGGTGGCTGGGGAGGGTGGGGGGGCACAGCTGCTCTGACAATGGTGGGAGCACAGCGGCAGCAGTGAGAGCCCAGCAGCGGGAGCCCAGTGGTGGGAGCCCAGTGACAGCAAGCACAGAGCTCCTGAAGAGCTCCTTTAAGTCCATTTAAGAGGTGGATTCAGCATTCGCGAATATTTTAAACCACGAATGCTGAACCCACAAATAGTGAGGGTTTCCTGTACTGAAAGTCAGACATCTATAACATATTTTAGTTTAATTAAAAATACATATTTTTGTCATGATTTATGTGTTTGCATAGTATATATAGAGGTGATTGCATGATACCTCAAAAATAAAGTCTTACTCTTGTACAGTGTGTGTGTTCGTGTCTGTGTATGTTGGGGTGTGTATGGGTGGTTGTGTGTGGGGGGGTTTGTGAGGGGATGTGATTCTGTGTGGGAGGGGCTGTAGGGTATGATGGGGAGGTGTGGAGGTGTATAAGTAGAGGAGTTGTGGGAGGTGTAGACAGGGTGTGGGTGTGTGTGGTATTTGTTGGGTATGAAGACCCCCCACATACTCTCCCCATGGTGCATAGCCACTGTTGCTAGCAGCAGCAACAGGTGGTGGGCCTTCGGGTTGCTTGTGGCCCGTGGAGGCGCAGCCACCCAATGGCACATGGCTGTAGCCGATTCTGGGAGCTGCACGTGGAGGCAAGTTGTGGAGCCAGGCTGGCCTGCCTCTATCATGGAGGGCTCACATGCAGCTCCCAGGACTTGTTTGCCACTGGAGGGAAGCCCCACCCAAAAGAGGCAGCTGCCTTTCCTGCTTCCTGCTGCAACGTGCAGCTCCCAGGACTCCACCAGGAAGCAGGGAGCAGGGCTCCCTGCCACTTCCAGTGGAGTTCCAGGGGCCTGGTTTTTTTGAAGTCCAGAGTCCTTACTCTACTGCTCTCCTTCCTTCTTTCCTTTCCTCAGGATCCTGAACTCAATCATCTCATGGTCACTGCTGCCCAAGTTGCCATCCACTTCTACATTCCTCACCAATTCTTCCCTGTTTGTGAGCATCAGGTCAAGAACAGTATGGCCCCCAGTTGGCCCCCCCACACTTGCAGGAGGAAGTTGTCCCCAACATCCTCCAAAAACTTCCTGGGTT
This sequence comes from Gavialis gangeticus, assembly GCF_001723915.1. Lineage (NCBI taxonomy): Eukaryota > Metazoa > Chordata > Crocodylia > Gavialidae > Gavialis > Gavialis gangeticus. The sequence goes on along the minus strand of NW_017728992.1, from coordinate 54,494,062 downwards.
GGCTGTATAATGCTGTACAGCCCTCCCAGCATGTGTCAGGGTGATTGAAGTCCCCCATGAGAACCAGGACCTGTGATCTGGAAACTTCCACAGAAAATCTCATCTACCTCATCCTCATAGTCTGGTGGTCTACAGCAGACCCCCATCATTACATCACCCTTGTTGCTCTCCTCTCTGACCCTAATCCAGAGACTTTCAACAGGTTTATCCCCAGTTTCTTATTGGAGGTCTGATCAATCATATGGCTCTATGACCTTTGGTGCTTCTATTCCAAAGGTTCCCAAGCATTCTCTATCTGTTAAAAACAGGTTATTTAGAAAGACTGCAGTATTATTTTCAGTTTAAGAATGGCCAGTGAAGCTACCTGCACTAAAGTTAGCATACAGTGCCTCACAGCAAAATAAGCAGGAGCCTGTAAGCAGCCATGAAGACTCTGGCAAAGCCTTTGGCAAAATCAGAAAATGTTACTTTATAACACAGGACATTTTGCACTCAGTACTAGATGTGGCAGCACTTCTTTGTTTATTTTGAGGGGATAAATTAAGCAGCTATCCATGGGTGGTTAGGAAGAGCCTGGGGCTAGAGATTATCATATAGTTTTTAATTAGATCAGAATGAAAATAGGTTTAAATCCCTAAGGTATACAAAATAAATTCACATATTTAGTTTTTCATAGTAATTCTGGATCCCCATAACAACAGGTAATGACTACTGGTTATTTTGTAACCTAAGGCTAATGAGTAGTGTATTTGTTCTACTTTAGCTGACAGAATTTTTGAAAGAGCTCACCACAATACCCAGACATTCCAGGGCACAGAGGAGAGCTATTTTATCTGCCTGTAGGTAAAATGTATTATTTTCAAACATTGTCCACGGGGGTAACTCATGAGGTACACATAATACCTTCTGCAGGAGCTTGGAAACAAAAGCTAAACAGTCTTACTCCAATTTATGTCAGTATAGGACAACAGTATAGTACAAATAGCAGGAAAAGGGGCCAGCACTTAAAGTGATGAACAGCTCTTAAGAAGTTGTTGGAAAGTCCTGAGCCTGCAGCCACATTCAATAAAATTAATCAGGTCCAGATTCAGTTTACTTGAAAACACATGCATACCTTATCCCGAGATCCCAAATTAATGTCAACATTTGCTAAATCAAACAGGGGTATCTGAGATGCCATCACTCTTCTGCAGATTTGGAATAAAAATAAGTGCATTCTCTTAGATGTGCTCGTTTTTGGTACCTAATCAGTTTTCAGTGGTTGGGATTAGGTTCTGATTTAATGATATATGGCATACTTCAGTATAAATGGTAGTGATTTTTAAGAGCACAAGGAGGAGATAAGTTGATCAAACATTTTCCACTGAAATTGTTTTAGACTACACAGAATTTTTGACAAAGTGTCTGCTTACCATAGAAATATTGACTTTTAATTTAAACCTTTCTGGCCGAAAACTGTCTCAAATTGTGATAACTTCTTCCATTTTTACTGAGATTTTTCAGTGGGAGGGAAAAAAAACTCACAACATTTTCAGCCAGCTTTCATTTAATTTAATTTACTTTCCTTTCAATGAGAATTTGGTGCTAAAAGTTCCCTGCGCTTTTGAAAATCTATTTCACAAATTCCAAAGATTAGTATAGGCTTCTCTGAGGACTCATCTTCTTCAGTAGCTTCCTCCTTTCAGTGCAAAGCACCACTTGGGGAAACAGCTAACATGATACCAGTAAATGGGTTAAAGCAAGATTTGGGTTTTTTCCAGGACTGTATCATTCTAATCAGTTCTAGATAATGACTTACACTGAATAATAGTTTTTTGATTAAGACTTCAATAAAATAACTTCCTCGGTGTACTTATTTACAAATGGATGCTAATCATTCTTCTTTGTTTCCTTCCTGGGGTGCCTAAAGGAGCTGTAGTTCATTAACAGCTCTACTTTGTTCTCAAAACACTAGTCCTAGTTCACTCTTTTTTATAGTGGGTGTAATTCTTTATTTCAATGGAATTGCAGCAGTGTAAAATTGGAATAATGCAGGGTTGACTCAGGCTTCCAAGAGGGGCTATGATCGTGCAAAACATTGCTGCTTTAATTTCTGACATTTTGAATCTCAGAGTGGGCAGACTTGGTTGTAACAATGATCTTGGATACAGTGTAGAACAAAAGCTTTAAAAAGGCATTTCTGTAGACTAAAGCATATTCCTCCTTCAATACAGAGATGGGAGAAACAAGCAAAGATCATTAATTTGGGGACTAAGAAAGGCAATTCTGCTAAAAAATTCTAGCTCATATGAAGATTTTGTAACACATGGTGAAGTAAAATGTTAAGGGCCAGATTCTATTCTGCCCATTTCACATGTAAATAAACTTAGGTGCCTAAGGGCCATTCTATTTTACCCTGCCCAGGTCCCTAAAAATCTGTTATTACAGAAGGTTTGTGGGCCTCATCCTTCTTGCAGTCCTAAGAGTCAGATGGTGGCATGTTATAAAAAGAGATGCAATATGCAGTGTCAGAGCCTTGAACAAGATGGACAAGAACTGTGCTTAGAAGCCTGAGGGCAGAGACAGAAGAGACAATTTTTTGCCTGATCTGGCCCCAGAAAGTGGTGTACATCCATGAACAAACAGAAGTGTATGGCTGCAGACCACTTTAAAAGGGCCCGATCCCATGAAAATCTGAATTCTCATTGCATGAGGGTTCAGATGAGTGCACTCCAAAACAGAGCAGGTTTTGTAACTTGTGTCTGCAGACCTCCCAGCCTGTCTTTGTTTTCAGAATGTGAGGGAGGAAAGAGAGCAGAGGGAGTTTTTTGCTGCTAGGGCTGGAGGTGGGCAGCGCAGACTAGGGAACCCCCAAAACGAGCTCCCTCTAATCCCTTTCCCTCCTCTAATTCTGAAAACAGCAACAGGCTGGGAGAAGGGAGTGGTTGCTAGAGACCAGGCTGCAGGCTTGCAACAAGCAGCTGGAATCAACAGCAACTTCTCTTGGGTCTGGATGATTGTTGCAATTCAAGTATTGCCAACCCCACCCTGCCAAAAATCATGAGACAAACTCTTTAAAAAAAAATCAAGAGATTAGCACGGAAATCATGAGATGCTGCTTTTGAAATGCGTGCACATGTGCGTGTGGTGGGAGAGTGTTATTTGTGAAGGTTTTGGAGGCTGTGGGTGTGTGGGGGGGGGTTTGGAGCATGGGGAGGGAGGGTCCCAGCACACCCTGGCAAGATGTGGGGCACTGTGCATCAGGAGTGAGAAGCAGCAACAGGGCTGAGCAGGCTGTAGCTTGGGAGTGAGGAGCAGACAGACAGAGACAGACACACAGAGAGAGCACCCAGATGGTAAGTGGAGAGAAAAGGGCTGGCAGGGGAAGATCAAGGCCCCTGAGGTGAGAGGGAGTGGGGCAGGAGCAGGGGCAGGAGTGAATGGGGCCCCAGGGCTAGGACGGGTCATCCAGAGGTAGGGAAGTGGGAGGCATGGCCCCCCGCAGCAGTGCACACGCCTGGGGGAGGCATAGGAGTACATGCCCCCTTGCGGGGCAGAAGTGGGCTGCCTGCTGCAGGCTAGGGCTCTGGACTTTGCTGCCTTGCCCCAGGAGCTCAGCTACGCAACTCCAGTGTGCCTCCGGCTGCCAAGGGGGCTGGGGATGTGCCACGCTGCCAGCGCGCCTCATGTCCCCTGCCCACCCAGAGGGCGGCAATGGCATTGCGTGGCTGAGCTCTTGGGGCAAGGCAGCAAGGCACAGAGCCTCAGCCCGCAGCAGGCAGCCCACCTCTGCCCTGCATGCCCCTGTGTCTCCCCCAGGGGTGTGCACTGCTGCAGGGGACTGTGCCTCGCCCCCAGACTTCTGGATGACCTGCTCCGGCCCTGGGCCCCCATTCATCTTCCCCTGCTCCTGCCCCACTCCCTCCCTCACTACAGAGGCTTGGCTATCCCCCCACCCCAACCCCTTCCCTCCACTTACCAGCTGGGAAAATCCAAAGACCAGAGGACTGAATCAGGAGATCGAGAGTCAGAGTTATTTTGACTTTGAAATCCTGAGTCTCGTGATGGTTTTGTGATAGCTGGCACTACTGCAATTCATAGCACTTCCTGCAAAGCACTATGAGTTGCCATGGGAAGCTGCTCTTCTGTCTGCATCCTAAATCTACTTACTTAATAGTTATATGATCTTAAAAATGATACACTAATTAACTGAAGAAAGGAGATGCTTTATAACCACGTTAGAAAGTTGGGAGGCATTTTTCACGAATTCCAAAGATTAGTAGAGACTTCTTCAGTAGCTCCCTTATTTCAGTAGAAAGCATTACTTGGGGGAACAGCTATCGTAATACCACTAAATGAGTTAAAGGAAGTTTTGGGTTTTCCAGTTTTGATTTTTTTTCCCTGGGGTTAACAAGTCAAAATGTTCTGCAGGAAGAAATAATCCCATTTTCTGACCAGCTTGCATGCATAAGCAAAAGCCAAATGCAAGGACAAAGGAATTATTTTATACTCAAGTCCTAGATATAAATTGTCTATGTATGAAAGTTCTGTTAATAGCATTTCTTTTGAAAGAGAAGTTGATTCAGCAAAAATGGCTCGGATTCTGCAAGATCATTTAAGTGTTGCTTGCATAGCTGTTTCCTTTTTCATATCGGCTCTTCTTTAAACAATAGCATCATTTGGGGAGAAGGCAGCAGTTTCAAGGAATAGTCATTAGATTTCACTGTTTTTTAGCAGGGGGATGGGAGTTATGAAATGCTCTCAGGAGATTTTCTTCACATATCAGTTTACTGATTTGTTGGCCAAGCTCTTGAAACTACCCTTTGTTATTAGTATGAAACAATGATTTGTCAGATTACTTTCAGAAAAAGAAAAAAAATTATTGCTTTAAAAATAAAAGAAAAATGTAGGCATTGTCTTAAAGTTTAAGCAGGTTCCCCAGATAATCTTTCTGTAGAGTATGTTTCTTGGATTCAGGCCTGTTAAATATGCGTGTATTTACTGAACCTGGTAATCGCTACACTGTGTGTGAGGAGGAGAAGTGCTCAGCACATAACAATGAACAGAAATATGGAGGACAGACACTAACAGCATGATCTACTCAAATCACAGACAGAAATACCACTGACTATCAAAGGGAACAGGGTGGCTCTAGTGAACTGCCTAGGGCAGTGATTCTCAATCAAGGTGCTGTGATACTGTGAGGTGCAATGACATCCTTTTAAAGGTGCCACGACATCCTTTTAAAGGTGCCACAGGATGCTTCTAAATCAGGGGCGGGCAAAATACAGCCCGCAGTACCCCCCAGTGAATTGCACCTTGCCCAGCCCTTCCACCCACAAGGGTGGAAGCGAGGCATCCACATGTACTTCTCCCCCGCCAAACATACCCTATTGCGCCTCTCTCCCACCCTTGTGGGCTGAAGGGCCCGGCCAGTGTGCAGCTTCCAGGCGGGGCTGCTGCTGCCACAGGCCCTGGGGCCCTGCTCCACTTCCCCAGCCTTCCACTCGCTCCAGGCAACAGGTAGGGAAGTGACCAGGGCAGGGCTGCAGCTGGGCAGGAGCACAGAGCATGGGACTGGGGCTGGCGGTAGCACGAAGCCTGCACCCAGGGGGCGGCAGCAGCACAGAGCTTGGGTGGGCAGCACTCCCCCCCCCCACACACACACTCCCCTCATGGTGCACAGCCCTGGCAGGTAGTGGCAGAGGTAGCAGCAGGCAGGGGCACTCAGGATGCTTGTGCCCAGCACAGGCACCCAGCAGGGCGCAGCTGCAGCCAGCGCTACACATTGCGGTCTGGAGTGCAGCCCCCCCACCTGCAGTCTGTATCACCAGCACTACCCACTTTCATGCAGCACAGAAGGGAAGCCCCGCACACTGGAACAGGCTGCCTTCCCTGCCAGGGCTGCACGGCAGGAGAGGGAAGTCTCAGAGCTTGCGCCTTCTCCCTGGAGGCAGCAAAGGCAGCCGGCTCTAGCACCTGGGGCTTCCCTCCCATGCTGTGCAGCCCCAGTGGGGAAGACAGCTGGCTTCAGCATGCAAGGCTTCCCACCTGTGCTGTGCGAGTGCAGGGAGCACTGGTGATACAAACTGCTCAGCAGGGGGATGTGCTCCTCCCCATGATGTGCAGCACTGGCCACAGCTGTGTCCCGCTGAGCACCAGAGCTCTGAGCACCCCTGCCTGCTGCTGCTGCTGCACCATGTGGGAAGTGTGGAGGGGGTCTCCACATTCCCCCACCTTCACTCACACCCCACACACCCACACTCTGCCCCCTCAACCCCCCACAGATACATAACACTCTAACATACCTGATGCCCCCCCCACAGCCACACCCCCTCACAACCCCTCCACAATACCCCCATAGCCTACCATACACACACACCCCACTTCCATACCCCACCATACATACACACACACACAAAATATACACGACTAAGAATTTTTGAGTTATTATGCAATCTCCCCTATATAGACTATACAAACACAAATCAGCACAAAAATATTTTTTGTAATAAAATTAAAATATGTTCTCGTAGGTGTTTTTTTTTAGTGTATGATTTAGTATACGATTTTTTTTCTGGTTCTAAGATGGCAACCCCCTCTCCCAAAAGGAGTATTTCCAGGGGGCAAGGGAAGGAACTTCCAGTGGCAAAGGTCAGGTGTTAGGGGGTGGGATGTCCAGTCCCAAGATGGCAACCAGGGGGCAGGGCAACTTTCAAGGGGCAGGGCTACCCTCAACAGCTCATCCAAACTCATTAAGCAGCTCTCCATGCAAAATAATTTCCTGCCCCTGCTTTGTGAGCACTGTTAGGTGTGTGAACACCTACACATGATCCACAAGATCAATCCAGAGATTTCAAATGGGAATCCATTGTGTCAAATACATTTTGGAGCCCATTGTGGTCTGAGTTCTTTGTAACACAAGAATTGTTCTACGATTTTTCCATAGTCTAAAAAAACAAGTGAAAGCTAAGAACTGGCATTTTCTAAAGGGTGCCTTATGTCTAAAACTATTGAGAACCACTGACCTAGTGGTTTAGGGGTTTTTTGGGTCAGTGGGAGTATGGGAACAGGAACTGAAGGACAAAAAACAAGTCCTTCCTACAGTGCCAAGGCACTGATAACTAACCCTGACTGCATGCTCACAGCCCTATTACAACAAAAGCAAATTAAGCCAACATGTCAACAGTTTGGACCACAAAGACTTTTGTTAGGGCTACACACATTTGCAAACCTGCTCCATATGCACAACTTTTTGCATTGAGCTCTTAAACCAGGAGCAAGTGTTGAAGTACTTCAGATCTTTGCTTTTGTAACACAAACACCCTGCAGGCTTGCAGACTGACTTGTTTATGCAGAAATGGGGAAAACTGAAGTGCAGTAGTGCCTATGGTGACATGCTACCCCTGAGAAAATGCCCTTTTTGTATTGTAAATTTCCCCTGCTCCTGCCTACATTATTAAAAAGAAAATCCAAAGGTCAGACAGCCCACCAGGGTAAACCGACATAAGCTTCAAGTCTCCGGTATCATGTGAGATATTTCAACCAATCACTTTCAGAAACAGATCAAGCATTATTTGCTCATGAATAACAATTAAATCCTCATTGTGGCTGTTTACATCTGATAATAGTATCCCCCCTGATTCACACATGCAGCTTCTAAGAATATGCAATCCCTTCTGTGACAACTGTGGAACAGGAATTCAATTATTCCTTATAAAATGATGTTGCCAGCAGTTCAGAGGCAGCAGCAGCAGCAGCACAGGACTTTCAAACTGTCCCTATGAAAGAAAAAACACTAGCCAGATTTTCAAATGTGGATACTTAAGGTGAAACCCTGATTTAGGCATCTGAGTAAGTTGCCTGGTTTCCTAAGGTGCTGAGTACCTTCAGTTCCCAATCAGGGAACTTCACTGGATGCCTAAACAAGGTTTTGAGGCCAGCTTGGGAAGATAAAGAGCACCCAAGTGTGAAAATGTTAGTCCTATTTGGCTACATGGTGGCTACTTAAGAGGCATAACAAGCCATGGTATGAATCTTGGGTGGCAGCAGCTGCTGAGACAGTGTCAGTGGCTGGGCTAGCAATGACAGTAGCCACCATTCTTTTATGCTCTCAAAATTGGAACCTGGGACTGATGCCCTGGTCACCCACCTCTAATTATGCTACTGGTTTTACTATTACAGTCTGCTGAAGCCAGGAGTGACAGCCATGGTATTTAACCATTTCACGCAAAAAAACAGAACTGTGAATTTCAGGGCCAAGCATAGGCAACCCGTAGGGGGGAAACAGGGGGCACATGCTCCCCCCCCGCCCCGAGATTGGCCACTGCCCCCCCTTGCTGCCGATGCATCTGCTGGTGTCTGCAGGCAGTCCCCGCTTGTCGCCTGCCACCCCACCCCCTGCAGCCAACACCGCCGCTGGCATCTGCGGGTAGTCCCTGCTTGCTGCTGATGCTGCCGCTTACAAATGGTGTCCCCCAGTCTCAGGAGGGGCCAAGTACAGACAGTCAAAAGGCCACAGTCTGAATCAATTCAATCTTCACAGTTTAGTATAAGATGCACAGATTGAACTGATAAGCAAATGAATAGCCATTTATTTTTGATTCTGGAAATGCGGACACATGCCTGCAGTGGCCCAAGTCAGAAGGCAGGGAGTGGGGTGGGAAACAGAGCAGACAGCTTAAGCAAAGGCTGGCCCACGCCCCCTGCAAGGGGTGGTTTGTGGGGGAGATGCAAAGTATTCTGGGATGCTGGGGGACTGTGAATTAACTTGAATCTGTAGCGGATCTGGGACAGAAGTTCAATAAACCAATTTTCCTGAAATCAGCAAAGTCTGACACTACCTCAATCTGGATTCACCTTAAACCTGTTTTGGCCATTTTGAAGGCAGTTTGTGGGCACTGAACTTACGCTGTGTTACACATTTGAGCAATCTTCCAATCACTTATGCCAGTTTACATGCAATTTCTGCCCTTAGCCCAGATGGCTTGACTTTGAGGTTTTGAGCCAGGTTTTGTCAATTTCAAACAAGGCCAAATTCTGACACTGTTATACAGGAGGAAGAGATTCTTATCTCTTTCTTTTGCACAGCTCTGCTCTGTGCAGGCTGTTTTTGAAGGCAGCATGGCAGGGGTTTTACAATGGTTTATGTAACTGTTTTCCCAGGACAGGCAGCCCCCACCCTGATGCTGCCCATTTCTCCCTGCACTCCAAGTTATTTACACAGAGGTCCCAGCACGGCTCCCAGCACCACTGAATACCTGCACAACTCACTCCCAATCTATGATTACATGGCTTTAAGCAAGTCATGTGATTGTAGACCCAGTGCAGCAAATCCAGTGGTACCCTGGACTTTGCAAGTGAGCTGCCTTTCTTCTCCCTGCTCTTTGCTTTTAGTGGGAGGGACTGTCACCAAGTTTTGTTCTGTGCTGTAAGGGGCATGAGGCTGCTTCTAAGCCTTGCACAGCTGACTCCAGATGCCAAAGGGTCAGTGAGGCACTTCACATACTTGACATCATCTCTAAGGCCCCAGTAGGGCAAAATATCAGACTGTTCCTCCTCAGTAGGCATTTGCCCACCCAATCAGGTCTACATGAGCATTCATTCCTCAGGACCATTTCAGTGTTTCACAGCCATGAAATCATGCTCAGCTGCAAAAGTCTGGACAGTTATATACTGAAGGGTACCAAAGAGCTGGGATTTGAGCCAGTTTCCCATTAATAGAAGTTTTGCATCCAGGCAGAAATCCTATTTGTTTTGCTCAGAGGCATAACAAGCTGTTTCTGATCTCTGGGTGGCCTACAATACGTTGGCCCAGATCATTTTCAGAAGGTATATATTGCCATATACACTGCTATCCCATGAATATTTAGCATTTACATAATTTAAATTACCTTAATCATAGGGCAGTGTAGCTGAAGTCATATATTGGTTGAAGAGAAAGTTATGAGCAGAATTTAGAAACTAACAGCACTACCAGGCCCAACCTATGCATAATGGTGAGTTGTGGCAGAACTCAGTATTAACAGCTATCCAAAAGCAATACAGAAGTCTGTGGTACCCAGAATTTAGTGCATTTTAAAGGAAAAAAATGCTGAAACATTTTTATCTTTAGTGTTGTTATAGAAAGTACTAGATAACTTTTCTTAGAATTCTTTCTTCTCATATTTTTCTTTAGCCGGCAACCAAGTAATGGGGGAGGGGTGAAACCACATCCTTTTAGAACGTGAGAATGACAGAGGAAAACCATGCCAACATGCAATTCTACTTTAAGTCCTTGAAAGCTCACATTTTTGTAGCTTTTTTCCATTTCTGCAATAGCACTGAATGTAGAGTAGCTTGCTGATACAGAGAAAATGATATTGGTATGCAGATCAACAGAGTCAATATTGTTTTTTAAAGTATATCATAGCAATTAATAAGGTAGCAAAGATATAAAAAGACTGTTTTTCCTCTGATTCCCCTTTGCACTCTGCAGCCCACTCCCAGTGAATGGGCTTTTTAACAAGTCCTGAGAAAAGGTCAGTAGCTACATCCAGGGCTGAAATGTTTGTCTGCATTGCATCATTTTCTGCTTCTTTTTGGAGCATGGAAGGGGCCACTTCTATCTTTACAGGATAAAATCAGCAAAAGTTATGACAATCTGAGCAAACAAGCTGTGATAATTCTACAAAAGCTGGATTTCCTGAATATTAGGCACAGGCATCTACACCTGAATAATAAATACCTCTATCCTGCCCCTTCAATCTGTAACTCATAGCATTGAAAAAAATGTTTGTTTTGGTTTCTGTTAAAAATAACAAACAATTAAAATGTTTCATTTGCCTTTGTCTCTGCTTGAGTTCTCCTGATTCTGCAAGCACTGGCCTGTCTGCAAACATGGAAACTGGGGAAAAACAGGAAAAATTCAGAAAAACATTTCAGATTTCTGATGCTCAGACAGCCTGGGCAGGCTTTGCATAAATGTTTAGGGGAAAATTTTCAAAGGTGCAAGTGCAGTTTGGCACCTACCTCTGAATAACCTGCTTTTTACCACTTCTTTCAAAAAGGCTGCTCCTCAAGTGTTTGCAACCCCAAGTGAATTAATTGAACCTCCACAAGCTTTTGTACCTTGAGCTACAGCAATGGCTTTCAACCTGTGGTCCACACACCCCTGGGGGTCCACAGATTATAGGGGTTCGCAAAAGATGACTATGATCAATCAAAAGTATGTGAATATCCACTCCTACAAATCAAAGGGATCTGCACCTCCATTTAAAACAATTTTAGGGGTCTGCAAATGAAAAAAGATTGAAAAGCACTAAGCTAGACAGAGGATGGTGGTCTCCTAAGCAAGGTGCAGAATGAAAAGTGAGGAAATCTGCCTCCTATGCCCAGCTGCTGCTTCAAGACTTCCTGAGTGACCTTGAGCAAAGCGCTTAATCTCTGTTCCTCAGTTTTCTTATCTGAAGAATAGGAGCAATGCTTCAACTCTCCTTCACAGGATTACTGCAAAGCTTAATTAGATATTTAAAAAAAAACAGGTGTTGGGCAGGTAATACACAGGATTAGGCAAAACTTTAGTATATTAAACATGAAATAATCCTGTATGGGAGGAGGGTGGGCTATGTGATCCAGTAGATATTTTACATTTCAGCCTGGCATTGCCTTTTGATACTATGCATAGAAACAACAGAACACTTTATTTTTAAATGGGGGTTCCCAAACTGAGCTCTATAAACCAGTGGGCAGTCTCTTCAGTCTTGCTAGTAGTTTGTGGACTGATACTGGTTCCTTCCCCCTTAGATCCAGGTGCCAAACTGTATTAGAACACAGCTAGCATATACTAAATACTTTCTTAGCACTTTAATTTTACATTAGCAGTGGCTGCAGTCATCAGAGATATGTTTATTTGGTCTTGAATTGGAAAACTGTTGACATTTGTTAATAGAAAGGGAAGTGTCCAGATCTCTCTAACTGTGGTCCATGCCATGAAAAAAGTCTGTTACTTTAGGAAAAAAAGAGTGGTGAAAACTGCAAATTGTTTCTGGACCAAGGAAAAGGAAAAATGGCAAAATCCTTGACTACAGAATTTATGATGAATTATTAACCCAGCTCTAAAAACAAAATAGATTAAACTTTGGAACCAAACTCTTTGCTTGGACATGTTTTTGGCAAAGATGGGCAAGGCCCTTTCAGCTACTAACCTGAAGGCTCTACTCCTTTTTGAATTGCACTCGTCTCTCCAGGAGCTTTTCCGTAACGAACTAGTCCCTAACGTGTTGAGTTTAGCATTCTATTTTCAGTTTCACTTCATTAAAGTAATGGGGAAAAAACTGTCCCCCCACACAAAGGCATCTTGCACTGACTGGGATATAAACTCTAGGTGCAGACAGAAGTGCAGCTCCCTGGTCTAACATGTGACACTTCACAAAAAGTGCCATGATTTAGACCAATCTTCCCGACCCAACAGATGTTCACTGTTGGATTGGGAGGCTGGGGGATTGAGGTCCAATTTGGAGCTGATCATGGGAGAGAGACTGCAGGTCTTCAGCTGCTTTCCCTAGGTACAGTCCCCCTCTCTCCAAGTTCTAGTATGTCTCAGGATGGGAAGGGAAGAAGGCAGGGGAGAGAGGTCCATTCTGGGGTTTCCGCAGCATGTGCCCACCTTGGGGGGCTCCAATCCACCTGCCTCCCCACCCCCAAGCGCAGGTGGGCAAACCCCAAAATGGACCTCCCTCCCCTGCTTTCTTCCTGGACTGCAGCAGCCCAGCCTCTGGAGCAGGCAGAAGTTAATGAAAACACTCTGCTTTGGAGCGCCTTCATCTGAACCCTCATATACTGAGGGTTAATTTGTTGTGCTATTGGAGCACTCTGCAGCTGGGCTCTTCAGTAAGAGCATGGCTGTGGAGTGCTTTCAAGGGGCCAGTCATGCAACAGATGCAATTTCTGTCTGTGCCTTCTGTCAAGGTATCGGATTCTCTGAAAAGCAAGCAATAATTCACCAATCCCAATGAGTTCAGTAATATTTGTGGCACTCAGTACTACTCAGGATCATGCCCTTTTCTGGTCAGAAATACTCCTCTGTGGATTTATCCACTGAAATAGACTTTCTATCATACAGTTTTTAACACTGGCATACCTTACCCATTCAATCTGATTCTGGGGACATTTGTAGACCCATTGTGTTGTCCACTGAAGTGCTAATGGGACACAAACATAAAATAATGATGTCATGTCCTGTTTTTAAACAAGGCAAACCTTTTGAGAGAAAAACAGGAGGCAAACTAAAAATTAAAAACAAACAAAAAAACGCCCCCAAAATGGAAGCTTTTAAAAGCAACTGGTGGAAAAATCCTTGACTGACTCAGATGCCCTCAGCTGCATCCCTGTGCAAAGAATGGGCCAAGAGATAAAGCAGTTTGGACACACTTGTTACTTACTGAAACACTCTAGTAAAGTAATAATAAACAGCATGAACTGGGTGTGCAAACCTAAATTCACTGCATGTTTCCAAGAAACCCTTTTCTCAGAGTAAAATAATGCAATGGCCATTGTCAAACACAAAGAACATGACTGAGGTCGGTAAACACAGCAGCCTCAAGGATGGATGGGAGGGGTGGTTGCTATTCACCATATGAATGGAGAGCAAAGAGAAAAGCAGACCTGACCTTTTGGTGAGACCTGGAAACAGCCAGGAAAGCACCAGTCATTAAAACGAAACAAAACAAAACAAAAAGGGGAGGGGGGGGCCACATTTAAGAATGCTCTTCAGTAGAAACAGGAAGTGATTTAAAGGGATTAGCCCCAGAAAAACAAAGCTCCACTCCCCCTCAGGCCTCTGAGAACTCCCAGACATGTTCTTCCTTAGCATTTATGGGGCTGTGAAAATGGACAAATGCTAGCCATCACCCAGCCAATGATAGTAATGGCAGGTGACATCTCTGGACCCAACCAGTCAGCACACAATTGTCATTTTCATGGCACGTCAGCTTAAATTTAGACTTCAGTGCTTGGTTTGCCTCGTGCCATTATCTCCAACCTTGAACAGAATGCAGCAGGACGCTTATAATGCTGCAGCAACTTTGACCCACAACCACAATTGTCATCACCACAGAAACCAGTGCTGAATCATTTCTTTCCCTAGTTATGATCTTTCTACTTTGTCTACTCAGCCCCTCTCCCCACTCCAGAGTCCATCATCCTCTCCCACCGCACCGTCCTTTTCCTTTCTTCATGTCAATCCTTTCTGCATTGGTAGTTGCGATGCATCTGCATGCCAGAAGCACTTGAGAAGATTCAGTGGACAGCTTGTGTTTGATGGGGTCAAGAGAATTTTCTCAGCTAGAACCCTTTTGTTGTGTCTGACAAAATGTTTCCCATTTTTCTGACTTTTTAGTTAAACCAAAAACACATAAATAAATCATAAAATCTGTAAGCAAAATACTTTCATTGAAAGAAATTAAGTGGAAACTGGGTGACAAACTGTTAGTAACTACAGAGACAGAGAACAATCCTGCCTTAGAATAGAAAATGTCTAGGTTACTTGAATAGACTTTTCCCACCTCTTGACTGCACAGATGGAATTTTGCCCTTACTAAAAATGTATGCCACGACTCTCGTTGGTATTAATTCAACTAGGATTTCACCCCATTATTCTGTGAAGATGAGGACTTTGTGTGTATGCCCATACCACCCTGAGGTGTTTGTGACTATGTAACCCACTTACTCACTCACACTCTGCATGAGCCAAACCCAAAAATGAGGTAGTGAAGGGACCCCAAGAATTTCTGTCATGGCTTATGGACTCTTAAAGGGACTGACTGAAGACTCCTGTTGACTTTAATGGGCCTTAAATTTGGATCCAAGAATCAATATGAAGTGAAAGTGCATAGAGAGGAAGAAGAAGTAACAGCATGAAGGCAGGCCATAAGGAGTGTTACATGTACTTGAACAGGAAGGGGACTTTGATTTGGCTATACATTTGATTTAGGCTGAATGTTTTAGACAGACTGGTTTATGGTCTATGCTGGTTGACATTCCAGTTAGCACTAATCCACCACTGAAGAACAGGCTTTGTCATAAAAATACTGTAGTACTACTCACTTCTGCCCAGGGTGGAAATACCAGTAAAATCCCTGTGTGGTTTTTCAGTGCTTCAGATTCCAGATCCAGCTAGCAGCACAACATTCAGAGATGCATGAAAATTAGAGAAAGGGCTGAACTCAAACCCTGCATACAGACATCCCAGGATTTGGGAACATTTAGCTTCAGATGCAACCTCTGTGGCTTGGGCCTATTTCTAATGAAGATGAAAAATTAAGGCAAGGGGGAAAAACAACCATTTTTTTTTCTAGAACTGCTGAAAACCCAAGTCTTGAGAACTGTGCTCTTGTTTTTGTCCCAGAAGTGAACAAACATTCAGAAAGGTTTTTTTCTGTTCCTAACTAGGACCCTGACTAACCAAAGCACATAAGCTAAAGCATGTATGTTAAGCTATTGCTGCATAGGAATTGCCTTAAGCACATGCTTAATTGCTTTGCTGAATACAGGTCTGGGTAGTAGATTCTTCTCCCTCAGGCCCATTCTGGAGACAAAAGGATTGTTTAGCTTGATGTTTTTAATAGATTATTTATTGGGCTTACTTCTCCTCCTGCCCCCTTGTGCTGTATTTTTTAATGATTAGCAGTGCATCACAGTATGGCTGCTGTTTAAATATTTGCCTGCAAAAATGCAGTCTGTGCTTAAGAGAAGTGGTTTGGCACAAAGTGGACATTCTCAAACATCCATTTACCAGATGGATCACTTTAATCAATTAACAAAACCCCAAGAAGTTGGTGAACCAAATGGAATGCTCTTAAATGCATGGCATTGTTTACGAGATTTCTTATCTGTACATCTTGTAGCAGTTTACAAGAAGATATCAATGAACTCTCTAAAATATTTAAACAACAACAGAAAAGCAGTAACTATATTCTGCAAGAGCCTGATGGAAAAATGTGCTAAAGTATTTCTATAAATCAAATGTAGCAGCTTGGCATTTGCTCCAAGGCACTAAATTTAGTAAATTAGAACCAGATGATTTTAAAATAGAAACTTACATAACTTTCTAGTGTGATTTTTCTTTTCTTTTTTTCATTAATTTAACACAAGTTTGACTGTCTTCATGAAGTTACTTTGGCTACTACGACAATGCAGTTTGGTATTTAAGTAGCATATTTTTGTGATATATCCAGCTCATGGATCCTGATGGGACATTTTAAGAATAAAAACAAGGAGGAAAGGTTTTCAAAAGCAAGGAGAGGATGGAAGCACCCTCTACCCCCTCACCTACCAGCTCCTAACTTTCAATGGGAGTCAGAGCCTTAACTTCCTTTGTGTCCTTCAAAATCTTCCTCATTATTTTAAATGGCAGTGGTCTCTGCCCATCACACTTCTTCTACCCCTCCTTTCCTTTTTCACTGAAATCTATTGCCCCCCCTGCCCCCTGCCAGTTTTGCCCCTTGAACTTTTAACTAGCTGTTGCTAATCTTTAAGAAGAGTGGTAAAGCCATGGGCATAGTGGGACTTTATTTTGTAAGCATGATTAACAAGACAAGAATTAATCAAGGGTTCCACTGTATTGAAGATGCACATATTCTGTGCCTTCTCCTGTCCCTTCGCTTTTGGCATTGATTTCAATGGGAACAGAACCC
>NW_017728992.1:54462540-54472410 GCF_001723915.1 Gavialis gangeticus | reverse complement strand
TCCTTTTTCATCTTGCATCTTCAAGGCACTTCTCCCTACCTCTCTCCAAACTTTTCTATATGGCTTTCCTCCCAACCCTGGGGGCACCACTGACCAAAATAAGCCTTGCCCATTTGCTCCTACTTAGATACAGAGACCAACAATTAGTCAAGGTACACAGCTCCAGAGCAGCCCCAAATGGCTCAGACAGAACCCAAAGGACACCATTTTCAAGCTCTCCCGAGATGCATCCTGTGCAGGACTCTGCTCTAAACCAGCTGCCAAGCCATCTGCTCTGCCTAATTTCTGTTCTAGGGTGTGCCCAAACAGAAATGACTGGGTAGGTTTTATTTTGCTGGTGGCATATGGAAAAAGACTATATAGAACCACCCGAAAGCCTCTACACAAAGTCACTTCTCCTGATTTATCTTTCTTTTGGTGTTTAACTTAAGATGGGTGGATCACACCCTCACATTGCATGTTCCCCTCCCATTGCTGTAGGTCTGCACTGGAAGAACAAACTATCTCTGACAGGGATAATATTATGGCAACCCTGTCAGCACACAGATGTTCCACTTTGTCACCTAGCTTCAGTTCAAGCCTTGCAACTCTGCTCCTACAAATGTTCTCCTAACCAATGGCTTGCCTTAACCCAATAGGTGGTCAGAACACCAGGAAGTGACACTGGTGAAGGGATTAATATGAATCCCTAATAACAACACATGGTCTGGAAAAGGAAAAATGCAAAAACAAACAAACAAACAACCCCCCCCCCCAACAAACCTGATGTGTGGTGTTTCTTTGTGCAAATACAACCTCTGAGTTACCCACTATTATGGTTCAGTGGTAGTATCCATGTCTGCCAGGTGGGAGACCTGGGTTTGATTACTGGACATACACAGAACTACAGCCATCCAAGCATGAATGACTGGTGCCTCCCACGTCTGGGGAGGGGGGCACCATGGCAGTGAGTGGGGATGCCTGCAGCTGCTGGTGGCTTTGTTGGTGGCAACTGCCCGCAGAAGCTGATGGTGGCCAATCTTGGGGGGGGGGGCATGTGCCCCCCCCCCCCATGTAGTGCTTATGCATCCAGGTACTGAACATTTGGACTCAGTTTGGCCTTTGGATTCTGTCCCAATCATCTAAAGAGGGGATGGAAGGTCTGGGCAGCCTATACTCCTGCTTAGGCATATGCATTGAAGGTCTGGATGACCTCTCATGCATATACCATGATCCAGAAGGATCAACAGTTGCCTACTACCTCTGCATTATCTTCATGTGCCTATCACTATGGTATCTATAGGTTAATGCTCCCCCCACACCACCACAGTATGTTACTGTCCAGGGGCTTTGACAGCGTCAAACATATTGTCCTGCAATTGCAAATGTTTTTTTCCTCAAAGCCATTTAACTATCACACGCTCCCTTCTTAATGCTTTGATGCAGGGATTCTTCACCAGTTCTGCACCCTTTTGTGGTACTTTCATTTTCTAATATAGTAAACTGAACAGAACACATTCTCAGTAGAAGACTGTGGGTAGCCAGGATCTTTGGCAGAGATGGGCCAATACTGCTTCTGCTTCCACCCAGACACACCAGGTGTGGATTTGAATCCTGGTTTCAACACTAGGTCTGAAGTACTTCTCAGAGTCTGAAGTTCAGAAACAAATGTGATTGATCTGTATCACGAGTCAGTTTGGAGAGGCATTGAGAAACAAGGGTTGAGTGAACTGTTGCTGCCTGCAAGTTTCTGTTTGCAAGCTCTCTGCAAGATGCTAGATCAGCAGTTCAGGGTGAAGTATTCTTCTCTGCTGTTAGTGGCATAATCCAACTTGCATTGAAGTCATTAGGAGTCTTCCTATGGACTTCAAAAAGTACCTAGTTGAGGATAACAAAGAGGAAAGTAGCCATATTTTAAGTCATCCATCCAACTTGCCCTCAAAGAAAATAATCCCTTGACATTTAACAAACTGCAACTCACAGTAAAAATTTTATGGAAATTTTGTGAAAAAAACCCAATTGTGCTCTTTAAAATGTTCCTGTTTGACTTCTGGAAATTTTCTGTTTGACTCAACCCCAAAGTGATTTACAAACTTCACATTTAAGCTGTAAGCCCTGTTAAGGGGGTGATAAGCCTTTCAATTGTTTTAAGAGGCCAGAAAGGGATGATGAGGTATGAAAGTAGATCATACCATTCAGGGAGTTCAAATTACAATGACAAGAAAGGAGGAAGAGCTAGAAAACTTAAAGATAAGCCTGTTTAGAAGGAACTTTGGGCAGATGCAGACATTTGCTACACACACCCAATCTACACTTTTGCAGCTCAATTCAAGGAGCGTTACTGTAGATTGAGAATGGTTTGTACGTCCCTTCCCCAGTGCTAGGAGCCATGCCAGGAACCTGATCTAAGTAACTTAGGGTGGAAAGAGGGGCGGATGGGATTGGGTGGAGCAGCAGGTCTGCCAGGGGGCTTGTTCAGCAAGGCATTGCAGGGATCGGAGCTAAAAATAGCCTGGTCAAGGCCTGGGAGTTGGAAAGAGGGCAGCCCCAGGGCTTGGGGTGAGCCGTTGGGCATTCCCAGACCTGGGGCTGTGCTCCAAGACTTGTGAATATGTTCAGGAGATCATGCTAACCGGTTCCCAATCCAAGTTCTCCTCAGGTGAACTAATTTAGATCGGGCCAGCCATTTTCTGCCTGATTTAACCTCCCGAAAGTCTGGAAGGATCAGCACTTAGATAAGCCTAAACCTGGTTAGGTTGACCTAAATGTAAATAAAGGGCTGGTTGGGATTTTTGCATGGCTGAAACAAGACATCCTTGGTTGGCTGTTTTGTTCTTTTTGGACCAAACTGTAGACAGTACAGGCTCTCCTTCCCTGTGTTTTGGGGGAAGACGCAGACATGTTCTGCAGGTGCTCATTCAAGACACAGAATTTTGCTACATTTTTCTATTTAAACATATTCTGGGGTGTTTTTTTTCTTTCCTTCTTATTATCACTCAATACATCCTAGGGAGTAAAAGGAAGGCGCCAGGGCAGCATAGGACCTCTACTGAACAAGAAGGAGCAATTAGTGACAGACAGGGGGACAAGGCTGAGCTAGTCAATGAGTTTTTTGCCTCAGTGTTCTTGAACAGGGGTCAAGATAAGTCTCCTAATGGGTTCTTAGATGGGCATCATAGGGACACCAGCCTACCAACTGTCAACACTGACAGAGTTGGTGCAGAGTTACTTGGATGGACTGGATGTGTTCAAGTCAGCAGGCCCAGATGAGCTGCATCTGCGAGTACTGAAGGAATTGGCTGGTGTCATAGCAGAACCACTGGCACAGCTGTTTGAGTGCTCATGGCACACGGGTCAGGTCCTGGAGGACTGGAAAAGGGCCAATGTGGTCCCTATTTTCAAGAAGGGGAGGAAGGAGGATCTGAGTAATTATAGGCCAGTCAGTCTCACTTCCATCTTTGGAAAGGTCTTTGAAAAGATTACGAAGGATCATAACTGTGGGAGTCCAGCAGGAAAAATAATACAGCAGGGAAACTAGCATGGATTTGTAGCAGGCAGATCATGCCTGACCAATCTGGTTTCATTCTATGACAGGGTCACAAAATGCTCAGATGCAGGAGTAGAGGTGGATGTCATTTTCTTGGATTTTAGCAAGGCCTTTGATATGGTATCTCATCCCATTCTCATAAATAAATTAAGAGGCTGCAACTTAGATGATTACACTGTCCAGTGGGTGGCAAATTGGCTTAGCAGTCGCACCCAGAAAGTGGTGGTAAATGGGCGAGTATCGACCTGGAAGGATGTGGGTAGTGGACCACGGCAGGGTTCCGTCCTTGGACCTGTACTCTTCAATATTTTCATCAGTGACTTGGATGTGGGTGTGAAGTGTACTCTGTCCAAGTTTGCAGATGATACTAAATTGTGGGGTGAAGTGCACACTCCAGAGGAAAGGGAATGATTGCAGGCAAACCTGGACAGGTAGAAAAGTGGGCAGTACACAATAGGATGCAGTGCAACAAAGACAAATGCAGAGTGCTGCACCTAGGGTGCAAAAATATCCAGCACGCCTACTGGCTGGGAAGACCCTCTCAGGAGCACAGAAGCAGAAAGGGATCTTGGAGTCATAGTGGACTCTAAGATGAACATGAGTTGTCAGCGTGATGAAATCATCAGCAAAACTAACCGCACTTTATCAGCAGACGCATGACAAATAGAACCAAAGAGGTGATACTCCCCCTCTATTTGACATTGGTCAGACCACAGTTGGAATACTGCATCCAGTTTTGGGCATCGTACTTCAAGAAGGATATTGATAGACTCAAGAGAGTCCAGAGGGGGGCCACTCGTATGATTACGGGCTTACAGGCCAAGCCCTATGAGGAGAGACTGAGGGACCTGGACCTCTTCAGACTCTGCAAGAGAAGGCTGACAGGTGATCTTGTGGCTACCTACAGATTCATTTGGGGGATGCAGCAAAGGATCGGAGATGCTCTGTTCATCAGGGCACCACTTGGGGTAACAAGGAACAATGGTCACAAACTGGCAGAGAGAAGATTTATGCTAGAGATCAGGAAGAACTTCTTCATGGTAAGGGTGGCCAAAATTTGGAATGGGCTTCCAAGGGAGGTGGTGCTCTCCCCTACCTTGGGGGTCTTCAAGAGAAGGCTGGATAGTCATCTGGCTGGGGTCATCTGACCCCAGCACTCTTTCCTGCCTAGGCAGGCGGTCGGACTCGATGATCTGTTGAGGTCCTTTCTGACCCTAACATTTATGAATCTATGAATTTATACATCCCAGGTCCCATTCATGCACAGCTGTTTTCAGAGATCTATACATCAAACTGTAAAATGCTTAAAACTATAAATTTTAAGCATATTACTGACTGCAGGCATCAGTGGGTATTACAGAGGAACGAATTTGAGCTGGTGCATGGAGAGGGGCTCGGGAACCCAGGTATGGACTGCAGTGGCAAAATGGTAGACAGGGTTGCAATACCTGGTTAAGGGCTGAGAGCTGCAGAACAAGGTGCTCGGAAAGGGGGAGGAAACCAGCAGCTCATGGTAAGAAATGCAGATGAGCATGAAATATGCCAATGAAATCAGAGTAATTTATCTGCAATTTTCTTTCAATGTTTTATTTCCTAAACAGCAACATTTTCAACATGGAGAAGAGACAACCTTTCTATTTCCATTTACCATCCTCTCCCACCACACCCTATCTATGTATAAACTTGACCACATGTATACAAACTTCCTGCCATGGACTTGTCAAGGTCCACAGAAAATAAAAACCTTACTGTAATGAGCCTCCTGACATCTGTCTCACAGCAGCAGGACAACCCTCCTACACACTGAAAACACTGAATTGATTTTATCCTTAAGGGCTCATTCAAAAGCATCCTGCAAATTCCCAAACAAGCACAATATTGCTATGGCAGGCTGGCTGGACTCCAATGAAAAATCACTCACTCTCAACCTTTGGTCTCTTTTAAACAATTTTATTATCTGGGGAGGAAAGGATAATATACTGCAGATGACCTACAAGTTAAAAGTTGAGAGGGGGCAAAACTGCAAACCTTGGATCTCCCCAGACTCTGTGGAAGTTCAGATCAGGATTTGAGCTTTCTGATATTCCAAATTAGTTCTGTATTAAGCTAAAAATCTGCCAATGCCAAAAACTTTGAGGAAGTTCAGAGTCCAACACAAGTCAGATTTGAAATTTGGAGCCCTTTCTAATTAAAGCTGTTCTGCTGATCAAACGCACATTTCCTCTTGAGCAACATCAAGCTATATTTATTGTGCACTAACATGAGTTAACATGATTGCGCCCAAAAGCTCACTAATAACTTTCCAACTACTAAGTTCGTCTAATAAAAGATATCACATCTACTCAAAGAACCTTGCCTTAGCAAAAACAAGAAAATCTTCTAGTCTCCTGCATACGTATTATCTGTTATTTCTCAGGTTCTCAAGGAGAAGAATAGTTCATTGCTTTTGGCACTTGTAGGTTGAATGGCATGCAATCCACACTTCTAGAGGCAAGCCTTTTTTTAATCTGTGTATTAAGACTATACTGCCAGAGGGAAAATAAAGGCAAGCATTCTACATGTGCAGCTGTGAAGTTGCTTTGTTTGTGTCAGAAATGAATGAGTCTTTTAAAGAGTCTGTGGAAGCAATAGGCTTGTGCATGCTGCATCCTTGCATTCCAGCCCTTCTCCAGTCCTCCCCACATATCTCAGATTCCTCCTGCCCTCGTAACAACACCAATTTGTGGGAAGGCGGGCGCTGGAAAGCCAGTCAGTCTCAATAGCACAGATATTTTGAAGGGTAAGAATTGCCTACAGTGGCACCAGTTTCTTCAGTCTCTCCCACCCAGCAGCAGCATTATGTCAAAATGTTAATTGGGGCATGTGCCCTTGCCTTAACTTCCCATGTGCGCATGTCAATAGAGGACACTTTCCAAAGATCTGCTCCAAAGAGCTGTGGTTGTGACATTTTTTAAAAATGAATTTCTGCTATTGCTGCTTTGAAAACTATTCCTGATTCATGCATACAATGTGGACTCAAGTGCTGGTGCCACTCTACTCTGCTTTAAACCTGCATGTAGTGCTGCAAAGCACTGTAATTGCAGTCTGGGGTACAGTTGCTGAGAAATGGAGATGTCATGCTGTGGGTTCAAAAGCGTGACTTCAAGCGTGACTTTTGTCTGTTATACACGTTTGTCTAGGGGATCAAATTCCACCCATTTGGGCATGCATCTCAGAATGAAACAATCCTACTCACCACACACTACCTCCACTGAGGCCCAAATCCAGCATTTTTATGCCTATCTGTAAGCTGTGGGATCAAGCTTTATCATTGGAATTGTATTTTACACACGAAAGCACAGTTACACTATAGCCACACTCTCAGTAATCCAAATTACTTAGGCCTAAGTAAGGGATGTGCCTATTTCTTTCTGCTGTATAATGCTATCTGGAGGATAGTTAGGCTTTGAGAAGAAAATGGGTTGGGAGAATGAAACTAGTAACACCACAGCGAATATCAGTTAAAGGTATGTGTGTGCGTCTCTTTCTCTTCCTATGTTGTGACATGGAAAAAGCAAAAAAAAAGGATCAGAGAGGTTTGATATACTTTTCTTCTGTAATAACTTTTTGGGGGAGGTTGTCTGTCTGCTATTCTCCCACTGGCTGTCACAGGGTTGTATTTTGCTGATTTGTTTCAGTGGGCCTTGCCTTGTTCCTGAATGACAGCTCTGTTTCACATCATTGTCCAGGGATACTTGTTGTAAACTCTATAACTAGTCAACATTTCCTGGCGGTCCTGTAGCCACTCTCTCTCTGACGTCAGGCATTTCCTCCCCTGATTCTGTTTCCCAAATACCATATTTGGCACTCAGGGAGGGAATGCAGAGGCACTGTAGACACAGATGAAGTCATACAGCTTCCTCCTCATTCTCTGCTTTCTTGAGATCACAGTAACATCAAAATAAAGAATTTGCTTCATTACCCAAGTAATGGCCAGCCCACACCAGTTTTCCCCTAAAGATTTTACTAGGGCTCTATAACTATAAATCCAGTCCATGCAGCTCAAGTTACTTCTGTATGCAGACCCTGATAAATCCAGAATTCAACTTCATCATAAGCATGGTCCACTGTATAATTTAGTTGATCAGCCAAGACAGGCTCAAAATATTCTAATACCAGAACTGTAATATGATAGTACAGAGTAAAAATATTGCAATCTAGAATATCATTAAGAAAGGCTAAATAGCTGGCCCAACCACAAGCGTGCCCTTTATATTGGTCTAATATTTAAGTAACATGTTAAGATTACAAGGTCATGTTTACAAATGCTTCTTTCAGGTTATATCTCATTCTTGACATTCATGTGTTGGGGAAACTTGATCATGTTGTGGGCTATGCGAAAAACATTGCATTAAGATGGAGCATTTCATACTTGGGAGATTAAAATCCACCTCAAAGCTCAGAGAAAACCAGAGAAGGTAAATGAAGTAGGCTACAGAGAGGAGGAGAAAGGGAAGGCAAGTCTGAAAATAAGCAATAAGACATGCTTCGCTTTAATGAGGGAAGCAGTGTGAGATTTTAAGATCTGTTAAAAGTACAGTTATTGGCATCTTGAATTTTGCAGTTTATTTGACACCTCAAAATTGCATTCCTACTTAACTCATGCCAGCAAAGAGAGAAATTCCTTCCTTGAATGCTTTTTGCCCTTGACAAAACTTTACATTAAAACATCTGTAGGGAACAGGTAAAAAGATTGCATATTAACACTGGACATTTAAATAAATCAGAAGACATATATGTTAAAGTGCAGAAAGGTGGTAGAGCTTTTTTGTATGAGTTTAGTTTCCCTGTAAAGTACTTTGAAGATGAGAAATGTGAGTTACAAGATAATTATTTCTAGTGAGATAAAAAAACAAGTCATATACTAAAGACTTAGGCTTAAGACAAGTCAGAAGCATGACTGTCCATCTGGAGTATTTATCTGGTCCCTATTATTATAATATCCAGGTGCCTCACAGCCTTTCCTGTATATATTTTCACAACACCCACATGACAGAGGGAGACTTATCATCCCACCATTGTTTATGGGAAAACTGGGTTTCAGAAAGACTAAGGACATGTCTAAACTGCAATGGCAGAGACCTCTGCCAAGCTGTTAATGGAATTAGCCCTGTGATGCCATGTTTGTCCACCCCAAAAAAGTGAGGTGGTGAAAGGGCGACACCAGCACCACATTCAAGGCTTGTGTTTCTGATGTGCTCAATAGCAGTGGAGCTTGGGTCATCCTCTGGGATGTTCTTACTGTCTCATTTCCAGATCAGGAGGAGACAGATAGGGTTTTTTTCTCTCAGCAGTGTTGCTGAATGCTCAAGGTCCCTCTGTGTCAGCAGTTCTTAATGTTTTTAGACTCAAGGAACCCCTCAGAAAATGCCAACTCTCGGCTTTCACTCGTTTTTTGACTACAGAAAAATAATAGAGCCATTCTTCTGTTGCAAAGAATTCAGAAAGATGACAGCAGATCAAAATAGTTTTTACATTTGAAATCTCTGGGTTTATCTTGTGAATTGTGTGTGCATTGTCGCACACACAACAGTACTAATACTATGGAGCACCCTGAAAGTAATCTCATGGCACCTTAGGTTGCCACAGCACCCTGGTTGAGAATCACTGTTCTGTGTAGACACACCCTAAGCCATGGGTGTTAAACTCACCCTGCATCCCAGACTGGATTCTAACCAGGGGGTTGCTTGTGGGCTGGATCCAGATAAAGCAGCAGCAGAGTGACTGAGGCTGTAAGCCTGAAAGCCTTAAATGAAAAAAAAGTCCAGAAACCTACAGGCCTCGCGGAAGTCCAAGCCACAGCAGTGTTAACTGTCAGCCTGCTGTACTGTGAGCCCAGTTATAAGGGAAACATAGCAAGGTTCTGCATGCCACTACTAGGGAATACAACAGAGCCTCACTAGTCATCACAGAAACAGAGGCACCATTGTGGATTATTACTTCTGCAGCTGTGCTCATGTTTTGTCGGTGGCAATCACTTGATTCAAGGATGATCTCTACCATGGCTCATTGATGGGTCTTGAGGTGACTTAGGGGTCCAATCCTTGAACCACAGATCTATCTGCAGAAGTTACAGGTCCTTCCACAGGGAAGAGCAGGCTAGGGTTCCTTTCCTTTTCCTACCCCCACTCTTTCTTCTCTGCTTCAAAGAAAAGGTGCTTTACCTTGAAATGGGCTACTGCTTGGTTAAGGTTGCAGTGCCATTGAAGTCAGTTGGCAGCCAGCTCCTCCCAACTCTTGATGTCAGCACCTGTTTTCTTGAGGTATGCCTTCAATGTGTGCTTATAGCATTTCCTCTGGCCACC
>NW_017728992.1:54456531-54457540 GCF_001723915.1 Gavialis gangeticus | reverse complement strand
GGGGTCCAATCCTTGAACCACAGATCTATCTGCAGAAGTTACAGGTCCTTCCACAGGGAAGAGCAGGCTAGGGTTCCTTTCCTTTTCCTACCCCCACTCTTTCTTCTCTGCTTCAAAGAAAAGGTGCTTTACCTTGAAATGGGCTACTGCTTGGTTAAGGTTGCAGTGCCATTGAAGTCAGTTGGCAGCCAGCTCCTCCCAACTCTTGATGTCAGCACCTGTTTTCTTGAGGTATGCCTTCAATGTGTGCTTATAGCATTTCCTCTGGCCACCGTGAGATCTCAGGCCATTATTAAGCTGGGAGTAGAGCACTTGTTTTGGAAGTTAAGAGTCAGGTATCCACACATAACATCCAATCTAGCCAAGTTGGTCCTTGTGGATCACAGACTAAATGTTGGTAGCACTGGCGTCAACAACAATGCTGGTGTTGGTAGGGCAATCTTGCCATTTGATGCAGAGGATTTTATGGAGGCATCATTGGTGATACCTCTCCAGACTCATGAGATGGCAATGGTAAGTTATTCATATTTCACATCCATAGAGGAGGGTGGGGATGATGACTGTATTGTAGACCTGGATCTTGGTTCTTTTCTGTGGATGACAATAAATAAAGACACACCAAAGCAGTTTCCCAAAGGAGGCTTACACGTTGGATCCCGTGCTGGATCTCTTCAGTGTTCACTCTCTGAGAGAGGTGGTTACTGAGGTTGGGGAAGTGCTCAACTATGTCCAGAGTCTTTCCTTTGATGGTAATTTGGGGAGGGGATCACATTCATGTCCCAGGGTAGGCTCTATAGAGCACCTTGGTCTTTTCAGTGTTGAGAGAGGCCCAAAGTTCAGCAGTCTTCTCTGAAAAGATCCAGTGTGATCTGGTGGTTTTCCTCAGTGTGTGCAAGGATGGAACCATCATTGTCATATTGAAGGTCAAAGATGGTTGTTTTGAACACTTCAGTCTTTGAGTGAAAATGACGCAGATTGAGAAGCCTTCCATCCATTTAGTTTTCAGTGT
>NW_017728992.1:54455359-54456505 GCF_001723915.1 Gavialis gangeticus | reverse complement strand
GCAGATTGAGAAGCCTTCCATCCATTTAGTTTTCAGTGTCAATTCTGGAAGGTAGGTGGCCCTTAGTGAGATCCAGGATGACTGTCAAAAAATGGAGAACAGAGTTGAGGCAATGACACATCCTTACTTGATCCCAGTTCAGATGACAAGTGGTGCTATATCCAATCTGCTACATAGAATGGTTGAAGCCATCTGGTCATGGAGAAGCCTCAAGACCTTGATGTACCTTTCAGGGCATCCAAATCTGGCCAGTACTTTCTACAAGGCTTCATGACTGATAAAAATCAAAGGCCTTAGTAAAGTCAATGAAAGCCATATACAGGCCCTGATGTTGTTCCCGAAACTTTTCTTACATGTGCACATGCTTACTATGCAGTAAATCTTACTACTCACGAGTAAATTTGCTACCTGCAAATGCAAGTACAGTAGCACTCATGTAAATGCCTGACTGGGAGCAAATCTGCTCCCAGTCAGCCATCCACTAGGAGGTGGGAGATTGCTCCCTGCTGCTGGGAGCTGCCTGCTGCCGGAGACGGCTCTGCCACTGGAACTTGGGCAAGGACTATGTCCCCCTGCTCCAGCAGCAGTGAACTCCAAGCCTCCCCACTCCAAGATTGCAATCAGGGAGCAGGGGCGAGGATATCCTTATGTCCCAGTGCCAGCTCCATGGTTGCGGGGCCAGTGCTGGGAGATCCTTACATTGCAGGGCCCCAGGAAGTGGAAGCAGTTTGCTGCCACTGGCAGCAAAGCTGTTCCTGCTTCCCTGCATATGTAGATGCCTGCCTGGGAGTGTTTACTCATGAGTAAACTGATCCTGGATCAAATGCATGTGTAAGCGCACCCTGTGTGTTGTAATTCTAGGATGCAGGAGAATACTAGAACTGTCCTATGTTATATTTCAGTGGTTTTAAAATTTCCTAAGGCTACAGAACCCTTTCCTATCACTTCTTTTGATGCAGAACACCTACCCCTATCCTGAAGACTGACATGGAACCAGGTGACCTCGCCCAGCAATGGCAATGCACTGCCTCCCAGCCCACTCAGTCATTACCCCCAATCTCTTTGCAGAACCCCTGATGACAGGGGTCCCTGAGCAGGTCAGAAGAAGGAAGAGGGCCAACGTGGTTCCCATCTTCAAAAAGGGGA
>NW_017728992.1:54454100-54455348 GCF_001723915.1 Gavialis gangeticus | reverse complement strand
CCTTCTATGATGAGATGACTGGCTCTGTGAATGTGGGGAAGCAATGGATGTGATATATGTTGATTTTAGCAAGATTTTGATACAGTCTCCTACAGCATTCTTACAAACAAGCTGAGGAAGTAGGGGTTGGATGAATGGACTACAAGGTGAATAGAAAGCTGGCTGGATCATCAGTCTCAATCGGATTGCAGCTCTGCCCCAGCTCCAGACCATGCTGTCATTGCTGCAAGGAGTGGGGCCAGAGCCGTGATCCATTGCCCGCACACCCATGCCGAGACCATGTAGGCTGCAGATCACGGCTCTGCCCCACACTGTCACCGCTGCAAGATCCTAGCCTGGCCCCAAAGCGGCTCTCTGCCCTGCTTCACGCCCTGCTACCACTTCTGGGACCAGTCTCCATGGACTAGATGACCTCCTGAGGTCCCTTCCAACACTAATTTTCTATGACTCTATGATTCTATGACCTATAGTGGAACAATAGGTTCCATGGAAGACAGCTTGAACACCACTGTTATACTTCATAGAAGTCACGAAGTCTGAATAATATGAAGGCTCTCTAGTGGACTAATCACATGAGAATTAGTACAGTTCTAGTGCACTGTGAAACAGTTGTCTTTAACATTTGGTGATAGACTGTAGTTCTTGGGGGTTTTTTCTTGGATCTCTAGAAGCAATCTGAGTTTAAGTCCATCTGTGACCTAGAAATTCTGGCCAAGGTTCAAGTTGGCCAAAAAATAAGCAGATGATCTAATTTTCTGGAGTCTGTTCCACTCAAAGCTTGGAAGTGCTTAGACTGCATTCATCAAAGCAGAATTAGAAGGTTCAGTTACAATGGGCACATTTACACGTGATGATTTAAGGCACATTAGCCATTTTTAAGGCATATTAAGGGCATGGGGTCTACATGTGTGCATCCTTAATGCACCTTAAAAATGATAATTTTAGGCTAATCATGCCTAAATTTAATACCTGCATAAAGCAATTACCAAATGTAGGTGCGATTAGTTAGGGTTTCAGTCAGAGCACAAGGAACAGGCCCCCCTGTGAGTCCCTGCAGGGGAAGGGGGCAGTGCAGCATAGGCAGGGCCATTGCTAGCAGCTCCCCCATACCTCTCCTTCTGGGTGGGTTTGCTGGCCAGGCCATGCAGCCCTGCAGGGACAGGATGCTTCGCTTCCCACCCAGGATTCAGGCACCCTTAGAAGCCTGCACTGGGGTTCCCACCCAAAATAGCAGGTGGGTTGGGACTG
>NW_017728992.1:54434459-54449100 GCF_001723915.1 Gavialis gangeticus | reverse complement strand
TTTGCTGGCCAGGCCATGCAGCCCTGCAGGGACAGGATGCTTCGCTTCCCACCCAGGATTCAGGCACCCTTAGAAGCCTGCACTGGGGTTCCCACCCAAAATAGCAGGTGGGTTGGGACTGCATCTGCCCCCAGCACCTGGCATGGCTTTCCCTGCTCCACCCACCTCTATCCTGGGCAAGCACCTGGCCTCTGTGTGGACACTGTGGGTGGGAAAGGTAGTATCAACACGTGGAGGCTCTGCGCGGCTCAACTTGAGAGCAACATGGGCAGAGGCTCAGCCTTGGATAAAGCAGGCCAAGGAGAGAGCTGAGCCTCCACCTGCATTGCGCCCAGCCTACCCAGGCTGAGCTGCGCAGAGCCCCCAGGAACTGACACCGCCTTTTCCACCCACAGTGTCCAGCATGGAGGTCAGACGCTTGCCTGAGATGGAGGTGGGTGAAGCAGCAAAAGCTGTACCAGGTACTGGGGGGCAGATGCAGTCCCAGGCCACCTGCTGTCCCGGGCAGGAGCCCCAGCACAGGCTTCTAAGGGTACCTGAATCCCGGGCAGGCAGTGAGGAGTCCTGCCCCTCCAGGGCTGCATTGCCCGGCCAACAAACCTGCCTTGAGGGAGAGGCACAGGGGAGCCACTAGCAAAGGCTCTGCCCACTTCCCCTGCAGGGAGTCACAGTGTGGCCTGTCCCTTGTGCTTTGCCAGAAGCCCTCATGCCTCCTGGGCCCTCTGCTGACTCACTGCACACCAACAGGGACTGCTGCTACCAGAACCTGTGCTCCAGTTCCAGTGTCTGTGCCTTGCAGAACAGCACCCACCACATCTTTTTCTTGATGGTGCCTGGTGGCAGCGTGGGGCCCATGGGCTCAGCTTTGGCCTGCTGTCATCCGATCCTGGGGAGGCAGGAACATGGGGAGGGGATTGGAGCCATGGCTGGGGCTGGGCCTGGACCAACCACATCCGGGGGGACTGGAGGCTCCCACTTGGCAAGCACTGGGCTACACCACCCAGCTACACTGCCACGGGCTTCCAGGGGCTGTCCAGAGTGCTGACCAGGGCAGGTTGCCCAGCGAGCCACATTAAGGTGCCTTAAGGCCTCCACATGTAGACGTGTGCCTAAATTGCCTTAGGCTAAAGTGCATTAAATTTAATAGCATAGAAATTCATGTGTAGACACACCCAATGAATACTAAATTACTACACACTTGCCTTCCTTTCTCTTTCCTATCAGTAGGTTATCACAGGTAAATACTAATCATACTAATCGTACTAAATCATACTAATCGTACTACCATCACAAGTTAAACTGAATATGTAGATCATTAAAGCCTACTTGCTCCCTGGTGTCTAATCAGTATGGAATCAACATGCCTTTCCCATGCAAAGTGAATATTTAGCATTTGATTCAAGAGATAACAATGGGAACATTAACAGACCATTTCACTAAGTAGAAAGGCAGAAGTGGAAAAACTGGTGTTTAATAAAAGAAGCCCTCCTCAAATGAATTAGTATGGCAAAAGGATTACAGAGGATGCAAACAGGCAAAAATAAGTGGTACAAATTTAACATGAAAAACTAATTTATACCACTAAAGGTTCTAGTATGCATCTGGTATAATGCCTAAATATCAGAAATTATGCAAGAAGCAGGGATTTCTTAAGGCAATATCTTTTATTGAACCAACTATATGGTTAGGATAAAGTTGGACAAGATTTCTAATTCAACATTCTTCCTCATATCATGTCTGAATATTCCTCATGCTGTTTCATATCTGGATATCATAGGCCATTTACTGTTGTTGGTGAAGTGCTTTGCATATTTGAGTATTACAGTAATCATCACCACCATAATCTTGGGCCGGTCCAGAGCATATATTTAGAGCACTGTAGTGCCTGGTCACTGTCAGAGCAGCTGTTTGCCTGGCTGGTTTCAAGCTGACAGTCAGAACACTGTGAACCTTGAGAGGAACAAAAAGACAACAGCAACCAAAAGAGATATCAGCAGGGGTGAGGAGTAAAAAGGGGACTGGAGACAGAAAACCTTTTGTCCCCGCTTTCATTTCATGTGGAGATTGTGAGGTGAATGGCTTTGAAATGAAACTGGGTTATGAAGGAGTTGCTAGGTCACAGGAAGAAGGACTGCCTGACCTTGCTTTGTGGACTGGTTTCTTTTTAAAAAAATGGAATTAATCTTAAAAGATTTCCTTCTTTCTCCTCTCTCTCCCCACTCCCCCCACACACTCTGTGGAGGTGGAAAATCATGTCTAGTTTAGTGATTTGGGCTTGGCGGGGTGAGGACGAGGGTAGTGTTTCTGGAGGTGGGAAAAGAGGAGGGGTCACTGTCATCTTGTCCCAGCCCACCTCCTTTTCTAGCCAATAGTGGAAAGCTATGCAAATCAGCAGCGCAGCCCATTTGCAGCCGATCACAACAATATGCTCAGATGCACTGGAAACTTAGCAGCTCCAAGAGTTCAAAGACTCAGACTGGAAAACCACCTTCAATTCTGGGAATATTTTCATTTTCACTTCTGAAAACATTACATGGGAAAGGAAGATGTGTGAGATTGTCGCGTATTCTGTCTAGTTTCACAGGACTACTCCAGATACATCTGCAATTATGAAGTATAAGGTGAGACAAATGGCTTTTTTAAAAAGATTTTTGTTCTTATTCAATGTGTATGTGCAGGGGGAACATTTACATTTTTAGTTTCATATGGACTCTGAGTGACATTTCCATACCAGTACAAGACAAAAGAGAACAGGATATGCCAGTTTTTTCCGTACCTAGAATCAAAGGATATAAAGAACCTTTTTTCTTGAATTATATTGAGTTCTGTTTTTTTTTTTTTTAAGGCTGCCAGAGTTTCAAAGAAAACTCTATCTGATTTCTTTCAGTTGCCACAGATACTGTGCTGGCTCAGAGTAGGTAGGAATGTCAAGTTTCAGACTCATTTGTTTTAAAATAGTTTTTAAAAGTATCTTTCTCTTCTCTCTGACTGGTTGTGCCATGTTTTTCAAGGGAACTGTAAAAATGTGCCCATCATCTTTCAGGGATACCAGTTGTAGCCATCATCTTTTAGACTTCTTAAAGTCCTCATGGGAGGGAGATATTGTGAATGTAATGCTCTTGTCTGAAAGCATAAGGCATTTTCTTAGCTGCCAGCCTGGAACACATGGGCAGAATAGTGCATGTGCTGTATTTCAAGTCAGCTGGACACTTGTAAAAATCCTTTCTGTTTTCAGCTGCAGAAACAAGAACTTTATGAGAAAGAGAACTTTATTCATCTTTAGCAGATGCATATCGTATTGATGTGTAACCCAGACTGGGACCTCATCAGGAAAAAAAATAGCCTAACGGAGGCGTGGGTGGGTTCTTCAGGAATTTCACTACTGCTTTTGCATATCCAGGGGAAAGATCTTGAAAAATTGCCCTGAAGTCAAGAGGAATTGCTCCAGATTTAGGATTGCAAAATAAGGACCCTTAAATACTAAAGAATTATAATAGGATGGTGTGGAAAAGGATTCTGTAATTTTTAATGTTGTGTGAATTTAAAAGAGAACATGCTTTCTGTAATTTTTTGATGCTGCTATATCACTGTACATACCTAGATAATGGGATACATTCTCCTCCTGTTTACAGCAGTTAGTTTCAGGAACTCCTGCATAGCACTGTTGCTACCAAAAGGGAAATTAATACCAGTGGATATGTATACATAAATAAACATTTTGTGACGTTTAGCATTTTTTTAGCATATAAACTTTTATTTTTCCTGAAAAAAAAAGATCAGCCTGTTTCTTAAACTTCATAAACATATGTTTTTTGTGAGCAATACACAACTTTACAGCAGGTTTGCTTTAATTGGTTATGAGCAAGAAATCAACTGTATTTTTGGCCATTAGAACCATATTTCACTATCTTTAAAAAAAGCTTTTTATAATCAGATTTTAAAATAAAGTTCTGCTAAGAGATGTGCACATGAAAAGGTGACGTGTCAATAATACTATTATGCTGACTTTTAAATACCTGGACAGGGTACTGAAGCATTAAATTACTGCTCAGACATATGGTAATCTTGCGTGATTGGAAAAAAGGAGGGAGGGAAGGAACATTTTAGTTTTCCTGCCAAAAAAGCCCCTTCAAACTCAAAAAAAGGTGATTTAGAAATATCACATGCATTACACACACTTCCTTAGATTTAAGCTGTTCCAAGCGGGGACCATCTTTTTATTCTATTTGTGCATGGTCCAATATAATGGAGCCTTGCTCCTTCAATGATAAATGTGCTGCATGAACCTGTACAGAACAGAAACTCTTGTTGCTATCAGAATATAAGTCTATACAATATTAATGACACAAATACATTCTATTGGGGCAATACAGAGGAGCCCAGTCCAACCCCACCTAACCTAATTTTAGGAAAGCTGGGGTCCCACTCTTATAGCTGTTTCCTGTTTTTCCCTAGAGTCCGTTGCAGGCAAACAGGTACCAGTGTGATGCGGGTTATACAAGGCCTAAATAGCCCAGTACCAAATAACCTGGGAAGCTCTGAACTGGATAACTCAGTACTTATAACTGGGCTAAGTAAAGGCCAGTGATCCAAGCCCCCACCTCCCACCCCCCTTTCCATTTTACTGTTCTAGCCCATTTGTATTCAATACAAGTCTGAAGAAAGTTTAACTTGCACACAAAGAATATCATGTACTTACTAATATAGGAAAGTATGAGAACTAATACAGGAGTGTACAGGGACCATGAGAATGGCCATTTCACTTGGTGGAAATTATTGTTTGTTTTAGCATTAAATACATTCTCACTGGTCATGAATGAGGAATGCTGTGTGCTGACTGCTAAATGACAGGCCTGCACAATTATACAGTCCCTAAAATTCCTCATCTCCTTCCCTGGCTAGAAACAACTCTGCAGTAGTGAGAAGATCATATTTCACACGTAGTCTCAGCCTGCTGTGAGAGTATGAAATGATAAGCCTCTTTACCAGCAGAGCTCTACCCTGCTCTGTAAGGGTTCTCCT
Source organism: Gavialis gangeticus (assembly GCF_001723915.1). Lineage (NCBI taxonomy): Eukaryota > Metazoa > Chordata > Crocodylia > Gavialidae > Gavialis > Gavialis gangeticus. The sequence goes on along the minus strand of NW_017728992.1, from coordinate 54,444,078 downwards.
CTCCAATTCATTAGGGCTTTGGCTTAGAAGGTGATTACGTAATTCTAGATGGGCAAACCACACAAAGAGAAAGAAAGACCCTTTCAAGAAAAAGGCAGAAGGTTTGTGGCCTCCATAAGCCTTCCTGTCAGACTAGCATGTTTACATTTCCTAGGAAGTTTGAAGTGTTTATTTAAACTGTTTACCCAGGACAAACTTTCTTAAATACATTTCTGGAGGGGCCGATGGGAAAAGGAGACAAAGATAATACTTGCTTTTTACTGTTTTTTAAACTCAAAATCTGTACATTGTTTCATTTCTTTCTCTGGAGTTAACATTGTGTAGGTTGTTGTTGTCAGTATACAGAGAAAGAAGAAGCTGTTGTAATACATGTATTACTTTAGGTCTCCATTGGGGGAAGGGCCCAGATTGCACAGGTTGCTCTGATGCCAGGTGTATGATTGACTTTGTTTAACTAAGTGCTTACTGGCAGGGGCCCAGGAAGCTATGCATGCTTGACCTCTCCTCACAGCCCATCAGAGGGTTTTTGAGGCTCCATTTTTTCTCTATTACGAGGCTGCCTACCAGCACAAGGATGCCTGCAAACACAGGATGACCCAGGTGTTCCAGTGTGTTGCTTAGCGGTTAGAACAGGACCTGGCTCATGCAAGTGGCCTTGGACAATCCCTGAACTTCTCCTGGCCCTGGTTTCAGTGCGACAGGGCTCAAAGGCACCTTGTAATCTGGACTGACTCCCTGTCTTCCTCAAACTCTGATGCACTTTATCCCTATGCATTTCCTCAATCTCATATGCACTTTATAATATGCCATCATTCACCTCCAGGTCTCTTGAAGATCTTCTGCCCTTCCTTGCCTTTCTGGAACCTAAACTTTTTTTATTCTCTTTCATAAACCCCTCTTCAGACATGACGGTGAAATGTCAAAATTCCCATGGGCTTCAACAAGGTCACAGCTTAATCCCTTGTTTAATCCCACTCTTCTCTTCCTCACTGCACTACCTGCGTCAAAGTCAATGGAATTATGGCCCATACCCTTGTACTCGTGCAATCCATACTTACAGACAACCCAGTGAGGTTGCTCTAGGAATCTCCTCTATCAGCTGCTGCCAAGTGCACTGGAGACTGAGGTCTCAAGAGCAGCAGTGAGTAAGCACGTCCAGAGCGGCCTCACTAAGTGCATTTCTGGGTTTGAACATGCATATGGAAACAGGTAGACTGGGTGTGCTTGGGAGTATCCTGGCCACAGCACACTACCACGATAGTGCAGACATGAAACTAGTCTCCCAAAGCCTAATTATTATGACCTTTGTATATTTCATGTGTTCCATCAGCTTTCCCTGACCAATAGGGTAGCCATCATAGAGGACGTTCCAGTTTTCTGCTGCTCTGTCCTCTATTGATACAAAACCTGATGCCTTTAATGTCCTCTATTTTTCTCTTGAAGAGAAAAATAGAGGACATTAAAGGCATTGGTTATGTATCAATAGAGGACAGAGGACAACCAGACTGTCCTCTATGATGGCCACCCTACTAACCAACCCATTCTAATCTACAGTGCATTTATATTAGCATATATCATACCCCTCTTCGACTGTGCCACATTGAACTTTTGGTGCAGGGTCTAGCCAGAGCCCCTCATTTCATGCATCTCCAAAGCCCATGGGGTGAGCATGACTGCTGCCACTCATCCCCTTCTTTCCTGTGCTGCTGAATTCAGCAGGGAGGGGATGGGAGAGGAAGGCTGAACAGCAGCAGCCTTCACCTCTGGGCTCCAGAACTACATGAAAGCAGGAGCTCTGGCCAGATCCCACCCCGATCAGCTGGAGAACTGAGAGCTCACTGCTCAGTGGAGCTCCAGCAGAAGTCTGTGCTGACCAGACAGTAAACTCAGAGGTCACTGTACATGCATGATACAGCCAAAGTACAAAAACCACACTCCCCTTGACCCATTCCTGGATCCCCTACTGGGCACAGGACTTTGTGGACCTCAGAATATCTGCAGGATTTGGTAATTTGGTAATACTGCAGCATATAGGTCTACATAGGACTGGAAGGGATCCTCTGAACCTAATCACCAGCTAACATGAGCAATACTATGTGGCAAAATGAAAAGGGATTTTTGTGATAGTAAGACTGACAACTGCTCACCCATCACAAGTAATATGAAAAAGAAAATAAAATAAAAGAGTCATTATAGAATTAAAAAGGAGTAGAAGATGACTGCATTCTCGGTCTCATTTAAGCCAATAACAATAACATGTATGTAAAGTACGAGGTCTTGGTTATCTATTTTTAGATAATGTTGGGAAAGGAAGGAACCTAAACAAATCAGTTTGAAATGCCTGCCATTTGTATTGTGGCACAATGTAGCAATACACAGTCTTAAATACAACTGCCTAGATGCCAAGACAAACAAATAGTGTCACTGGGAAGAAATACTCTATTTCCAACCAGAAATGCTTGTGAAAAGCTGCTTGTAACCCAGGCAATGAAAGGCTTGAAGTATTTGGCTATGTAAAAGGAAAAGAACTCCCTGTACTTTACTGACCAAAAGCTCTCCATTTTGTTTACTCCTTACATTCCTGACATCACCCTGTGACTGTTGAGGCATACAAAATATGCGGTAAAGAGGAACCAAGACCATACTGGAAAATACATTACAGGGCAGACTAATACACTTAATGACTCCCTCTTTATTCCAGAAAGTAATGCACAGCCTCTAGATAGCTTCCATTACTTTGTATTTTAGAGAACATATCTAAAATGATTAGGATTAACAGATTTAATTTGCGCCTTTTCAGAAGTCTCCAAGGTAGATTTGTGACGTAGAGTTATCTTGTTAGAAGTCCGTTATCAGTAAAGCTGAACCAGTTCAAGTTACTATATCTCAGGGGTGAGTTTAACACTGGCTATCCTTTTTTTGAATCTGGCTCAGTTCTCAGCACTGATGACCTTAATATGCTCCGCTTAACCCAAAAATGTCCATTCTACACATTCCTCAAGCATTTCTTACACCATTGTGTCATATACACGTGTGTTTTAGCTTCAGATTGGCTCTAATCCTGAAACTTTTACTCAAGTAAAATTCTGATTAAACTCCATGGTTAAGCAAAGGCTGATAGCCTTGTTAATCCTTATGTCACAGGAAGGGGCGACAAATGGATATACATGGGGTGAGTGAAGAAGAATCAGTAACTGACAACACTGCACTCTCCTCTTACTCCGGCTATGTTAGACCTCCTCCTGAAAATTCATGTTCTGTAGGCAATGACTGGTGATTTATGAATGGAAAGCTGCTGTTCTCTTGACAGCACATAAAGGACAGTGGCAATGGACAACGCACTGTAGTATGGCTCTTTGACAAACTACTAGGGGCTCGGTGGAGGCCAAAATGGTTTGTAACATGTTAGGCAGGCATGGGCAAATAAGCTTTGGTCTCCATAGCTCTTCAGGAGCCTGAAGGACATAGAGCCAGATCATTAGCCTTTTCTGCTAGAAATGATCCCTTATAAAGGGAGAACAAATAAAACAACTCCATATAAAGTCATAATTTTCTCAGGGATAGCATAGTAGGATCTGGCCCATTGTCATCTGTATATCAGTTTTAGGTACGTATCTGCCCTCCACAACCCTAGTATCCAAGCACTTCACAACCTCTGAATTGACTCATCCTTACAACACACCCTTGATGGTGGGCAGTGTTAGTAACCCCATTTTACGTATGGGGAACTGAGGCATAGAGCATCTCAGTGACTCATCCAATGAGAGCTGGGGCAGAGCAGGAAAAGGAATGTAGATCTCTCACATCATAACACTGTTAGTTCAGACCTTCCAACTCTGAACTAATAAAATGTCATATAAAGCCATGAAAAGAAAACTTATAAAAGAACTAGCTAGCGATGAAAAACATTTTAATTGATTTGAAGACCTGACATGAGGATGAGAAATTTTAGTTGTTTCTGGGAAACCTATCTGGAAACTCTAATCCCTAAACTGGGCTGGATTAATTAAACTTTCAAAAAGTGTCTATCAATTCCTGATTTGGGCTAAGAAAGAATGCCACAAGAACAGTCTTTCTTGTGACATTTTGTTATTTTAGTTCCATTTGAACCCAGGAGATAAAAAGAGGTGCAACAGTTGAGGGTAAAATTAATTTTACCCGTACTTTTTCAGGACCCTTATCAAGCATCAGATTACATTTTAAGGACTGACCTGAATCTTCACTCACTCTTTCAGAGGCACTTTGCTGGAACATTGATGACTGCACAGCTGATATGACAATACTGAAGGTGTGTTTAACAATTTAGGCTAATCCTGCCAGACAGAAGATGCTTCCCTGCTAACTTGAAATTGGTGCTGGGACCCCACCAGTAATAAAACTGATATTGCAGAGGGTCACACTGGCTTCTTTCTGAGTTATGGAGGCTTAGCACTGAACTCTGAACTCTTGTGTGTGCTTATTTGGGAGAGGCTTATATTATCGGATAGACTGTGCTCTGGTGAACTTACACACAGTGGAGTCATTACACTGCTGAGTCCAAAGGCCTCGGGTAAAATTCTAGTCGACTCAGACAGAATTCCTCCCAAGACACATACGCCACGTAGCGGCCATTCCATCATTCGAGCTGGTACAGCAATCTTTCACTTCCACACTAGCAAACTGTGGAGAGGCTTGGGGCTGTGGACCCACCCTATTTTTTTCAAAAAGCTAGTAGCATGGGGATGTAAGGACTGCAGTCCTCACCCACAGTGGGTATTGGTATTTGGCAGATGTGCAAAAAAGGAGACTTCTTGCTCAGCTACACCTGCAGTGAATCCCCAAAAGTAACCTAGAAATACATGATCACTGCATGGCATCTCATCTGTGCAAAAATACCACTGTCATTGGATGGGTTAGGGTCATAAAAACAACTTCTTAACCAGTTAGTCATGCTTTCCAGAGTACTTAAGTCACTTCAGAGCCTACAGTTATGTGCTTAAAACTGCCTAAGGGCCAAATCCATAAAGGTATTTGGGCACCATGCTCCCATCTGTTTCACTAGGAGTTAAGTTGCAATGTACCACAAATGACCTAGGCCAGTGGTTCTCAAACTTTTTTTTTCGTGGACCAGTTGAAAATTGCTGAGGGTCTCAGCGGACCACTTAATAAACTTCTTTTTGTTCTTCAAATCAAAGCACACAACTCATATTTTAATATCAGTAGTCTTACCTTACAGGTACAGATATTCTCGATTGTTCCACAACCTTTCTTCAGACCACCTGAATGGAGCTCGCAGACCACAGTTTGAGAACCTCTGACCTAGGCCACAGTCCCATTTTAAAAGCAATGCAAGGGCTTGTTTCCCATTGACACACTGCTTCCTTGGGGTGGCTGCACTGGCTTTGCTTTTCTAGGTTTGGAGCATGTCAGCAGGAACAGGTGCATGAGGCAGGCTCTAGGGCAGCCCAGCCACACAGCATGCTGCCACTTTTGTGAATGTTCTGTTATGTTACTTGTATCCTTTTGAATCATCTACCTTAGGGCTGTCTAAACTGGTGGCTACGTGTGTGATGTAGTAGTGGTGGTGAGAGGCCCAAACAAGCAGTGTAGCAGTTGGGGGCAGGGGCATGCATGCAGTGCAATGAGAGAGATAGCAATCCAGAGCTCATACTGTTGCAGCCCACATGGAATACAGTACCCAGCCACTTAAGAAGCTGTACAGCTCTAGTCTACCTGATGGGTGGGTATCCTAAGAGGCACACCTACATCCTTCTTTGATTACAGAGATATTCTGCACTAGTGGGAACAGTTGTGAAGAGATACTTTGCGTGCGTCTTGGGAAGGGGTTGCAATCAATGTGTATGTACAGAAAAGCAAACAATGAATGTATGCATCTGGTACACCACCTGCTTTGCACAGGAAATTGTATTAAGAGATATTAACCCTTTTTTCCCCTGTAAATTCATTCACAACCTTTGAGGTCAATGAAGCTGAGTCTATTGACACCAGCAAAGGATTTGACGCTTAAATTTTGCTGCCTATAACAGGCTTATCTTATAAACTTACCTTTTTCTTTTTCTCTCTCATCCACCCTTTGCAAGTCATGGGATATTGTTGTCATTTCTAAAGGAGCTGATTTTTGTCTAGCTCATTTGGGTGTAACTTGTGTTTGACAGGAAATGAGGTTGCTAAAATTGCAATTTGGCCTCCCAGAAACACAGTTCTGCAGGATGACGGAAACTGTATATCATCCCCAGAGATGGAAGTCACGCCTGCCTTTCCATTTATTTAATTTGTGTGTTTATTTTAAAGACAGGTCATTCTTAGACGGAATGGCGTTGCCTACCTTGGAAAGAAAGAATGATAAGACTGGATTAACTCTACATGTAATCTGCATATCAAAAGCCTTTAAAAACAAAAACAAAAAGAAACTCCCAAAAACATTCCCCTTTCACTGAAAGGTTGGATTTTTCAACAGGAACAACCTTGTGAATTATGGGCAGTCAGTGGAACCTAGGGAATGCCAGAATATCCTACGAACAAATCTTGTTTCCCAGTGACTGTCTTTTTGCCCACTTCAAGATGGGAGGCCAGGGAAGTGCCATGACCAGGGACCTACCTAAATCAGGGCAAGACAAAGGTTTTTTCACAGCCTGCTCACAGTGCACAGAGCCACTTTCACAGTCATTTTGTGGCAGCCCCATCTGCTGATTGGCCATGAGGCCTTGGAGGCCCCACTTCTCACCTCTGATCTGCAGAGAGGGCTGTCCTTCAAGCAGCCTAACTCCCACTGATTGGCAGAGAGGCCTTGGTGGGAAAGGAAGGATGACGGGGTGGCCACCATCTTTGCTGCTCCCCTTTATGCTGCTACACCAGCCAGTGCCTTTCCCTCCCCCACCGTGAGCTGTGAGGCCAGGCACCAGTGGCCACGAAGACCTCTGGCTGCCACTGGGGAGCCAGCATTTTAGTCTTAGTAAGATTTTTTTTGGCAATTCTGTCGGAAATCATAGTATACCCCATTTTTCACAGCAATTGTGGAGAGCTGAGTTTTTCATACTTTCCATGAAAATCACAACAGTGTGCATTAGGTAGGTGCCTAGACATGTCCCTTTTCAGGGAACAACTCTTTATTCAGTAAAAAAGAGTAAGATGTTCACACTATCTGTCTAGCATGTCATTTGCAATAGTTTGTGTGTATTGTTTTAATTCTTTTCCTAGTAATTTCAAGTTAAAACACCCAAGATGATCATTCAGCTGTCTGGGAGTTTTAATATATATTGCACTTGTCAAGAAGTTGTCCAATAAGTATTTTCTTGCATTGACAGGCTGCATCAACACAGTAAATACAGTGGGTCTAACATGGCTTGCAGCTACACGTACTACATCCAGGTGAATTCAGTAAAGTTGTGCTGAACTTTTTCTTAAAGTGGGTCTCTTAATTTTTTTTTAAAATAAAACATGGGGCAGTCTACCTTTGCCATCTGTATAGTTCTCATGACCTTTGGGTGATTTATTATGTAACAATAATAGGCTTCATTTATACTGCAGTTTCAACTGTGATGATGAACTCATTTACAAGACTCTCTCTTACCTTTTCTACACAAGTCTACATTTTCAGCATAAAAAGATCAAGATATTATGCTAAAGCCTTGCCTATAAGTAGAGTGCTGTTATTGTCTTGCCTGCCTTTCAAAATGAGCTTTAGTAGAAGAGTTTGTCAGAAATCCTCCAAAATGGGAATGCCAGATCATGAAAATTAAAACAGCTCACAGAGACTGTTCAAATTTTGATAGAGCTGTGATGTAACCCTGCCTGCCAGGTATGTTTCAAAATCTGCCTGCCACCAGGTTTCCATAGAAAACCTACTTGGCTTCCAGCCTGCTTTGGGGCAACCCATCTTGAAGGAATCAAGAATCTGGAATCCTTGAGAGGGCCAGCTTCCAAGCTTATAACCTGGCAGCCCATGCTCTCAGGACTTCCAGGATCCACAGCTTCAGAGCAGTCAATCAGGCAATCTTCTCTGGTATCGTAGGGCCCTCTCACCACCCCTCCAAATCATAATGAAATCAAAATAATCCCATGAAATAGTTATCTTTCTCCTCACAACTCTATTGTAATGCATCTCCCCTTCCTGCCCCACCTAAGTTGCACAGATAAGGGTTAAGTTTGCTGTAAAGTAAAATTCATCTGGAAAAAGACATGCTACAAATGCCTGAGAGTGGAGTTTCAAAACTTAAAACAGATTTCAGGATTCTTTCTTTCTTTCTCTCTCATTGTTTATTTCTCCTCTGTTCCTTCTACCCTTAAACATCTAATATCCAGCCTCCTTTTGCTAAGAACTTGCCTGCCTAAAGCAAAGAGGTTAGGGTTTTCACACACTTCTGGATTTAGGTGTATTGTAGTTTAATTGCATTTAGATCATTTTTATTCTGAGGCTATTGTTTTCTCATTTTATTTTTTCCTCCTTTGTCTGTGGATGTCACCAAATGCACATAGACCTTTGTGGGGATTTTGGAAAGTCCTTTTAAAGCCAGGGTACTACATGATGTCCTTCCTTAGACAAGAGACAGAGGCAAGCATTGGTGGGAGACCAAAAAATAAGCACAAGACATTGGTGAAGTAGATTGCAATGGGTCCTCAAGATGAGGTATTGGATGAGGTGTACCTTTCTGTGGAGTGAATAGGGACCTGTCACTGCAGCACTACCAAATACCGAATGTCTACAGATCAAGATGCAGGATATTCTATCTGCCTGAAAGCACTGCTTCATCTTGTACTTCATCATCTGTACAATGTCTATACCTGCTTTCTCTGTTGTCTTTATGGAGGGCCTACCAACATAGAACCTGCCCCTCCACAGAGCTGCTAGCAGTACTGTTGATTCTCATCAACAGTTCCCTGATGCTACACAAGAGAGTATTACTCTATCTATTCCTTTTCTTTGTCTAATTGTAATTTGCCAAGCCAAATTATGACTTTGATTCTAAGTCCCAGTTGTACAGAGTCTACCCAGAAGGGATACCATGTGGCAAGAAGGAATTGTCACTTCTGTCGAACGCCTTCCCTTCAACATCTGACAGGTTTTATATCAATCCACTGGTTGATGCGCCACTTCTATGCTCTCCACACCATTAGAATCAAAGGGATGATCTGGCCAGCTATTTACCCATTTACATTTTAGGTCAGGTTTTGTGAATGCACTGTAGGAAATGTAAGACAAAAAACAAAAACAAAAAAGTAAACCCAGCAAAAAAACAGGCCAGTCTGTACTGTCTGTAGTCCTATTGTTCACAAAGAGAAACACAGAACTACTGTTTTACTCCAAATTTGCAAGGCATTATAATTTAAACAAAAAGCTTTTATTTTTTGTGTTTATTTATTTTATAAACTAACTTGTCCATTTGAAAGCGTCAGGCATAAGAGTAATCTGGTGATGTATTCACTCAGGGGAGAACAATGAAGTATTTTATTCAGAGACTCATACATTCATGCTCTCTCTCCAATCTTTGCTTTGGAACTCCTCCTTATATTTCTCCGTTCAGTGTCCCTCCTCCCTTCCCCCCCCCCCCGAGTATTAACCCCTCCCCTAGAAATAACAGCAGCCCTCGCCAAGGATTTCCTACCAGACTTTGAAAAAACA
>NW_017728992.1:54432740-54434319 GCF_001723915.1 Gavialis gangeticus | reverse complement strand
CCCCCCCCCCCCGAGTATTAACCCCTCCTCTAGAAATAACAGCAGCCCTCGCCAGAGATTTGCTACTAGACTCTGAAAAAGCTTAGCTCTACAAAGTGTTTGAACATCTTCAAGGGGCTGAGTGCTCTTCACACCCAGTAACATCATCTCTATTGCAGGATATCAATAGCTCCCATTTGTTTGCAATCCATCCCTTTTACTCTGTAACTAAAGATAGGTTTCTCAGAATTGAGGCTGCTTGTACATGAAAGGACTGAACCCTAAATTTGAATCTGCTTTTGGATCTCTTCATGGCCCATTTCAGTATCTGAACTGAGAATGTAAAACATCTGGGATCTGATCATCCCATCAGCTGAATGCCTGCCACTCCCACTGAAGTTAGTGGGTGTTGTGTCTGCTAACACTGGCAATGAATATAGTGCAAGGTGCCAACAGGAATATTCAAGAGGTGAGTTACGTTCACACAAACACAACCCACCATTTTCATATCCCTCCACATTTCCATTAAAGAGAGTTTGTTATCCCTGCTGTCTGAGCAAGTGGTCACAATCACCTGCACAAAATGCATGAACCTCTGATATTCCAGAGTAGACTCTGAAATGTAACCATCTCCCCCTCCCTTCTCCCCCTCAGGCGAGACAGAAAGGCTGGGACAGCTCAGCGGAACACTAAAATAATACGCTCACTTTTCTCCTCAGCAGACCAAAGATTTTTCCACATCACATAACCTCTAGACAACTTGGCATACTTCAGCCTGACTGACAGCCTCCCTCCAGAGGTGCACAGCGGTGGAATGGCAGGGCACTCTGCATTGGAGATGTGCCTTTATTAGGCTTGACTCAGGATGGGGCTATGAGGCCCTTCACCTTTGTTAGTGTTAACCATCACGGATGGAAAATACCTTCATTTCAATGAACAAAACCTCTAATTATCTTGGCTGGTTTCACTTTACCACAAAAGGGATCTGTTTTGAAAGAGAGCATTTATTATTTTTCTGGCACACAGGGAGAGAGCCTGAAAAGGGGAGCAGTGGGCTGGTGCTGTAATCTTCAGCATGTAACTATCGTTTTGTGACACTGAGACCCTGAGCCTTTGCACACAGACTCTCCCTTTCAGCCTTGGCTGTGGACTGAGGAAGTCACCTTCCTGAGGCAGCTAATGACTTAGGATAATTTCCCAGTCTGACTGGGAAGGACTTACAACCCCCATCCCTTTTTTCTTTGTATGTGTAGACAGAAAAAACAGGCATGTGCCAGCAAGCAGGCCAGAGGTGCAATAGCCCGGGTCTATGCCCTGGACAGCAGCTGAGATGGGCCAGGCTGGCAATGGTGGCTGTCATTCATGTTCTCCCCCCACTCCTGCCAAGTGGGTGCTCAGGGGTAGGGCCACACTCATTCACCATTTATGTCATTCAAGCAAGCATGAACACATATGCACCAGACACCAGGGTTGATACTCTCTCCTTCCCATCCTTGATGTGAGAAGGCAAGTAAAAATAGCGTTTTTAGAGGCCGACTGTCTTACTCTGCAGCACCTTCAGTTTTAGCAGCTTGCACCCCTCCCTTCCTCCATCCTCTCC
>NW_017728992.1:54416779-54432584 GCF_001723915.1 Gavialis gangeticus | reverse complement strand
CCCCCCCCCCAAAACCATATTTTTTGCAGATACCAAAAATGCTTCAGGAGGTTTCTTCTTCAAATGGACAGTACAATAATAGCTCCTTTATCCCAGAGGCTGTGATGGAGGAAAATGGGCAAGGGGCGGCTGAAGTTAAGAATGAATGGATGCAAAGCTGTCTGATAACTCTGAGACTGAAGCTGGTTTTTGTCAGCAGACACAATCCAGCATGAACTCTCTCTAGCAGGGTGTTCTGAGCCTGCCCCCAACATGGCTTGTGCCCAAGTCATTTTGTTCAGGACTAAATTCACTCTGTATTGCATTTTCCACTTTGGTAGGAGAGAGAGGGGAATGAAAGCATTAACGCCACCATAAAGGAATGGTGTGACACAAATACTATACTCCCTAAGCTTTCTTCAGACAAATAGCCATTTACTTTAAAAACAAGAAGCAAAAATGAGGGTGACAGAAATAAAAATACAGCAAGAAATAGGGGAATCTGTGCATAATTATTAAAAAGTCACTGGTTTGTGCGTAGACACTTATGTCACTCCTTTGTTTCTTCTTCCTTTTCCTGCAAGCGTCTAAACATAGCAAAAGGGTTGTTTGGAGTTTGAAACAAACCATTTGTTAGTATGCAGGAGGAGTTACACCCTTTTTTGCTTACAGAGGTAATTTCCTTGGTATTGTACTAAGAAAAAAGGAAGAAATAATTACTGTGTGTGGGTCAATGTACATAGGCATACGTGCTCTAGAATGTTTTTGTACCATTTCCCTTAGAGAAGTGGGAGATTCGTGGCTAGTTAAAGCTTTTTCTCATTCAGTCTTTTATGTGCAAGCATAGCTTAGCAAGGAGTTGAACTGATGGCCCTGCACTGCAATGCCAGCACCATATCAGTGAGCCTTTAAAAAAAAGCCTGTTGGATTTAATTCCATAACCTATCATTTAATTTTCCCCACTGTTTGCTTCTGTGTTTGCTTCCCCACTTTTTACACCTCACACAGTCTTGTTACCTATGTCACTTGCCATGTTTACTCTAATGGAGAGAATGGACCCTTCTCTCCTTGCCTCTTGCCATCTCTCTCCAGCTGCTACAGCCCCATCAGCAATGCCTCTGTTTGAATCACAAGTATCAGAGCATCCCTTTCAACTCCCCACACTGAAGGAAAAATAAACCAAAGAAAAAACAGCCATTCTTCAAAGAACCTAATGATGCAGACAGGTACCCAATTCTCTAATTTCAGTAGGAAGAAAGTCCCTAGGCACTTTCAACAATAGCCACTAGGAATTTGTCTACCTAGTTATGTCTAAATATCTTTAAAGCCTGGCTCAACAGCCCATTGCCATCTGTGGGAACAAATGGTCTCATGGTCTTGTTCCTCACTTAAAGTTTGGCAAATAAAACATTTCACTGATCTTACCACATGGCAGCTCTTGCTCTTGGTCTGTCTTCCCTGTCTTTACAATAGTGAAATCCAAGGTTTGCAGTTTGAGGTGCTACTGTATTAAGTGTCTTAAAGCAATCACAGCTGCTTGCCTAAGACCTCTTTTAAAAAATGCTAATGACAAGTCCACAAACTCAGAATATCGGAGGTTGTATCAAATTTAGGGATCCTGACATCATTGTTGATGGGCAAAATACCTGACCAAAGAATTATTGCATTTCAGTGTGCCATTGGCTATCCCTCGATACGAGGAGGATGTCTGTCAGGGCAGAATTACTGGTGAGTTTTAAGGTGGCTGAGAAGTCCAATCTGTGCTCTGTAAGTTTTTCCATAGATGTGGCAAGTGGTGCCTTGGAGGGGGCACAGCTATTGGCTAGGATGTTGCATGCTTTCCTTTTTCTTCTGCCATTTCTCGGCTTCCTGAGCAAGACTGTTCTTTTCATCTGGTTCTCTTCAGGCTGCACCTTGATGTATGGTGCAGCGCCATTGAAACCTGTTACCAGCCAGGACTTCCCAATTTATAGGGTTGATGCCACCCTTCTTAAGGTATGCTTTCAGGGTGTCTTTGTAGTACTTCCTCTGTCCTCCACGGGTCCTCTTACCATGACTAAATTGAGAGAAGAGAACTTGCTTTGGGAGACAAGTGTCAGCCATCCGCATGCAATGGCCAGCCCAGCAGAATTGATGAAAATGTGTACATTGTTTGGGATGACTCTTTAATCTGCATGTGTACAGAAATGATCTGTTTACATGTTAATTCTCTCAAGTAGGACTCCTAATGGCCTGGCATCAGCATGCTTTACCAAATCACTTCTCTTATAGCACATGCTCTAACTGAATTTCTAGACAACAGCCATTGAAAATAGCCTTCTCCTCCTGCTCAAATTGTGGGCACTGGAGTGTTGATGGCTAGACAGAAGTTCTGCATTTTTTCCCCAAAAACCTTAGAGAAAGCAGTGCTTGCAGGGGTCATCTTTGTTACACTTGTACCGAGACTTAGCACAAAGGGCCCGTTATCTTGGCTGGAGTCTCAAAGTATTATCAATAGACAGCTAGTGACTTATGCTAATAATACAATGTATGGTAGAGCTGCATAGTACAACCAGCGATTTACTGTAAAGGCCAGGAGCACTTGTTAGATAAGCGCTGTTACACTGTCATAGTACAGGAAGGATTCAGAGCACTGCCAGTGTACTACAGGGGGACCACAGCTACTTGTAAATGTATTAAGAACTTAGAGCCTGAAGGGGTCTCTATCTTGGTCTAGATGCCTTCTGCCTGGAACCAGAGGGAAGATGGGATCTGTAGTACGGTTAAAGAAGGGGGTGACTGAAATCTGTTCCATTTTATGAAACACACTAGCCTTCCTCAGCCGACCAAAATGAAGGTACTCTAGCTTAGAATCCTCAAAATACAATTCTCATTTTCCTCACAGATAATCCCTGTACCACTGCCTCCTGACAGACCATCCATATGAAGCATGTGTACTGCAGGTTCTAGCCCATTATAGATAGGTTATTGCCTTTTGCATTAGGAATATAAAGGGACTTTAAATTTGTCCTTGCCAAAATAAGCCCAACAATTTTCCACATCAGCTCTACTACCAAGTGCTATGACCAAAGCAGAGAACACCTATTGTTTTGTCTTCACATTTCAAGCCTTATTTAGCATAGTGGTCCACAGACAATTAAATTGACCAAGTCTTGCCTCAAAGAGTAAATCTAATGAAATCCAGAATAACCTTTTCTGCTCAATAAGTACATGAGGTCCTGAGGAAGGCCTATAGGGAAGCAAAGGCTGTGGTACTTACAATATCTTAATAGTCTTCCTATCCATAGGCTTGAGTCTTAGATCAGATACAATCTGTCTACCACCTGCTGCGTGGAAATAGGATGGCTGCCAGCTTGGCACCTGGGGATGTAGCATGTAGCACCTGTTTTCGCAGCATACCTTAGCTTTCCCTGCCTGCACCAAAATACAGAGAATACTGGCTGGGGAAGAATAAGTCCACATGGAATATTCAGACAAGGTTATTTGGGTAAATGTGACGAGAACCTCACCTGCCTATGTCCTTAGACCAACACGGTTACGACCAATACCCCTAAAATATGGAATATTCAACATATGAAATATTTGCACTGTGTGTATAGTACTTCTGGAAGCAAAGGATCAGTTAAGGAGCTTATTGTATTCAGAGTCCTCCTAGCTTTAAGCAAGCATTGTATAAAGTCATCAAAAACATAATAGTATCCATTTGCCTGTAGCTACACAATCCCCTCTGGGTCAATTATCTGCCTCGTATCAGTCCTTCACACTGACAGGGCTGCTGAGAGCTGTTTCTAAAATGCTAATCTCCATATGCATTTGGTGAGATTGCTATGAAATAACAGAGAGCCAGTTAGGTTAACTCACCTGCCTCAGTTGACACTGACAAGGAGCCAAAAGTGAAGCAGCACTTGAAGCAGATCCAGAACACTTTAACGTGCTGCTAACCAGATGGTGAGAAGGTCACTGGGACCACGATAATAAGCAACCAACAGGTTTTTGCATGGGAATTTTTATTTGCTCCAATTCCAACACAGCTCAAGATTTTTTTCAGCATGCTGCTCCATCATACACTTCTAGAGGCCCAAATGTCTGTGATACAGAAACATGCAGAACAAAGCCCGAGTTGTCAAGGTCTCTCAATACCTTTAATCTTTATATACACATATACGTATACATTTAGGTTAGTAATTTACTGTTGATTTATTTAAAATGGTGATGGCTCCTCTGCAGTCTTCCTCCTGCTTGGAAAACTCCACCTTCAAAAGGTGCTCTATTCAACGGCCACAGCTGGCTAGACTTGGTATCTAAGTACCACAGTGACAGGTACATAAGAAATACATGTAGGTGGATAACAGATAAATTAATTTGGCTGAACAAGCTGGAGTCCCTTTTCCCTTCTAAGCTTCTTAGGGACTAACTTAAAAGAAAAACAACAGATTTAGAGGGTTGTGACGTAATATGTCAGATGGGACAAATGTGTTTTATTAGCTGTGCTACAGGATAAAATTACAATGATGTAAAGACAAGGACCAATTTCATCCCTAGTGTAACTTCATTGAAATATCTGCATGCTGCTGACAAATGAAAAGAATATACCTGTACTAGGGAGGAATTAAAACAAGAAATGCAGTTCTTTTCATTTGCAACATGGTTAAAAATGACTTTCCTGTCTATCCAGGGCAAGATCAAAGCCTGTTTCCTGTTAACTGATAATACCAATAAAAGACAAATGAAGCGAGAGTTAGCCTAAGTTTTGAGAGCAGGTTCCTTCATTAAAAAAAAAGTGTAAACCAGTCCTGCTTTAATCTTTTGTGAGTTGTGAAAGGCTTATCTATCTTTGGTATGCAAATTTGACAAAGCGCAGTCTTATAAGTACAGGGAAGAAAAATGTGAGGGCGTTTGCTTATCAGAAAAGACTGAACAAGTGGAAAGAAAAATCTTGTTTTGAATTTTGAAAGGTCTTGGGAGGGAGTAAAACACTTCCAGTAAAAAGCATTTGACACTGTGCCTTTAAAGGAAGCAAAGGTAAATCCACAAGCCAGCTGAAGCAAGCCACATCCCCTCTTGCAATAGATTAACGACGTTTCTTTCATGTGTACTGTATCCAAATATTTTAGCTAGAGCACTTTAGATACAGTACCTATTATATTTTTTCAAGTGCTTACAATTACTTTATAGCTGTTTCTGTTGACTGCCTTCACTGAGAAGCAGGAAGGCGTGGAGCAGTGGTTGTCAACACATTTGGAAATATCAGCAGTGCCAAGAAATGAAATGTTCAGGGCGTTTGTGAGGGTTCCAAGAATGTCAGCATGTATTGCCTGCCTACTTTTCATTGAATGCCTAGTTTGGCCAATTACTCAGTACCGAATGTGCCAGACAATCATGCATATAGAAAAAGGGAGGGACAGGAGGGAAGTATGTTTGGTCTGCATACAGAGAAAGCATATTTTTAGAAGACATACCTGAGCTAGCTTTAAGCTAGCTAAGCTGGGATACTTTTAGCAGCTCAGCTGTGGTAGCATGGAGTTCAGCATGGGTTGAAAAACCTCTCCAAGATCTTGCGGAACTGACCCATGCTGACCTCTATGCTACTACAGATACATTACTAAGTATGCACAAGCTAGCTAGCTCAGGAAGCTCTACACAAGTCTCGGTGGTTGCAGCGACTGCAGCATTGACAAACTCTTACATGTACACAGACATTCAAGTAACGTGCTCCTGGTTATTTAGGATAGGAACAAGACAGCATATGATTGGACAACACCTCACACACTAAGGCCATATTTCCAACTGGAGCCTTTAGATAGTTTGCTAATAACAATATTTAAATAATGATGAAATGATACATTTGTTAGAAGTATTCCTCGCACAGAGAGAACATGCCTGTGCCAGAGAGATACTCTACAGGGGACATTTTACCTGCCTGAGACAGTGCCACTCAATGTTTCATGGTCAAGGAAGATTATAGAAAAAATAAGAAATGGGAAATCTAGATAAGAACCATGAGAGAAGCCTGGTTCCTTTGGTTGACAGTTTAATTGATAATTATATCCTTTATAGTCCTAGTCACCTATTCAAACATTACCTAGCTCAGCGTTTTTCAACCCATGGGTCACAAGAATATATGAAAGGGTTGTGAACAAACTTTAAACATGGATTCTCCTTTAAAGGAGAAAAGTGTGGGAAACCATGGCTTTTCCTTTGCTGGCAGAGTTCCAGCCTGCTTGGGGCCCCCCATGCCCTACACCACCCCCTACCCCACAGACCAAGGGCTGGGGGCAGCAAGTTGGGAGTGAAGGGCACTGGGTCAGGACTGGCCATTAATGTTTACAGATGGGTCCTGGCACAAAAAAGGTTGAGAACCACTGACCTAACTAATTCTCACAACACCTCCATATGGTAGGTAAGTATTGTCATCTTTATTCTACAGATAACAAAACTGAGGCAAGGAGGTGAAGTGACATCCTCCAATTAGCTGGAGGAATAAGATGCAGAACTGAGTCTAACTCTGCAGCTCCTGGCTTCTTTTATGTTCGGGCTAGCCGACTACATGAAAACCATCCTTGTTATCAGTGCCCTGGCACTCTCTCTCAGGTAGCTGGTGTTCTTGGGAGAGCTCTCTATAGCATTGCTTGTTTTTGTTTTTAGGAAAGAAATTCCTTTTTGTGTGATGAACAAAAATGAGTGTGTGCATGCGTGCACATGTATATTCAGAATCAGTTTCTATTCCTCAAAGGAAGCTGGAAACAGCCCTAACAGAATTCTGTTGAAATTCTAAGTTGAAATTCTAATTTGTGTTCAATGTCTTGTTCCCTGGTAGAATCTTATGGCAAGAGCCTTGTATGACAATGTCCCAGAGTGCGCAGAGGAATTGGCTTTCCGCAAGGGAGACATATTGACAGTGATTGAACAGAACACTGAAGGGCTGGAAGGATGGTGGCTCTGCTCTTTACATGGCCGACAAGGCATTGTTCCAGGTAACCGCGTAAGACTGTTGATCGGCCCAGTACAGGAAAGTCCATCTAGCCATGACGTGTCCAATTCAGGATCAGCGCATCAAACTTTCAATCAACAAAAGGTCTATCAAGTTCCAGCCCCATATGCTTCAGCTCGGGACCCAGTCTACCAGGTGCCGCCTTCCTATATGAATCAAGGAATCTACCAGATACCTACTGGTCATGGTCTACTGGGACAAGATATTTACCAAGTACCACCATCTGTGCAGAGAAGTTTAGGCAGCATGGATGGTTCACATATGCACAAGGTAGGTGCATTTACACAGCACAACAGTGGAATAATAAGAAAACACACTGAGCCTGAAAATTAAAAAAATTACAAGCAAGAGCAACATTCTGAATTTTCACTGGTATGAATAACAGTTGCATTCTCTCATCCCTGTGGAAGGTTTAGCTACATCCAGTCCCTCCTTCTGTGTGTGCCTGGAAGCTGTCAGAATGACCTTAGGACAGCCCAAAACATTTTTCTTCAGGCAAACCTCTAGTTATCTTGTTTAAGTAAATAAAATTACATGCAATCTTGCTGGAGAGGTCCAGATGGGATTTTAAATTGAAAAAAAAAGGGGGGGAAACAATAGATGCAGAATGCCTCTAACTCTGGAGAGCAGCAAGTTAGATAATGCTGAAAAGAAGGTATACTTTAATATAAAGTCTGAGTCAACACGACGTTTATCATCCAGAACAGTTTTATATGCCTATTGCATGATGCAAGGCAGTTACCTTTCAAAGCTGGGTAGGAGAAGAGCAGTTTAAAGTTCTTTCTACTCCAAATGATGTGGCAGAGATTAAAAGTACAGCTGTCGGTAAGTCCTCTACCTTTAACATTTATGATATTCTTTACAACTATGGCTCAATGATGTGTATTGACCTGGAGCAGACAGGGAGATGAGGGCAGGAAGTGCCTGGCTGGAAGGTACCATGGTTTAAACTTTCATCTCACAGTTTATGTTGGCAATACAGTCAGAGTCTTTTTGTAGATTCAGCCTTTCCATTTCAGGTCTTTGGAAAAATCTTTCCAAGACTTGGTTTTGTATTATAATCTTGTTTTCATTGGTAATAAGCAGTAAGAAAAGAGGAATCGTAAAATCATTTCAAGTCATGCTGTTAGGAGGTTGGCTTGCGGGTTTGTTTGGTTTATTCTCTTTGCAAGAAAGTCATCCTTTTGCATAGCGGCTCTACAGGTAGATAAAATTGCCATCTGAAAACTATCAGCTTGCTTCACAATGGAAATATCATTGTCACTTGAGCAGCTATGCTGTCTTTTTTAATGGGAAAATCCACATTATTTCTCCCTCTTCTACATCCCTACTTGTCTCCCCACCAGGGATAAGATTTAACAAAACTTTATTCAGAGAGGCCAACCTGGAGCAGTATAATTAAACAGCCTCATAAATGGCTGAAAGAAGCCTCAATTAATAGTATACGCAGGGGGCATAATTGATGAGTAACTCATCTTAGGATGCAGGTGTACAAAATGTTTACTACATAGGGTGTGTACACAAGTTACATTTTTCACGTGATGAGGCCCCCCAAAAGCACTCTACAGCCATATTGTTACAAATGTTCGCAGCTACAGAAATCTTTTAAAATGGCTGACTGCACAAAAATGTCACCCTTGTCTGATGAGCTATCAGATGACGGGACTCTAGGGTAAAACCTATGTACACATTCACAGCAAGGGTTACTTTCGGACAATTCTGCCCATATCCCATACACCCTTGTGCAGGGCTGCGCTCTAGCCTCAGGCAGGTAGCACTTGTCTCCTCTTCCTGCCTGAATGCAGGCTGGACCTGCCCCCAGGCTGTCAGTCACAGCCTCTCATCTCAGCCCCACCTCCTCCCTCTGGTCAGCGGAGCACCACAGCCTCACCAGGGGGAAAGAAGAGGGTATGGTGTCTCTTCCTGCAGTGCCTCCAGGCCTGGGGAAGTGAGCAGCCTGGCTGGGCACGCTGCGGGGTGGAGGGGGTCTCTCCTGCCTGCTTGCTCTTCCGGCACATCTGAGTGAGCACAGGGGAGAGATCCCTCCCCCCCGCCATGATGTGCCTGGCCAATCTGATCACTGATCCAGTCCCAAAGGAACAAGCAGTGGGGAGAGACCCCCTCCCTACACAGTGCACCCAGCTGGGCTACCAGCTCTCCCAGTCCCAGGGGCACTGCAAGGAGAGACATGGCCCCCTCTTCATGCCCCCCAATCAGGCTGTGGCTCGGCTGGCTGGAGGGAGGAGGTGTGGCTGGGATGAGAGGCTGCCACTAACTAAGCCCAGGGGCAGGGCCAGCCACAGTGGCTGCAGGCAGGCAGGCTGCTTGGCTATGGCTGTTCAGCTGTTCTCAGCAGTCTCTGGAAGCCCCTGGAGCCAGCAGAGCATGCTGGGAGGAGTGCAACAGCACCTCCTGCCACCTGGCCTCAGACAGTGCAAGGAGGCTCTGAGCCCCCCCGCCCCAACCAAAGGCTGAACAGCTGTTATGTTCAACTGAGCTGTAACTTTTAGCGCTTTGTATAAAGCGTGCAAGGTTCTTTGAGCAGATGTGATCTCTTTTATTAGACCAACTAAATAGTTAGAAAAAAGTTCTTTGTAACCTTTCAGGCACAAACACCCTTTGTCAGGATGAAGCACAAAAGTTAGAGTGCAATCACAAGTGCCTTCCTGCACTTCTTTGCACACCACTGGAAAGGTGGAGCAGACATAAGACACAGCCCTACTATGTTGTAAATCCCTTAGGTCTCGGGGGAAGGGGAAGCTACCTCTTGAAAAATATGCAACAACTTTACTAAGTAATTAAGTTGCTACATGGTAGGAGTTGAGTGTCTGCTCCCCAGGTCCATTTCATCCTGGGGTAGCCCTTTGTTCAATGAAAACTGATTCCTGCCACCACCTAGTGGTCAGGAATGGTAACAGCACCCACTGCAAGCTGTCTTCTTGGGAGATCTGGCTTCACAGTGGAGATACTATTCACTACACGCTAAGTTTGCTACTGGCTAAAATCTGGGATAAACTGCTCTATAACAATTGTGTTGTATACCAACAGCCTTTCGTCTGACTGTACACAAGCCAACTGGGACCATACTGTGTTGTCAGGCCTCGCACAAAGCTCCCATTGGAAGCAATAAGGCATTCTGGTTACAAAATAAATGCATGTAAATCTCCAACTATAGTAAAGAGTTAAAGACAAACTTTTAGGCCTAAATGCAAAATTCTTATTGTGATGCAAAAGCAGAGACACTAAAACACCTGTTTCCTCTAAATTCTTGGCTAGACTTGGACTTCAGAAAGCCAGGGTATAGGCAGGCAAGGTTCTCTGGGTAGATGTGATATCTTTTATTAGACCAACTAAATCATTGGGAAAACTATTCTCTGCAAGCTTTTGGGCACAAGCACCCTTCTTCAGGCATAGGAAGACTCTGCCTAGGGTATGCATTTTTCTGGACATGATAATTTTCTGTAGAATATAAAGGCCATTTATTTGACTGACTTACAGACTGCTTAGCACTAGCTAGAAGGAATGACTCCACTTAAGGCAGACCTGTTTATGTACTACTGTGAACACAAATTAAGTTCCTTCCTAGGTGCTTGCTGAAAGCCAGGGTAATAGTTACAGACCTACTACTGAGGAAGGGATTACTCTATGACACAAAAGCCCGGTCCTGCCATCCACAGAATCGACATGACAGGTACAAACTCAGTTTGATTGGCCTTCTCCAATTAAATGCAGACAGCAAGCATTACATGTTTCTAGTTCCTGGAGTTTTTCTTTCTGATTGTAAACAAAAAGATCCTTTATAAACCATAACCCACAGTGCCATCAGAAATCCTAGGGTGGAACAGAGGCAAAAAGTAAATAAAGGAGCCTTTTTTTCCTGCAAAATCTTCATTATTTTGCAATTTATTTGTTCTACTTCTGCATTAACAGAAACACACTGTAGCCACAAAACCTCATTGCCTTCATAAAAGAAAGGGAACCTAAAACCCAATTAAAAAGGGAACAATTTCTGCATTTGCTTTGTTTGACTGAAAGAAGCAATCTTTCATTCCAAATCCCTGTTGTCAATGGATCAGTAAGCCAATATTTATGTATTAAAAGAGAGCTTGAAGTCCCAAACATGTGCTCTGGGGCTCCTTGCTTTGACTTCTAGAACGAGGGATCCCTTTTCCCAGACTTCCAACACCTGCCTCCAATAGGTTCAGTGAGCTGCTGGGCCTGCTTTCATTAGCAGAGACTCTGCTTATAAGTGTGCAGGTGAGTTTTGGCAATAGTAGCTGAAAGGTACTCTGATCTAGAAGAAGTATATTACTGTGCAGTTTTCATATGTGCAAACCCTCTCACTTCCCAGGGTAGCAGAGGAGGCCACAGTTTCAAAGGAACCTGTGAAGCAGTATCAGCACCATTTATATTTGGACCATTTTTGCATGCATGGGTCTACTTTCTCTGGGCCAATGTAGGGTCTAGCCTGCATGCAAATGTTACAGGGACAGCTTAGGAGCTCCTGAGAGGCAGGACTTATTCCGGATGCTGATTTACTATTAAAGCCAGATGTCATGAGCAGGTAAAGACTTGCTCAGGTAAGGTGCCTAGTTCGCAGGAAAAGGGAAAGCAAGTCAGAAAGGAATGACAAAGCAGGTAATTATGGTGAGGCACTGATTTTGGAATACAACATTATTTAGAACATGGTAGTGTCAGCTTCTTTTGTCAAATAAAAAACATCCCTTTAAAAAAATTATCTTAAATATCCTGAAATGATGATGGATGACTTAAAGCAGTGGTTTTCAGCCTTTTTTGATTTGTGGACCCCTTTAGAAATTTCAAATGGAGGTGTGGACACCTTTGGATTTTAAGTGTGGGTATTCACATATTTGAATTGATCCTACTCATCTTCCACAGATCCTTTAGGCATAGTCCACAGACCCCCAGGGGTCCACAGAGCACAGATTGAAAACCAAAGGTTTACAGTAACTTTCACTGGTAATGACATTTCCTGGTCCTCTTGTGGTTCCTCACATCCAGTAACTGTGCCTGTTAAAGTGAACAGTATCCAAAGAATATAAAAAAATAAAACCTCTCTCTTAGGAATATTTTCCTTTCCTAGTTCTGTTTTCCGGCTCTCAGGGGGGAAGGTGAGACCTTCTAGTTTAACTGACAAGTCTGGCATTCAGGAAACTGGGGTTTTGTCCCCAGCCAGAGACTACCATGTCATCTTAGGTAACTACTTTGTGTTGGTTACTTTATCTGCCAACCTGCCAATACAAGTTGTGAAATACAAATACAAGGTTGTGAAGCTAAAATTTGTTGCTATGCAAATTGTTTTGAGATCCCTCAGCTGAATGGTGCTATGAAACTGCAAAGTATATTTTATATGTACAGTACACGTTGATTTCCCCAGTTTAGTGATAGCTCTGAGCACTAAATTAATGGCTAAAAACATCAATAAAGAAAACATGTCTATAATTTAACAAAATTTTTGTTCCTTTGAGTATGCCTACATCACACCATGCAGTTCCGGGGAGATATCCCAAGGTAGTTATTATGAATGTGCCAGCTTTTGTATTGGAGTTTACTAAGTGTAAAGCAGAACCATATAGCGATACCCAAGCTAGTTCTAGCTTCAGAACCAGAGCCAGTATAGATGTGTGCAAAATATGAGGTTTCAAATAATAGGTTTTTTCCTGTGGGAATTGATACATTTCAACAAAATTCTCTGTCAGGAAAATCGACACAACATATAGCACAGCAGCACAGTTGTGGGGAGGATACCTTGTTGCATTGTGGAAAATGGAGGCATCTAGATCTGAATTACAACTCCCATAGGGCATCATGAGGATTTAGGGAAATGCAAAGATTTAATGGGCAGTGGACTGTTCTACTGCACATTCATGCATCATGGGAAAAAAACATGCTAATGTGCAGTAGAATGACTCCACTACCCATTAAGTGTCACAAAAATAAATGTTCGTCTTTGCTACTGTGCCTTTACCTAGTACCTCTTATTAGAGGTACTAAACTTAATGCGCAGTAGCAAAGGCGCATTAACAAATGTGTAGATGTGTCCAGTGCCAGCTAAACTCCAGATGCTTCAACGTTTTATAGAT
Organism: Gavialis gangeticus; assembly: GCF_001723915.1. Lineage (NCBI taxonomy): Eukaryota > Metazoa > Chordata > Crocodylia > Gavialidae > Gavialis > Gavialis gangeticus. The sequence goes on along the minus strand of NW_017728992.1, from coordinate 54,419,510 downwards.
GAATTTTTTTCAGAACTGTTCATTTCAGGAAATGCTCTGGTATTTCAATATTCCTAAAGTATCTAAAGCAAATAACACTGAACTGGAAAAACAACGTTCCTTTTCCAAACTTAGAGCATCTGCACAGGGAGTTATACTGAGATAAACATTAAGGGATAGATATTCTGATACATTTCCAAGTGTGGGCAAGTCTTCAAAAAAGAGAGTCACCACTCCACCCTGCTGTAGCCTGCAACCTTTTCAAACTTTTCTTGCCACTGGTGGAGTTTGGGATAAGCAAGGAATGCAGGAATAGGCCCTTGCCCTTGCTTACTCCCCGATTGTCCTGTACTTATCTAACAATTGCTGTTGGTAGAGTCCACGAAAAAGCAGAAACAGTGCCCCAGATCCAGTACCACCCTGACAGCTTTGGCACAGACATCAGCAGAACAAGCCAGTTCAGCCATGTTTTGACATTCCTCCTCCCAATTAAGCAACAAGTACTGTCTTATTTGGGAAGAAATGAACAAGCACATGACAGCTGTTCAAGAAATTTTCTCCCTCTCCATTATCATGATCTTTTAGGTCGCTTATTAGTTTCATTCTCCCTGTAACTCTTGAGGGGTTATACTCTGAGCCAAGCAAAAGCAGCATTTGTTATGCAGAGACATTTTCACATCAAAGGAAAGAAAACATTTGCACTATTTGTAGTTTGCTTGCAAAACCTATTTGCATTCAAAAGACATAAAAACATGCCCTCATTTTCCCTCAGTCTGAAATAGCACAGTTTCCTGTGACGGGGTTTATTTCAGAGACCCAAGCAACTTATAGTCCCTCTGTCTCTCATTTTCATGTCACAAATTCAGCTTTGGGGATGTGTAACCTTTGTAACAAAATATTGCTTCAGTGTTAAAATGTTAAACATACAGCAAAATTGCTGAGGGCAGCAGGAATTGAAACATGAGCCTCAACAATTGGCGATTTCACACAATGTGCTGAAAGGATGAGTCCCTCCAATTTAATGCAGACTGTTCGTAAATAATATAGCATGCAACCTTTTGATGCATGTGTGTGTACTACTGTAACTTTCCATATGAAATGAGCAGTGCAACAGGCATTCATATAAATGAAGCCTGGCCAATTATTAGCAGTTCATCTGGATTTTGTGGTCTCTTCAAAAACCACTTAGTGAAGAAACCCTTACCCACAAGTCAAAGTAAGCAGTAGTTAGTCACTGATGTGATCTATAAAGATATATTTTAAGATAAAGCTTGTGTTTTTATTAGACTAAGTAAATAAATGAGCTCAACACTATTCCCAATCTCTCCCTAGGCAGGAAGAGGGTTTTTTTTTGGTTTTTTGGGGGCGGATGTTTTTTAAAGTCAATCCTATTTAGAAAACACAAGACACACTCCTCCCTTCCCCTTCCTGGTAGCATAAAAAGGTCCCAAGCATGCAGTCTAATCCATACTCCTGGACTCCTACTGAGCATGACAGTCTACCCACATAAATCTGAGTGCAGAATCAAGCTTTGACTTTTAAAACCCAAACTTATAAGCAAATGTTCAGCTATTAAAACATACCAAGAATGTTTTCTTAAGTGTTCAAATAAATTAATCAAACACTGATTTTGGGGGAGATTTAATTATTCCCCGCAACCAACAGAAACACAAATACAACAGAAATCTCTGGTTTCTCTGAACCAGAAATAAAAATTTACAATACAGAAGGTGCATGCTCCCAGCCTAAGGCTTTGCCTCCCTTTGTTGAGGTGGGATAGTCATATCATCATCAACATTTTGTCCGTCCCTAGTCCAGGCAGTCTTTGTGTATTAAAAATGTCCCGTTTAAAATATTTTGGGCCAGCAATCATAATACTAGCACTGACTCACATTATTAGTTAAAACTTCAGCTCCAAATGAAACTCAAACAAAAGGAACTGCTTTTGAGCACAAAAGTGTATTTTCCCGGGACAGAATGTCCCCAGAGAATTGTACAATAAGCTCCCTGCTCCCCCTGTCTGATCCACTCCCCCACAATTTATTCATTTTGGGCACTCCAGAATGTCTGACTACTGTATCACAAAGCACTATGCTGCATCAGATCCTTAACCTTTTCGGCCAAGGCATGAGGTCACCAAGTATCTGAAATGAGCAACTTTCACAGAGGTAGGGACAATAAAGCTGTTGAAAAGAGTTTAGACAAGTATCGTTTCCTAAGAAATTCACCCCCACCCACACACATTAAATACTGGGTTCTTAGGACAATGGTGCATTACAGTCATTACTCTCCTCCCTTAGAAAAAAAACCCCTTGATACTTAGAAATATTGTTCTGACTCTCTTTGTCAGTTTCTATAGGCAGGACTGAATTCTATCGAAGACCAGGAAATAGCCCCCTTCCCCAGCCAACGTTGCTGCTGCGAAAATGAGTGTATCTGACCAGCGACTTTATTGGCTGAAGTCCCTACAGCAGACAATGGTGGGAGCAGAATCAGGTCCTGTAAGGACCAGGTCGTAAAAGTTTTTTCCAGTAAAAATGCAATATGCACTTTATCCTTTTCCTCTTTTAATGCCTATTCTGCAATGCCTGCAGGAAAGTTTTGCATCTCTCTGCGTGCATCCAGAATTGGAAACAGCTGAACAGCATCAACAATAACTAGAATGTGCAAAGAATCTGGCCCAGCTCACCATCTGATACAGATGATTGCCATTCCACTTTAGTCAATAGCATTCTGTTGATTTAGGCTAGAT
>NW_017728992.1:54406578-54411779 GCF_001723915.1 Gavialis gangeticus | reverse complement strand
TTTTTTTTTTTTTTTTTTTTTTTTAAAAGGCTTACAAATGAAGACCCTAAGGCTTACAAAGATTTACAACAGGAATTCAAATTCAGAAACTGCAAAATGATGTCATTAGGAAAAATCATAGTGCATTAGGTTAAAGAATGGCCGTCTAACCAGAGAGAGGTGGGAAAGGGTATGCAGGAGTTTCTGAGGATGTATGCTGCAACAAGATATCAGGTAGGTTTAGGCAGGAATAACATACATCATATTTCCCTATCTTCTAACATCTCATTGTCTGAAGGGTAATTTTGAGAAAATGTGTGGGAGCTTTATTTAAAAAAAGACATTCAAAACAAATAACCCCTGCCAACTTATTTCAGAACTATATTACTGCTCTGAATTTTAAAATCTCACTCTCTTAACTATCACAAAATGAGTAAAATCTCTCATTCCACATAAGAAAAGGCATTTTTGGTTCATCTCTCCCTCACCTCTACCATGGAAGAAGAAAAAACCCCCAAAACTAGAATATTGTTGTCTTTGTCACAGAAAAGGCACAGCACTGCTACACATAGCAGCCTTCTTACACACTAGGCTATCTCATGCTCTTAGGGGTAGCCTAGTCCTCGTGTCCACTGACCAACTGGTCTCTCCACTGAACATACTCTGGGCTAAGCATCTTAAAACAATTTGACCATCTTCACTTTGTTAACTTTGGTTAGTAAATTAGATGACATAAAAACTCACTTAAAATGGCTTCTAAATGGTGTTGTATGTCTGAGTTTGTCATCTATTATAATTCAGAAAAACCATCCTTGTAATCAAGCATATGTAAAACAAGACTTCAGTGGCTAATCACTAACAGCAGGGAGGCTATTGCAGATTATTATATATTGCAAATGAATAAACATACAATTAAAAAAAAAAAAATCAAGGATACATTCCATAAAATGTACTTTGCTCATTTATTGAGACATATAATACTAGTTGCTATAAAACAAATGTCACGCGATGTGGCCATAGTAATTTGAAGTCATGCCACTTTGTAGTCCTAGGAAAACTTGAAGAGAACATTGCATTCTGTTTGTAATGAACAAAAGAGCTTCACAGTGCAAGGTTCTATCAGTCTCCAAAGTCTTTTGTAAAACCAGCTTCTAACACAACCTTTTTGCCATCAGATTAGCCAAGGACCAATTTCCAGCTGGTCTCTGTCTGTCTATATGAAGTGAAAACAGATACAATATCAGAAAGTGAGCAGCAATCACTCTCTGATCTTAATTTTCCTGAAGGTTCATGTCAGACTGCCTTGTAGATGCCCAGAAAGAGGTAGAGGGGAAGCAGTTGCATTTTAAAAACTCTTTCTCTTGCTATTGCTCCATATTATCTTTGATTTTTATGCCTCTCATTGCAAAAACAAAAGCAATCCAGGTGGCTATTATGTAACTTTCCAAGGGGCCTGGAAGATAGCATTTCAACTATTACTGTTTTTATTTTAAACCAAGTTACAACATTTCTTTTTACAACAGAGTCAGCTTTCTTGTTTTTCCATTTACTTACTTTCTTAAGCCCTCTTTCCCAGTCTCACTCACAATTACCATGTTCTTCCTTTGGAGCCTTCCCTCAACAGTGAGGGCACCCCAGGTGTCTGCAACAGAAAACAGGGTTAGATCCTGAGAGTCAATGGAAGAGATTAGCAGCAAGAACAGATTAATCCTGGCCAAAATGAATGCACAACACTTCCATTTGCATCAAGGGGAGCTGCATGTGCCAGTCAAGAATAGAATACAGGGTTTAAAAAAACAAACACATGTTCCTTGTGAAATAGATAAATAAGTCTCCGGATCTCTTCCCTTCACAGCCCTGCATGCAAAAGGGGTGAAAATAAAGAAAACATTATATGTCTTGAATTGATATTTTGACACTATCCACCACCACATGTCCTGAATTGCTATTTTAACACCATTTGGGATTCTGATTATTAGACTACAAGTCAAGACACCTGTGTTCTACTTGAGCATCTCCCTTAACAACATTGGGCCTTGGGTTTCCTGTGGGTAAAATAAGACAGACTTACCCACTATTACTCAAGCATTCTGAGATCAAATGTAAAATAATATTCCCAAGTATTATTGTTATTAAAAATCATGAACCAAATCCTAATCTAAACTGCACAGGTGTAAAGCCAAATAGTTACTCCACCTTTACATTAGCAGAACTGAGAATGAAATTTGGCCTATTTGGTCCATCTGCAGTTGTCATAAGAATTCTTTTATGCGCACCTTAGGAACATTCTTTAATGTTCTCCTTCTTCCCTTTTAATACTGAATATTCCCTGGAAAAAGTATGGAAAGGGTTTTTTTTCTCCCCTTGTGTAAGGAAAAGGGATTTAAAGAACCACGGACTGGATGCTTTAAAAAGTATATACATATTCAGCTCTTTTTCTTGGTAAAGAACATACAATTGGCAGGGAAAGGGCCCAAATAATTACTATTGGAGGGATATGGCCCTCAGCAAATACAGAACATTTAATGCAGTTGCTTTTGTTTTGAACATACGCTTCCTACACATTTCACCACAGCTTGTCCTGGTCCCTGTGAGTTGTTCTGCACCAATTAAAAGGTTGCAGTGCTTGAAGAATATTGGAACAGATAGTTTGTGGGTATGCCATCTGTTTCCTTTAATACGTAAACAAGAAAAATTGCTGGTTTGAAACACAGGATTTTTCAAACCCAGCTGACCACAGGCATTTTTTAAAGATAGAGAGAGGGAGAAACAAAAACAAAACAACAACAAGAACAACACAGCCTGGAGTTCACATCTGTCAGAAAATAAAGTTCTAAGAACCAGAAAGGGCACCTACCCCCACACAAGAAATTAGATCTACAAGGGAAGGTTTTTGTCCGAGTGGCATTCCCTGGCTTCTGAACTACTTTAAAATTACATTACAAAGGGTTTTCTGGTTGTTAAACAAGATAAAGCAAAGGTTAGACAATTATGCCAAGAATTTTTAAGGTGTCTTGATATTTTGGGGGAGTAGACACTGCTTTGGAGTGTCCAGGTTGATACATCAGAAAGGTGCTTGGTTTTCTCCAAGTTCTGATTATCTGCTTAAGGAAAAAGAGGTTAATTTAAGTATTCTAAGCTGAATATCCAAAATCACTAGGCACCTCTGAAAATACTAGTCTTAGCACTCCTTCCATCCACCCCTTTTTCCCTATCATCCAATATCAGACATTTCTGTGTGACACAATGCAGTGCTGTGTAGAGCTGAGAATTTAAACTGGGTTGCAGCAGTTCAGCAGTCCTCCTCTTCCTGTCTCCCAGAGCTACTTTGGTATGTTGGGCTCCAGAGCAGTGCATTTCTTCACTTCTTTAGTCAAGTATTTTTCCTGTAATTTAAAAAGCAGCTTAAGACCAGAGGGTTTGTTTTTCCTGCTCTTTGAGGAAAGAATAATGATGATAGCTATTCAGAGACCAGATTTTGGTTCCTAATTTGTTGTGTCCGTTCTCTTCAAGGATCACTGGTAAAACACCAGACACTTGTTAGTGAAGCAAGGTAGTCACTGAAATTTAGAAAACCCCAAAGGTTATAGCTAAGCAAGCATGCTTAAAAGACCTTTCTATCCCAAGGTGTTTCTGTTCCATGCATGGTGTTCAGAATTGCCAGGTAAAACTAACAGAGTCATGTGAGAGTCATTTCATTTGTATCAAATTAATCCACCAATTAGTTCCTGTCAGCGAGAAATGGTCTGACTAGTGGCACACTTGGAATCCCATACAGGAACTGCACTGTTATGTTGGTGAGTGCAGAGAGCTCACTGCACAAGAGGCACACAGCCAGAGCGGAGGATGCAACCACGCTGCTGCTGCTGTCATCCCCCATGTCTCTCTGAATGAATTAGTCTATAGGGTACCACCCTGCTCTGTCTTTGGTTTCCCTTTATAGAGACTTCTATTGCTATAAGAGCAATCCATATGTACTGAATTCTGTAGATTTTGGCTAGGGACAGACATTACACATAAACCGGTTTAAGTGATCAGAAACTGGTTTAAACCTGTAACAGAACGGATGTTCAGTGCACATAAACCAGTTTGAAAATGACTGAAACTGATTTGAGATAACCCTGGTTGAATGTAGTATCAGACTTAACTGATTAGGGTCAAACCAGTTTATACAATGTGTCCCCCAGCCTCTTTGCTGTTTAAGATAAACCAGACTCCCCCAGCATCCTGGCATGTTCTCTGGGCTGGGCTGGGCAGGTCTCTCTGCTTCACAGCAGGGCTTGCCCCTCCCTCACTGGAGGTCCACTACAGACTGTAAGCATCTGCCTGGCTTTAAACAGGGATTATTCCCTCTGCTTTATACAGACACCTCTCAGCATCAGCTAGCAGACCACATGCTGGCTACAGTCCATGCTGTGGGAGGCAACAAAGGCAGACAGGCTTTTTGGAGCTAATCAACAGGTAGCTGGTATTGTCCTTCCTTTGCAAAGCTGTTTAAGAAGAGCTTGAACTAATGGAGAGAGGCTTTGTTTTCTTAATGGGTTGATAAACACTGAGTTAGGGGTGATAAACATTCCCTGCTGTGGGGTGGGGTGGGGTGGGAGAATATCAGAGCATCCTGCCAGGGCCTGGCCACACCCCACTCAGCTCAGCACTCTGGAAGGGAAGGGAGGACTGCTCTAGCACTCCCCAGCTTCTAGCCTGAGCCACTGCAGGCATGTGCCTGAATTTTTTCAGTCCAGAGGGGATGTCTGTATGATTACAAACTGGTTTAGCCTAGCCAGGTTAGACTAACCTGCAAAAATTGAATCAATTTGGGCTCAGGCTTTTTGTATGTCTGTCCGTAGCCTTTGAGGTTAATTTCTATAGAACACAGTTTTATGTGGCACCCTATTTCTTTCATCCTAACCAAGAGCTGTAGGATGGTTTTCCTGTGCAACATGGTGATTCAGCAGAACTTATCAGTCACTGGCCCACAGATATGGATCCTTTTTAGGACACAGCCAACCAGTCAGATGCCAAGAGGTGCAGCTTGCACTGTCTTGCACTAACCTCACTGAATCTGGCCTGTCATCTGGGCTAGGTACAGATGTTCCAAAAGCCTGAGGCAGAGTCAATCTAAGTTGCATGGTTTTCTGTAATCAGCATAATTTAGATCAGTGGTTCTCAGCTGTTTTGTACCAGGACCGATTTTTAAACATCGATGACCAGTCCCAACCCAG
>NW_017728992.1:54400107-54406395 GCF_001723915.1 Gavialis gangeticus | reverse complement strand
CGATTTTTAAACATCGATGACCAGTCCAAACCCAGTGCCCCTCACTTCTGACCCACTACCCCCCACCCCCAGGCCCCAGCCCCCCAGTGTGTGGGCCAAGGGGTGGGTGTGTGAAGCATGGGAGGCCCCAAACAGCCCCTTGCAGGCTGGAATTCTGCCAGCCTGCCAGGGAAAAGCCATGGTTTTCCACATTTTTCTCCTTTAAAGGAAAATCCATTTTTAAAGTTTGTTCATGACCCTTTCATATATTCTCATGACCCCAAAGTGGGTCACAACCTACAAGTTGAGAAACACTGGTTTAAATCAGTTGCAAACAGAACATATTCACCCTTTGGGGCACAAATCTTAGACCAGGTTCTGCTGTTTTTAAACAAGTCTATGTGTGCTGAACTTCTGTTAAGGGTATAAACCAGTTTCTAATCACTTATAAAAGTATAATGTCTATACCTGGCCCTGAAGTCAGGAATGGCATCAGACCCATATGTGGAACAGATGTTTCATGATGCAGGAATAACCGCTGCACAACATTTAGAAGAATAAGCTCATTCCACTGAAATTGCACGGAGACTGTAGCTATGTGGAGGATAAATATTAGGGACTTAGGCCATCAGGTCTCATTTAGGCATAAATCACAGTGGAATATAGCCAGGACACCAGGATTTATTAATGCAAAAAATGCCGGGGAATCTTGCCTGCTTCTTGTGCTCAGGGCCTCTGGTTTGTATGCTGTGTGCACTTCCAAAGCAAGTTGAACAACTCTTGCTTAGAATACTACTCAGCTGAATGCGAAACTAGCCCATATCCGGTCCTACCACACTTGTCATTTTGTGTCTTTGGCTTACAGTATATAATACTCTAACTGGAACTAAATAATACTGGAAGAATGGAGATAGAACATCAGTATTTCCACTAGAAACCCTGTTTATCAGGGGGCTTATGTAACAAGGGTTCTTTTAAGCCACACTGTACTGTAATTCTGCCACATGGATGGTTGTCCCAGATGTGGTGTATTTATTTTTAACCAAATGTAATTTGAATTTATGCTGGCCATTTATGGTTTATAAAATGTGAAAAAATTCAAATGCTAAGCTGTTCAGTAACTCTTTTTCATGTTAAAGAACAGCTTACATTTTTAGTCGGTTAGTGGCTACACAAATTAATCAAACTTAGCTCTAATACAGAATGTTCTTTTTAGTAGGTTTAAATATATATCAGCTTCTATTTAGAGAAACTTCAAAGTGACAAATGCTGTATCATTTAGGACTTGATCCTGTAGTGCTTACACAAGTAGAATGGCTGAAGTCAACTGGAAATATTTTCATGAGATAAAGGTTCAGAGAACTTAGAGGTTATTCCAGCAAGGAACTGAGAACTCTGAACCCTTATCTAAGTCACTAGGACTTGAACATGCTCAACATTTCATAAGACTGGGACCTTGGTAAGTAAAGAGTGCAGGGACATTTTATACCAATGGTGCAGCTGCTTAAGAAAGAAAAAATGTTTGACTGCACCTATTAAGTATAGTTTTTAAATGCTATCAAGAGTATGTATGGACTTTCATTAATACAGTTACTGTATAAAGCATAGAAGTTAGTAACATTGGAATGTTTGTAGAGAGAGCCCAGCCGATTACCAACAGAACATGCTAAGAGCCTCACTTACTTATGTTTTTTTCTTCTCCTCTTTTAACCCACAGGTAATAACTCCCATCAGGTCAGGACAAGGCTATGTTTATGAGTTCCCTTCCAATAACCAGAAGGATATCTATGACATCCCTCCAGTCCGTCCTGTCCAAGGTGTAAGTAGAAAAAAAAGACTTTACCCTATAGACTTACCAGTAGTCTTGCAGTTCAATTTCAGAATAGGTTACTTCATTCCAAAGTAAAAATAAGTTTAAATTAGATGAGGTAGCATTTTACATTTAACAGTGTACAAGAGTACTTGAAAAATGCATTTAATATTGAAGTAGCATTAGAGTGATGTTGTAGCCATAATGGTTGGGATAAAGTTAGACAAGCTTTTGAATACAAGGCATTCTTCCTCAGGTCTGGGGACCTGTACCATACTACTGGCCGTAGCTCTGCAGAAGCCTTTCCTAGATCTGAGGAAGATCTGGGGTGCTGCTCAATTCACATGTTATGGAGGTGTACCTTGAGTCTAAAAAAAGTTAAGAACCACTGCCTTAATGGTTATCCATGGCACACCCCTCAACCTTCAAGCCAAATGCCAAAGAGCTTAACCCCTTGAGAGACTGGGGTGACAGCCCAGCCCTGGCTTTTTTCACAACACAGGTAGAACATGCTGATAATGATGAAGAGGTTCTTGACTAGGTGCTCCTTGGAAATATTACTTAATTCAAACCAAGCCACTGCTACCCCTCCCCAAATACAATAAAAGCAACACCACCTTGTCCTAAGAAGATTAATTAAGGCTGGTTGTACATCTGCAAAAGACTTCATTACTGTTTCTGCAACAGTCCTGAGCTCTGCACCCCATTTGCTTCAGCAAATGCCAAAGGGAATGGAAAATTTTGGACTCAGACAGCCCAGCCACTCAGAGCTAGACACACCTTCACTCGTTCCTCCCATTCTGCATACAATGTAGCGCTGACCAGTGCACTCACTGCTTCTTTATCCCCAGTCCACACACGTGCGCTCATGCAAAAGCCTGTTGGTTCTTTGGGTCCCTCTATCCCTAAAAAACCCTGTTTGCTCTTCAGGGAGGAGGGACAGAAAAGAGCTGGGCCCAGAATAGAATCTCATCTTCCTTGCCCTGCCCCCTACTCTGCTGCCTGCTCGGGGTCTACAATAAATTGCTGAAAATTGCTGTGTAAGGAGGGAGGCAGCACACCGCACTCCCCTCCCATTATACACCTGAAGGGAATGGGCCCTGCAAGCTTCACTCCCATTATATGTCCCACATCACAGGGGAAAGACAGGTTTGTAATGTTGATACGGTCAGCCTCAAGTCTCAGAGGGTCCTTATAGATGTGTTCCAACACATCCTACTTGGAATGCTTCAGAGCAGAGTCGATTAATCAAGTCTGCTGAAGCATTTTAATTAGAATGCTCTAACATGCCTCACTTTCGTGTGTATTAAGCATCCCACATTTCAAAGTGACTGTGGGGGGTACACTTTAACTAAAACTCATCGAATGAGATTTAGTTACAGTGCCCCCATGGCCATTTTGAAACGCAGGACGCTTAACACATGATAGTGAGGCATTTTAATTAGAATGGCTCTATGGGAACTGCTCCAATTAAAATGCACTCCCTCCCCCGGAGCACATCTATAGGCATCCAAATGTTGTGGACAGCAACTGACAATAAAACCACAAAAAGCATTCTTCCCTCTCCTTTCCCCCTTCAATTATTTTCCTTGATTGAAGTTTCAAAGATTATGGCAATATCTTTTGCCTTCACCACAGCAGAGGTCTGTTATGTCTCTCCTCTGTGTCTTTAAATAAGAAGGGGATGAAAAGGACCCTGTATGCAGATCTTGAGTTCACTTTCTGGCCAGAGCTTCAGTATATAATTAAGATGGTTCATTACTCCTGCTCACAGCTCCACAAAGGGGACCAATTATAAGCATTTTCATTTTTTGGCATGCAGAGTATAAAGCAAATCCAGTAAATCTCCCTTTAAGCAAAATCTGAAGTCCTGCTTATCTTGTTTCTGTTTAAAAATAACTAAAGGGAAGTAGAAAGAATTCATCCAAAGTCACAGCACTAAGAGAAAGTTTATTTCTTATAACAGTGTTATTCTCTTCTCAGATATATGACATTCCCCCTGCTTCTGTTAAGGGGTCTGCACACGCGGTCCTGATGGGAGATGCAAAAAATCAAGGGGTCTATGATATCCCACCTGCAAAAGCGGTAAGTGGGATGCTTTTTCAGCAGATCATGTATTTTCTTGTCCAATTACACACATTTAAACACAGACTGTGCATAGCACTGCTAGAGAAGGGTGTTTGAATTTTAGCAATTTAAACATTTCATCAGGCTTTTTACATGTTTACCAATAAAACTGAACTGTGTAACTTGATTACTAAGCAGTTGTGGAGCAACTGTATAATTAGAGCTAAAAACTATATTTACAACAAAACACTGGCTCTGTGATTTGGCTGCTTATGAGAGTATCCAAATGATGATCAGTTAGTAGTAAAACTGACATCAAATCCAGGATGAAAGTCTAAAATATACACATGGCAGACATCTCACCCCAGAATTTTAATTTAATGTTAATTGCATTGAGGGAGTCTTTCTGATGCGACTCAGTGTGTGTTTTGTGCATTTCAGATCTATGCTATTCCCCCGTCTGCCTGCAGAGATGATGGTGGGCTGAGTGATAACTCACAGGACTACCCTCTGGCTGGGAACTGTAATGCAAAACCAGAAGGAGTATATGATATCCCTCCTCCTATCACCAAAGCAGCAGGGAAAGAACTTAATAAGAAATTTACTTCTGACCTCCCTCTACCAGCTGAGTTAATGTCGCACAAACAGAGTGTATATGACATTCCAGTTAGCCATCAAAACCAATTTCTTGGACAGCAACTTGCTCCTCAGAAGGATGTATATGACACCCCTCGTGGAGTTCCATTTCCTGGGCAACAGGCAAGACTTAATGAAAGTCTCAGTCCAGAAGGAAGGGAAGGTGTGTATGATGTGCCACCACAAACCCTACAAGACACTAAAGGATTGCAAGATCTGACAGATGGGATAAACAGACTGTCTTTCTCCAGTACAGGAAGCACTAGAAGTAACATGTCCACATCTTCCACAACTTCAAAGGAGTCTTCGGCTTCACCTTGTCTGGACAAAAGACTAATACTGGATCCAGACACAGCAATAGAGAGACTTTATTGGCTTCAGCAGACAGTGGAAACTGCTGTCTATAACCTTATGGCCTTCGTTAACATGGACTGGAGATCTTATGGGTACATGGAAAAACACATTAATGAAATACACAGTGCTGTGGAGAAGGTGGAGCATTCACTGGTGGAGTACCTTCAGTTTGCAAAAGGATCAACAGCCAATGCTTCCTGTCTCTCTGAGTGCAGTCTCTATAATAAAATGAGAAGAGAGCTTCAAAGGCTGGAGGATTCTCACCAGATCTTAACCCAGACCAGCCATGACCTCAACAGCTATAGCTGGTCCTTGAATGTCCTAGCTGTCAACAAACCCCAGAGCAAATGTGATGATCTAGACCGATTTGTTATGGTGGCAAGGACAGTCCCAGATGATGCCAAACAATTGACCACCACCATCAGTGTCAATGCAGAGATGCTATTCAAACAGGTATCAGACAGCTCCCATTTCAAGAATGTATCGGAGCACATTATGAACACAACTGACTATGTGTATAACTGCCCCCAGACTCAACTGTTGCATCACGGAGAAAAAACTCAGAACCACTGCAGTTCTTTGCCTGCACAGCTGAGCAAAGACCAGCACCCCCACATTACCAGCAATGAGAGCTCTGAAAAGAGCTGGATGGATGATTACGATTATGTACACTTGCAGGTGAGTGAACCACACACATTGTTCTGCTTAATGCAAATTAAGAATTGTTGCATGCTCATTCTCTCAAAAGCCATTCATGGCCAGATTGAAACTAGTCTGTCAGATTCATGCAATCTTGAAAGTAAATTCATTCATTTCAAATTACACTTTCGATATGGAATTTTGGAGAGTAATTTAAAGCTAGAAATACTGAGTATAATGGCAGTTGCCATATCACCAACACAACATTATCCTTTGCTTTTCCTATTCTTATGGGTAGGATATTAGCTAATTGGGCAATAAAAGGAAAAATGCTGTTATTTAGACTTAATTCTAAAGAACTGTTAGATTTGACACAATGTCTACTTTTTATATTGCGCAAAACAGGGCAAAGAAGAGTTTGAAAGACAACAAAAAGAGCTCTTGGAAAAAGAAAATATCATCAAGCAGAACAAAATGCAGCTAGAGCATCATCAGGTATGGTCAAGCAGACAATGATCAGATTTGCAGTGCAGCATGTAATCCATTTTGTATATAAGTTGGTCAGATACAACAGAACAACCTTTTTGGTCAGTTATTTAATGCCAGTGTAGCAATGAACAAAGCAAGGCTATCTACTCTTGCACTCCAAGTTAGACATGGCTGTTATGCCATAAAGATTCCCAGCTTCTTGCCCATTTCAACTAGCTATACACCATGTCAAAGAAAGCAGAAGTGTTTAAACTATTAAAAGCGCCCAAAATATTATGTGCATCAGCATCCCTGTACTGAAAACTGGTGGGGGA
>NW_017728992.1:54383710-54395107 GCF_001723915.1 Gavialis gangeticus | reverse complement strand
CCCAGCTTCTTGCCCATTTCAACTAGCTATACACCATGTCAAAGAAAGCAGAAGTGTTTAAACTATTAAAAGCGCCCAAAATATTATGTGCATCAGCATCCCTGTACTGAAAACTGGTGGCGGGGCATTTTGAACTAAAGCTTGTTGAATGAGCTTTAGGTTCAAAGCACCCCAGCACCATTTTTGAGTGCGGGGATCCTGATGCACATGATGCTGGAGTCTGCTGGGAGCAGCCTCCCTGCACATGTATAGGAGCCCCAAGTCTCCTGATTCTCAGGTACACTGCATACAAGTAGGTAGTATGCACACCCACTGTATAAATATGCTCACAGAAGTAAGCTAAATACCAGTATAAGTTTAAAATTATGTATAAAACACTAAAAAGTCAGAAAGCTTACATTTTAAGTTCTTATAACAGCAAGTCAGCCTGTTGTTTCCATTTTATATTAAGGGAAATTGTATATTTAACAAATTTAGTAAGCAAGACTACTCCACACACATGACCCTGCAATGTCCCAAATACCAGACTTTAAAATCATGAGATTTTTAGATACAGCCAACCTACATAATTCTAGGCAATCAGGCTCAAGATAACTAATGTGGCTGATTATACAGAATATAAAAATATCCCCGGATGTTAAAATGGTTAAAAATGTGTACAGCCATTTTCCTATCACACATGACATACAGAGGAAATGTAATGGGCTATAAAGTCTACTCCTTAAGTTACTGCTAAGGAACACATCAGTGCCAAGCCAATCTCTCATTATGCCAAAAGCATTAAAAAAATTAGTTTTCATCTAACTTAAAGGAAGTTCAATTTTAAGAAGTCATGTGAAGTTGCCTTTACATTATAGCAATGCTGGGATAAATTTGTTCACTGGAGCAATATACTCTGTTGATGGTTCTCTGCTTGCCATGCAGATCAACCAGTTCCAACAACTGGAGCAGGAAATCACAAAGCCTGTGGAAAATGACATCTCAAAATGGAGGCCACCTCTGGATCTCACAGCTGCAAACAGCACTGCTGCCTCTCAAGATAGACAGCTGCTCTTTTTTTATTCTGATCAGTGTGAGACTCATTTTATTTCTCTCCTGAATGCCATTGATGCTTTTTTTAATTGCATCAGTACGACTCAGCCACCCAGGATCTTTGTGGCTCACAGTAAATTTGTCATTTTAAGTGCTCACAAACTGATCTTTATTGGGGATACGCTCACAAGGCAGGTGACTACTCAGGAGATACGCAGCAAAGTGATGAACTCCAGCAACCAGCTGTGTGAACTGCTAAAGAGTGTTGTTATGGCAACCAAGATGGCTGCCTTACATTATCCCAATACAGCAGCTCTACAAGAGATGGTGGACCGAGTAACAGAACTGTCTCATCATGCACAGCTGTTTAAACGCTCCTTGGTACAGATGGCATCATTATGAAACAACATGGAATCCAATCAATGAAAATCAAAGCTAAAAAAACTGGAGATATATTCTATTTTTTTGTAAATGTAATCATTTTTGTAGATATTTTACATTAAAATATTTTAAATACATTTTTATGGATTAGAAAATGTAAAGACATTCAGGGATATGGGGATATATGTTTCCTTATTACATTTTTAATATACATATAGATGTGTGTACCATGCGTATATGGTAAGACACCTGTAAGCAAGCACCTTAAACATATGCATCAGGTAAGTGGTGCATATTGTTGTATATACCACCTAGTTTTTAGTACATCCATAAAACTGGATTTTGCCCCCCCTTTTCGGGAGGCATAATGTACGCTTCCCTCATAAGTATAGCAGATGATGATGTCAACTATAGCAAGTATAGATGTCAAATTTACTTGTAGCAATTCATGAAGCAGATGTAATCTTTCTAATGGCATTCCAATCCCTTCCTAAAACTGACTTGGTTTGGATTTACTTTGCAAAAATTAACCTATTCTCTCAATTAGTTTGCCTAAAAGAGTCAGTCATTTTGAACATTATGAATCACATTTATGTATGAAGAAATAAATTAAGGTTCAAAGCAGTCAGGAGGAAATCATTCTTATCCAGCATGATAGAAAGACCCTTTTCTCATATGGAGAAAAATAGTATACTATTTAAAAAGTAATTGCTGAATACCACAAGATATTTTCTAAACCTGGAAGTATTTCCAACAATATAAGTACAAGTATATTTATACCCCCACATCCTTGCATCTGAAAAGAATTGTAGCTATCAAACTTTACAGACTTAAATTCTGCAGACCTAGCAACTTATCCTGAGAATTGCTGAGTGACCCCAACTCCTGCTGATGCCCATGGTGGTTGAGGATTCTCAGGATCTCATTTAATCCCTTGCAGAGGGATTAAATTAAATTGTATGGAATAAAAAAAGATAAAATCTTAATTTGTCATAATGAGATTTGGAAATATCTGATCAAAGCAAACATTATTTTGGTGGAGAGAATAGCACTTATTTTTCTATGACCTATTCTTGTGAACTATTTGCACTTACTGCAGTTCTGAGCTTCACTTTTTTGTTGTTGGACTTTTTCCAAATTTTCCTCTATAGCTGTTGGCTCAAGGGTACTCCATGGGGTTTCTTGGGCTACGCAGCTGCTAAAGCAACACTTTTTAAAATGGGGGTAATTTCATTAGTTGTAGACATAGATCTTGACTGCCTACAGATCCCATTACCAGTCAACCCAAGCTACGGAGTAGTGGTGACTGGACTCAAGAGAATCAAGTCCAGGTGATGCTCATTATACTTGCAATTTAAAGCTGAAATATTTGCCATCCATATGTCTTTGGGGTAATTCAACATAGACATGAGTATTTGGTAATCAAAGTGTTTGCATAAGATAGCTGACTGCTGATAAATACAATGTTGTGCTATATATATATAATATTTAGTCAGAAGGCACTTACATAAAGTCTTTCATCACAATAGTACGCTTAGTACTTTTGATCCAGCCTAAGTCTAAAAACATTTTCCAAGATGTGCCTCACTGCAGCATATTTGTTTAACTTGGATAACAATATTGTTTAACCAGCAAAGTAACTGATGCTTTAATATATTGTCTCAGAACGATAATTTCTTGTCACTGGAAGTTGAAGTAATGTGACTGCCAGAGAGCTCCAGCCTGCTCCCATCAAGACTATTTGCAAGTCAGAGTAACTTTCAATAGACACAGAATCACCCCCAAGATCTGCATCTGGTATATTTAATGATTTCCTCAGTTTGACAAGAGCAGAAGGGTGTACTTATCTTGTTGCGCACGAAAGAGAATTACACCCTCTTCCCACAAAAGACAGAATTCACTTAAACCATTTTTGTACTTGTGGCATTTGGGATTTTTCCAGATTCTGCTTGTTCATTTTTTCATAGTGTATTTTTAGAAGATGAAAAACATTTGAGAGTTTAGACATGTTGATAATATTGAGCTTTGTAAAGGAAGAATCTTTACGGCAAACCTATAGTATTGTTTACTTGTTATCTTGTAGAGAGTATTTTTAAAATCATTAAAGGACACAGCTTTTTTAAAAAACAAAACAAAACAAAACATTGTTATGTTCTATATGATTCTATTCCTTCTTCACAGCCACCTGTGCAGCGTAGAAGCAGATGTTCCTGTTACACCTGCTGTAGCAGTATTGAAGTGATGCACAGTGTTCACTTTCTATATTGCATTCCTTGGCCCACTTAAGAGGTCTGCGTAGCAGCAATTAAACATACTGCTACTAAGCAAGAGGAAACATAATTGGAAAGAGTTTAGAAAAACTTGATCTCCAGCAACTGCTGCTTGTAGGCTGAAATTTAAGATCACCCAGTCAAAACCCAAGTAGACTGTGTTTGTATGTATATACAAAGTAGTGACAGAGCAGCTACAGAATCCTCTACCAGGCCAGAGGAAGTAGCTGGGGCATCCATGCAACTGGAATGCAACTCATTACATCTAAAAACAGCTGCATACTGCTGCACTTCTCTCTCAACTCCTTGCAGGGTTTGTGAATGATAGATGCATAGTATTTACAGACTGATTTGGCCACATTTTTATCATACCTCTGAAACCTCATTGTATCCACCCATTGAATGCACCAGTCTATAATGAGTTGTATGGTACAAACACAAGATTACCATGGGTGACAGGGAGGATAGCCTTTCAAATTTATTCTACCCTGTCAGTGTTTCTCTTGGTACAGTGGCAAGACTCATTCCCATCTGTGCCCAATTCTACCTCTCCTTCCACCCCAACTTCTATTGTTTCATCTATGCTTCATGGCATATAGAAGGCTGAGGAGTCACTTGACACAATCTGTACCCCGCCCTATTGCTCAGGGAATCCTAGGTGTTCTACTGTAGTTCAAGTCTGGCACATCCATCATGAGAATCAGGATTCCAGCCAATGTGGCCACATGATTTTAAGAATCAAAAGTTCACTTCCAAAAGTTATTCCCTGTTGCTGTTGTGTTTGCACCACACATGGACACCAATCAAGTGCCCCTGACTTGTGAGGCCAAGAACAGAAGCAACATTTTTGGTATTCCAAACATGGGAAGATATTCTATACCTCCCTGAGAGCTAGGCTGGAGGTAAAGGAAGTCCCAACTTGCAACACTTCAGCTTAACATTTGATAGTGAGATGGACCTAAGGGAGGATATTTTATGCCTGAAAGCTTGTCTAACAGCTCTCTAGATTATTGATTCTCAACCAGTGTTCAGTAGCACGCCATGAGATCCTTTTAAGTGTGCCACAGTGTGCCACTCAGTATTAGCACCATTCAGTATGCAAACACCTACATATGATTCACAAGATAAACTCAGAGCTTTCAAAGGGGAATCCATAGTGTCAAAAACATTCTGACCTGTTGTGGTCCTGAGTTCTTTGCAACAGAAGAATTGCTCTATTATTTTTCTGTAGTCAGAAAATGAGCAAAGGCTAAGAGTGGCATTTTCTGAGAGGTGCCTGGAGTCTAACAAGATTTAGAACCACTGTTCTAGATAGTTGGTCGAATAAAAAATATAATACCAAAAAAACTTTGCTTCTAATACTGTTTATTCAGTCCCTGAAAGATGAAGAGATTGTTTCTATGTACATCTGACATCATAACTTCCACATTTGATGAATCTGAAACCAATAGCCATTCCAATACCACAGTCAACACAAGAATTACCCAAAGTGATCTCTGTACTAGGACTCCACTGTACGCTGCTTCAAAAAGTTAACCTAATAAACAAGGGAACTGAATAACTGAAGTAATTCCAAAAGAAAACAAGAGTTTTTTCTTCCCTCAGAGGCCACGTGTTGAGTCAGCAGCTGATTCACCTGTTGCCCCTGAACAACAATGTGGTGACCAATGTGAAGCAATGTTTTGATTTGTAATAGATAGATGCCCCCTCACAGTAAAAAATGCTTTACTTACCTAGTTCCTTACCTCAGAGACTGTAAAAACATTAATTAGTAAAAATATTCAATGCTTATTGCCAACAGGGTATAACTCCTGTTGAGGTACAAAGAACACTCTTTAAAAAAAGTTTGTTCTGGTTGCAGAGATGTCACCAGTTCCAGCAATATACTTTAAAACTTACATTTAAAATGAGGGATACCAGTAGCACTGGGAGTTTAGGTACAAGTGGTATGAAGTGTTCAAGCATACCCAATGTATATCCTCACCTCCATCTTACCTTCTTGACTGGCTCCTCTCCCAGGTTGTGGGGGTCTATGCTTTTTCAGCACTTGCACGTTGTTGCACCTTTTATTAACCTGCTTGCTGGCGATTGTGGCCGAGGTACAGAGGAGTCAATGGGCTAAGAAGCTGAACTGCATCCTCGCTGGAGATGACTGCTGCCCAGGCTGAAGATTTCACAGGGCATCCTCAGTCTAACAAAGTGTAAAACACCCACAGAAGATAACTTTTTAAAGTCTGTATTTTCTAATAAAGAAATCTGGCAAAACTGCAAACCCATAAACATACCCTAGCCATATCTCTGTAAATACTTTATTCCCACTCCCAAATCAGCACAGTTTCATGTTATGGTACTGTCCTGCCTAGAATACTATAACCTACCCCTCATGCTCTCATCTCTTCATTTTGTCCAGCATTCAGCAACTAAAATACTATTCCTTTCTACACCATACACTATTTCTGCACAGAATTCCCACCTCTCTTCTCCTGCCTACACCTCTTCTCTTCCCTACGTGCACATAGTGCCCATTCTTCATACCTTGGTACCTGTTTATTTCCTCCCCATTCCATCTCCATGTTTTCACTTCATTGTTTCCTACGCTTGGAACAACATCTCTTTTCCTATAAGCCAAGCATCCCTTGATGTCCTGCTCCAAATCCCACTTTTTGCTGAGCTTTCACCACCCCATTGATTTCTATGGCCAGACATGGCCTCAACCTAACTTACCTGTCTCAGTGTTATAAATGTTAGAACTGGTAAGATTCACTCACTGTGCATTTTTAATTTATCTCCTTCCTGCTCCCATTACACTGTTACAATGTCTTTATGTTCTATCTTAGGCTACTTTCAGATTGTAAGATTTTCAGGACAGGGACTTTGTGTTACCCAGTCTCAGAAAAGGGTCTGTGAAGTTTTCCCTTCATTCCCCATCACTTCATAGTGCTTAAGGAACTCCCAAAGTGGTCATGCATATTTGAACTTCAGATCAACTAAATATTATTTTAGTGAAAATGTCATCTCTGGCATCTCAAGGCAAGCTGCCCCCATAAGACTGGGGATTTTTGCTTCATCTAAAATGGCTCTTCATCCTGCCACTAAGGACTCAAGTCACAGACATCTTCCCTGATGGAAGAGGCTCAAATGTAACTCTTTGGGACCACTGAGAACCACAACAAGTAAGAATTATAACTGCCATCTCACAGTCCTGGTAAAGTATTTGTGCCTCACAGTGAAAGGTGTATCCTGGTCATTTAATATTTTGATGGCCTGCAGCATAACATTAGGAATATATGCACTAGACTCTTCAAAAAAAAAGTTTTATTTTTTTTTTAACTTAGATGAAGCATCACTTCTTCTAGAAACCAAAAGGCCAAAGGTCCATTTGAGCCAAATGGTACATTGGGCTACCACAGTGAAAGCACATCAGTTTCTAGTCAACAGCACACAGACGGCTATGACCTGCATCACATCCAGCTACCTTGGACTTCCTAGCTCAAGTGACAGGTACTCACTTACATCTGTGTGGACGTGAAGGTTGAAATCCCAACTCTGGAATCATAGAGAGAAGTACGGTAACCATACCACCCTCTGCTTCTCGCTTTTTAGAACCACATGCCTTGAAGTCTGCCTTTCCGTGCAGCCTCCCCAAATTTATTAGCTGACATGTCTGGTAATTTTAATCCATCTGATGTTAGTCAGCAAAATGCCTTCAGGATATTCCTTTCCATATGACTAATCTGAAGCTAATTTTTGACTGAAGCTGGCACCATGAACAATGCATGATTATTCTGGGCATGCTGAAGTTCATAGGAATGGCACCGGAAATGCAAACATGTTCCCTTCAGACCAAATACCTGAGTGTGCTGTCTCAGAGATCTATTCATTAGAAACCAAGTGAAGAACTCTGAGCCATGGGGTCACGGTAGTTTTATTCTAGCAAATTTATCCTCACAGCATCAGTTTGGACCTTTTTTTCAGCTGTTGTGTTTCAACTCATCAGCCAGAATGATTCAGATCATTTAGGACTAACAACAAAATAATAAGGTCCCCTAAAGTGAAGGAGAGCTCTATAAAGAGGTAAGGGAGTCAGTTCATGGCTGATCATAGAATATCAGAATGAAGGCTGAGAGAAACTGGAGGTGGGAGAGAAATCACTGAGTCCAGAGATTCTGTCTAACAGAAAATACTCAAACTATGTGCTAGCCACTAAGTCCCTTTCCAAGAGAGTAATAAAGATCTCCATCTTGTCTAAGGCAGGAAGGCTCTAAAAATTCAGGAATTTATTTTTCTGTTCTGTTACATAACACTTTCATGAGCATATGTAAGTGGGAAATATTGAAATCCACAGAAAATAAGGTAGAAATGCTTTTATGGGAAAAAAACTCTCAAATTTATGGAAACGTTATGGAAAATGTCTCCTCATCAATTATTCAGGCCCACTGATCCATCCTTTAGGCTCCCCCATCTCCGCGAGTTCTGTGACTCATTGTCTAGGATTAAATCCTCCACCTGGAAAAACCTCCCAGAAAGAAGAAAAAAAAATGCCACAGCTGTTAGCAGACTCAACTTCTATTTCCATATCAAAGCTAGTTTTTTGTTATTATGGAACATGAAGAGACATAATATATTTTCCACCCTAGAAGCAAACATATGCAATATATCACTTTAAATCGTTCATTTTAGGAGGAGACAATGAAATGAGAATGAGAAAAAAGTAGTAGTAATCATAGGAGCATAGAGCACATCACATCTGTAACATGCTGCTTCCTTTGCTGCACAAAACAGCAGCTGCCTCTGCAAAAAGCAGCTTCCTAAGGATGTGGTACACCAAAATATAAAATCACAACTTACCAGCTAAACATACACATTGCAACATTAGCTCCTAATAGCTAAGAAAGATCTTTAAATAGAGGTCACACAAGAGGGAGCTGCTTTTTAAAGTTTGTTTCCAGATGACAAGAGAAATCAATAGTGCTCCCTCTTCAGCACAAGGTTTCAGGAGGCTGAGGCCATGCAGATATTCTTGGATCTCTGATTAGCCTTCATTGGCTTGTCCACCATTTTGGCCAATCTGCCTGCAATTGAGAAAACACATGGTTAAGATCCAGAAATATCTGCTGCTTTACATAATACGTAACGGACAAATCAGGATGCCATGAAATTAAGGCTAAATTTAAAAAGCTCTAAGGGAGAACACTGTGGAAAGGGAAGAGAAAAATAACTCTGAATTTTAAACTGTCCTGAAGAAAAGGTTTTAGATGCATACTGTTGATGCTTGAAAATGTTCTCCCAAGCTATGACTCAGTGCTGGTTCTGCCCCCAGCTATGTGGAGATGGAAAAAACCACCAGGATGAGTGATCATGAACATGAAAGAGAAGGATGGATTTGCAGTTTCTTTTCATCCACTGATACACTGTTTCTGTATGAAAGATGTTAAAATTCCTAAGTGCAGCCTACACAAAGCCTTTTATCACACAAGCTGATCTAAACCAGGTACCAAAAGCTATAATTAACCTGCATTCCAGTAGGGTTGAAGATAACTTTGCTTTCTTTGCGCACAAAGACAACATAACCTTTGATAAATGGAAATGAAAATGAATATTTGGATTTTCCCATGTTTGGACACTTCAGTATCATCAAACAGGACCTAATACTAGACCACCCTTTTGAGTTGATTAATAATGGAGTTAGTTTAGAAATCTCTACCATTACAAAGGTAATTTACCAGTAAATCAGTTTCGTGGAGTTTGCTATGCAGACACCAACACAGTCCTATACTCCTTTTTTTTTCAAATAACCCAGTTGACGTTTATCCAAATAAATCCCTAAGTTTTTCTTCCTCAAACACAAGCATGGAGAACTGTTTATTTATAATGCAGCGTTAACTAGAAAACTACATACCATTTAGCCACAACCATTAAAGAAAAAAAAAACAAAGTTAGTTACCCTTATGTACAAAGGAGAGATCAACAAGGACACACAATGATACACCTGACCCTGTGCTGGGTTTACTGAATATCAGAAATGATCTCTAACTGTGAATACTTCAGTTTTGGGGTTCCCAATTTTGGACAGCTAAAGCCAGATCCCATTACACTTATGATTCTAAGAGGCTCATGCCACAGCTCTCTTCCCCCTTTAGTCATGATTTCCTCACACAGAAAGAACACAATAAATTTCAAGTTAAAAATTAGATACTTCTAAACTTCTAAAACAATGAATGGATACAGTTACAAAATGATTACCAGCAGTTGTCCAAGCATTTCTTTTTGCTATACACAATACTGGGAAATAACCTTCCAAAGTAGATATTGAAAAATGATTTTGAATTTTCAATACCTTCCCTAGCTATACAAGTTGCAATTTTGCATGGACAGTTGGTTGTCACCACACCAAAGCACATCTTGAAATACCAGGCCATACAGACACTACAGTCATTGACCATTAAATATATATAAAAATGGCAGCATGAAGTCTGAATATGCAAACAAATGTCTAAACATTTCTGACTGCTCCCCATCAGACATGCAATTGTTTGGAGGAACAATATTATACATATAAATGTCTATGCTGCAGTGCAGTATATACATGATACTACTTGGGCAAAATTTACCATCTTCTCCAATACCACTATACCAGGACCTGGCAACCTATGGTCTGCAGAGCCACTGAGTCTGGCTTGTGGAGCTGGGGCTTCAACAACTGGGGGGCCTCATACTATGTCATGTGTAAGCCAGGCAACAGGGAGCTTCCCTGTGCCACACCACAGCTAGGCAGCAAGGACAAGTGGGTGTACTAGTAGCCACCAGGGCCTAGCACCTTTAACCAGTCTCAGTCTTTTCAGTTGACCACTGGAAAATGTTGTCAACTGCTGGACTACACAATACTGCAGTATACTAGCTACCACTAAAAATTAGGCCCCCAACGTAAACCTAAACAACCACTTTACTCTTTTTTTTTAATCTTGGGTTCCAGTATACCTGCCCCTTTTTGTGTACATTTAAAGTGAATTTCCTGGACAAGCAGGCCCATCTTATCAAATGCTCATCTGAGACTCTCACGCTACAGATGGGTCCCTCTTCTCTAAGTTCTTTTTGTGTGGCAGCAAAAAAGGAGCTTGCACTTTTGCTGTCTATGGCTTCTACTGTGGTAAATAGAAAACTTCAGTTTCCAGAACCATGTTTCCAGCACAATGGTCATGGAATGCATTCACAAACAATGCTAATCTAAGCTTCAAGGCAAGGGAAGAGTGTTTGTGTGCATGTGTTGTGTGTGTGTTGGGGGGGGGAAGGGAGAAGCATAGCCACAGCATATTACTGTCTGCAAATATTGCCCACTTTCCATTCTGTTACACACAGAGAGACCCTCACCCACCCACCTCTAAGGAAAAAAGAATAGAGAAGTATCATAGAATCAATGAGTCGGAAGACAGATCATCGAGTCCGACCCCCTGCCATAGGCAGGAAGGAGCACTGGGGGTGGCAGGGGTCATAAGATCCCAGCCAGCCGCCTATCCAGTCTCCTCTTGAAGATTTCCAGGGAAGGTGAGAGCACCACCTCTCTGGGAAGCCTATTCCAGGCTCTAGACACCCTTACTGTGAAGTAGTTCTTCCTAATATCTAACCTAAACCTATCCTCCCTCAGCTTGTGGCCATTGTTCCTGGTGACTCCAAGGGGGGCCCTGGTGAACAGACTTTCCCCGAGTCCCTGCTGGTG
>NW_017728992.1:54366418-54378710 GCF_001723915.1 Gavialis gangeticus | reverse complement strand
CCTGTTCAGATCCGCTCACTTCTCTAACCTATCCAGGTCTGCCTGGATGCGGTCCCTGCCTGCTGGTGTATTCACTTTACCCCACAGCTTGGTGTCATCAGTGAACTTGAACAGGATGCTCTCCACACCCTCGTCCAGCTCGCTAATGAAGATGTTGAACAGCACCGGCCCAAGGACCAAGCCCTGGGGGACTCCACTGCCCACACCCTCCCAGGTCATCTGACTTTGTACCAGAATGCAATTCATGGTTTCTCAGAAGAAAGTATTAAGACAGGTCCTCAAAGAAGTGTTCCACCAGTCCATACAGAATGCTATTGCATAAACTTATTTCTCGCTTCCTATTTCTTTAAATCAAACACAAAGCGTGTGTGGAGGGGGTGAAAGGAAGATGCAGATTAACTTCAATAAACAGAGCCACCACAGCTGTTTCATTTTTCACTAATTAAGATTTTTTTACTAGCTTCCTGCTCACAGCTGCAAACTCTGGGCCTGATTCTCTATTGCCTGGCACTTTGCCTACACTTGAGTGTAGAGGGGCTATAAAATGGTAAGAGTTAGATATTTCTGATTTATTAGCAATGTACAGCCTCTTTGCACGGGTAGGCATAACTATTGCAAAGTACTGGAAACATTTCAGATCTGTTGCCTTCAGCAGAATGAGCAACGTGGCAGACATCTCCCTGCAAACAAGGAGAGTTTGAAACATTAGCTTTCCTTCTCTGAGAAGACAGAGCAGACTGTAGTCACCATCTCTCTACTAAATCTGATGTCATTTTTTTTCAATAACTTATTAAAAACCTGTATTAAAAAAGTCTTAACAGAAAAAAACTGTCAGAGGAAAGAATACCATCACACCAGACGTAGAAAAATCAAGAAAGTTGACTGGGAAATGGGAAGTAAATCAGATTCCCCCACTCCCCACAACAGTTCGGTCAGGGTGTTTCAACATTTCCCATGACCCAACCAGGTATTCTGTTCTGTGTACCACCATTTACAGAAGCTGATACAGTTAAAGTCAGGGATTCTCAACCAGGGTATTGCAACACCCTGTTAGGTGTACAAGAACCTACATGATTCACAAGATAAACCCAGATAGGACACCATAGTTTCAAAAAAGAATTTGATCTGTTGTGGCCTTTGAGTTTTTTACAACAAAAGAATCGGTCTATGATTTTTCTGTAATCAAAAAAACCCCAACAAGTGCAAGCTAAGAGCTGATGTATTCAGAGGGATACCTTGAGTCTAATGAGGCTGAAGACCCCTGATTTAAGTTAGCAATAGGCTGCCAAACAGGGGATCCCTCAAAAATCTTGTGTCTGAGACACTGAATATACTTGATATTGCAGACCTTATAGCTTTCTCAATCCATACTTTCTTCTACCCAGGACCTCACAAAAGCATCCCCACCTAGCAAGTGCTCTTAAAATAACTGTTGCTTTGTATAGTTAGCACCTATGCTAAATACCATCTATCACTTTTTTGCACACCTCCCCCCTTAATGGGATTGACCTTTTATTTTGCCCACTGGACAGCAGCAGGTTAGTCACCTAAGCACAGCTCTGTTAAGGGCCATCACCCCCTAGCAGTTTTTCAGAAAAAGCCCATGCAGTGAATTTGTAAGAGATGTGCAATATGGATTTTTTTAAACATAAGCTTCTTTTAAATGGACTAGTATTGTAGCTGGGCCCTAAGCTGCTTAAAGGCAATATGGTGTGGCATTTTTTTGCATCCACTTGACTGAAGTTTGGGTAAAAGAGAAATAAGCAAAGGAAATGAGCAAGCAACAGAATATCATACATGAAAGTTACTTTAGGAAGTGTGAGAAAGCTCGGTCAAAAGAAATGGGCTAAAGTTCACTTCGGGTGCCTATAGTTTGTGTTCCAATTAGAACACATCAGAGCATACTCAATCGAGTCTGCTCTGCATTTTAATTACAATGCTCTAGCTTCACCTCACCTTCACATGTATTAAGCCCCTGCACATTTCAAAATGGCCATGGGGGTGCTTTAACTAAATCTCATTAAATGTGCTTTAGAAAAAGCATCCTGTGACCATTCTAAAATGGGCAATTTTAATTAGGGTGGCTGTCTGGGAACCACTCTAATTAAAATGTTCTCCTCCCCACCCCCAAACACATGTATACGCAGCCCAAGAGTGGTTTTATGGCAGTTAGATCTGGTTTAGGATGAGATATAGCTTAAATAGGTGATAAAATAGGCATATGAATATTAGAGGCATAGAATATTTGAAACATATTTTAAAAATTGAACACCACCAATAAGATTTTTTGATAAGTTCAGATAGAGTACAAAAATCTGGGATCACATAAGAATTTTTGCTCTTCAGCCTTGAACTACAGTTCTTGCTAAACAGCACATTTGCAGATGAATTAAGATAAGAGTTCTTTTAAAACTTAATTTTAAACCTAGGTAAGAAGTGTTTCTCCCTAACAAGCTGGCCACCTGTTAGTAGCTTTTTAAGATGTTAGGACTAAGAAATTAATTTTAAGTCTACAGCAAGGCTTGAACTCACTTCTCTGGAGTTCTAGTGAGATGTCCTAACCTATTTTATTACTTCATAAAGCTCCCAGATCAAAGCATAAAAGAAAAGGCCAAACTAAAACAGATCCCCTACAAAGTGTCAGCCTCATACTTCCAACCAAATCAAACTAGGACATGTACCTATTAAAAACAGAAGTAACCACTTTTGTATTTATGCAGTCTCCACACTCAAAGCTTGTGTTTTTTTTTCTGAAACATCAGTCACTGTATCTAAGTCTGGAACCCAGATGCCACCTTGTGGCAAAAAGAGCAGACCAAAAAATATACTTTAGCTACAGGCAGGCAAGGTTCTTCGAGTGATATTATCTCTTATTAGACCAACTGAGTAGCTGGGGGGAAAAAAGTTTCCCCCCCACCCCCAGCTACTCATTTGGTCTAATAAAAGATATCACTCAAAGAACCTTGCCTGCCTATGTCCTTAGACCAACACGGCTACAACCCAGCATACTTTAGCTAAACACTCTTTTGAGATGAAATACGTAAGGGGCACCTATGACTGAAACTCTGAATGACACTCCTGAAGTTGTTTCCTAAATAAGTTATTTTAGCAATTATGACATTTTCCCTTGAACATGACTAAAAGATATTTTATTTCTGAAGTCAGGGCCTGTGAAAAACAAAACTAAGTCTGCCTTGTTATTACTGAATCCTTTAGAAAAGGCTAATCACACCAAAACCAAAAGTCATCAAATGTTTAATACTTAATCCAATGTCTCATATTAGTACATCTAAATCTGCAGGCAGCTTGCAACAATAACTAGAAGAGGCTTTAAGTGTCCCTTCACCACTTACTGAGTTTTGGCAAGCCATCGAGGGCCGCATGACAGGTTGCCAGAGACAGAAATATTCATTTTCCAAATTTTTTAGGGGCCCCACGGGCCAGATAGAATGGCCTGGCAGGCCAAATTTTGCCCACCCCTGATATTATACTACTGATTTTACAGATAAACTCACTGTCTCAGCTTGCCTAAGTAAGGAATGGTATAAAGAAAGGAACTGGAAATGGAACCCAAGGGCATGTCCAGACAAATGCAGATGTGTGGTATATGGCACCACAGACTTGTCTGCAGTGCAACATACCACACGTGCAGGCATTCCCTGTGCTGCTACTTTGCAGCAAAGGGTTTTTTTTTTGACCCTGGGAGATCCTGGGGTCAACAAAACTCACGCTGAAAAAAGCAGGGCAGTGCATGTGATGGCAGCACACACCACCCCAAACTGGAGCCTGGCCAGCCAGAGAACAGCCTGGCTGCCAGCTGGCTTCCTGCCATGGCTACAGCCCTGGGAGGTCCCCAGGACCCCAGATAAGGCTTCTGGGGCCAGCACACCCGCTGGCCTCAGCTTTCCCTTCCCAACCCGGGATAACCTGCTGTGTGCCAGAGCACACATGGCACAGGCATTCCCCGAGGACAAGTAGCTGCAGTACAAGGTGTGCCCCTGCTACTTGTCCCCAAGGAAACAAATGTCTGCACTAGTGTGGACATGGCCCAAGAGTCCAACAATCCTCAATTCCTTGCTTTAATATTTAACAATACCCTTTAGTTTATTATTTCTTTAGGATGTTTGAACTAAGGTAATTTGTTATGATAAAGTATGTCCTTGTTCACCACTTTGTTTCAGATTTAAGTCCACATATACAGCATTGTCTCCAGTGCTCATAATACAAGACCAGGGGTAGACAACTTGTGGCATGTGTGCCAAAATGACACAGGCAGTGTCTGTGTGTAGCACACACCAGATCAGGGAGGGGACAGACAACAAAGCAACAGAATAGGGCAGGAAGCAGAAAGCAAAGCAGCAGATCAGAGTGACACGTGGGGAGGTGCAGGGCTAGTTTGTGGTATGCCTGGCAAAAAAAGCTGGCCCATTACATTGCAAATCCTTGAACTTTACAGGTAAAGATGGCTTAAGCCTTTTTAAAAATGGAGACCATTTTAATACATGGCAATAACATAAAGCAGCCTGCATCTCAGCAGGTTAAATGGCATAAGCATTGCCTAACTGTTGTGAGTGAGAAAAACCCTGAAGGTTGCATATATTACAGAAGCTGCAAAAATGTCAAATATTAAAGAAGTCAATGGCATGGAACAGCATGAACAGTTACAGTATTAGTGCCAGGAACAGCGTGGCACCATGCTGAGAAGACAAAAACCTATTGCAACTGTATTATTATTTAGCCCTGAAAAACTGTGCCAAGTGACCCAATGCAGGGCAGGGAACTGGTAACCCTTAATCCAAACAAGTACTAGCAATATTTGCAAATACTTATTTGTACAAATTAAGCATGCAACAACAAGTGCAGCAGGCTCTTGCAATATTAAAGTCCTACCTACAAGAGGATATTGATCCTTAGAGATGGTTCCTTATCCTCCACTTTTACCTGTTAATTGATTAGCAAGTCTTAGAACAGTGGGGGCCAACCTTTTTGAAAGTGGTGCCACAAGCTAAACCCCATAACCTAAGTGCCACTCTAAAACCTTTCCCCTGCCCTGATCTGCTGCTCTGCTTTGTGCTCCATGCCTGATCCTCTGCTTTCTCTACTCCGTCCCTGATCCACCATATGCTATGCAGAAGTGGCCATGCCATGCGTGATGCCCATGATGCAAGGTGGCCACCCCATCCTAAAAGACTGCAGGACATATGGTACGTGTTGCAGATCAGTTCTGCTTAAATTTTTACAACCATGTTTTAGAGTTAACCACCCAATGAAATGAAGAGACACTTCAAGCCTCTTCTAGTTATTGTTGCAAGCTGCCTGCAGATTCAGGAAGGCTACAGAGCATCAGTTTACTGTTTAGAACCGGAAGCATTTATCTCCTGAGTGTTATAGCACAAAAGCTTCTTTTTTTTTTTTTTAAATTTTAATCACAACTTAGATTTGCAAATAATTCCATAAAGCAGAATGGGTTCTACAGCCACAGTAACAAATCTGACAGTTTCAACTGCAGGAAAAGAAGGATGAGGGGAGGGGAAGGAAGAGGAAGAAACATATCATGTATTTTATTTGGATTGTTGATTATTTTCTCTCACACAACGCGCACCTTTTTTCCAAAATCCAGCTGCTGGAAATTGGGGTGCAGTTACAAGTAAAGGAAATACATTAGCAGAAGGTTTCTACCACTTCAGCTTTTGCCAGACAAAATCAAAAGTAACCCCATGCACAATCCACAGGGAACAGAACAGCAGCTCCCTAGCTAGTGCTACTCAATTACTTACTACAAAGAAAGATATTTTATTCTTCAGTTTCTCTTTCCTAAACAAGGTATGTATCTTATTCCAGGGTGTGCTGTATGTAAGGAAATATGGTACATGGAACCAGACAGACAGAAGACATGATGGGGCTTTCTGAACTCCATGTATGAGTAGCCCTGAGAGAGAAGAGCTATGAAGCAAAACTACCCTTTGTAAGACCTCTCACCTAGAAAGGAGTGGAGTCATTCCATTCAACTTGCTAGGAATTGAAAATGATTCTCCATGTTTCATGGTCAGCAGTGTCAAAGAAAGATAACAAATGACTACAATCTGTGTGGGTATTTCATGGTCATCCACTGCTAGTGGTAGATCACGGATCAGAAAGTTTCTTCCTGCATCAAAACTTGCAACTCTTATTTACTGCAGAGGAAATGAGAATTCAAGCATGGAAGCTCCCTGCCAAAGCCATCTTTCCTCAGTGCAATGTCACTATTTCACTGGTTAGCCCATTTTGTAGAGAGGTCACAGTGAAGCGTATTGACCTAAGATCAAAGAGCAAGTCACTGACAGAGAGCCCCTCCTGCCCTGTTTCCCGACCTGTAGTTCTAGCCTTCTAGCCACAAAGGTATACTCTCTTCATCCCCCCCCCCCCCCTTTTCCCCCCCCGTTGTTTTACCCTTTTACCCCAAAAGGTTTTCCCCCTTCTCCCCCCCCCCCCCCCATTTTCAAAATGAAAAAGTGAACAAAAACTCCACTCTGTGAAACCTGGTTGACCTTGAAACTAGCAGGTGACCACTGATAATCAACTTTATAGAAAATAACACCTCCATCTCTCAAACTGTAGAACATTGTAACAATAATCATTTAAAAGGATAAATGTTATACTTGCCAAGTAACTGCCTCCATGACTGAAGCCATTTGCATCTATTACAATCGTTAAAATCTGACCTTTACACCTATGCTTTATTTTTTTTCCTCTTGTGCTGAAACTGTATTTCCACTTTTCCCAGATGTATAAATAAATTGATCTCAGAGTTCACACACACACACACACAAGTCTAGTTATTTTATTTTTTGTTAAGTTATCTGTGCAGTCAGTTTAAAAGAACAGTTAACATAATGAATACAGACAAACCACAAAAGCATTAAGTACAGTATCTTAACAGTTAACACTGAAGATGCAATGACCACATTGAATGTGTTTTTGTTTTTTATCCTGGTCATTTCAAACAACCTAAAAAAGTTGAAACATACACAAGTCTAGTTCAGTTTAAAACCTGATGTTAAGCAGCAAGTTGCTCACCGATTGCGGGACAGTATATGGCATTTACTGCAAATAGCTACAGCAGCAGTGCTTCATGAGTGAACTGCATAGAATAAGCCTCTTCGGCAAACATGAAGTCACCATGATAAAA
The DNA here is from genome assembly GCF_001723915.1 of Gavialis gangeticus. Taxonomy (NCBI): domain Eukaryota; kingdom Metazoa; phylum Chordata; order Crocodylia; family Gavialidae; genus Gavialis; species Gavialis gangeticus. The sequence continues at coordinate 54,371,542 of NW_017728992.1, read as the reverse complement.
GACATTATCAGCTCCTTAAGAGGTCTAAATTATGCAATCTTCGTAACAAAATTCTGTGGGGATGCAACTGTCCTCATTTTTCTCCTGAACTGTTAACCATAATTTCATCTATTTCCAACAGACATTATGTGCTTGCTCTAGAATCCATGGCAGTAACCTTTTCCAACTAACTGTTTTGTGTACAAAACAGGTAACTGCTGCTTGATCAACGTATTACAGCCCCCTCTATAAAAGCAATATGAGTAACTTTGAAAAAAATTATTAGCTCAAAGAAAAACCCAAGGTACATTCAGTAAAATGGCTGCAATAATAAGGCATGTATTTAGAAAACATATCCCATTAAACACAGATACTCTTGGTCAGTTAAAACTTTTGCCTTACCAAAGATTAGTTTGCACTCATTAATTCCAAAATGTGTGCTCAGGTACAACAGGAATACTTTAGACGTACATTTGGTGAAACTGTCCAGAAAAGCATTTAAGAAAAGAACATGAGTTCTACTGGACTGGCAAAACCTATAACTTACAACTTTTCACATGTACACTTCCACAAATACAGCCTTGTTGTGTAAAACCCCCAAACATGGAAGTTTCTACTTGAGACACCTGCAAAAAAAGGAGAATTTTCCTCTATTTATGTATACTTTAACATCCTCATTACCAAGTGACATAATTCTTACTAAACCCATAATATAAACCTTATGGTCACGGATCACAAGTGTTATAAGGTAGGCAGATTTAGTGTTATTGGCAGCTAGGTCACAGCAGCATTAGTAAAATAGTATTGGCTACTTTTTACAAAAAAGACAGACTGGCTATGAATTCCCTGGAGGAAAACAGATGCCTAGAGAGGGGAAAAAAAAAAGAGTATCTGGCTAGAAGTTCAGGACAAACTAACTTCACAGAGTTCTATATTCATTCATTTTCATTTCCATCTTATTGCATACTTGATCAAAGAAAGTGTCAGTACTCAAACTTGTTCAGATTTCCCTGATTAACTTGCTCCAAAGTCCCTGTATCTCACGTCTTGAGAGCTACCTTGCTGGGTATTTGTATTGCTATAATTTCACTTTTCTTCACATTGTTTGAAACTGAAGACTCCACGTGGGTTACCCATGAGTGGGAGAGACTGGAAATATCAGCCTTTATATGTGTACATCCTATACACACTAACAACTGAAATGTACATAAAGTATTCATGCCCTACAACAAGACTGCAGTCCTTTTGAAGGCTAAAATACATGAAAATTGAGAACAAGATGTCTTAAATAAAATCTTCAGGAAAAAAAAGTGCTCCAATATTTGGCTAGCACTGCTTGGTTGAAAGTTTAGTGTCCTGGAATGACTTGTATGTACACCGAACACACTCTGTTTTGGGGTATGTCCTGCAAGGCAAACACTTGAAACAAGTGGAAAAGGAACCTGAATTCTTCTGGTTAGTTTGACTGCAACAGAGATTTTATTTCCTTCTCCCAGGCTCACCAGAGAGGAGCACTGAGTAGGAAAACTATCAGTACATTTAACCACATTTTATAGAAGATATGTGCAAAGTGAATGAAACCATACTTGAACATGTAACCCTGTAATATAGAGCATGCTTATAGATACATGCTGGTAAACAAAGACAGAATATAGAACTTCCATGGAAGGGTCAGGACAGGCATTAGATTTTAATACTGACACATCAGGAAAAATAGCAGCTCTTTGCAGTGTACTTCAGTGAATACTGTCATTTCCAAATCCTCCCGCATTAGCTCTTAAACAGTATCCACAGATAATTTAAGATATAAAGGCAGTAAAATTACTCTTTTCCCAGACAAGTCTATTCAAAGGAAGAGCCACACGTTGCTGCTGTTACTTGAAGTTCACATGAACCAGTCCACAAATCTTGAAATAAAGGGTTTGTAACTTATAATCGCTATGAAGTTTTAAGACCATTTTCTTTAGTCCTGCTGGCCAGAATTTTAAATACAGGACACACCTCTGGAACTAAACAAGATGCATCCAATTTTTATAAGACAGATAAAACTGTCCCCCATGCAGATTTGTTTAAAGTTTACTTTCTACCCTCTCTAATATCCGAGACAGCACACACATTCTTCTCTGTTAGATACACTTCAAGCACTGGTCTCCAAAATTCCTGAAATATGGAGTTTAATTCTATTTGAAGAATAGTGCCAAAAGAATTCAGGTACTGTATAATTGGGAGCAACTGCTAAATCACTGGCATCAAGCAATCACACCAGCACCAAACATGAGGTACCAAACATATTGCTATAACACTAATAAAGTGTTAAAAGTGGTGCCCACCAAATTGGTCAGAATTTCTTTATTAACTGGTTCTAGAAAAAAAAGCCTGGCATCCAATACTTGACATTAACACATTTAAAGGGAAGTGCTTCGAACATGAACAAGGATGTCACTTCAGAAAACTGAACACTGAGTTCTTATCTCAGACACCAATCCCCAGTAAAAATGAAGTCAGAGGATCAGGTAAGATGACAGAGGTCTAAATCAGGATTGTTTTGCTTTCTGGAGATCAGAACCAGGAAGTCAGGCTTTGTCACTCAATTTTTTTTTCCTTTAGGAAGAACATTAAAACCACCACATCATCTTGTGCATCTAGTACTGATTTCTTATTTATACTTAAAGTTACTAAACCTCACTTCAGAATACTTTCCAAAGCAGGATATCCTTTAAACATCTTTCAAGTTTACATGCATTTACAGGTTGAAGAAAATATATATTTATATATAGCTAAGGACATAAAACTCAATTTCACTACAAGCAGCTGCAGTGCCATAAAGGAAAAATAAGTTAGTAGTCATTTCCAATCTGAAATGCTTACTATGTTCAGACTAATACAAAGGCTAAGCCTATAGACCAGGAAGTAGCATACATTTGTGGGGGTTGGAGCTATAGCTGCTCACTTTTTCTCAGGCTAAGAGATCTCTCTCCCTACCTCCTTTTTCTCTAGTCATATATGGCTCACAGCTGAAGCCCTTCATGAACCTTGACTGAAGTAGTGTATACTTGATGTCCAAAAGTGAAGGTTCATGGCTATTTGTTTTTCCTCTCAGTTTTTTTTCAGTAAAACCAAATTGCTGAATCATACAGTGCAGAGGTGCTTAACCATTTGTTGTTGATGAAATAAGGTCTCAGGAGATCTGCTTTAAGTTGCTTCTTCTGCAGGTGTTCTTCGTTGCCGTGGCAACTTCTGTCTTCCTCTCTGTGGAGTAGATGGAGTCTCCTGCTCAGCTTCAGACTCTGAAGGCTCATTATCTCCCTCCTGGGATCCTGTATCTCCTATCAACTCTCTCAGGAACTTGAACTTCGACAAAAACAGTTGCCAGACAACATACCAACCTATAGGAGACAAGAAAAAAAAAAAAGGCACATTACTCATTTATTTCATGTGAATCCCTATTTTCCTACCTACATTTGTATTTACAAAATTTAGTCAATAGCCCATCAGTCTACTGCTTACTTGCCCTAAAAAGGGTTCCTGCCTCCCCAAAATGTTTTAAAGGCCTATAATTATTATTAGGTTGATTCTGCTGTTAAACTTCTCATCTAAAAACATTTTAACTTGATCTTCTTAAATTTGCTGAAATGTAATCTTGGTTAAGAAAGACCTTTGCACATTCATAAGCAGCTTATGTCCTTGTCCAAACTTGATTTTGTCCTCGTCTGATCCAAAGGCAGCAAATCATGACTTCAGCAGTGTTATGTTTCCCCACGTGTAAAATGGGAATGCTACTTATAAACTTAAGACATTCTCATGAAGAAAGTAGTTATGACTTAACATGCGACATACAAAATGTTATTTTTAGTATGTATTAGTCTGCCGTGCTTAAAGCCAATGACTAACACTTTAGTTCCTGCTGGAAACTGGGCAAATCTAGTCAATCACAAACCTTAGTCATAGCACCTCTATAAATTTAATTAAAAGTCCTCTTTACCCAGAGCTGACAGAACCAGCCCTGCCCAGTTATGCAAGTGTCACTGGAGAACAACAGATTTTCTTTAAACATGCAGAATTCTGTAAAAGCCGTCAAGGAAAACGATAAAATGCTCTCATGTGGGTGCCTGTGGTTGTATACCAAAGTTCATTTTATTTCCACATCTGAATCTGAATCTTTCCCAGTGCAGACAGCTGTCATTGAGGGCATAAACAGGCTTTACCCTGGCAGTCTACTTTCAGATGGCCTTTGCACTTATTAAGTCCCATAAGTTCCCTCCCAGCCTTTAGAGGGATTTTTCAGTTAGCATCTTTTGTTTGTTCCTCTCAGTGACAAAGGTATGACTGCCATATTGTTAAGAGTTCTGGTCTCATTCTTAAAATGTGTGTCAAAGATTTCTCTCTCATTTCTGCATAGAAATGAGGGGTTGCTGAACTCCAACGAATCTCAAATATTGGATTATTGTATTGATGTCTTAAAAAAAAAAAAACACAGAAAAAACTTGCCTTAAAAACAGACTCTCCATATATCTGATTTTTTTAAATAGTATATTTTACTAGATTTCATTCAAGCCTACATGAAGGAACAAATCCACAAGATGCTCATCATTTTCACAAAAGGACCTTAAAAGAAATCAATCTATGTAGAGAAGAACCTGGGATTACAGTAGACCATAAACTGAATATAAGCCAACAGTAAGTGCTCTTGTTGCCAAAAAGTTCAACAGCATACTAACCTGTATTAATGACATAACTAAGTTGCTCCACTTGCAAATCAAGGGCCACATCCACAAGAGCATGGACGTTTGTTTCTACAAGGACAACTGGCAGCAGGACACCTTGTGCTACTGCTACTTGTCCCTGGGGGAATGCCTGTGCCATGCACACTCTGGCACATGGCAAGTTACCCTGGGTGGGATAGGGGAGGCTGGGGTCAGCACTGGACTGGCCCCAGCAGCCTTACCTGGGGTCCTGGGGCTGCAGCAGTGGTGATCCTGCTGCTCAGAGTCTGGCTGGCAGCTGGAACGTGGCTCTGGCCAGCCAGGCTCTGGTTTTGGGCAGCATGCACGGTCTCTGCAAACACTGCCCCATTTTTTTTTTTTGCACAAGTTTTTTGACACCAGGATATCCCTTTGTGCAGGCTTTTTTGCTCCCCCCCCCCCC
>NW_017728992.1:54362139-54366408 GCF_001723915.1 Gavialis gangeticus | reverse complement strand
TTTTGCCCCCCCCCCCCCCCATGCTGCTACCTCACAGCGTGGAGAATGCCTGAATGTGAGGTATGTGGCACCGCAGATGCATATGCAGGGCCACATACCGCATGGCCACACTCATCTGGACACAACTACGGGAAGCAATTCTTTTTGCTCCATTCAGCCCTGGTGAGCCTTCACTTGGAGTACCATGTCCAGCTGTGGGTCCCACACTTCAAGGGGGAATGTGGACAGACTGGAGAGTCCAACAGAGAGCAAGGAAAATGATTAGAGGTCTGGAAAGCATGGCTTGAGGAAAGGCTGGAAGAGCTAGGATTATTTATTCTGGAAAAAAGAGAAGACTGAGGGGGATTGATAACAGACTTCAAGTACCTGAGGGATGATTACAGAGAGGACAGAGATGGGCTCTTCTGAGGCTGTAAGGGACAGGAGTAGAAGCAATGGCCTCAGACTGCAGCAAACAAATTTTAGGTTGAAGATGAGGAGAAACTTTCTGACTACAACAGGCACCTAGAGAAGTTGTGGAATCTCCATCCCTCAAAACTTTTGAGACCAGGTTGGACAGACACTTGACTGGGATGGTTTAGTCAGGGACAATCCTGCCTTGAGCAGAGAGCTGAACTAGATGATCTGCTGAGGTTCCTTCTAGCCCTACTTTCCTACAGTCGTATAAATGTTTATCCTAGGGGACAGTACAGAACAAAGATCGATCAAAGTACTTAATCTCTACCACAAAAAGATACAAGGAACTGTATACTAATTCATTTAAGCAGTAAATGGAATGCATTTAATAACTCAAATTATAAGATAAGAGGGAACCTTCATTAGAGTCCATAAGTATCAGATGAAGCCACTTGTTACATAAAACAACCATTAAAAATATTTTCAGTTCACTTAGAGATGTATTGAGGGTTAAGGACAAATAGTTCTTCAAATAGCTTGAGTTAATAATCTGTCATTTCTAAATATTACCACAAAGAAAGATTATTTCTTCAAAACTCTCTAGCTTAAGATACAAATTTGGACAAAGGGGATACCAAACAATTTGACCTTAACTGTGAAACCAAGATAGTAAGAGAGAAGCTAAGTACATAGTGCAGTCCTTTGTAAACAGATAAGCTTCAAGGGGAGCTGATTTAAAAATGCTCAAAGTCACATTCAACCTGAACCTGGTCATATAAATATATTTATATTTTAGTATATAATATTATAAAAGTTTCCAGTTTGACACATATTTCTCAGTGTCCCTGCCAAATGTTGAAGTTTCTCTACTACTTGTAAAAACTGCCTATGTACTGGGGAAGTTGCTTCCATAAAACTACTCAAAGCGGAAAGACTCTTTTCCCTAGTATCTTTTAGACATAACGCAAGCTTTTATTTATGACAGTTACATGAAACAATAACAAGTAAAAATGATAGCAGAGTGCTTTGCAAGTTGAAGCTGTCTCTCCTAAAATACAGAAGTATTACAAAAGTGCTGAGCTCCCTTATGACAAAAGCTGACCTACAAAAACAATACAGTCAAGTAAAGAATTACAGCAATTAACTTTGGAGAATGAAAGGAAAGAAAAAAAGAAAAAGCGTTGACAGATTGACTCAACATTTTCAAATTTCTCACTAAGTGCTGGTCTCAGTCTAACTGCCTTGAGGATACAATGGCAATTTGGTGACAGATTCAAATTATTTTGGTATTTATAGGTCAGATAATAATGCTCATCAAACACTATTGATATTGGAGGTTATTAAAAATCACTAAATGATATCACTAGACATTGTCCAAACTGTATAACAACTGCAAATTCCAAAATTATATTATGTTATAGTGTGGGCTACATTAAAAAGAGACTGACCATCTATGTTTCTTCAGCCTATTCAAAGTTTGACAGCAGTTATTACTTTGTGAGACAACTTACATTGGATAGATAGTATACTTCCAGTTTTCTTAGAATCAAGTGAGTTATATATGCACAATAGGGATGTAAGTGGTTAAATGACCATTATATTTATACCATTTACCGCTTACCATTTAGCAGCCTCCAGCAGGAACAGCCCTGACCCTGGCCCTTTATATGTTCACTGTGTGCCCAGAACTGCGCAGGCCCCAGGCTACTGGCAGAGTGAGCACAGTGAAAGGGGAACGAGTGTGAATGAGCCACTAGGAAGCACTGCCCAACCGCGGAGCTGCAGCCTCCCCTTGCGCCCATGGGCAGGGACAAGGGCCGGGGCTATGGATAGGGCTGCTGCTACAGACCTCTCCTGTGCCCAGATCCCCTGCTACCATGGAAAGGGAACGAGGGAGGTGCCAGCCCCTCCCCATCCCCACAGGGCTGTTGGGGCCTTCCCACTACAGCAGGGCAAAGGGCGACAGGCTCCTTGTGCCTCCTGCTGTGGTGACCCCCTGCTGTGGTGACCCCCAGACCTGGAAAGCTCCGCCACGCTGCCAGATCGAGCCTTCCCCAGCAACAATATTTACATCCCTAATATACATATACAGTTAATCACAACATAAACATTTGAATATATAACTGCAAATCACAGTAACCCAATCATGTACTGGTTCACAAACACACCACCTGATCGCATCATAAAATGTTTGTTGGTTGTGATTACATTTAAAACGCATCTTTCTTGCTCTTTCCCACATCCATATTAAGACCTTTGGAAAGGAAGAGAGAAATTCTGATGATACCTTTTCTCTTCTCCTCTGGCAAAACTAAATGGGGAGAATTTCCAATATTGAGCTATTTGCTCTTTTCTTTCAAATACAGGCTTGTGGTTCAGGCAAAAAAAGCAAGCAAGCACTTGTGACTGGCACAATTCTTTTTTCTACCATTAGATACAGAGACTTGCAAAGCCATGTATGAAGCCCTGAAGTACCAGAGAAGGATGAATCTCTCTCTCTCTCAAATTTATCCACGCAGTCAACAAGAGAAGGATGATCTTCTGATTAAAAACACAAGACAGACTCTATCCCTGGCTCTACAAAACTGTTTGTGATCTTGAGAAAGAGGTGTACCAATATATTAGTCACATATTGAATCAGCATTGATAAAAGGAAAATTAACATTATTAGCTATTGGCTTTTTTGGCCACTGTAGCTGATAATGTCACCAATAAACGCTAAGTGCATGCACGCAGCCTCACACGCACACAGCCAGGAATGCAGCCCAGCTGCTTGGACAGCAGTATCCACTGAAGAGACATGGAGGTCCCCACGGTGAGGGAGTAAGTGGGACAAGGGCAAGGCTAAGGCAGGCACTGTCCAGCCAGGGTGGTAAATGGGACCACAAGGCGGGGAGCAGGACCAAGCCACAGGCAGCTTGTCCAGGGGGCACACAGGGGTGCGCAGCTCCCCACTGCTACATGCACTCCTGAGGGAGAAATGGGGGGCATGTGCCCCACCCCCCGATCTGTGCACAGCACACAGGCAGGCTGCCCGCTGTGGGCTCAGGCCAGGGACTGCGCCAGCCTCTTTCTAGGGAGCTGGGCCAGAGCAGACTCAGCTGCGCAGGGTGGATGGTGGCAGTGCTGGAAGGGGTGGCTACAAGGGGGCTACTAGGAATTTTGGGGTGGCCAGAGCCCCCCAAGCACAACCATTGCTTGAGGAAGTCCACTCACTGCCTTTTCCTCAGGACCCTGCGCCGGCTGTGAACCCCCTGTCCGCCTCACAGTGCAGGGCTCTGGAGGGAAAGGCAGCAGAGCAGAGTGCCCTAGGCAGGGGTGGTGCTCAGAGGAGCTTGGGGGGTGCTATGGCCACCCAAAAATTCCCTGCAGCCTTCCCTTCCAGCACCGCTGCCACCTGCCCCGCACAGCTGAGACTGCCCTAAGCCCAGCTCCAGCACAGCCCCCTCACTGGGAAGACAGGGTGTGCATGCAGCGATGAGAAGCCACCCCCTCCACGCCCCCAGACAAGCTGCCCATGGCTCCATCCCACACCCCACCCCCTGCCCCACGGTCCCATTTACCGCCCTGGCTGGCGTGTTAGTGGATTTGGTTGGGCTTCTGGCCTGCTTGACTAGGAAAACAGACAAGAGACCAGAAGTGCTGATACTGCGTATTTCCATTACATGTTCTGAGATAAGGAATCCCGCATGCCTTGTTTTGTCTTGATATATTATCCTGTGCACGGATGTTTTCTTTAAGTAAACAGTCTGTATGTCTGTGTGTGATTTACTATTGTTTTGTTTCTCCAAGGTCGTATTTTTTTCCTCTTTCTCTGTCTTAAGTATAAATATGCTTGTAAACTTATAGAGTTCAAGAAATCCTTTGAAACAG
>NW_017728992.1:54358324-54361384 GCF_001723915.1 Gavialis gangeticus | reverse complement strand
TTTTCTTAATGTGCCACCCCCATATCAGTCCCAGGCACAATCTGAACCCGAAAAAGTCCAAAGTAACCAAATAGACTCTTCCAGCAGGATTAGCTCACCTCACCAGGAAACTATCACTCAACAACCATCACCTGCCCCAGGAGCATGCCCACGTCCACTGGAGGCAAGGCATCTGTCTCCTGAAATCTCGACCCCCCTCCTCTTGTTTAAGGTCTGGTACCCAGTACAGTCCAGCCCCTTCTTTAAAATCTCAAAAAGGCTCAGCTTATGCCTTTATGCCAACTTTCAAGGCAAGGTCCAAATGGGGAAACTACAATCATAGTCCATGCCCCCTGGACCCCAGGAGATCTCCTAAACCTTGTTAAGCAATTTCCCAACATCAGGGAGGAACCCCAGAAATTTAGAGATGAACTGGAAACTATAATCCATTGTTATGATCTAACATGGGCAGATTTGAACCAATTGAGAAGTATTCTGCCCTCTGAGGTCTGCAACTGCTTCATCTTACACGCAACTTGGCCTACTCAAGACCCTGGAATAGGAGATCACTTAGCAGATGCCCAAGGACGCCTCCTTGAGGCTGTGCTTAAAATTTTCCCCAGGAAAACTGACTGGGCCAAAATACACAACTGTAAACAAAATAAAGGAGAATCCCCAGCAGACTACATGGACCGCTTGAAACTAGTATTTGAAAGACATTCTGGTATTGAAAACGCAGCTGAAACTGCCCCAGAAGCCATTGCTTCCGCTTTTGTCCACAGACTTCTTTCTAAAGTCCAGGCACAGTTGTGCACAATTGCTGTAGGTTGGCAGACTAAGCCACTTGCAGAACTAGTCACCATTGCAAATCATTGTACAACCTGCCAGAAAAAGAAAAAGGAATCCATGGAAACTAAGCTAATGTCATTACAATTACAGACTTTAGGCAGGGGCGGAAGCTGAGGTTTCCATTGAGGACAGTTCAGAGGCAGGGGACATGGTCATGGGATGGGACGAGGAGGATTTCAGTCCCAAAATAATGACAGTTGTCATTATTGTGGCCAACCAGGACACTGGAAGGCTCAATGTCCTCACCAGCCTGGCCAGCTGGAGATGACGTTTAACCTGCCACCACTTCCTCTCACTCAATTCTCTATCCCAAATCAGGGAGCCTCCTGTTAGGCCAGCCCGAGGAATAGTAACATCATCAAAGCCCCACTTCTCCCACTTAATCAAGATGATCCCTTTGTTTCCTGTGTGATAAATGGCATCTCTACAAAATGTTTAGTAGACACCGGTGCAAGCCGCTCTACTCTTCGAGCTGAAGAATTTTCCACAACTCCCCTCTCCTCTGCTGTTGTAAATGCTGTAGGAATTTCAAATCAAATAGTTCCTCATCCTGTTTCCCAACCATTACATGTTTCTCTTGGTCCTGTTTCTGATCAACATGCCTTTCTCCTTAGTCCTTGTTCTCCTGTTAATTTATTAGGCAGAGATTTGCTTTGTAAACTCGGCTGTACTATCTATTGCTCTCCTAATGGTGTTTATTTAGATGTCCCCTGTGATAATGAGATAGCAGTACTTGCCGCTTTAGCTAGCTCACCTCCTGAGCCTGAGTTCCCTAATCTTTCTGTGTTGCAAGAAGAAATCATAAAAGCTGTCCCTCTGTTTCTCTGGTCCCAGCATGCTAATGAAGTAGGACAAATCCATACTGCCCAGCCTGTAAAAATTAGATTAAACCCAGCTAAGCCTTTACCCAAAGTTGCTCAATACCCTTGATGCCCAGAAGCCAAAGAAGGGATACGTCCTGTTATAACCGTCCTTTGAAAGCAAAGTATCATTGTCCCGACTAAGAGCCCTTGTAATATACCTATTGCTATCGCTTTGTACAAGACCTCTGTGCGGTAAATTCTGCAGTTTTACCTACTTTTCCTGTTGCACCAAATCCAGCTACTATCTTGGCCTGTATTCCTCCTAAAGCTTGTTATTTTACTGTTGTTGACTTGTGTTCTGCATTTTTCTCTATTCCTATACACCCTGATAGCTGGTTTCTCTTTGTATTTACCTATCAAAGACTTCAGTATACCTGGACGCAATGCCCCAGGGCTATACTGACTCCCCTTCTCTTTTTTCTCAAATTCTGAAGAAAGATCTAGATGACATAATATTTAAAGAAAATTCTGTGCTTGTGCAATATATTGATGATTTGCTCTTGGCATCTACCTCCCTTGAAGCCTGTAAAACTGATTCTTTAACTCTCCTCACCTCTCTTGCCCTAAAAGGCCATAAGGCATCTAAAGAAAAGCTACAACTTTGTCTTCCTCGTGTCCACTATTTAGGTCATGATATTTCTGCTGGAAAACTACTGCTTTCCTCTTCCAGAATAGAACCTATTCTAAAAATCCCTAGACCAACTACTATGTCCCAAATGCGTACCTTCTTAGGCATGGCTGGCTACTGCCGCCAGTGGATACTCGACTATGCCTCTATAGTCAAGCCGTTGCAAAATCTGACTCTTGTTAATACCCCTGAGCCTTTACCCTGGACTTCAGAGATCAAAGTCGCTTTTGTCTCTATTAAACAAGCTCTGTCGCACATTCCTGCCTTAGGCCTTCCCGATTATACTAAACCTTTTATTCTCTTTTGTCATGAAAAGGACGGATTTGCACTTGCAGTACTCACTTAGACACATGGAGATGAGCACCGTCCCATTGCTTATTATAGTTCTGCTCTTGACCCTGTTGCAGCTGGACTTCCTCTATGTCTCCGTGCTGTAGCTGCAGCTGCTGTCACTGTTGAACGTTCCTCTACCCTTGTATTAGGTTCTCCCCTTACTGTTGCTGTCCTACATGCTGTAGCAGCCCTTTTGCTAAAAACAAAAACCCAACACCTTTCAAACGCTAGATTAACTAAGTATGAAATCTTGCTTCTCTCTGCTGAAAATGTCCCCTAACTAGGTACCCTGTTTTAAACCCTGCTTCTCTGTTACCTGCCCCTTCGGATGGTGAACCCCCATGACTGCATTTTTGTTACTGCTCACCCAACAATGCCCCGCACTGATCTAAAGGACAACCCCTTGCA
>NW_017728992.1:54355974-54356271 GCF_001723915.1 Gavialis gangeticus | reverse complement strand
ATGTCCCTATCTATTCTACCGGAGGGATACCCATGATACTCAGATGTTAGCCCCTTACTATTCAGATTTTCACGGAAACTAAACTTGTCAGAATGTAAGTTGCGACCGGTCTATGTATGATTAGCATATGCCACCACTGGAAAGTTCTGTTGGACCTGTAATGGATCTCATGTTGTAGTAGGAGTAAGTGCAAGGTAGAATTTAAGATAAATGGTGCTTCATTTTCTAATGGTTCCTGGATATCTAACTACTCCCCTGCAGGTCAATTTTCAGGCTATTATTCACAATGGATGATGT
>NW_017728992.1:54344574-54350974 GCF_001723915.1 Gavialis gangeticus | reverse complement strand
GAAATAGCAGAAAGTAAAGAGAAAGAAAAACTAGAAGTTGAAAGGCTAATGACTATAAATATCTAACTTGTTGGGAAAAAAAAGAGGAGGAAATGTGGTAGTAGAATTGGTCGGGCTTCTGACCTGCTTAACTAGAAAACCGAGACTGGAAGTGCTGATACTGCTTATTTTAGTTACATGTTCTGAGATAAAGAATCCTGAATGCCTTGTTTTGTCTTGATATATTATCCTGTGCACGGATGTTTTCTTTAAGTAAACTGTCTGTATGCGTGTGATTTACTATTGTTTTGTTTCTCCAAGGTCATATTTTTTTTCCTCTTTCTCTGTCTTAAGTATAAATATGCTTGTAAACTTATAGAGTTCAAGAAATCCTTTGAAACAGACAAGTGGGTGATTCCCCTTGCTGTATGGAATTCTCCCTGTGATCACAGTATAGCCCTAAATAAAGAAAAGCTGGCTCTGTCAGTTCTGATTCAACCACAATGCGAAGTTTGATTTCTTCCACACTGGGCAGCGCCTACACCTCTGCCCCACTCCCTAACTCACCATGTGGGTCTTGATCTGCACCCCCATGCCCCTTTCCCCCCCACATACTTACCAGTAGGATGCTGCTCTCCAAGCTGCTGGGCTGCCTTCCTGTAAATCGGCTATCAGGTCAGTATCAGCCGATAGGGCTGGTTAATAATCAGCTATTGGTATCAGCAAAGAAAATCTTTATTGGTGCACCCCTATTAAGAAGGTAATTTAACCTCTGTACCCTTTTTTATCTTTACAGTGGGGTACCATATCCCTACCTCATAAATATTCCAAGGCTAAATTCTGAACGGTTATAATACTAAAGTTAACTGATGTCTGTATAGCACTCATATTAGGATGATATTCACCACTGATGTGCCAAAATGAAATAGAAAAAAAAAAATCTATAACGTCTGGAAAGAAATAATGAGCCATCTATCTACTCCAGCATTCCACTTAGAGCACCCAAAAAGACTTACCATACACACACTGTGGAAAATCACGCAAGTGATTTCACATGGCTCTATCAACAAAGCAGAGCAGCAGCAGCAGCATGCTAGTATTGTTTGCATTGCATCTGCTCTTTAATAGTGAAAAGATGACTCACACTGACTAAAAATGTTGATCGTTATATTAAGTATGAAGTTTAGCAAAAAGATTCAGTCAACTCTTTTTATTAAATAGAAGAAAAAAAAAATCATTAACTTATGCCTTTCTAATACTGGATGAAAAACAGCCTGACCTGCAAATAATCAACTGCATAATACTTCAGTGCAATTATAGTGCCTGGAGAAAAAAGCTACATTTCTGAAAGGGCTTTCTTTAAAAAAAGGTCAAGTCTAATCTAATTGTGACTGTCACTTAAAACTACCAATTGCAATGCTTAGTCAACACGATTTACATTCAGAGTAGCAACTCCTACATTTGGCACTTTACAGTAACTGTTATTCTCCAATTCCCCTTTTCTAAGTATCTGCAGTGTTACAGAATATTCTCATTTCAAAGAGCTGAAAGTGATATCTGTACATTTTCATGCATAGGAAACAAACTGTAGGAAGGGAGGAGGGAGAGGACATACTCTTCCAAGCCCCACCCATAAATTACCAAAGCAAAATACAGTTTAATTTAATACTGATCTCTGACTCAATAGGACAGGATTTAACTCCCTGTTCTTCCTGACAGTTCTTATGGGACCTTGGGTAAATCACTTATAGTTTGGCCTGTGCCTCTATTTCCCACGTGTAAAATAGGAAAAAAAAGCAGTTTCCTGTTATAGAGCTATGCTGAGGAAATTAAGTGCTCAGATACTACAGTAACAGAGTCATAAAATATAGATTGCTTGACTCTACAAAGCTCCTGTAAGACTGGTTTGCCCTCCATGAAACTTCTCTATTATAGACAAGGCTATCTTAGGAACAAAGACAAGGAAATACAAAGAGTATTTATTTCCTATTTAATAAAAGATATTTTAAAAACAACTTCAAAGAAAAAATAATTTTCTCTTTTAATTCCTTGAGGATAGTGTTGGGGAGAGAAAGAAACGAATGTCGGCTTTGTTATTTTCAATGTATTTTGAAGCCCCTCAATGCTAAACGGAGTGATGAAACAACCAAAACGTAACACTAAACACTAAAGAAAGCTCCTTGAATAGTCAAGGTTCAGGAATTCCCCTGCCTAAAACTTACTTCAGCCTACTGAAAAAAAAGGTGGTGCACAGAAGTCCTCCATCTCAGCAACGTCTCTTAAATTTGCTCTTTTTGGCTAGGGACAGACATTTAAAAAGCCTGAGCCTGAATTGATTCAATCTTTGTAGGTTAGCTTAACCTCAGCAGATAGAACTGATTTGCAAGTAAATGGAGATGCGCTTTTGATTCCGGAAATGCAGGCACATGCCTGCAGTGGCTCAGGCTAGAAGCTGGGGGAGGTGGGGGGGGGGGGAAGCGCTAGAGTGAGCCCTCCCTTCCTTTCAGGCAAGAGGGAAGCTGAATGAAGGGGGGCCTGGCCAGGCCCCACCAGGCTGAATGTGACTGGGAAGCTGTAGGGGTATCACCTCACACCTGGTACACAGGGCCGTGCTGCGTCTATGGCTTTCATGCTGCTACCACCTAGAGCGTAGACGCATGCTGGACAAGCATGGCCCCCTAAGGGAAAGGGAGGAGGGAAGGGGTTTACTTCCCTCTCTGTCCTCTCCCACCAGGGATCTGCAGTCAGGGTCTGCTAGCCCTGGCTGCTGCCTCTGCCATTCGCACCCAGCCAGGCAAACCCCACCTGTGGTCCCCCTGGGGGAGAGGGTGGAATAAACCCCTCTCTATCCTCCAGCCACTCCAAAATTCAGTTTAGCCACTGTAACCACCCCTCCGAGCTCCGCCACTATCGCCTGCCCTGAACAGGCTACAGCAGCTCTGCTCCCCGCTCCTGCCTGCAGCACAGCTCCCCCAGTGAGAAAGAGGCTTGCACGCCCCAGGACACCAATCCCCCCTTCGCAGGTCCAGCAGCAGGAGTGGGGGTGTGGCCAGACACAAGGTGGCATGACCCCCTGAGGTGAAGGGGACAGGGAGGAGGTTTATTCCCCCCTCCATCCTCTCTCCCCCCAGACAACCCCAGCCAGGATCTTCCTGGCTAGGTATGAATGGCAGAGGTGGCAGCTGGAGCTGGCAGACCCTGGCTGTGGTCCCCTGTGGGAGAGAGGACAGAGGGGGAATAAACCCCCTCCCTATCCCCTCTGCCTTAGGGATCATGTCAGGCTGGAGTATGGCCATGCCCCAGGCAGCGGCAGCGGGGAAGCTGTAGGTGCAACACAGCCCTGTGTAACAGATGTGGGGCGCTACCCCGATGGCTTCACCGCCACCATCTGCCTGCCTGGCAGCTGACCACAGTTTGGTGGTGCAGGCAGTGCCTACCAGTATGGCCAGGGTGGGCCCCCTTTGGTGGCAGGGAAGCCACAGGGGCTGTTCTGCATCGCTGCACCTGGGTAGGGAACTGTGAGTAGGACATGCCCAACTTAGCACCCAGCAGCCAAAAGTAATAGGGCTCAGGACTGAGGGTGGGGGGGGAGGGGGTCAGCCCATTCCATGCACGCTGCTGTGGGGACCGGGGCTGGCTCAGGCCCTCCTTTCCAGCAGGTAGAAGGGGCCACCAGGCAAGAGCTGCTCCCCCAGCTGCATGCTCAGCTGAATCTGCCCCAGGCTAGCTTTGTGCTGGTGGGACCGGGAGGGGGGGCCAGGGCTGCTACACATTGGCCAGGCAGAGCCCAGCTATGGTCCCTAGGAGTTCCATAAACCAATTTGACCCAAATCAGTTAAGTCTGATACTACCTTCAACCAAGTTTATCTTAAACCGGTTTTGGCCATTCTGAAACTGGTTTATGTGCACTGAACTTATGTTTTGTTACAGGTTTAAGCCAATTTCTGATCACTCAAACCAGTTTGTGTTTAACTTCTGTCCCTAGCCCTCGAGACTAAATCTATGAAAAACCACACCCCCTTAGTCAAAATTTCATAACAACAGAGAGATTTCCAGCACTTTTCTATACTTAAAATTGCATCCCTCTGCAGTCATAAGTTATCTCAATACAAGCAAGTATATGCAAGTGTCAGGGTTCAGTCTGGCTGATATTATATCCTAACCATAGTTCTTTGAATTTGCATGAGCACTGTAGTGGTCTTAGCACTTGTATAACAACATAGTGTTTATTCAAGGCTGCCTGATCATGAACCCATATTTATTTAGTCTGATGTGGCACAGAAGTACAATAATCAAGGCATTAGAATCCATCATGGCCAGTCTTGACATGTCACAGCTTTTCACTACCACTGAGAAAAGGCAGGAAACAAGTGCCACAGTAGTGAAGTACAGGAAAACAGGCTTAGAAAGAAGTTGAAGGACGTTAAATTAAACAGGTCTGAAAACAGAACACAGACGTGTGGAGAGGCACTATACATATTAAAATGGCTGCTATTTGAGATCCAGGCTGGTCTTTACATTAGTTGTGTAGTTACTAGAGTGTGCATCTATACAGCTGCCTCAGGAATACCGATTGCTTTTCATTCAACAAGACAATTCAGCTTTGCCCCTTACTCACTGGAGAGAGATATGCTCTGTCCTACAAAGTGCTCTGCTCTTCATCCAAGAGCCTAGCCAGACAGGGCTCTAGAGCAGTGGTTCTCAACCTTTTTCATACCAGGACCTATTTGTAAACATCAACAGCCAGTCCTGAGCCAGTGCCCCTCACTCCTGACCCACTGGCTTCCACCCCCAGGCCCCAGCATGTGGGATGGGAAATGAGGGAGGCTCCAAGCATGCCCTGGAAGACTGGCACTCTGCCAGCCTGCAAGAGAAAAGCCACCGTCTCCCATGTTTTTCTCCTTTAAAGGAGAATCCAGTTTAAGTTTGTTCGCAATCATTTTATGTATTCTTGCAACCCACGGGTTGAGAAACACTACGAAGAGAACAGGGAGAGACACTCCCCCTATATTATCTCCACATGAAGAAAAGTCAAATGTACTGAAGAAGTCTCAGCTCCAAACCCATGAAAGGGGATGGCTTTTCTGGGATGCAAAGCAAGATGTCCAGACTGACAGCTGCCTTGATTAGCAATTTAGCCAGGGACCACAAAAAAGAGGAAAGAAAAAAGGAAAAAAAGAAAAGGGGGCTATCATAATTATGAAATCCTAGAGAGGAAATGAGGGTAAGAACTGGAAAGAAGAAATAAAAGCAAGTTACTTGAAGGATGATCCTACTTTCAGAAGTGACTGAAAAATAGCCAATTTTACAATCTCTCAATGGTTTCTATGTCAGATGTGCTCAGTTTACAAATAGAACGTTTGTCAGCAGCAAGTCAGGCATCCTTCCTGTTCAAAGTCATCAGCTCCCATTGAGGAATCTGGCAACTGTGGATGCCCAGCAGTTCTTAAAAACCAGACCACCTCTTTAGGGGATTATTATTTAAATAGGAAAGCAGGTGTCTCATTATAGGCATGAATATCTAAATACACATTCTTTGCACGACCAAACACAATGTTTTATAAATGACTAATTCTTGCCCATTTTAACTATAGTGGATTTTTTTCCTCTCTCCACTTCAGAAAAGTGGCAAAAATCTGACAGTTCTTATCATGCAACCAAGGTTCACAACATACAGTTCACTATGGCACAGATGAACCACTGATCAAGATCAGTTTCAAAGCCCATTAGGTTTTTTGGCCCCGGTGAGTCCTAGTGCAAGGCCTGAGGCAGCTGGAACTATGTTCTAATGTCAGACCCCCTCCTAGGTTAGTTTATAGGCATTGCTCTTTGTCAACATTATTGTTTAACTTCACCAGCTCTGCATCCTATATGGTTTAATTGTGTTAAATATTTTTCCATAGCAATCAGCGTGTCATATGGGAATACTATTAGTCAAGCTGGAGAAAAATGGGAATTAGTACAAGGAGCCAGCTACAGGGGAGACAACCCTAGGTAACATCTACAGGGGAATGCTCAGGCTGGAATGAATTTATAAAGAAAAGTTTTTCAACGACTGGCTTCGGGACGGACGTCAGCGGCATGCTCAGCAGCTGTGACCCAAACAGTAGGATCACGCTCAGAGCAACACACTGATGGAAAAACTCAAAAGGCCTGTGGCTCGCCCTGACTGTACAAGTGAGAAGATGGGTAGGGATGAGGCAGACTCTACCCTTCAAGGAGAGGAAGGAAACCAGTAGGCTCCAGCTGGGTACTTTAGAAAATAGGGCAGATTTGCACCTTATAGACCAGCAGTGCCCAATCTTTCCACCCCATTGACCAGAAGGGCGGTGCAAGGTCTATCTGCAGGACAGTGGGCTTGACCTGGTATGCAGGGCTGATGTAGTAGGAGTCTAATACAGCTGCGGGGGGGGGGGGGGGG
>NW_017728992.1:54341319-54344517 GCF_001723915.1 Gavialis gangeticus | reverse complement strand
GGGATGTACAGCCCAACCCAGATCTGGACATGGTGCAGGCAGGGGCTGTGGAGGAGCCCTGATCCTGACAGTTCCTGGAGGGACTGAAGCACCCCCTCCCCCCACCGCCACGCCCACCCCTGGAGCTCTCCCCTCTCTCCACCTGTTGCAGCCCCTGCTACAGCTCGTGGGGGCCGCAGGGCGCTGTTACCCCGAGACAGGAGCGGGCGCATGGGGGAGGGGGGCGGTTACCCCGCGATAGGAGCAGACACACCGCGGGGTTTACCCCGCGACAGGAGCAGGCGTATGGGGCGGGGGGGGACTCACCGCACAGCATGAAGAGCAACACGCAGGCCAGCGTGGCCACGATGACCAGCAGCGTAAGGCCGATGCTCTGCCACATCCTGGCAGCCGGGAGCCCTCAGGGAGCGGCAGCGGGCGGCGGCATCACCCCGGGCGCGGGGGGAAGGGGGAGGCAGCCCCCGCCCGGCTCGAGCCGCTTGTGGGGGGCGGCAGTGAAGGACCGCAGCTGCCCCCAACACCGGCAGCGGGAAAGCGCCGCGGCAACGGCCGCGCACGGGGAGGGGGCGGGCTTCGGTGGCGTCACACGCCGCGCACGGCATGCCGGGAGGGGTAGTTTCCCTGCCGCGGACGAGGGAAGAGGGCGGAGTCAGAGGCAATCCCCCCCCCGCGCTGCGAACTGCATTTCCCAGCGTGCTCTCGCGGGGTGCAGTTTATGAGTTGCAGGGGGGTGGGCGCGGAGAGGGGAGTCCCGCAGTGTCGCCAGTTGTACTGTCGTCACCGAAGTTGTGCCATCGTTTCAACCCTTGCACCATGTCGGATCCATAACAGGAAAAGCGTCTAATAAAAGATACCGGATTTACTCAAAGAGCTTCGCCTATGTCCGTAGACCAACAGACCTTCGAAACGTTGGCTAATTTCTGAAGCAATTCATTGATGCAAAGTCACTCTCAGGGAGTCTTAACTGGCTTTGGGGGGTTGCTGTCGGCACTTTCTCATGATGGCTTGCCTCAAAATAAGGAAATGCTTCAAATTTGAGGACCTGGTTCTCACTCGCTCACTAGCAAGTATAGTGAGTAATATCCAGTAAATAAGACAACTTATTTGCACATTTTTTTTCAGTGTACAGTAGTTTTTCAGCAAATATGATCATTTTGAGCTTCCAATATGATAATTTCATTTTTTAAGACCTGGCAACAGTGGTGCCCCCAGCCCTGAGGCTTCCCCCACCCTCTGCATGTGGCGGCTTTTGGGGGAACCCATTTGCCTACATGGAGATTGCTCTGCGGGGGTGGGATTCTCTTGCCCTCCATGGCCCCCAGCCTGCCTCCACATCCCAGGTGCATAGCCCTGATTTGAGGGACCAGCCCAGAGAGTTCAGAGGGGGAATCACCCCTATTCAAACTTGCTCCCCTCTGCTATGGGCCAAGGCCTTTGCAACAGAAACATGGCTCTGCTTGTTTCCTACATTCAAAAAGACAAAGGAGAACTAAGTGGGGGGGTCTCAAGTCTAAAAATAAAAAGGGGTGGAGAGGCAGTGGTTTAGAGAGAGGTTTCCATCATAAAATTAACTGAGCAGAGTCGAGGCCCAGCTCCACTGAAGGGTGAAGGATTTCTTAGGGTGATGAGAGACCTGAGGAAGAATGTTTTACATTGGGAAGCTTGTCTAACTGTATATCCCAAAGACACAGTCCAATAAAGGATATCCCGCTAAGAAATCCCTGCCTCCTGCATCATGCCTGAACCATCACAGCTACATTATCATTCTTACACTACTGAAGGGTGAAGTAACCCTCCCACCACACACAGACTGTTCCCCATTTTGACAGGCCTTGATCTCCGAGCTTTTCTTCTGCTCACGGTGTATCTAGTACCCCTGAGAATTTTTCCCTGCCCCTCTATGCTATGCTTCATTTGCTGTGCCTCACTTCCTATGATCTGAGATCTAAGGAAAAGTGCCTTATATTTGAAAGCTTGTCTAACTGTATCCCAACAACATGGTTGATCCAATAAAAGATATCACCCTGTGAAATACTTGCCTTATGCTGAAGGGTGAATGAAAAGTAGGAGGGGTGCTGCATTTACAGCCTTTCACATACTATGGACATTAGGCAATGTGTAGGGAGGGCATGGGGAGGGGGGCACGTGCCCCCCCCCCCCGAGATTGGCTGTTACCAGCCAGGGATTGGGGGTGCCAAAAGAAGCTCCAGAAGCACTTCTGTTTTTGCCACTGGTGCTTCTGGTTTTGCTGCCAATGCTTCTGGGATCGGCAGTACGCCACAGGTCGGCAATCAGCAGCTGTGGGACCCCAACCCTGCACCGGTCAGTGATCAGCCACTGCTGTCCCCCTAGGCTCAGGTGGCACCAGTTGCCCATGCTATGGACTGGGAAGGGTTAATGGGGGAGTAGGGGAGAACTAGTGAGTGTTTTTGGCAAAAAGGAGCTGTTCAGAGAAAATGGGCTGTGCCATCCTGCAGGGCAACACAAACCACTACAGAAGCAGCTTTGCAAAGTAGCTGGTGTTGCCCAGGCCTTCTGGTAAAGAGGGCAGATGGCTTTGTTTGCACTGGCAGTACTGGTTTCTATCATTGCATAGTTGCTCAAGCCTGATTTGTTTTCACCGTGATTCATCCCTGGGTTAGCTAAGGACAGGGGGAACCGGATCACTTCTCTTCCACTCCCCTCTCCACTGTATTTTATCTCACAGCTTTGGCTCAGCAATTTCAATTCTGCAAAATTCATGCCACCAGGGCATACATTCAGATTCCAAGGACAAGGCTTTTGGCTCCTAGCCACTGTTGACACTGCACTACATGCACAAAGAGGTTTTAGAAGGAAACCATTGTTATAGAGCAAGCTATAAAACATCTTTACAGAGAAAGCCAGAATTACACTCTTCCAGAAACTAGGGCACTTAATAGGGAGCCAGGAGACCTGGCTTATATTCCTGGTTCTGCCACTGACTTTGCCCAACTATAAAGCCCTTGCCTGTCTACACACCCAATTTAATTACCTTTCATCAAGATCACTGTGAACTTCCTCCTCTTAGGACACTCCTGTGCCCATATTGTCGTTGCTAATCCCTCTAAGGCACAGACATTAAAATGATCCTATTCCCCCCCACCACTTCTCATTAGATTCCCTGATTGATTACAGCTTTACCACACCAACTTTCAACTTCATCCTTCCCTTTTGAGT
>NW_017728992.1:54335426-54336319 GCF_001723915.1 Gavialis gangeticus | reverse complement strand
TTGTCGTTGCTAATCCCTCTAAGGCACAGACATTAAAATGATCCTATTCCCCCCCACCACTTCTCATTAGATTCCCTGATTGATTACAGCTTTACCACACCAACTTTCAACTTCATCCTTCCCTTTTGAGTGTAAGCCCACCCTGCATACATTCCCAGCCTACTTCCTTACTATACTTCACTCTACCTGTTATGCCTTGCCAATATCACCTGCCTTTATACTCCTTTTCTCAGGTTTTTGCACTTCTATTTTTTCTTACACTTTTCCCCATACAACACCGCATTTTACAAATGTCCCTGTTCTAGCCCAACCACTACTCATATTTCATTAAAGATTATTACTTAAAGCATAATTGCCTCCCTAATCCACACAAGCAGTGAGGCAAGAATAGTCACCGTTTATCTATCAAAAATGCATCTGAGCCAGTAAGATGACTGCATCCCACTGAGGACCCATACAAGCTTATTGCTGTCACGTTTGTCCTGCTCTAATCACACCATTTTGTTATTCCCATTTGTTGCTTCGTATTTACAATTAGCTCATGAGTTCCTTAGGGCACATACCATACCTTTTCATTTATACTTTTGAAAGGCTAGGATACTTCTGGACACTTCAGTCAACAGTTACAAATTACTTGAATAACAACAATTAATCAAGCAGTATAACACCTCCCTGAGGTATTACTCCAGAAAAAAAGGTTTAGAATGATTTTGGAGTGATAAATATGTAAGAGTAGCAAAATAGAAGACCAAAACCAGTTAATAGCGTGTTTTCTTGGGCTGCATCACACAAAGGCACAACTTTGTAATCAAAATTTGTTCAGCCCAGAAAAACAAACTACATTTACATAAAAGAGAGGTACAGAGGGCCCCATCTGTTGCCAGGACCCCTTG
>NW_017728992.1:54325271-54335415 GCF_001723915.1 Gavialis gangeticus | reverse complement strand
TCAGGTCCCTTCCGACCCTAGACACTATGAAACTATGAAAACATCCTTTATGCTAGAGCATAGCCTATAAAAAGCAGGGATTCAAGTTAGAATGCAAGGTAGCCAACAAAAGTAAAATGTTCTTGAAAGAAAGTATGGAAACACTAAATTGAATGCCAAAGCAGGTGAAAGCTTTGCCTGCCAGTAATCAACAGTTTTAAAATATTAATATTGTAGCCCAGCAGATACATTCATTAACAAAATATAAGCAATTTAAGAGAATCTCCACTCCTAATGGAAATCAAACTGAAAAAAATGAGCTGAATATTAGTGGGAAAAAGCTTCCTGCCCTCAGTTTGTCAGACTGAAAAATTATTTCTCAAAGATAGGACTGGGACGCCAGTATTTACACCTTGTTAAAGAATTAGGAAAAAAACATACTGAAGAAAGACATTTTTTGTGCTGCAAGAAGGATGGAGGAGATAAGAACAAATCATTTAAATCCTTCCTGTCTTTTAACTGAAAATCAGTTTACAGCCCAGACATTTTTAGAATATTCCACAATATTATTCAAGTGGATTGCACTTCATAGTAGTTAAAAACAGCACAGTATAACTTCTTATATGTAGAGACTGCAGCACCCACTCCATTGTCATTGCTGGGTATCCCTCAATACAAGGATGAGTGTAACAGGGTGAGAGAGAGACAGAAGGAAAAGGGCCTGCTCACACCCTTTACCTTACCAAGACAGCCACACAAGTTGGGCCAGCTGGAAGCCGAGAGGAAATACCGGTAGCATCCACGGAGGGAGGTCTTAATCAGGGACCCAGGGCAATCTGTCAGCCTGTCTGGGATGCAAGAGTTCCAGGTTCCTGGTCTAACTGGGAACCTCCACCACTCAAGACTATTTAACTTACCTGTAGGGGACCAGGACATGGTGGAACCAGAAGACACTACTGATGATTGGCTGGAGCTTCCCGTAAACAGCAATGAAGAAAGAGCAAGCGGAAAGGTCACTGGTCAGGGACACCAGGGATGGACAGAAGAAATTGGTGAGAGGCAGATACTCTGCACACATTTTTGTTTGTTTGTTGAGGACAGACTTTTGGGAATCCTGGATGGGAAGGATTCCTGTTTGCAACGGACACACCCTGGTGTGGACTGAATGGCCAGGTGTTTCATACCCTCTGCCAGCCCAAGCTGGAGGGCTCTAGTGGCAAATAGTTATGGGAGGAAGGAGAAGATAGATCCTAGTGACACTAGAAAGGGCAGCACCAGCTATAATTTAGGTTTGCTAACACTTTCCATTACAAAGCTGTTTTCAGTTCCCTATACCTTGGTCAGATTTTAACCATTCAGTCTGAAATTTTCCAACATGCCTTAGTGTTTGTCTGCCTCAGGCTTTCTCAAAAATGTTGCAGATTTATTTTCCCCAAATGTATTTGCAGTTGCTCTTTTTGTTGCCAGGGGCCTCTATCCCTCAGACACCAAAACTGAGAGCAGAGATAGCATCTCCCCTAGCTTCTCATTTCTCCCCATGCTGGCATCCAGGTAATGTAGAAGAGAAAGACAAAGACAGCCTAAGGGTGAAGTTACATGGTACACTTAGACCATATTAAATCAGTGGAATGTTAAGTAGTGTTAAAGTTAGAACGTACTGTGAGTAGTCGCAGGTTAAAAGTTAATGCCTTTTCTTGTCTGCACAGCCCTGACTTGCCACTACAGGGCTGGGAATTAGGGACATAGCTAGGAGCCAGGACACATAACCTCTATTCCTGCTTTGAGTGGGTGGTAGGGTAGGCAGGACTGGGAAAGGTGCATCCTGGGATACCAGAGGACTGAAAATTGCTCATTTTTACTCCATGGAGCAGACTAAGGTTACTCTAACTTGAGCTAGGTAGCATAGCTCAGACTTGCCTGAAGTCATGCTTGGAGATGCTCAGAGGGCATTTAGCATGAGTTAACAAGCTGTAACATGTGGATGCTCACATTTTAAATGCCCTTAGAATGGTCTAAATTTTATGTGTAACTTCACCCTACCTCCAAGAGGAGGGGTGGCGGTGGCAGTGCAAGTCCAGTCTGCAGAAGAGGCAGGAAGTGGAGGAGGGTGATGGGAGAGACATGTATACAACCATTTACAACCCATTCACACTCGGAACCTAGGATACAGCTCCAGGATTCCAGGTTCAATATTTCCTTGCTATAAGCATATACAAATCTGCTCCCTCTTCCCCCTTTCCTCCCCATCAAGCTCACAATTTTTCTTTTTTGGCAAATAGTTTGTTGAAAAAAAACAGGCAGATCTAGTTGTCCCTTTGTTCCTATGGATGATTCCCTTATTTGCCTATCTTGGTACTGCCCGCCTTCCCCCTCCCCACCTTTCCTCTTCCTCCTCCTTTCCTACCTTTTTGTATTTAAATCACTCACTCCACTTTATACCATGCTTTATGTATGTCCTTTCATAGCATCTGATGAAGTGAGCTCAAGTTCATGAAAGCTTATGCTCTATACACACTTTTATGTGCGCTCCAGGGTGGGACGCTTTAATTCCAGTGACTTCAAGAGCCACTCTAATAAAAGCACCACCCCATTTCCAGTGTCATTGTCCCTGTACTTAAAAATGGTGGTGGGGACACTTGAGCTAAAGTCTGTTGGACAAGCTTTAGATAAAGCATCCCTACTGCCATTTTTAAGTGCAGGGGCACTGATACAGGAGATGCAGAAAGTCGCTGGAGGAGTGCAGCAATTGCCATACTCCAACAGAGTCTACTCCGATGTGCCCTGAGACCTACATTTTTAAGCCCGTGCTTCAATTGGAGCACTCAGAGCATAGGATGAGGAACTCAGTGTAACCAAAATGTTTTGGGGTTTTTTTCTTTTTTCAATTTTTGGGGAGCCGAGACAGTTGAAGCCCAAGCAGTGAGGAGGCCAGCAGCCCTGGAGGCTTGCATTGTATCTCTGGGAGTGAGCATAATGCTGGCAGGGAAAAAGGGGATGTTTATGGTTACCTCTGGCCTGTTTTTTGAGGGGCACAGGGCCATCAATCATGGCACTGACTTTTAAGTGTGGGGTGGTGGTGTGTGTATATATATATGTGTGTGTCTGTGTAGGCAGGGAGGTTGTAAAGGCTCAGGTGTTGCTCTTGTCTGGATCAGGGGTTTGTGTACTGAGCTACTGATGAGAAGCCTATGAGTTTAAGGCTGGGGTGAATCTACACCCTTAGTTGGAAAGTGGGTCCCTGCTGGGCATGAGGAAACTTTTTTTTTTTCATTCCAACACGTGGCAAGATGCAATGGGCCCCAGAACCCAAATTGGATCAGTGGCAGGACTCCAGGGCTTGAAGCTGCAGGGCCCATTGTGGCATGCCATTTGGGTTTCAGCATGCCATGCTGGTCCCCAGATTTTAGGCCCATGCTTTAATTAGAGGACTCTGAGGAAGAAGAACTTCGGTTATTGAATTATTTATTAATTTATTTTTAAACACGAGGTGGTGGTGTGCATATGTATGCAGAGCTCTCCCTTGACGAGGGTGTGGGGGAAGAAATTGGGGTAACCACCCCAGGCACCACACTTTGGGGGGTCCCACGGACAGTGCAATACAGGCCCCGCAGACAGCACTATTGGCACGTGCTGAGGGCACCACCACTCTGCGTGGCCCCAGGCCTTGCACAACCCTAGGGTCAGCTCTGTATGTATGGATGTGCATGGTCTAGGCAGAGAGGTTGAGAAGGGACAAGTGCTGGTGGTGTTGTCTGTCTCAGTGGTTTGTGTGCAGACCTTATGGTGGGGAAAACTGTGAGTTCAAGTGTCAGTACAGACCCAGACACTCAGCTGGCAAGCATGGGCACAAGAATTTTTTTTTTCCCCCCGACACATGGGAAGCTGAGATGGGCCACAGAACCTACTGACCAATGTCAGGGTCTGGGGCTGAAAGCTGCAAGGCTCACTGTGCATGCCAGGCTGAGCCCTGGGCCCATGGTAGTGTCAGCAAAGGCCAGGCCAACCTCTCAGATCAGGACTGGTACCTGGGGCTTGTGCCCCAGTCACTCACTCCCCCTCTCCTTTATTGTATTACTACAGAAGAAATCCTTGAACTGATATGTATACATAGAAGAATAAAAAAGGCAGGGGCAGCCTGAAATAAAAAATGCCCAACAAAACACATCAGCAAAAGAAGAGTGGTATAAACAAGGTGTGCAGAAATAGAGAAACTTGATAAGACACAGTGCTAAAGAACTATACCAGAAGTAGGTAACCCCTGGCACAGATGCCAGAGTGTGGTACGTGAAGGCATTTTGCTTGACACTCGTGCCTCGGAGAAGGGGCCGGGGCTGCACTGCTACAAGGATCAGGCCTCCAGGGGGTCCCCACCAGCATGCCAGCATACAAATTGAGGTTGCAGATGTGGCACTCTGCTCAAAAATGTTGCTGACCCCTGAACTATACTGTATTGTTAGAACAACTAGAATAGAAGTAAAAAGATCCAGCGTTAAAAAGGATCAGTTGCAACAAATTAAGAGACACCTCAGGACATGCTTTGATCTGCAAGCTGATCCCGAACCTGTATTAAGGCCAAAGAGCAAGCATTTGCATCAGAGGTGAGAACTCAGAAATGCAACATATAAATAAAGGCGTCTCTCCAAGCTGTATTCTTTTACTAAGTCTGTCTAAAATCTACTCTGAGATGATCACCAAGAATAGCCTGAAAATACAAGTATGTGCGGTATATATGAACAACATCAGATATGCTAACATCTTGATGAACTTAGTGCCATCTGAAAGTGAGCTGCAATGTAGAATCAGGACTAACAGTTAAGCCAAAAATGATTTGTAATGATGATGGATGCTCTCAAAACTAAAAATATGCTAGCAAGCAAGATAAACAAGGCAACACGTTAAATAAATGTTGATTAACATACCAGCGGAACAAGTTGTCTGCTTTGAATACAGGGGAACTATCATAACAATGGATAGCCAATGTGATGCCATGATCCCGTCTGGAATTCAGCAGGCAAAATTTTAATATAATTATTATTATGAAACAAAATTAAGATTAATACTACTAAAATGTATGGTTGGCACTATTTTATGGGGGGTGAGTTTTGGATTCTTAAAACAGACTTTAGAAGATATCTCTTGGCCTGTAAATTCTCCTGCTACAGGAGCACTCTGAAAATTTTCTGGACAATGATAATCTAAAACAGCGAGATATTACAGAATAGTGCTAATCAACATGATGGCCTGAAAGAAAGCATAGGATTTTTTTATAAATCATACCATAGTCTTGTAGAAGCTTTCCTGTTGCCATGGATAATATGAGATAAGAATAAAGGAAAGTCATCCAGAGCAAGGCAGAGAAGAAGCTACATAAATAACCTGGCAAAATAAACCCTAACTCAGCAGAAGTGGAGGTACTGAACAGGGTTGGGAAGTGAGGTGGGTGCAAAGTCATAACTAACAGTGTTCAAAATGGAGACCTAGCCAACCAGTGTCCTTCTGGACTTTCCTTTGATACTCATCACTGCAATACTCAATGGTTTCATAACTGTTAACGAATTCAACTTTACAACACGCTTATAGTGATATGAAGTGGTAATTCTCTGTTTGTAAAATATGGTTGAGGCACAAGCATGTTACATTCAAGAGTGTCCACTGATTTGGGGTGCTTAGTATTGGAAACCTAGGCCTCAATTTCTTAAATTATTTAGTATTTTATAAAACTTTATATACTGATTTTCACAGACTTCAGCTGTACCTGCAAGTCCTTACTAGCACACTGGCAGATCTGGCCCTACCTGTCTAAAGTTGACCTGTCTGAAAAATGTTCAAAACCAGCCTATGGAAAACCTTGGCTTAACTCACTTGCTTAGCACCACAGAGTAAATCCTTGGCAGAGGCAAAGAGAGATTTTATTTTTACAGGAAACAAGATCAAGGGCATCTTTTTTTCTTCTTATAGGCTGTTGCTTCATTTACTCCACAAGCCCCTGCCTCAGTTATTTCACAACTGCCAGTTTCTATAAGTGGAAGAGTGGGACCCTGCTTAACACCTCGGGACAGCTGGTAACTGACATTCAGGAAAAAACTGAACTCCTGAATGCCCACATTGCTTTGGTATTTCACCAGACTGAGAGGAAAGTCAAGTGAAATAAAGCTCATAGGGGACATGCCAGGACTGACAGCCTCCCCACTGTGGATGCTGAGTGGGTGCAATACCAATTAGGAAAACTAGACTTTTGTAAGTCGGCAGGACTGGATGGACTTCATCAGAGAGTGCTGAAGGAGCTGGCTGAGGTCATCACAGAACCCCTGGCAAAACTCTTTCAGAAATCGTGGTGCACAGGGGAGATCCCTGAGGATTAGAAGAGGGCCAACATTGTGCCTCTCTTCAAGAAGGGGAAGAGGGAGGACCTGGGCAACTATAGGCCAATCTTCCTAACCTCCATCCCAGGGAAAATCCTGGAAAAGCTCCTTAAAGAATCCATGTGCAATATGCTCGCAGATGGTAAGATTCTGAATGACAGGCAGCATGGCTTTGTTGCAGGTAGGTCTTGTCTTACCAATCTCATCTTCTACAACCAGGTCTCTCACCACCTGGACATGGGAGACGAGGTAGATGTTGTATACCTAGACTTCCAAAAGTCTTTTGATCTAGTATCCCATGATTATCCTTGTGGGAAAACTGGAAGATTGTGCTCATCTGCTTGACAGTGCAGTGGGTGGGAAACTGACTACAGGGTAGGACCCAGAGAGTTCTCATGAATGGATCCGTGTCATCTTGGTGTGAAGTGGCCAGTAGTATCCCTCAGGGGTCTGTGCTTGGACCAGTGCTTTTCAACATCTTTATCAATGATTTGGATTGGGGAGTGAAAAGCTCGCTGGCCAAGTTCATGGACAACACCAAGTTATGGGGCAGTGTGGCCACGCTAGAAGATAGGTTGCAGATACAGGTGGACCTGGACAGGCTAGAGAGCTAGGCTTACTGGAACCAGATGAAGTTCAACACTTCCAAGTGTAAGGTATTCCATCTGGGGGCAAACAGCCCTCAACAAACAGGCTCGGTGGTAACAGCTTGACTTGCACCATGACCGAAAGGGACTTGGGGGTAATGATTGACTGTCGCATGAACATGAGCCATCAGTGCGATGCGGTGGCCAGCAGGGTAAACAATGCACTGGCATGCATCAACTGATGCATCTCATGTAAAACTAAACAAGTGATACTCCCGTTGTACTCAGCACTGGTGAGACTGAACTTGGAGTACTGCGTCCAGTTCTGGGTGCCGCACATCAACAAGGATGTGGAAAAACCTGAGAGGTTCCAGAGAAGAGCCACCCATATGATCAGGGACTTGCAAGGCAAGCCATACAAGGAGAGGCTGAGGGACCTGGGCCTCTTTAGCCTAAAGAAGAGAAGGCTGAGAGGGGACTTGATAGCGGCTTACTACTATATCAGAGGAGTGCATCCAGGAGCTCAGTGAACAACTGGTCACTAGCCACCCCCGGGAAAGACCAGGACCAATTGATACAAACTCCTGGAAGGCCACTTCAGGCTTAATACCAGAATAAACTCATTCCCAGTCAGGGTGTCCAGACTGTAGAATAAACTCCCTCCAGAAATGGTGCAGTCAATTACCCTGGAGATGTTCAAGAGGAGACGGGATAGTTACCTTGCTGGGGTCACATAATCCCAGTTGTGTTCCTGCCTAGAGCGGGGGTGGAGTGGGGTAAGGGCTGGACCTGATGATCTGCAAGGTCCTTTCCAGCTCCTAACACTCTATGAATAACCTTCTAAATCCTACTAACTGTCTCCCTTATAACACAACTCACATTCATTCCGTCCTCCCCAGCAGATCAATCTGGTGCTCTCAGTGAGGCAGGGGTCCAGTTGAAAAAGAAATGTGGTACTATGGGGTCATAAGGCATATGTTCAAAGACAGCAAATAAAGGACACAGGCAACTTTTATTCAGGCAACTTTTGTTTTATGAATGCTGGAATTTGCTCTGTTTATAATCTTTTAGTGTAACTGTTTTGGATTTTATACCCTATGTATGGCAATTATAAGCATAGCCAAATTGTCCAACTCTCCACTGTATTTGTCACTTGTGTCCTCACTTTGCACAGGTGTTAGTGAATGCAGAGAGATGTGTTAGCGGTTATCTGATTCCACCCACAGTTCATGGTGAGCTGAGGATGCTAAGCATATTGCAAGCATGTGCAAAGACTCAAGAGTAGAGAAGCTAAATCTAATCTTTTATGAGTTATCTGCTTCAGTTTAGTGGTTCAAAACTAATGATTTCTGCCCAGTTCTTAGTTACCTTAAACCAGCAGTATGGAACATTCACATGAAGGAATCGTAAGTAAGGAAGGAATTTAAAAAAAGAAATGGTTTTAAACATCCTTAATATCAAACTGCAACAATCTGAATTTTTTAATTAAGCCATGGATTTTTCTGGATCTTCCCCCATCACTTTTCAAGCATTCAAGCAACATCTAATATTAAAATAGATGTAGTACCACCATGTTCCAAGAGAGGACAGTAAAACACAAATCACCTTATGAGAAACAGCCATTTATCATGCCTGCTCTATTTCACACGTGTAGTCAATTAATACAAGACCCAGTTTTAAACAAATGCATGTAACATCAACAGTTGCATTTTGAAAAACAGAAGCAAATGAAAAAGCACTGAAGGCAGAAAGAGGTAGAAGTGTTACAAGAAAAAAACCAAATGGCTCAGAATTGATAAACTCGGTTACTCTTGAAATTCTACCCAGCTTGATGGAAATTAAAAAACTAAGTCACTACAGTTAAGCACCTAGCAAATTGCTTTTGAAAGACTTGCCCAGGCTCCCTAGAATTAGTTCTTAACAAAAAGGCATTGGCTGCCTCTGTTATTATCTATGCTTGGGAGATCTAGCTGTCTACCACAATTGGCTCCTGGAGGAGACTAGAGATGCCGAACCAAACCTGTGGGCAGCAATGGAGTGGGCTGACCATTGGGAAAGGTTAGACCTATTTCTACAGTGTTTTATACCAATGCCAAATGAGTCCGCCACTGGGCACAACTTTGACAGAGAAGCATGGGCCAAGCTGAACAGACTGAGATCTGGATATGGACACTTCAAAATAACACAAGATGAACATCTTGGACAGCCCACACGTGAATGCAAAGTCCAACAAATAGCACAGCATTTATTGAAAACTTCAATCTCTACAAATGCCAAGACAGGGCAGATGAAATCCAGACACTGAGTGATAATACCAGACAGTGGCTTTTCCTTTGGAAGTTGGTATCTGACACCACACAAATGAAGGAGTGGACCTATGAAAGGGAGACAAACAGACAGTTCTTTGGATCCCTGTGCATGGATTCGGACAGGCAGCTATTAGAAACCAGAATCGGGGAATGTTCTGTATTAATCCAGTTCTATCAAAGAGTTCCTACAATGGAGCAATTAGAATGCCCAGATGCATAGTAATCTTGGGGATGGAGTGCATGTATGTGTGTAAAGTTACTTTTGGAAAAACAAAATAAAAAATCTTGCATTAAAACTTTGTGAAGGTTGTAAAGTCATCCACCAAGAAGTAGGGAATGAATTGGCATAGTGAGAGAGGCTGTTGTCTGGGGGATCCCTGCCTCATCTGTTCCAGAATTCAGGAAGTGTATGGTGAATGAGGCAGATGAATGGAAAGGATACTGTTTACCAGGTAAGAACAACCTAGCGAAATGAATTCCATTCCACATTTAACACAGCTTTACATATGTGATATTTAAAACAGGCTTTTTGTAGTGGCTTCTAATAGTATGCTCCTTATTTACTGCATACCCAAGCTGGAAATCAGACCCCAAAGAAAGCAGTCACAGCAGTAACAGAAAACTGTATTAAAATAAAGTGCTATAAAAAGGCCAAATACTCTGGAAAAAAAATCTAATGTTACGCTCAAAATAAATACCAAAAATTACCAAACACTTGACAATACTTTCCTTACTTTCTATATAACTCAGTACCCCAAACAGAAGATGGAAATAATACTGTTTATGCCACAGTGCTGCTATGAAGATGAATTAATTGACATGTAGGGAAGACTCAGAAACCAGTCTGAAAGCTGGTATAAGAATAGCTCTAAGAAAATTCTTTTTTTTTTTTTTTTTTTAAATTTTT
>NW_017728992.1:54308883-54320271 GCF_001723915.1 Gavialis gangeticus | reverse complement strand
TGACATGTAGGGAAGACTCAGAAACCAGTCTGAAAGCTGGTATAAGAATAGCTCTAAGAAAATTCTTTTTTTTTTTTTTTTTTTTAAATTTTATGTAGCATCTGAGTCACTCTTGGCTCCTATTGCTTTGACTCTTAGGTGAAAGATGGGGGGGCAGAAGTACATGAAAAATTTTGATGAAACTTTCACTGAGATCCACAGTGGCTGGATTGGACTACAAGGATTCAGTCCTGCAATTGGCTGTGCTTGGCAAGGCCCTGTGCCTTGCTAAAGGCACACTAATTTCAGTAAGTCTTCTTAGAGTCATGCTATTGGAACACGATTTTTGAACTTCGCTTTCATCCTTAGAAGCAGTCATTCCAACTCAGAGGTATGGTATATGAGCAGGACTATGTGGAAAAAATTTCCCCTGCTGCTTGCTGTAAATGGCTTTCCCAGGGCTTTCTCAGGCCATATTTTATCTTCAGAACAGCTTAAAATGGTTTGATTTGGTTTCAGCCACCAACATGCAACAAGTCTTCTGGTCTTTATTTAAAATGAATTGCCCACTTATTTTGTTTATATATTTTATAGAGAAAAGGATACTTGTAGGTAAATGTGAGTATACAGAGGGGACAACGGAGTAGCCTGGAATGTACTCTTGCCATATACACTCAACAGCAAAATGATCAGCCAAGTTACCTAGTATAATGATGGAACACAAAAATGCAGTCCACTTTGAATAACTCCTGAGGAAACTCAGCTTTATATCCTATACTCATCTGCCAAACAGGGTTTGGCAAACAGATACGGAGAACAGGAGACTTGTGATAGCAAACACCCTTCCAATGTATTTTATTACAGAATATAATTAGTATTAGATTCAGCTCATCTCAAGTACCAGTCTCCCTGGTATCTCAATTTTGTCTCATTTTTTTTTCTGTGCAAACTTTTATTGGAGATAGAAGGGCATCACTTCGCAAAAGTCTACATACATTTATGTCTATGTGCTAGATTTATACCTGGCTTTACTGTTTAAAAGGAACTTTACTGTTTAAAAGGCTTTACTTTGTTTAAAAGGAAAAAGCACAGGCATTAAAACAATTCTTTTCAAATGGTCAGTACCATTGTCCAGAGCTAGCAACTTCTCTTAATTTTCAGGAGCAGAGATAAGATAAAAAACAATAAAGCAGTATGAATCATTTTTAGCTGCAACTCAGGCTACATTAGACTCTCCAAAAACAGTAGAATTTTGCTTAAGATTTGGATTAAGCCTCATTATTAAGTTAGTTCCCAATTTAGTAGTACCCTAATAGGGGGTACAGGCATTATAAAGTTCTGTTCCCTGGAAGTCAACAGCAAAAATCCCTCTTTTACTTGGGTGGAATCGTAGTGGACCCTAAAATTGTAGCCTAGACTACTTTCCTGCCTCATCCTGTGAAGGATCCTTTGGATGAGATTCCAAGAACAACAGAAGAGTCTGTGGTAGCAAAAGTCTAGGGAGGCAGAAGATTCTGTTAGGTCGTACAGGGACATGGTGCCTTAACTTGGACAGTCCTGGTCGCAGCAATTCCCATGAGATATATACACATCCCAGGGAACCCATCACTTGTGGACAGGGGAAAGGCTGATGGAGAACAGGGGCAGGGAGAGGTAAGGCTGCTACAGAGAAACTTAAACCTGGCTAATTTTCCTCAGTTTCCATGAAAGAGTGCATCAGAGACTGGACATTTCTATGGGTATTTGTGGCAATTCTTGTCTCAAAGGAATATTTCCTTTACAGGATGGTATAACCTAACAAGATGTCAGAGAAAAACTCTCCTCCCATTGCTCATCTCATCTCACCTGACCTATTTGTTATAAAAACTATTTAACAAACCCTGGAATCTCCAAGTGATTTGTTGCTATCACACAGAAGGAGAAAGTATCCAATAGGAACAGACTATTTGGTGGGAATACTTGAGAGCACTTCCTGTTTAAATGTCCTGAAATCTAGGGATGTATATATATTTACATAAGACAGTTATATCCACAGATACTAAAGCTTTTGACCTCTCATCCAGATTTTCAGAGCTGTGCAGTGTGCTACCAGAACAATTGCACATGTAAAGAAGGGTCAAGTTACTTATTAATGCAAAAGTGGACAATGAGGGTTTCTAGCTTTACCTTGAAAGCTCTTAGTTTGACGCATTTGCCTCTCACTATAAAAAGACAAACTGTGGACTCTGAACAAATACTAGTTACATAATTATCTTTGGCCCTGTATTTTTCACTGAATCAACTGAGATGTTGCTATTATGAAAAAAAAGAGTGAAGAAAGCAAACAAACAAATGAGAGAGAGATAAAAGTGGTATGCAACATTCCAGATAGACACTTGCTACTGTCCTAGTTTAAGAAATGTATTGTATTGTAGAAGATCCTCTTAAAGAGTATTGAAAATTAAGAGTCCATAAATGGTACTATCACAACAGCAATCCCAGGAAGCTCCCCCTCTGCTTACAATAGGCAAAGCACCCAAGAGTTGACAGGGAGGAGACAGAGCCATGGCCATACAAGAGCCAATGTGGGGTTGTATACCAGAGCAACAATGTACTTTCTCCAGATATGGTACAGAGCAGGGGTGTCCAACCTTTTTGAATGTGGGGCCAGATTATAAACTTTTTATCACCCAGTGGGCCAGTGAGCCATATTCAAAGACCTCACAGGAAGCGGTATCACATCACCCCCCACAAAACGAAATTACAGTGTTTACTTTTGTTTCCTGTCGCAGCACCTTGGGCCTCAGAAAATGGCTTGGAGGGCTGCATGGCAGCCCGCAGGCCGTATGTTGGATAAGCCTGGTATAGAGTATACACAGTCATCTCTGACAACCACTTTTGTAGTTGACTATTTATGACTATGGAGCCATGCAGCCTGCAGCACATGTGTTTATGTAAAACTGCAAAATCTAGCCCCTAGTCACTGACGTTCTAGAACAATTGGTTCTGTCCTTCTGAAACATTATATAGAAATATTTATTCATACAACCTGGCCTTCTGGTAGCATTAATCTGACCCTGGCTGTCTTCACATCAGATAAAATAGTATAGTTTTATAACCCCCTCTGTTGTAAGTGTAGGCTCAAGTTATATAAATCTGCATACTTAAATTGTGTGTTTCTAGTACAGAAGGATGCACAGTTCCTAGAAATCTGGTGCTAAATTCAGTGGTTTCTCTAATTCTGCTTGGATAAAATTTCCATTGATTTCAGTAAGTTTTACTGACATTCCTCCTCACTTCTTACTTGATTAAACAGAATAAGACCAGCTTGTTACAAATCCTTCAAAACCTAAAGAGGAGAAAATTTGGTTCCTTCTACAACAGATATTCATTTTTGTTCCCTTTTAAAAATAAAAGGAAACACACACACATACAAAATCCTAAACTAAAAGGATTATTTTTCTTTTATACAAAAGTTCATTTTGAAATATATGCACTCCAGCTGTGTCTATATGAGATGCTTCTTCCTTCTTTATTAGGAAGAATTTTCTCACTAGGAGGGTAGTAAAACACTGGAACAGGTTACCCAGAGAAATGATAGAATCTCCATCCTGGGAGGTTTTTAAGACCAGGCTAGAAAAAGCTTTGGCTGGGATGATCTAGTTGGGAATGGTCCTGCTTTGATCAGGGCTTTGGACTAGATGACCTCCTGAGGTCCCTTGCAACCCTAATTTTCTATGATTCTACCATGCAGTAGCTCATTACTACTGTGCAGTAGCATCTTGGGGCATGTACCATGACAAGACACTACAGTGCAGTAGCAGTGAGCTACTACTCAGTCAGCATTGCCAGGAAGCCATGAGGGGATACTACTGTGCAGTAACACCAGTTACTGCACAGCCATTTAGTACTTGGGTATGCAAGAACTAGATGTCTACAGTAACAAATGTGCAGTCAGCATCTCATGTAAACAAAGATTCTTATACCTGGCAATGATGATTGTCTAGGCTATTCTGGGTACCAAGACATGAGTATTTGTAATACCTGCTGGGGGGTGGGGGGACGTTAGGGGAGCATACCCTACTACAACAGAGCACGCTATTCACAGGGGGGTCACTTAAAGTGATGAGGAAGGTTTGATCCTTTTGTCTAAGATTTATTTTCCAGTACAAGTGACCATAGCTCAGGAGCTCATTCAGGAGAAAACGCGCGCGCGCACACACACACATGCACGCACACACGCACAGATTCTGAGTGTAACAACAGTCGGATCTTCCCTTCCCCTAGTATAATCTGCATCAGGGAGCTAAGGTGAGCATCTAAGTTTTTATGTCCCTGATAGTTGGTCAGATTCTGCCTCAGTCAGAGCGGCTGTTTCCTGTGCCCTCTGTTTCTAGAATCCTGCCAGCTAAACCATAATTCCACATATCAGGCAAAGTCAACATGCAGAGGAATGCAAATTGCTGCTGCATATGGACTTACACCATAACTGGCAGAGTGTAGAGGAAAATGGTGTATAGCAGGAGGTGAGGGGGTGAGCTTGCACTCCCCTTTTGGACCATATCACAAGAAAAGCAACCAGGGACTCTTAAGGTAGGGACTCTCAACTAGGGACCCAATTAGGTAAAAATCCCAACCCCCCACCCCTCACTCATAGCGCTCTCTCCCTTCCCTTCTATACTCAGCTGCACATCTCCTCCCATCCCACTCCATCCCCCTCCCCTGTCTGCTGCTGCCACTGTCTTTGGCTGACCTGGGGGAGAGGAGAGTGCCAGAGCCTCTCCTGCTGTTCTCCAGCTGAGCAGCAAAGGGATCTGGGCTCTGTTGGGAACAGTGGCAGCAGCAGCAATAGTAGGAAGCAGGTTCTCCCTCCCTGCCTGGTTCTCCCCATGTGTTCCCTGCCAACCCAGAAGCTGGCACAGAGTGGGGCAACCTCTCCACTGCTACTGCTGCTGCCACTGCCCTCCACTGAACCCAGTTCCTTTCACAGCCCCAGCTGAAGCAGGGTAGGAGCAGCTCTGAAGGCCACCCAGTGGTCAGCTGGGGACTGGCAGTGGTGGGCAGGGAAGGGGAGAATGGAAGAGGAGAGGAGGTACTGCTGAGCATGACTCAAGGACTTAACAAATACCCCTGGCTGTGGCCCATGGCAAGGTCTACCCACTCTTGAGAAGGGGCAGACAGGCTGGGAATAGGAGGTGCAGCCACTCCTGCTGTTTCCAAACACCCCTTTACAAAATCCTGAATCCACCTATGGTATATGGTATACAGAGCTGTAGATGAGCCACCCAACTCCACACTCGGTGCTCTTTAGCATTAGGGAAAAATCCTTTTCTGTGGTTTTGAGAAGCATAAGAGAATGGATCCATCCACTAGTGTGTGGGCTTTACCATAGAGCACAACAGAGACTTTGATTCTTATGTAACTTTTAATGTTATGTGTGTAACTGTTCTGCCAGGCCCTGGCAGCAGTACATGGGGTGGGTTCAAATGCAGGGGTTTTGGCCTGAGTCCCACCCTGGAAATGTAGGGAGAAAGGGGAAAAAAATGGAAATGAAAATAACTAAACCTTATGATACACAACTACAAAATACCTCGGCTAAAAAAATACCCTAAACATCAATTACATTACGTGTTAAAAACTTTATAATATTAAATACCATAAAGATCAGTCATCCGAAATGTCAAACACTTCAAAATATCAGATACCTTAAATATTAATTTGTTGTTATTGGTTCAGTCCCTCAATTTGAGGACAATCTCTACCACAGTTCATTGTTGGGTCTTGAGGTGACTTAAGACTATCTGCAGAAGATACAGGTCTTTCCCACAGGAGAGAGTAGGCCACAAACAAGAATTTCCTTTCTCCACTCTCTCCTTTCTGCTTGAAGGGCAAGACACTGTACCTGGAAGCAGCTGTCCCTTGGTTGGGATGCAGCAGTATCAGAGTCAGTAATATTAATTCCCCCAAATGTTAAACATTTTAAAATACCAAATACCCTAAACAACAAACATTTTAAATATTAAACACCTCAGGGTTGTTTGGTTCCAGTCTGTCTCTGAAAACTCCCCCTTTGGAAGTTGCTACTCCCGAAGCAGGAGTTAAGAAATAGCCAGTTTGTTTTCAGGCTCATAGTCCAGTCATCTGCTGCTGTCATGTTGCCATTGCTCCACCAAAGGTGGTACTTGAAGATTACCAACTCAATGCTGGTAATATTGGCTTCAGCAAGCATGCAAGGGTTTGTGTGATGATCTTCCCATTCAATATGGAGGATTTTCTGGAGGTATTATTGGTGATACCTCTCCAGGCTCTTGAGATGACAACAGTAAGCTACCCATGTTTCACATCTGTAGAGGGAATGATGATTGCATTGAACCTGGATCTTGGTGCCCTTCTGGAGAGTGCAATCAATAAAGACATGCCGAAGCACACCAGATCCTGTACTGGATCTCCTCAAATGTTCACTGTCGGCGAGGGGGCTACCAAGGTAGGAGAAGTTCTCAAGTACTTCCAGGGTCTTTCTCTCCATGATAATTTGGAGAGAGGGTCACATTCATGACCCCAAGCAGGCTTATATAGAGCACTTTAGTCTTCTTGATATTGAGAGAGGGGCCCAACATTTGGAAGGCTTCTGCAAAGAAATCCAGTGCAGACTGGTGATTTTCCTCAGTGCATGCATGGATGTTGCAGTTATCAGCCTGTTGAAGATAAAGGATGGTTGTTTTGAGTGCTTTAGTCTTTGAGCAAAAATGTCCCAGATTGAAGAACCCTCCATCCATTTGGAAGATAGACTCTGAGCACACTACATCTGGAGACGGCATAGAAGCTGGGGTTGAGCTAATCCAGGGAGTCTAGCCCTGAAGGCCTCAGGATGATGAGCTCCTGGCCAGGAGGGCTGCAGGGGGATGCTGGGCTGACCCCAGAGCCATGCTCAGGACTGTGAACATGATACGGGTCCTGCTACCCCTGGGTAAGAGAAGCCATGCTGCAAGACAACAGGATGTAACTTACTGTTTTCACTGGTGGTTGTGGCAAGGACTGTGGGGGGTTGCTTTGGAGGTCCCATTAGTGCCCTAGGGGCATGCAATTCCCTTGAGCCCCACTGAGGGCGGGGTCAAGAAGTAGTCAGGTGCCCAAGAGGGAAGCAAGCCCATAGAGGGGCAGAACCTAGGGCCAGAAGGCCCAGTGCCCAAGAAGGCCAGAGACAGGGGCCAAGGGCCCAACACCCGGACACTGCAGAGAGACAGAAATGAGCCAGCAGCTTGAAGCCCAAGACAGGCTAAACCAGAGCCCAATAAGGCAAAGCTAAGGCTGGCCCAGAAGCCAGGTCCAATCCAGTGGATCCTGAGCTAAGCAGCCCAGCAAGAGAAAAGGGGCAGAGGCCAAGTGGGCTGAGACCCTTACAAGGAACCGATCAGATAAACAGCAGCTCTGAAGCATAGGCATGGTGTAAGGGGCAGTTTGGAACCACATAATAAGCCCTTATAGGCAACGGGTGTCTCAAGGTCCACACGGATCAGGAAGGCTGAACTATGGACAGATCCAGTTTGGGCTAGTAGGGTCTGAAAGGGGATCTGTTGGCAGAGGAAGGACAAGGACTGGCTCTAGGATTAAAAGGCAGCTCTCCTTTCACAATGTAATAATTCCATCAAGGCTTGGCAGGAGAAAGCAAAGGTAAGGGTACCTAGAATCAGGTTAAGGCAGTGTCTATTTGGCCACCAAGGGGTAGCATAGTCACACCTGGGTCCTTGGTCCTGCTACAGCCAGATGGGGGCAAAGGATGGTCAGCAGGTTGGACTGAGTCCCTGTGCCAGGATCTGCCCCTAAGCTGCCTTTACCCAGCCCACACAGATGGGGCCTCAGGGCCCTGTGTCACCCCCCACCCTCGTGCTGAGATTGGGGTCTTGAGCCCCATGCCAAGATCGGGTCCCATGCTGCCCTGTGTGCCTGATCCATCATGCAGAGCCAATGTATGTGGCTGGTGGGGCTCCCCACAGGCACGGAAAATTGTCAGCAAGGAAGTGAAGTCACCCTCCCCCACCGTCAAATTGCCAGACCCGTGGGGAGCCCTGGCAGCTGGATGACACTGGCCTGGAGGCCAGATCTAGCTGGTGGGCTGGAGTCGAGCACCCCTGGTCTAGAAACTACAAACGCCAGATTTAAAACTTTCCAGTCAGTATTATTTGATTGATTCATCTAAGTGATTTTGGATTCATAAGGTTTTTGTTGTTCAGAGAGCTCAGTATTGATAAATGGACACTTCTACAACTTGCAGAAATCTTTTCTCTTGAACTAAAGAACAACCATAGAAACTTTGTTGTCAAATAAATTTGGGGGAAGATAGCAGTAACTGAAAGTACAGGTTCAGATATACTTACCGTGATTCAACCTTCTCAAAGTTCCTACCATTTGCTGGAATTGCCATTGAAAACAGCTGGGCCAGTTTCTTTCCTAGCATAAACAAATGAAGTTGCATTTTAGTCTAAGTAGCTGTACTTAGTTAAACCAGCAGAAAAAATTGCCCTCCAAATTTTTCAAGTTAGACAAATTGTAATTTTGCTCCAAGTAAAGTGAATGTTAAGGTTATCATTAATTTTGATCAGACCACGATCAAGTGAAATAATAATAAAAGACTACATCATCAGCTATGCTTTATTAATTATTTAATAATAAGGCACTACCAGTTAGAACAGTAGCATGCACTATTTTGTAAAGTTAGTGAATTCTTAGTAATGAGGTTTCTACTATAGTACTTTCCTATTAAATCTTTAATGAGAAAGAGACAGGCACTTTTTCCAGGGTGAATATTAAGTTATGCAGACTATCAAGGTTCTATAGTAAATATAGTATCACAAGTGTGACATTATTATGTAGGACAGCTCCTTAGCTCTTCCTGCCATTAGTCATTGCTACTATCATGCTCGCCCCTATTGCTCCATTCTCAAAAGCAATCTAGTGAAAAAGGGAAGTAACAGAAAGGCTGTGTTTTCATGTAAAGAAAAGGACTATTATAAGAATGACCTAGAACCATTCAAATAATAGCAAGCATACATGTTTTTCTAATGGCTTAGTTTTAAAGTCAAATTTGAACATTAGGTACGTCATGCTTACTCTTCAGCGTGGCCATAAATATGAACAACTATGACCAATATTTTTGGCTTTTGTTTTGTTTTTTTTTAAGGAGCCTAAAGTCAGGCTCCTGCATGTATCCTTCAGAACCTGATTCTCCTGACTTGGACTTCTATTCAAATTCATGAGGTCTTACATAAGAATGGCCATGCAATTTATGAAGCTGGGGGGAAAGGATAACTTGGCCCAGGAGGGCAAGAGGTCACAGAAAAACAGAAATCCAATCCTTTGGCTTATGTAAATCAATGGCAGATCTAGTACAGGATTGGCACCCAAATTACATAACCAAGGAAAACAGGTGCAAGCATGCACAGCTAGCATCCGCCAAGCCACCACGCAGTGACTGACAGCATGAAACTAAGAGTTTTTTTCAAGGAATGCAAGTCAACTGTGAAAGACACAATTTAAAATGCCTGCTATGCTCTGAGTGGCAAAAATGAACAACACACACAGAGTTCTGATCATGATGAATATATGGCATAAAAATGTCAAGCTGTTAGGGAAACAATTCAAAGGAATTAAAAGTAGATAAGAGAGAGTGTTTTCATTTACCAAGTGGAGCAGGAAGAATTTGCTTTTTAATATGTTTTGTTTGAATGACAACTTAAGCAGCTTTCTCCCCCACATACAATCAAAAAATAGTTTGGGCAAAAATAATCATATTTCCTTTAACAAAGCAGACATTCCAGCAAAAATTGAGATTAAATCATCCTTTGAAAAGTATAAATATTCTTTTTCAAACCTACATACAGCTCATTAGCACTAATGGAACATATCTTACAAGCCCCTTCTTGGCTTTGAGGTTTTGAACCACAATCCTGAGAGATTTATTGAGACTTCTGCTGGGATTCAGCAAGTGGTCTGCCAGTTGGCACATGGACTTTTCTACTCTCCCCACCACCAAAAAATCCAACCATTTTTCTACTGAGATTCCTAGTGTATACTTGTTCTGTCTAGCTGCTGCTGCTCATATGGTATAATGGTTTTGCCTTACTACTTTAAGTTAGAGAATAACATTTTAAAAAGCAGCAATTAAGTAAATTGTAAGAAGAGAATGTTTTGGCACCGTTTAAAGGTATTGTTTTGATTTTCATTTCAAAATGTGTTTCATGTGTAAAAATAAATTTTAAAGTAAATTCAGAACAAAATGTTTAGAGTGATGTGAATTTCCCCCAAACTTTTGTTATGTGGAATTTAGTGTTTGGATTTGGAACAAAAATATGTGAAGTTGCACCATTGTGACATTTCCAGTAAAAGAGAGATTTTGATCCCCCTTCTTCACCAGCTGGCATTCTGTTACGTATGGCGTACCCATGGCAAATAATGTTTTTCTCCTTAATTCCCTTCCTTCCCAGTGACACATTTTGTTAGTAAATGGCTCCTGCAGTCACAGTTTCCTGTAGAAGGAAACCATCAGGTCCATGGAGGGATATGTGA
This sequence comes from Gavialis gangeticus, assembly GCF_001723915.1. Taxonomy (NCBI): domain Eukaryota; kingdom Metazoa; phylum Chordata; order Crocodylia; family Gavialidae; genus Gavialis; species Gavialis gangeticus. The sequence goes on along the minus strand of NW_017728992.1, from coordinate 54,309,750 downwards.
TCTCAGGTAGCTTGAGTCAATGTTAGGAGCATTTTGGAGGTGTAGACAGAGCCCTTTAACTGCAAACGTAGGTGTTTGACACACTGCATTCAGCAAGCAGCAGAAATACCTACAAGCCCAAATTCAACCATGAAGATTAAAATCCTGGCACGGAGGGGACACTTTTCAGTTGGAGAGAGCAATTCTTTCAGTCCTGAGCCTACTGCCAGTAATGCCAGCCGTTGCAATGGTCAGTTTTGCAAGGCCAGCACTGGTTGGAGACCAGCCATCCTTCCCTTGCCTTGCAGCTCCTCTCTTCCAGCCTTCATCCTGTCTTTCCCTTTGCTCTCCCACCACCTCCTTTAGTCTGAGCTGTTTCTGGGCCCTCCTCTCACCCCTCCCGAGGCACTGCTCCAGTTTTAAGCCTCTCACCCCCCGGAGGAGACAAAAGCATGCCAGGAGTGGCCGGCTGGAGGAGGGGGCTGCATTTTCGTTCACCCTGGCAATCCCCTGACATGCCGGCTTGTGGGCCTATTATATCAAGCCCTCTTGGCAAGAAAACCTGCAGCACAGCTAGGGCAGTGTGTGTGCTGGCGGGGGGGAGCTCTGTGTAGGCTTTCAAGACTCCGCCTCCACGGTCCCCCAAGCTGGGGCTTGGCTCGCAGCCTTTGTGCTGCGCTCCCTGGAGCCCGCAGCCCCTGTGGACACCGGGCGGGTCCCTTCCGGCGGGCTTCTCCTGCTCCCGCCAGCAGCGGCAGCCGTCGCCCTGCCTCAGGCTTGCGGAGGGGCAGGAGAGCCGCGGCCCCGGCCCCGAGCCCGCCTCTTGCTCGAGTCAGGCGGCTGCGGGGGGAGGAGGGAGGGAGGCCGGGGCTCTGCTGAAGCAGGAGG
>NW_017728992.1:54291160-54308873 GCF_001723915.1 Gavialis gangeticus | reverse complement strand
CCGCCCGCGCACCCCGGCCACATGGTGAGTCCCCGGGGGCCGCCCCTGCGCCGCCCGCCCTTGCAAGGCACGAAGCGGCCTGGCCTCAGCCCTCTGCCCCGGGCACGGCCTCCCCAGCTGTGCCCCCGCGGGCTGCCAGGCTCAGCTCCCGCCCCCCCCCGGCCTGGGGCTGCTCCGGGGTCCCCTCCGCCTTCACCCTGCCCCGCGGCGCCTGCCCCCAAGACCAGCCTTGAGCCGCCGCCCCGGAGTGAACCGACCCGCCAGCCCTGGGCCGCCACCTTACACCGGCTTAGCCCTGGCAGCTTGGCCCCAGCCAGAAGGAACTGCGGGGGGGATACGTACAGCTCCCCCAGCCCAGCCCTGGGATGGGAGCGCGGGTATCTAGTGTACCCCCCAGGTATCAGCAGCCAGGTGAACTCAGGGGTCGGGGAGCTTCCCCAGCTGTCCCGTGCCCACTAAGAGGCTGCCCTGCTGAGAGAGGGCACCAGGCAGTAAGCAGGCAGAGCCAATGCATGAGGCTCAGCTATGGGGGCACTGCCCTAGCTGTGCTTCTGCCAAACCTGGACACCGCCAGCCTTGCCCCAAGAGAAAGACGCAAGGCTGGGGAGTTCCCCTGTATTCCTCTTAGCAGCCTTTCAGGGGTGCCATTCGCTCTGGTGGAAGAGAGCACTTGAGCTAGCTTGTGGCACCCTTTGGGTCAGAGGGTGGGAGGCAAGCCTGGCCTTAGGGTTTATGCAAGCAGGAGTTGAAAGCTAGATTGGCAGTAGCAGACAGTAGACCTCAATACACCTTGTTAGATTTAAAGCACCCTTTGGAAAGTGCCCGCTCTTAGCGTTCACTTGTTTCTTGACTACAGAAAAAAATAGAGCAATTCCTCTGTTGCAAAGAGCTCAGAAAGTGGGCCAGAAGGTTGCTGATGCTACAGATCCCTATTTGGAGTCTCTGGTTGTATCTTGTGAATCACATGCAGGTATTTCCAGCCCTAACAATGCTAATGTTGCATAATAATACCCCATGGCACCCTTAAAATGATCTTAAGGCACCCTAGGGTGCTGCAGCACCATGGCCAAGAATCATCGGAGTAGGGACATTTCAGAGGTTTATGGAAGGGCTACAGAACTTGAAACAAAAATGGGAAGGAAGTCCCAGCTAGAGAGGCATTACAAGATAGTTAGTTTGCTCTTAGTTATGAGGCTCAACCCATCAAAATGGAAAATAATTGCTTCTTGTCTAGGAGTAAGCAAGCTGGATTTCAACATCAGTGTTAGCTTTCTACCTCAGAGCCTGTAACCTGTAAAGCTTAGACCGTTTTGGGAACAATTGTCTTTCCTGCTTAACAAATCTAACAATGCTCCTGAGTGCAGTGATTGAGATCCTTGGGAACAGCAGCACCTTTCTCTGACATTTTATCTGTCTCCTTTTAGTTTTTAATTTAATTGGTTGAACATTTCATCAGGTTTACAGTCATGCTGCAGCCTTTTTAAGGGAGGAAGGAGTGAGGAAACACATAACAGCCAGGCATATCTACCACATGTGGTTACTTTTATATAGAAGGAAAGGTTAATATATTAATGCATAGGCTCCTCTTACTAGGATTTTACAGCACTCGCCATAAGCCAAATACAAAGCCAGAAAACCAACAGCTTGATTTTTGTAAGGTATTAGGCACTTGGAACTGAGATTCCTCTTGATTTTCTGTCTGTATTTTATTTATTTCTAAATATTTTAGGATCATATGCACAAATGGAATTTTATTCCTGAAGGTAAGTTAATAGAAGTGCTTGCATACATAATGAATCTTAAGTGGTGCACTGCTTTTCCATATGATGAATATAAATAATGGAATTTTATTTATCTGAGTGATATAAGAGCCTGAGAACTTCAAAAGCAGAGTGCTTCAGGCAGTCAGACTGCAAATGGGAGAAGTTTTTAAAAAATATCCTTGCGCTGATAGTTGCTTCCACAATACATAGTGGATTAAACTGAATTAAACCTCATAATAATCCTGAGAAGCAGAGGAGCATCACTCCCATTTTGCAGCTGAGAAGAACAAGTCATGGGAAAGTTTAGTAATTAATCTAAGGTTTCATCAGAGATAGGAAGCAGGTTTTGGAACAGATTTTCTGTTTTCAGCCACGTGGTTTAGCAACGAGACTATTCCTCCTCTTAAACTGGAATGTATATTCTGATTTAAGAGCCATCTGGCCATTTCTCACACATAAAAATAGTGTGAAAACTCAGCATTTCAGCTGCACAATATCCAAAGAAAGATAGCTGATTTCAGGGAGGGTGGCCAAACCGTTATGATTCAAGATGGACAGTTCTAATGTAGTTTTCCACTTACAAGGTTTAAGGAGCTACCCATTTTACCTTTAAAAAAAAAAGCCAAGGGGAGGGCAGGTGAGGTTGGGGAAAGACACACACTGAAGTTATCCTTCACCTGTCTGACTCATTCAATCTCTTAAATGTCTGATTGTGTCTGTCCCAAATCTAGGAAAAAGTAGGAAGGAACAGTGGAAGAGATGATACTACAGAGTATTCTCTTGAAGAATTCCTAGTGCAGCAGGCTTGCTAATACCAGACATAGCTGAAAACCCACTGTTACCATAGAATACCATGCTATTCTAAGAAAAAAGTATTCTAAAAGGAGCTGTTTAACCTAACCTTGCTCCGGACACAGCCAACAGAAAATTATCATAGTCTTTAACAGCTACATTTTCAGGTACAGGTGCACAGAAACCTGGGTTTGAATCACTATAGTATTACTCCACTTTTGCTAGTGTGATTGTCAGCCTCCAGTAGAGTTGCACTATACACATGTAAAAGTGTTTGGTGTGGGCCTATCTTGGAGCAGCATCTATGTCTGGAAGTCAGTTGCTTTTATTCTATGTATTTGTAAATGGAGCAAGTACTTTTCTGCTTTAGAAAATTAGCAAGATCTACAAGGGGATGAAGCTGTCTGCTTTACATCCTGAATCTGAAATTAGAATAATTAACAGTAAGTTACTGTAAACTGTGTAAAGCTAAGCAAGGATCCCATCTCAGGATTGCATTAGTTAGATTATGGCAACGATCTAAGGGATCCCAGTGTCCCATAAGACACTGTGTAGCACAAATGGTTGAAACATGAAAGTAATGATACAATTAGAAGGCAGGTTTTCAGAACTGATGAATCAGGTCACAGAATTACTTCTGGGATTTTCTAGCTAGATCAAAATACAGGTGCCTGAGGCAGTCAAAATGTTCTTTAAAGGCTGATTCCAGATCAGCTCCATCAGCGTAAGTCTAGAATCATTTTATTTACATTCAGTGGAATAACTTTGGATTTATCTTTATGGAATCAATATCCAAGGCCTATCCTAAACTTTTTATTTCCAAGTCATAGAACAGTTGGTTAACCTCAGAATTGTTCTAGGACAGTTGGCAGCAATAGATACAAGGTCAGAATTGCACATGCATGTGTTAGCAAATGTGGGCTATTCTGCACTTGGAACAATCGGCTGCTACTGAACACAATGCTCCATTTTTATACATTTTGTCATGTAGAACTTCTTGCAGTGAAGAAGAAAGAATAATAGCCTGACAGGAATGGGAAGGAAGAAGTCCCCAAATATTGTAATCTCTCAAGATATTTAGAAGTATTGCTGGGAACATACAACTGAAAAGGACCCTGTAGGCCTATACCAAGCTTAAGGGTCTTACAGGATACAATGAAAATAGCAATGGCTTGCTTCTTTAGCAGGAGTTGGAAGAAAAATGCATCTACAGAGGAAGCAGGATCACAACTAAAAGTTTTGCCACAATAAAGATTTCTATTGGAACAAATTTATTAGAGATAAATGGATGAGCCTAACCCATTAACTGAAAGGGGATTTTACAAGGAAAAGTACTTCAGGTCTCTGCCTTTGAAGGCAGAGAGAAAAGAGAGCCTTCAAAGGAATGTCAACACATTTGCTAGATACATATTTATGTAACCTGCACTTTGATACATACTTTGCTAAGGATGCTGTGATGCAAGCTTCAGCTAAATAGGAAGTGTTAACATGTCTCAACCCAAGTTTGGCATTGGATAAACAGTAGTGACCCAGAGCCAAGTTAGAGTGTTCTGCCATAGCTATCTATGTAGAAGCCAATTTGATGGTGGAGATGGATCATTGCCCAGAAGATAGTGAGCACTAAAACACTTCATTTTATCCTGGTGTAATCATTAGTACTAGCAGCAGGATTCTGGTAGGTGTCCTATTGGAGCAATGGAGTCCAAGCCTGTTCTGAACAGAAGTTCTCATCAGCTTCTCTGTGGTGTTACATGGGTGTTAGAGCAGAATTGGATCCATGGTGTATGAAAATATTTGTCCAGTCCCCCATGTTGAGGAAGTAAATATACCTTTGCACCTTGCTATGAAATAGAGAATAAACTAGATCAGGTCCTCAGGTCATATAACTTGCTATAGTTCCAGGCACTAGACTTCTTATCTATGGATACTGTGTGCAAACAGAAACCAGCCTGGCACAAATCCACTGGTGACAAAGAACTCACTGTCAGAGATTACTTTCAGGGCATGTCAGATCTGATGTGGAAGTCAGCCTTGCCAGTCCTTCCATCCAAAATCTAAGACCACATATCAAACCTATACCAATCAATAAATAGTACTAGTGTAACTTTGAAGATATTTACCTTCAGAATGTACAGTGGCTTTGGACTACTGATGAGTGCACATAAAAATGGCTGGGTATGGATATTCCTTTTTGGGCTTTACAGACACCATATTTTAGACCTGACCTGCTTTTGAAATCCAACTGATAGCAGAATCAGCACTATATTTAAGATCTATTCTAGAGTCTATTTACTCTACTCATGTGGAGAATTTAGCCCAGTTTGTTGTTCTGCCTCTGGGTGGCCAAAATGTAACCTTAAATTTTATTTTAAAACTTGAGAAAAGAATGTAGAGAGGTTAGTGACTAGAACAGAATGCCACCTTGCCCTGATACCCTGAATTTCATGATACTCCAGTATACATGAACACATTCATAAAGCGGTTCTAAAAAAAGCAACCACCCCAGATAGCATTTTCATCCCTATATATGACTAGTGTAAATGACTGCATATAGAGCAAAACAATGGTGCATCAGGTGCCACGTCTTCCATAGAAGATTAGAATATGTTTAAATGAATAACTGTCAGGTTATTCACAAAAAAAAAGAAAAAAATAAAGAACGAAGCATGACTAACTGGAGCTGCCAGCACTAACTTTTTATTTATATCACATATGGTGAAGAATACTGCAAAAAAGCAGAATGAGCCACTGAAAGGAGTCTGAAAACATTTGTGATGCATCTGGTTTTCAGCAGGTTTCTCTGAGGTCTGTGAAGATCCATTGTTTCTTTAGCTCAAATTCTTGCACCATTATAGAAATGCATGAGGACAGGAAGAAAAAAGAAATTCCTAATTTGTACTAAGCCCCTAATTTTGTCTAAATTTGTTCCTATAGAGTTTCTCTTGATTTTGCCACTGTGAAAGGAAAATTATTTTCAAGCACTCAGTTTACTAGGAGGGAAAAAAACACTTGTAGAGGGTGTGGGGGAGGACCCAGAAGGATAGATGGCAGTATAATCTGATATTGTATAAATTTGATAGGCTATTTTATCCCCTTGTACAAGCACAGTGATATCAGTGAAGTCACATCCAGGCATGATTTTGACCTAATGTTTCTTTATATCCCACTATACAAGTGGTCACATTAATCTCTGCATACAAAGCTGATTTAAAAGTGGAGCTGTTGCTATCCATTTGGAATTAATGAATAAATCTCATACAGTTCAGTTCTAAAATATGTGGTCAATGACAAAGTAATACTTGTTAACTCCAAATCAGGGATTAGTTTTCAAAGGAACAAAAGAAATGGGAGATTAGGAGGTCAAAGATATGCAGCTTGGTTGGGTTTTTATTGACCATGATTATTGCTTATTTGTAACCTTCCTAGAGTCCACCAAAAGACAAGAGGAGAAATTCTCTTCTTTCCCTGTTTGCAAAAGGAAAAAATAAAATACCCTGTAGATTTGCAAACAAATATTTTTTTATCATCAGCAGTATACTTACACTCCCAAATATCACTTTTATTAATGAATTCGAAGTGCTTAGCAACAGGCCAGCTTTAAAGGGGGAATCCCCCACAAATTAAAAATGATCATCTTTATTTTTACCATCCCTTATGGTTTGCTTCATTATTTCCCAGACATACAGACTACCATATTTGACTCAGCCTGCACCAAACACAATATTGTTACACATGAAATACAGGAAACATACAGCTTCATAGGTTCATTAATGAGACAACCCCCAAAGAGAAGGCTGAGGTGATCCTGTGGCCGCCTACAAATTCATTATGGGGATGCAGCAAGGGATCAGAGATGCTCTGTTCACCAGGGTGCCTCTTGGGGTAACAAGGGGCACAAATTGACAGAGAATAGATTTAGGCTAGCTATCAGGAAAAAATTCTTTACAGTAAGGATGGCAAGAATTTGGAATGGGTTTCCAAAGGAGGTGGTACTATCCCCTACCTTAGGGGTTTTCAAGAGAAGGCTGGATAGGCATCTGGCTGGGGTCATCTGACCCCAGCACTCTTTCCTGCATAGGCAGGGGGTTGGACTCGATGATCTGTTGAGGTCCCTTCTGACTCTAGCATCTATGAATCTGCATTGTTTGTAAGACCCAGGACCAAACATCTACAAGGCTAGCAGAAGACATCTGGAGCTTTATTGTTGTTCTCTAGCACAGGGCCTTGGCATAAGCTCTCCAAGCCATAAGGTACACCAGTTCAGTTACGTCAGAATATGAGGCTTTCCGATTTGTAGTACAGGCAGTCCTCAGACTTACGACACAATTGGTTCCTGAAAACTGTGTCTTAAGTTGAAACGTTGTAACTTGGAACCAATTTTCTCATAAGAAACAATGTTATAAATGGGGGATTTGTTCCTGAACCAAGGCTTGATACCCTATTTTCACCAAAAATACCCCAGGATTTTGTACTCAGTCAATTATAGATGCGTAATATAGCTACATTAATGTATTTATATTGTAAATAGCAATCATATTGATTTGGAAGGACTTCTTTCAGGCGACTTTGCTTGACTTTTTGAAAGGCTCTTGGTTGGAGTTGTTGAAGGGTTCTTGGCTGGAGTCTTCTCAGGAGTCTTGGCTGCAGGTTTTTCTGGAGACTTGTCTGGTTTCTTAAAGAAAGTGTCCAAGGAAGTTTGGACAGATGTTCTCTAGGGAGATGAGCAATGCAGCGAACTTGTTTGCTGGCATGGCATGGTGTCGCATAGGATCAAGCATTGTAAAGTCAAAACTGATGTCATAAAGTTGAAACAGGGTATCAATTTATAAAGGTTGTAAGTGCAAAACATCACTTGAAACATTGTAAGTCAAGGACTGCCTGTACCTCTTTCTCTCCAAGCCCATACTAAGAGCCTGGTTTAAGGGAAACAATGTTTTTTTGGGTACTAAGGTTTAAGGGAACTGGTTTGGGGTATTAAGATTTAAGAGTACTGGTTTAAGGGAATGCCTTGAAACAAGCCAACCTTCTCCATCTGATTCCTACCACTAATGGCATGTTAGAGCTCAACTGTCATAGGAAATTATGACATATCTGAGTAATGTTTCTGTAATTTTGGAATCTTAAACATGATTTACTGTTTTCTCTCATTATAGTCTAGCTGCATATAGTGCAATATATGTGCATATAGTTGCATATATACATAGCTGCATATATGTGCAATATGTGGCTAGTTTGCCATTTTAACAGGCCATTAATTGAAAAAAATTGGCTGAACACATGGCATAATGTAATTTATGAGGCCATTAAGATGAGACTCATGCTACAAATGTGAAATCTGCCAGGGCCCTTAATCAGGTGCAAGCTAAAACTGTAATATTCCTGCATGAATTAGAAGGCAGGGTTCAGTCAGCTTAAGCAGGGCCTTTAATAGTGATATCAATTTACTAACTGGTTAGTGTTATTTGCATGATTTAAAAGGGGATACATGCTTCCCTTGCTCACAGGAATCTTAAGCAGATTATACTGCACAGGACACTCTTAGATGACATTGCAGCCATTTAACACTAGAGCTGGATTTTTATTTGACAAGCATTTCTGAAATACAGGCAGTCATCAAACTTACAACACAACTGGTTCCTGAAAACCGGGGCTTAAGTTGAAACATTGTAACTTGGAACCAATATTCCCATAAGAAACAATGTTATAAATGGGGGATGGGTTGCTGAACCAAGGCCCGATACCCTATTTACACCAAAAATAACACAGAATTTTGTACTGGATCAATTATAGATGAGCAATATAGCTACATTAATGTGTTTATATTGCAAATAGTAACCATATTGATTTGGAAGGACTTCTTTGAGGTGATTTTGCTGGACTTTTTGAAGGGTACTTGGCTGGAATCTTCTCAGGAGTCTTGGCTGAGGTTTGTCTGCTTTCTTAAAGAAAATGTCCAAGGAAGTTTGGACATGTGTTCTCCAGGGAGATGGGCAACACAGCGAACTTGTTTGCAGGCATGGCCTGGCATCGGATCAAGCATTGTAAAGTCAAAACTGATGTCAGAAAGTTGAAACAGGGTGTCAATTTATAAACGTTGTAAGTGTGAAATGTTGTAACTTGAAATGTTGACTGCCTGTATTGAATTTTCATTCCAGTAGATTGTTTTTAAGAGTTTGACTTAAAGCAAACTATTTTGCTTCACTTTTGACTACACATACACAACATACTTTGAAATGAGAAATAGTCTTGGAACAAAAAAATTGTTTCAGTTTCAAATATAAATAGTTGAAGATCATGCATGACTTGGAACATTGATAATTTCACATATCATTATTATTTTTCTTATAAAAATATTCCATGAGGAATTGTTATTACAGCTGTGTGAAATGAAATGGGTATAATGATATCTACTGGAGGTAGGAAGATCTGAGTAATAAATCTAGATGGATACTGAGCTATTTAATACTTACATTGCAAGCTTCTGGTGATGTTTTCTAAATGCTGTAGAAATGACTTATGATTCTGTGTCACATTTTTTTAATCAGCACATGGACCTACAGTCTTTGTTAGGTTTATTTGTCTGAGATAAGACTGTTTGTTAGGAGGTGAAAGAGGACACATGCCAGGTTTCAATATACTAATATTACAGAAATTGCTTTGATAGAACTTTCAGTTAGTAAATAGTTGAATTTTCCCCAAAAGAGGGGGGACAGGGGGGTTTCACTTCTATCTACAGAGAAATATGATTCCGAGAAAAGAGATAGAAAATAGTTTGTCACAGGGCGGGGACCCAAGAGCAGCTGTGATCTCTCCTGGCGCCCCCTACCATGCCAAGTTGTCTATCAAGCACCCTCGCTATCTCGCCTGCCACGTCTTTGATGATCAAATATGTTATAAGGGAGGCTGCCTTTTTGTCCCCTTGGACACGGTGTGCTTGTTTGTCCTGGTCCCTGCTCTGCACTGCTCGATCTCTGTTGCACCTAGCCTTATGGGCTCTGCGTGGCTCCTACCACCCCTAATACCACGCCCCAAGCCTCTCAGGTGTACTGGACGTTGTTGCATCTATCGTCTTCCCTTAGTGGCCCTCTCCGGGCCTATCCCTGTACACTCGCCCTCTCCGGGGCTTCTACTCTCATGCGCCCTCCCTGGGGCTCAACGTAATACTCTCACCCTCTCTGGGGCTTCTACTCTCATGCGCCGTCCCTGGGGCTCAACGTAATACTCTCGCCCTCTCCGGGGCTTCTACTCTCATGTGCCCACACTGGGGCCTTGCCCGCGCTCGTGCCCGCACTGGGGCCTTGCCCGCGCTCACGCCCGCACTGGGGCTCAGGCAGCCTTGGCTTTACCTGGCCCTAGATCCAGACTGCTGTGCCCTCTCTGGCACCAGGAACCCCCACGCTACTGGGGAGCTCCTATGAGGCCTCCTCCAACCCCTACAGCCTCACCCAGTCCTCCGGTGTAACAATAACCAAAACCATAAGCCAACCAACTGTAACACAAAACCCAAGCCTCCTGGCTAAAACATAAGCCCTAAGCCCTCCGACTCATCAACATTACCATCCCTGCCAGGGGTTCCTCTGCCTGGTATTCTCGCCCATAATCTGGTCAGGTCATCAGGCTTCTCATCTCTGCCTGCTCCCGCAGAGCTCTATCTTTCACAGCTGCCAGAAGCCTCAGCCTAAGATGTTTATATAGGCCAGGCCCTGCCCCCTTCCGGTCAGCTGACCTCTGTGGTTGCCCCAGCAACCCACACCTGTTCTTCCCTCTAGAAGCAGGCACTTCAGTGCACTGCAACATAGTTCAAGGAAGATATTGGGGAGATGGATAAGGGTAAATGGCATATCAGACTAAGATTTTATTTTTTAATCACACACACACACACATACACACAATGAAGGTGCTGAAAATAGTTCCATTTCCAGCATACTGACTTTTCCCACTCCTACAGTAGAGAGAACATTTATCAAAACCAATGGTTTCACTGAGTCTTAAAGGCCTTGGCTAATTTGTGTTCTCAGTTATACAATTACTGAGATTGGTGGCTTGGATGAGTGCTACAATATGCACATATGAGTAAGCCATGTACAGTGAATGACTTGCAATTGCTATTGGGGAGAAAGCAAACCTGCAATTAATTCATTATTAGATTTGAATATTAAAAAGTTTTATTTTCTTTTTGCAAATTATTTAAGGCGTTTCCATAATATAGTTAATTTTAAGCATTCTGTAAATGTTTCAGATTTGAATAATTCACCCCTAAACCATTTTAATTCTATGATTCAGAGTTATCAGAAAGCACAACTAATCACCTTCCCTTCGTTTTTATAGTGTACCAGTAGACTGTCAGGCTGGTGCTGGCCCTATGTGCCAGGAGACTGGCTCATAGTTTTGGGGTTTTATTAACTGAGGAAGAATTATTCTTTATTTACCTTTGATATTTCAAAGACATTAGAAGGAGGGGGGGGTGGGTGGGAGGGAGGGAGGAGAAGGGGAGGAAAGAGGGATAGTAAAGAAAGCTTTCACCTCAATATGCCATAAGTTGGCAACAGCAACCTGACCCCTGCCTTCTCTTAAAAATGATATATAAATTAAAAACTGAATACAAAAGTCAGTTAAGCTATCTCCTCAAAATGCTATAAAAGCATTTGGAATAAAGATGTTAGTTATCTCCTCAAATGCTTTTAAGTGTAGGGTGGAAGGGGAGAATAAATAAGGATCAGCTAGTCTAATATGTAGGGGCTACTCTTTCTTCAGGATTAGTTTTATGTCCTTGCCCAACATCTTGCAACATTTATATCTTGAGTTTGCTTCTTCCTTTCCATACACCATACATGAATTTTCACAGCCAACTGGAAGTAAAAGAGCCTTGTTCCCTCCTTCTCTGCTGCCAGCTTGGATAGAAACCTTCCAAAAAGTAATGTGCACTCAACCTGGCAAAGAATGAATGGCTGGCAGTGACCTCAGGAGGGATCACTAAGGCAAGGTTTTGGCATTCCTTTCAATGGTAAGCAGATACCAAATAATACTGTCCCCACAACTTCAGGGTCAGCATGCTTATTTGATGGCTGTAGCTAGCCAACTTGGTTCCCTTGCTGCCTACAGGCCAGAGGAAAAGTCACACGAGTGATGCAACCACTATGTAGCAGTTTTTGTTTCAAGATGTTATTGTGCATATGATGTTGCTCAGATAGGTATCTGTGCAAGTGCTTTGTTGTAATTTGTGAAGAGCATTGCATTTTTAAGAAGATGACTTTTCAAATGAAGGGAAGATAGTTTAACAGCTATTTTGACTAAAAAATGGCAAACAAGTTGGTTGTTTAGGAATTTTGACAACTCTACATCCTCTGTGCATACTTGGTGTGTATTCTAGACACTACACTGGCTAGTTTAATGGACTGGTAGCCATTGCTTGTAGCATGGGATTGATTACCTTCTGCACCCTCTGGGGTTTGTTTTTTTTCAGTTCCATGACAGACTTGAATGCATCTTCTGGCTCTGGCCAGCACAGGCTGGAGGTGTCCTACCCAACCAGTCATAGGCACATTCTAAACTCCAGACTATGTCCAGGGCCAAATTCACCCTTTAGTGGGCCCTAGGCAAACAAACTCCTGGGCCTCGGGCCTGTTGAGACCCCCCCACCCCCACCCCACAGTGCTGCTGCCTGTGTGGAGTGGAGCTTGGAGCCACTGCTAGGAAGCAGCCACCATGGCAGCAAGGCCAGCAGAGGGGAGCGGAAGGAAAGGGAGGCAGGTGGGGCCATTTGCACCACTGTTGAGGAGGGAAGGGCTGGGGTCCCTTGCCGCTCAGGGCCTTAGGCATGTGCCTAATTTGCCTTTGCATTAATTGGGCCCCGACTATGGCAGTAAGGATGCTCTGGGTCTATTCTTGAGCCCTCCACCTGCTGCATGCTTGAGGTGGCTGCTGGGGACAAAACTGGAGCATCCTCACTGGCACAGTTCTGGGTTTGGAGCATGCCTGTAGCATGCGTAAGCCCCTTATAAGAAAAAGCAAGGAGGTACCTTAAGCATGAATAGTTAATACTCTTCTTTCATGGCTACATAGCCAGATTTACCTCTTGTTCCCTACATTTCTAGTTGGAGTGCACTTCTACCAGTGTTAGGCCTCATGCTGTGACCTGCCATGTGATAGAATTGTGTAGTTTATACAGGAGAATGGACTACAGTGCACCAGAGGGTTTGGCCAAGCTCAGCAGCTTCTAGTTCTTCTCTCCCAAACTGAAGTATTGTTTTACAGTAGGAACAGAGGGATTAGTGAAAGTCTACCTATGCTTATTTTAACATTTCTGTAATGGGAATATAAATTTGGCTGACTTCTCCACACTGCCAGCCAATAACCTATATCACAGCTTCATGGCACTAGATAACTGTTGCCCTTAAAAACACTCATTTATAAAAATTGCCCAGAGTTCTTTTTTTCTACTGCATTTGTGGATTTCTTTTTATGGTGGTCAGGGCCAGTTTTGATGAAAAAAACTTCCAAGTTAATGGTGTTGGCTGTGTCTCAGTATTCCTCTTAAGGCATTCTTGCTGGTTAAAAAGAAAGCTCTTAGGCTGCTTACAGATGTGGAATAAGCTTTCAGCAAGCAAAAATACATGTATCTGAATATTAGTGAACATACAAAGAATAAAAAAATAAAGGTAATGATGTCTATATGAAACACTGTTCTGTGCACCAATGTGTCTGGAGGCTTTTCTCCACTGTGCTGGCTGGAAATATTTGGAGTCAGATGCAAACCTAGTGAATGCTAGTTCACTAGGTGACCATACATTCTCTTTTTGCTGAGCATACTGATAATTTGTTTAGATGAATGCTTTTGTATCATAGGTATAATTTTGAGGGCATATACCACGTTGCCCCCTCAAGAATCCAGACTATTGAGAGAAAATGTTAAGCCCAACTCAGTCCATGCCTAAATCTCCTGTAGTCACTGTCAGACTAATGGGAGTAGAGATATTGAATGCATAATCGATATCTCAAAATGTAACAAGATACTTACATTAAATTCACAATCTCTATTTATCAAGAAATTATGGTGCCTTTGATGAATGAAAAGGGTAATTTGAACCTCTGTGTTGGACTTTTCCCCCACTGCATAGGTTATAGCAGATATCCAAGGCCTGCCACACTCCAGGAATGACTGGAAGACCTGTCTTAAGTTTTATAAAACTTTATAATACAGCAATGACCATATAACACAAACAAAACAATGATAGAATTGTTAAGGTACTAGAATTTTTGCTGCAAGGACTCTAAGTTGTAATTACAGGAGGCCAATTCTGCCTAGATGGAACCACTTCTAGTGAACCTTAATCCACAATCTGTTTGTATATCCGCAAAACTGTCAGCACAAAAAATAGCAGGTGAAAGATTTTGTTCAGAATGTAAATCCTACTCTTTGATGCAAGTATGTTTCCATATCGGTTTTTACTAATTTTTAAAATCGGAAAGAATGTAACCAAACTCTACTAAAACTGAATTCTGTTCATTATTAACTGAATATCACAAGAAACAGTGTTAAAATCTTGAACATATCCCCACTCTCAATGTGGAACATGGGTGACCTACCATTATCATCTTAAGAGCCTGTAAAGGTATCACTAACAATGCCTTCAGAAAATCCTCCTCATCAAATGGGAAGATTGCTGCACAAATGCCAGCATACTCTTCTGGCTGAGACGAGAGAAAATAATTGCAAACAAAACAAGTCAGTTTTGTAAAAATAACTAGTCCTCAGTATGCTCTTTCCATGCACATTTAAATACCAGTACTCTGACTTTTCACAAGCAAAGTATTGGGAAACTAATGTATACTTGTAACTTATGCTTATGGATTTTTTCCCTTAAGAACACACACAAGCTGTTTTCATCATTTATAATAATAAATTCCACTCACAGCTAAAGAATTAAGCTTTCCTAGAACAACTACAATTTCTGCTTACCTCTTTCCCACATCTGTTGGAGTAGGTTGTATTTCCACTAATTGACCTAAAAGCAAAATCAAAAGGCTCTGTATATAAAGATGATTAAGGGCAAAATGGCCTTGGATGATTTGCAGGAGTTGGAAAATAGGCACCATAGTGTTCTCAAGCCTCTCTGGTTCTACACTTAATAAGCCCTTTAACAACAAGCCAGACAGCACTGCAGCAAATTCAAGAAAAAGTCTGTATATTTAAGCAGAACATAGATACTAAGAAGAAATCACTACAGCAAAAAAAAAGCATCTACCTCTTAAAGAGAGAAAGCCATACAAATTAAGCTTTCCCTCAGCAAGAGCCCAGCCCGTGAGAAAGCTTCAGCTTGGGGCCTCTTTCAGTTATAACCCCCAAAACATTACTGCAGCATAACTCATAGTTTCATAGTAGGTAGGGTCAGAAGGGACCTGAGCAGATCATCAAGTCCAGCCCCCTGCCATGGCACAAAAGAGTACTGGGGTCAAACGACATTGGACCCCTGCTAAACCAGATGGGACAACTGCTAACTGATGCCCATGAAAAAGCAAACTTTCTTAATGGGTACTTTGCGTCAGTTTTTCCACCAGTCCCATGGGATGCCCACTGTGGGACAGGGAGGCCCGGATGAGGGAGATTCTTACTCTCCATCGAAGCTGACCTCGTGAAGGAACACCTTGACAGGCTGGATACCTTCAAGTCAGCCGGCCCTGATAGTTTACACCCAAGGGTACTCAAGGAGCTGGCTAGCATCATAGCTCATCCCCTGGCATGGATCTTTGAGAACTCCTGGTGCTCTGGTGAAGTGCCCGAAGACTGGAAGAAGGCCAATGTGGTGCCTATCTTCAAGAAAGGGAGGAAAGTGGATCTGGCAAACTACAGGCCCATCAGCCTGCCTTCTATCCAGGGGAAGATCTTAGAAAAGTTTATTAAAGAGGCCATCCTTAATGGACTGGCCGACGCCAACATCCTAAGGGATAGCCAGCACGGGTTTGTTGCGGGTAGGTCTTGCTTGACCAATCTCATTTCCTTCTACGACCAGGTGACCTATCACCTGGACAAGGGAGAAGAGATTGATGTCATATATCTTGACTTCAAAAAAGCCTTCGATCTGGTATCCCATGATCACCTCTTGGCGAAACTGGCCAATTGTGGCCTTGGGTCCACCATGATCCGCTGGCTGGGAAATTGGCTCCGTGGTCGGACCCAGAGGGTTGTAATTGATGGCAGTCACTCATCATGGTGTCCTGTGACCAGTGGGGTCCCCCAAGGCTCTGTCCTTGGACCCATATTGTTCAACATCTTCATTAATGATGTGGACATTGGAGTCAGAAGCGGACTGGCCAAGTTCGCCGATGACACCAAACTTTGGGGCAAAGCATCCACACCAGAAGACAGGAGGGTGATCCAGGCTGACCTGGACAGGCTCAGCAAATGGGCGGACGAGAACCTGATGGTGTTTAACACCAAAAAATGCAAGGTTCTCCACCTTGGGAAGAAAAACCTGCAGCATCCTTATAGGCTCGGCAGTGCTACGCTGGCTAGCACTACGGAAGAAAGAGACTTGGGGGTCATCATTGACCACAAGATGAACATGAGCCTGCAATGCGATGCTGCGGCTAGTAAAGCGACCAAAACGCTGGCTTGCATCCATAGATGCTTCTCAAGCAAATCCCGGGACGTCATTCTCCCCTTGTACTCGGCCTTGGTGAGGCCGCAGCTGGAGTACTGCATCCAGTTTTGGGCTCCACAATTCAAAAAGGATGTGGAGAAGCTTGAGAGAGTCCAGAGAAGAGCCACGCGCATGATCAGAGGTCAGGAAAACAGACCTTACGATGACAGGCTGAGAGCCATGGGGCTCTTTAGCCTGGAAAAGCGCAGGCTCAGGGGTGATCTGATGGCCACCTATAAGTTTATCAGGGGTGACCACCAGGATCTGGGGGAACGTTTGTTCACCAGAGCGCCCCAAGGGATGACGAGGTCGAACGGTTATAAACTACTGCAAGACCGTTTCAGGCTGGACATAAGGAAGAATTTCTTTACTGTCTGAGCCCCCAAGGTCTGGAACAGCCTGCCATGGGAGGTGGTTCAAGCACCTACATTGAACACCTTCAAGAGTAAATTGGATGCTTATCTTGCTGGGATCTTATGACCCCAGCTGACTTCCTGCCCTTTGGACAGGGGGCTGGACTCGATGATCTTCTGAGGGAGGTCTTGGAAAAGATTATCAAAGAGGCCATTCTTAACTGACTGGTTGTTGGCAATATCCTGAGGGATACCCAGCATGGGTTTGTTGTGGGTAGGTTTTGCTTGACCAATCTCATTTCCTTTTATGACCAGGTGACCCATCACCTGAACAAGGGGGAAGAAATTGATGTCATATATCTTGACTTCAAAAAAGCCTTCAGTCTGGTATCCCATGATCACCCCGTGGCAAAACTGGCTAACTACAGCCTTGACCACACCACAATCTGCTGGCTGGGGAACTGTCTCCGCAGTAGGACACAGAGGGTGGTGGTTGACAGAAGCCAATCATCATGGAGCGCTGTGACCTGTGGAATCCCTCAAGGCTCTGTCCTACTGCCTATACTTTTTAACATTGTCAATGATGTAGACATTGGTGTCAAAAGCGGGCAGGCCAAGTTTGCCAATGACACCAAACTCTGGGAGTAAAGCATCCACACCTGAGGACAGGAGGGTGATCCAAGCAGTTCTTGACAGGCTTATGAAATGGGTGGATGAGAACCTGATGGTACTTAACACTGCAAAATGCAAGGTTCTCCACCTTGGCAGGAAAAACCTGCAACGTCCTTATAGGCTCAGCAGTGCCACGCTGGTTAGCACTACAGATGAAAGGGACTTGGGGGTCATGACTGACCACAAGATGAACATGAGCCTTCAATGTGATGCTACGGCTAGTAAAGTGAGCAAAATGCTGGCTTGCATCCATAGATGCTTCTCAAGCAAATCCCAGGATGTCATTCTCCTGTTTTACTTGGCCTTGGTGAGGTCACAGCTGGAGTATTGTGTCTAGTTTTGGGCTCCACAATTCAAAAAGGATGTGGAGAAGCTTGAGAGGGTGCAGAGGAGAGCCATGCACATAATCAGAGGTCAGAAAAGCAGACCTTATGAAGAGAGGCTGAGAGCCATGGGACTCTTCAGCCTGGAAAAGCTCAGGCTCAGGGGTGAT
>NW_017728992.1:54278855-54286160 GCF_001723915.1 Gavialis gangeticus | reverse complement strand
AGCAAATCCCAGGATGTCATTCTCCTGTTTTACTTGGCCTTGGTGAGGTCACAGCTGGAGTATTGTGTCTAGTTTTGGGCTCCACAATTCAAAAAGGATGTGGAGAAGCTTGAGAGGGTGCAGAGGAGAGCCATGCACATAATCAGAGGTCAGGAAAACAGACCTTATGATGAGAGGCTCAAAGCCATGGGACTCTTCAGCCTGGAAAAGTGCAGGCTCAGGGGCGATCTGGTGGCCACCTATAAGTTTATCAGGGGTGTTCACCAGGATCTGGGGGAATGTCTGTTCACCAGAGTGCCCCAAGAGAAGACAAGATCGAGCAGTCACAAACTCTGCCGCAACCGATTCAGACTGGACACAAGGAAGAACTTCTTTACTGTCCGAGCCCCCCTGAAGTATAAGCATGCCCCGGGAATTTCAGAGCTTCTGAGAAGAAAAAAGTAAAAAGATTTCTCCACTTAGCGGCACCCGGTATTTTCCCCTCTACCTTTCACTGTCAGATTCAGTCTCCAGCATCATCACCCCAACTCATTACTCATAGATTTGTGATCATGCAAGAGGGTAGAGGTGAGGAAATGAATGAATTCCTTACAGTTAGCCCAGTGCTGCTAACCTGTAAATCTCTTAAGACCAACAACTGTGGGACTTTCCCCAAATCTGCAAACACATGCATGTGTTAATCATGAGGCGGTGTCCCCAGGGGTGGCTGTGATGCCCCTGGCAGCTCTGTGACCATGCAAGCTCCACCCCAAAGGTACCCTCTCATCTTACCTGCCATATCTTGCTGGTAGAATAAATCAGGAGGCTGCCCATGGGCCTTCTCATGAACCCAGTCCACTGAACCTCACCAGAACTTGCTGGTAACTGAGCCCTTTGCTGGACCTCTTCACTACTGTGCTACACAGGGCACCTCAAGCCTTATGAGCTAATTACATGGCTCTAAACCTTCCCTTTACCACACCCCATGCCTTGCAGGTGTTACACGAATGTTATTCCCTCTTTTGGGGTCTTGGCCTACTTGGCCTCCACTCTTTTAATCTGGCTAAACTTTCTAGCCTAGGCTTACTGTGTCGGACCTAGCTTCGAGACACTAGCTCCAACTGATCTGTGTTTCACTCTGGGTCCTCCGGCCCCTGTCCCCGCTGTCCCATTCTGGGAACTAATGAGGCCTCTGACCCTCTGCTTACAGCCTCATCCCAAACCTCTGCTACAGCACCACAAACATAAGCCCCTGGGCTATAACGCAACAATAATAATGAAAACCATGCTTTGCCCCTTTAAAAAGGAAAACTTCCACCCCTAGGACAGTGTGGCTTCTAGCCCTGGGTACCTTGTAGGCTTCTGGAGCCTTACTGTTCTTTTAGACAGGAAAGCCGGCAACCAAACACCTTTGGGTAGCTCTCTTAGACAGGGGCTTCTTCCCCTAGCAATCCCCAGAATGAGGGAGCTCTACTAGCCCCAGCCTTGAGCTTATGTTCCCAGGACCCTGCCTCTTTATGGTCATCTGACCACCCCATTAGCTTGTTGGCTCAGGCAATCTGCAGTTGTGGAGCTCTGCCTAGCTTGCAGGGCTCCATGGCTAGGCTGCTTCAGCCCCTAAAGGAGCAGGCACATCTTAGTGCCCTGTCACAGTGTTAACCTTGTGTGTATTAACCTATGCACCAGATCTAGAAACATTTTAATACCATTAACAACCTCTCTCTTCTTTTCAACCAGTTAACCAACAGACCTTTGATCCAGGTTCAGATTTTCTTGTCACAAGGTTTAAACAGGAATGAAATCAAAAGACTTAATTCCTGCCACTGTTTCTAGATAGACAGACTGTTGTACTCAGCTGGAATTCCCTTGTTTTCAATAGGTTTCTGCATTAGTCTAGGGGTCCATCTGAATTTGTTAAGTTATAATAAGGAAGTAAAGGTTTATAGCCTTAGATTCTCCATTTTCTCATTTTTGTCTTCCCTTTCTCCACAAACCGCACCAACATTATTTTTAGTTTTAATTAAAACTTTACCATGTATCTGCTTCCCCATTGTGTATCTGTTAAAATGTGGCATGGCCATTTTATTAGTTGCCTATTACAGGTGTATTGCTAATTCTCAGTAACTATTTTTACAGGCCTCAATGAATAGTATTTTGCAGTGAAGTAGACTATTTCATGCATTATTTATCAGGAAACAGGCAAGTCATAATTTAGTGATTTGGAAAAAATCTTTTTAAAAAAATACTTAGATTCTATAGCTTGCAAGATTCTTGTACTGTTAAAATGCAGTTGCTGTATTTGACTCATTGACTTGTGTTTAATCCATCACCATATTTCTTCTGCTTTGAACAACCCACAGCTATTTATCCATGGTGAAAAAATGTCTTGGGGGTGGATTCTGTCTTTTTTCACATCAGTGGGGTCCCATGAGGTATATAACATGGCAGCATAGGTCCTTATGCACTTACAGGGCAATTAGCCAGACTCTGATTTCTATTAAAGGATGTAAATCTCAGTTAAGAATGTGGTCATTTCAGATAGCTGCAGTGGTGTCAGCTCTTGTGTTTTCATTACGTGTCTCACAATACTTGGTACATTTTTTAAAGGCTCAACTCCTGGATTTATATAAATAAAGTGATAATCTCAGTTCTCAATTTGAGAAAAAGTTAAGTATTTAGCCATTATGTTTGAAGAGTAAAAATAGCAAAATGTAACCAAACCAATCTTTCCCACTTCCCAGGAGTCTACTCTCACCCCTAGGGTATCAGCTAGCCTGGGATGGGGTCACTCGGAATCTCTCCCCCTCCCCGATGGCATGCCTCAATACAGAAACAAATGCAGGATCCATGAGACCAGGAAGAAAAAGCACAAGAAGAAACATGGCTGTTGCCTACTGATTAGACTGTTCATGTAGGAGAACCCTGGGGTCTGGTAGTTATTCTCAAGACTGTTTCTGTTTATCCAATGACTGTTCAATACAAAAATCATGTACAGTCCTGACAGCAAGGACTGAACCTTGAATTCCTCCATCTCTGGGCCATGCCACTAAGCTATTATAGGCAGTCCTCAGACTTACGATGCAATTGGTTCCTGAAAAATGTGTCTTAAGTCAAAACACTAACTCAGAACCAATTTTCCCATAGGAAACAATGTTATAAATGGGAGATTAGTTCCTGAACCAAGGCCCCATACCCTATTTTCACCAAAAATAACCCAGAATTTTGTAGTTGATCAATTACAGATAAGTAATATAGCTACATTAATGTGTTTATATTGTAAATAGCAATCATATTGATTTGGAAGGACTTCTTTGAGGTGACTCTGCTGGACTTTGAAGGGCTCTTGGCTGGAGTCTTCTCAGGAGTCTTGGCTGCAGGTTTTTCTGGAGTCTTGACTGCTTTCTTAAAGAAAAAGTGTCCACGGAAGTTTGGACAGATGCTCTCCAGGGGGACAGGCAACGCAGCAAACTTGTTTGCTGGCTTGGCGTCACATTGTAAAGTCAAAACTGACGTCAGAAAGTTGAAACGGTGTCAATTTATAAACATTGTAAGTGCGAAACACTGTAACTCGAAACATTGTAAGTCGAGGACTGCCTGTATATAAAAAGGAGTCACTGCCTCTTTTCCCTCTTCCTTGTCCCACTGTAATTTAAAAGATGACAACAAGCCCTGCTCTGTTCTTTCAAAGATAGCATGTAGCCTCTTACTGTGAGGAGAGGACTCCAGGTTCTGAATCTCAAGTGGCTGGAGATACCTACCCACAGCCCTGCTTTGGGCATTTTAGCACCAGAGAAGTGTAGGAGTTTAAACGCATCCATCTGCTTAACCTTTGCTACTGTCAGACTATAATTGACTTCCCACTCAGCATGCAGGATTTTAGATTCCACACCAAGTGGAATTGCCTTCCTGCAATGCCTAGTGAGTGGCTAATGGTCAAAAGTGGTGTAGAGACACACGAAGAAGTGCCTAGGGAACCAAAGCATCTAACAAGGCCCAGTTAGACTAAGCATCTAAAGATAGATTCTGCAGAACCTGTCATAATAATCCAATCCTTATGTTTTAGCTCCTATTGGCTGTGAAGACTAGGAGTCAGCGAGTGAATCAAAATAATCCCAGTATATTATTTTTGTACAATATTATAATATTGAGGACACAACCTGTTATTTTTAAAAATGTTTGACATATGATGACGACTTGGGTCCCAGTTCTTGAGGGTTTATTTGAAAGGATTTGAACTGGTTTCCAGATTTCTGTGAACAGAGGACTTCCAAAAGCAGTTCAACAACAGCTGATTTTCAAATCATTTTACAGTAATAGAAAAAACGAAAGATCATGAATCAGGGAAAAAGTGGATATGGTTCTGCTGTTGTTTAATGAGTAACTCCATTACATTTAATGTAGTTCAGAAGTGTGAAATGAATTAAAAATAGAACCAAGCTATCATTTTAAAGACTTTTCTACTGCACTGTGAGCCTGTTCGTCAAGTTTCTATACTGGGCTCATCACCACAGTACTTAAGTACCTTCACTAAATACTTAGCAAGGCTTTAAACCCTTCTGATTTGTAAATAATCAACAATATCATTTTTAGTTATTTTATTTTAATCGGGAAAATAAATAGCATTTGGTAAATAAACTTCAGAATATATGACCAACAATGTTGGGTTTGGGTTTGAAAAACACATATTCAGTATAGTATTGAGATTTTCAACATTTTGCTTTTGAAAGGGCTGTCACTCAGTATTCAATTCTTATGATATGGTCTACTTGTTTATTTTCCATTGCTTAACATTGTTTTCCTTACTGTAAGAATATCTTTAAGGCTAATTAGCATTGTAAGAGGAACTCCTAATTAGTCAGTTAGCAGTTTGTGTGAGTGATTCAAGGATTGTATGTATTAGCATAATGCGCCCTCTCCCCCGCAAAAAAAGAAGAAAGGGAAAAAAAAGAAAAGTGAAATTCTGAGACCAGTGATTAAATAGATGCTCAGAGTTAGACATCTTGGCACTCAAGGAAAAAGAGCCAATTCAAGGTGATACATTCAGGATGTTGCAGTGCTGACTGCATACATATAAAGTACTTGCTTTATTGTGAATTCAGCTCATTAACATTTCAGCAATTAGGTTTCTGAGCACAGAGTTTTCCAAATGGCTGCTGAAATTTGCCTCCCAGAGAAGCTGAATTATAATGCAAGGTTGTCTGAATAACTCATAGACTAACTTGCAATCTGCAACAATTAAGTGATTAAGGAAACTGAGAGAAGCAAGACCTGACATATATATGTATACATCTGTTCAGAGAATCTGGAAATTTTACCCAATGTTATCAAATTGAAACACTCTGGTCCAGTCCATTGACATTTGTCTCAAATAGAAAAAATGTCCTCACTACATGAGAGCAAGCTGGTTAAGAAGGTCAGGCAAAACTGTGTAGTGCAACAGAGCCCTAGGCAGGAACATGTGGTAGGAAATCCTCTATGATCCCCCTGGGCTGTAACAGGAGTGGCAGTCTCTTGTACATTAATCCCAGTCTTGGGGACACAGCATTACATTACAGGCAGCTGGGACAGCAACCAAGAAACCTACTTCTTACACATAGAGTCCCCTTTGTCTCATTGCACTACTAGGACTGTGGGAAAATTGAAATGGTGCCTTTTTTAAAGTTCATTGTCTAGCTACCCTAGAGGCCCTGCATATAAGGTTTGCATCCACTATGCAACTTCTATCTGAAAGTTGTTGCAGTGGAAAGATACTCTCTGTGCTGGAACTAATGTGGCTTCTATTTTTTTCATCTGCCTTACACACTCACTTTTTATAGGTTGAAAGCAAGAGAAAGTGTGTAAATATAGTGTGTCAAATTGTAAAAAGAAGGATATGTATTCCATATGTATTGATAATTACAGTTGATAAAATTATCATCTCAACAGGGACCAAAATCTCTTTTTTCTAAGTATAGAAATAAAGGGTGTGGAAAAACATTGCCATCCTGCAGCATACATAGAAAATTTAACAGCTTAACCATATTATTGCCCTCCTTTCTCCTTGTGTTGTGCTATTATTCCATGTGTTAAAACTGAATTTAGGCCGTAAGCATCTTGATGCAGGAACCATGTTTTCCTGTAAGGAACCTAACAAATGTTGGTTGCAATATAAATAAATAGGGAAATATTTGATAGCGTTGTGTTCCAAATCAATATACAGTATTCTGACTCATTTAATTAACACCCTTAAATGAGTGATTGTGCTATGTTTTTTTACAGGATTGATTTCACACCATAATTCTTTGTGTACCATTGTCTTGTATAATGAAAGCTTCTAAGTACTACTTCCTTTGTTTGTTTAAGTCTAGTTTAATAAACCCAGATGCCTGAAGAAAGGTACACTGATGCTTGTTTTCATATGGCTTCCATATGAATATATTCTGGTTTTGATGCTCTGGTATAATTCTTGTTATAGCCCATACAAGCTAAATTCTACGTTAAGAGGAGGCTTTAACAAAATTATCCTCTCTGTAGAAACACTGCTCTGATTCATTTGTAGCATAAAGATTTTTATTTTCCATGCAAAGCGCTTTCTCTTTTTCAGATCAGGACCAGTGCCAAAAAATAATTCCTTTCCCTGAGAAAATGACCCTTAAGTTCAAGATGGTAGGAGGTGGCAGAATTTTCATCCACCATTTCATTTTTGGCTATCCTTTCTGCGTAGTTCCTATGCAGTCTCTCTCACACACAAACATCATCACAAGACAGTCACTGATAGAGCTATACATTACCCCATGAGGTTATGTGGTCTTTTGAACTCTGTTGGTGGTTTGAGTGAAAAAGAGTGCATTAATTGCAGTTATTTGCCAGGAAACTAACATGCCATGTCTAAGGTGCCCACAGAGGAATGTTCCTTAATTATAAAATTAAGCTGATGTTCCCCTGTGAAGTAGATAGAATTGAGCAGGATTACTTTTAAAAGGATTGCTCTGATCTGCTTTGGAGGCAGTTTCATTTTGCAACTCTGATAACAAGCAAGTGGGCAGATTATGAAAATATGGTATCAGGACTGTAAATAACTATTGAACATATATTCCACATGAGGCCATAATAATTTTTTCTTTTTGTCTTAAATATCTCTAAGATTTAAGGCACTATGGGTAATTTTAGATAATTTAGGGTAATTATTAAAATATTTCACTTTTGTAATGTTTCAGTAAAAAATATAGAAAGAGAGGACATTAAGTACTGAGTATAATTACGTTACGTAAAGAAACTGAGAAATAATAGAAGAGGGCTCTGATAGAAAACAGACAAGGAGAGTCTTTTTTTTTTTTTTTTTTTTTT
>NW_017728992.1:54277684-54278809 GCF_001723915.1 Gavialis gangeticus | reverse complement strand
TTTTTTTTTTTTTTTTTTTTTTTTAACATAGAAGGAGAAAATACTGGTAACGTCATCTGGTCTTTGAAAAAATATCCATCAGAAAGACAATTCAATTAGTGCTGCCAAAGAAACTAAGTATATTCATGGATGTAAATTCTAATTAGATTCTGAGAATAAAAGTACATATTAATTCATTTATAAGTTGCTTACATATTATTCAGTCCTTAGGGCAAGATTCCTGTAAACTCCTATTTTTTGTCAGTTTAAATAAAAAAAAAAAATCAGCTAATGAGAATTGTAAAACCAAAAGAACTTGTTATTAAATTTGATCTAAAAATGTCATACTTATGAGTCAAAAGTCACACTTAATCAGTGTATCTGGAGAACACAATTCAGTACTTTCAACTATCGTGCCTGGGTAAGTAAAGGCTGGGGGGGCGCAGATTTGCACCCATGAAGTACCTTATCTGCACAATGATAAGCACATTTCTGCATTCCTTTACCATTTAGATAAAAGAACGCCCCTACCTCCCCTCCCGTGACTGCATACACCAGGTGGTCACCTGCTGCCCCACAGTGGAACCAATTAGAAGAATCAAACAATTGCACCCTATACCACACAGAGATCAGACCTCTAGAGAATATTTCTAGCTCTTCCATGCCTGGCTTTCAAACAACACCTTAACTTTGTCCAAGTCATCGGAAGCAAATCCCAACTGTTCAACAGCTATCAAATGGGATGTAGCCTTGCTGTCATGGGGGCACTTGGGTGCCCCGTTCCTGAGTAAGGATTAGAGCAGCTGCCAATCACCAGGGCAGCTCAGCTGTGGGTTGCGGGAGTAACTAGGTCGGCCACATGACCGGAAGGGGGCAGGGCTGGGCCCTTATAAACAGCTAGGCCGGAGCCTGGCTGGCAGTTCCTTTCTGGCAGCCTGCGTGGAAGAGCTCTGCAGGAGAGCTAAACTGAGCAGTGCCGCTTGGCACATGGAGGGCTGCATTATGGTGCAGGCAGAGAGAAGCCTGACCAGAAGGCTTTGGCCCGAGAGCCAGGACGGCCGGGACTTGATGTAGAAGCTGGTAGGCTGATTGTGTTGTTATAGCCGGTAGGCTTATGATTTTGGTTGCAGCCGGTTGGCTCATGAT
>NW_017728992.1:54270591-54277531 GCF_001723915.1 Gavialis gangeticus | reverse complement strand
GGAAGATTGGAGACACAAGAACGTCAGGAACAGCTGCGAGGCTTGGGGCGTGCTAAAGGGGAGGTAGGAGGCACGCATAGCCCATAAGGCTGGGGTGCACCAAGTCACCCTAAGATCATAGGAGATAAAAGGCAGCCTCCCATATAAGACTACATGAGATCAAAGACGTGGCGGGCGAGAATAAGAGGGTGCTGATCTCCTAATTGCCACGGCAAGGGGGCGCTAGCGGGATCACGGCCGCTCGTAGGCCCCACTCCGTGACACTTGCCTTAACCATAGATACAAAATCTGTCAACAAATCTCTACTGTTACAACAGTCAACACCCATCAGAATCCAAGGATCCTACACATGCCTTTCCCAAAATGTGATATACCTAATACTAATGCCCTTATGGTAACCACATGGATGAAAGTAGACAGAAATGACACACCAGAATGAATTCTCACAGGAAAAACATAAAGGACAGAGACCCACAAACACCAGTAAGAGCACATTTTTCACAGAACCACTCTCATTCTGACCTCGCTATCTTCATGCTCAAGGGAAATTTACACAGGACATTTAAAAGATAAGTTTAGAAATAAAAAACCATAAGCTGACTGGATACTAAAAATAAAGGATTGAACATAGAAATTCTTCTTTCATACTACATGTGATAATGACCCTCCTCCATTTTGACAGGTCTTAATTCCCCAGTATTCAAGCTTGTTTTCTTCTGTTAATCGTTTGGCTGCTACCCCTGAGAATCCCTCTCTTCCTCACCTTCTTCAATTTCACAGTCCTGCACACTTTTTTGTAAATCATAGCTGTGTCTGCTGCTTCCCTCAGATCTGATGAAGAATGCTTTGCAGTTCAAAAACTTGTCTAATTTTATCCCAACTATACAGTTGGTCTAATAAAGATATCACCCATAAAAATCCTTGCCTTGAGCAAGCAACATTTTCATGAATTAATTGTTTTGCCTTTTAGGGCTTCAGTCTTCTCTGCCTTTTACCTAATGGAGTTATTTGCATCTGTTCAAAGCGAGGCCCAGAATAGAGATGTGTGATTTGCTGCCTACTTTGAATTCACTTTGCACACAGAGAACTGACCACACAGAGTGCAAAGGCATGTGAAATCAGACCCTTTTACTTTTGAAAATTTGAACAAACCTTCTTCTTTCAGAGATACTGTGTACAAAATAAAATGTTATTACAAGCTTTTTTTCTTTCTGTCTTTTTGCATGTCACCCTCTCTTTGGCCAAGAATTTCAAGAACTTATTTTGTTAAGTGTAGCTGAGGTCCATTAAACATGAAAGATCAAATTCTTCTCCCAAGCATGATGTTAGTAACAATGCCTGGCTATAGTAGGATTTCCCCCATTAACTACTCATCTGCCTATGGCACATTAACTTGTAAGCAGTTTAAGTCCTCTGTTGGATATGGACTTTACTGACTCTAGAATAAACTTATTTTCCTAGGCTGTCTTTATGTAGGAGAATTGCTTGAGAAAGGTTATAGGGCGGAATTTTCTTGGTGTCACAAATAAGTTTGGAACAATGTTGCCTGTGATTTTTTTGATTTGCATGTAGAATTTAAGTAGGTTTTGGTGCAACTGGAAATACATTTGAATAAATTAACATGAGCCTCAAATTCCCTCCCTCTATTTGGAAAAAGTATAATCCTATTGCACAGTGTGTTTGAATAGAATGACAGGGGTGACTGCCCTGCTTTCATTACAAAGGGTCTGTGCAGTTGTCTGTAGGTATAAATGCTGGATGGAACCAACAGGTTAAATCAAAGAAGTTGAAAGGAGTTTGTTTGAGAGGGTTTATTTTTTTTATCTTGGATTTAACACCAAATGTTTGAGTAAAGTCCTGTATAAGCCTTCGTCAAAACAAGGGTACAAGCATTCAAGAAATTTGGTAACACACATACAGACATGATATAGATATTAAAACACATATCCCATTATTAACATTAAGAAGTATTTAAAGAATACTTATGTTTTTAAAACGTTTAGGTGTACGCAGCCTTTCACTCTAGACCCATTCTGTAGTGAGCATACAGCTCTTCCCACCATTTCTAAGCACGAGATGGTGTATGAACCACACTGGGAAGGGTGCAGCTAGCCAAGGACCCCTTTTTTACTTCCTGCTTGACTCTGGTTTTGGGTAGGTTGCTGTTGCTGAACTGCTGGCCTTGAGCTTGGTCCTGCACCCCTGAAGGCAAGAGGAGTTTTGCCCATTGATCGGAATGGGAACATGAGTAGGATCTGAAGGCAAAATTTTTAATGTACGCATGCATGTTTACAGACACAGGTGGACATTTTCAAAAGCAACTCAGAGCCTAACTCCTCGTTATTTAGCTTTCAGTTAGGGCTCTTCTGAAAAACCTGTTAGATTTTTTTCTGTCTTTGGGTGCCTAAATGCCTGGAAAAATCTGGCCCTTAGTTTTTAGCATTGTAATACAAACTCCAGCTGTCTCTCTCATAAAATCCTGCAGTGGATGGAGAAAAGTAGGCACTTTCAGAGTCTTTTCTTTGCAATATGGGGAGTTGTTCTCCCCAGGGTGTGTCTGGCATCCACAGATGGTGGGTGTCTCAGACATAATGCTCAAATGATGCTACTATTAATGCCATTGGGCATTTATACACATGCTCTGGGAGTGGGACAGGAGCACTTTAATTAGAGCAGCTCTGAAAGCCACTTGAATTAAGGCGCCCAGAGCATCTTGGAGTATCAGTGTCCCTGCACTCCAAAATGAAAGCGGGGTTGCCTAATCTAAAGCTCATCGAACAAGCTTTAGATAAAGTGCCTCCACCACCATTGTGAAGCTCAGGGATGCTGATACATGATGCAGGAGGATGCTGGAGTGCAGTAACTGCCATTAGGGCTGTGTGAAATGACACTGTTCCATTTTACCTTGAGTTTCGATGGTTCGACGTAACAGTGTTTCGTCTCGAATTTCACTTAGAGTCAAAACAGCTTTTCCATTCCATCAAAACATAAGGGCTGTTTCGACACTGTTTTGAGTTTTGCTGGGGATAGGAAGTCAGATCAGCTGGGCTGACTTGCTATCCCCAGTGCTAGATCCTGCCCAGGGCAAGAGGCAGCCCAGCTGGGCTGCTTCCTGGTTCTCTGTACTAGATTGCTCTGGGGGAAGGAGGCAGCCCAGCTGGGTTGCTTCCCAGCTGGGCTACCTCCTGCCCCCTACCGGATCTTGCGCTGGGGCTGACTTCCCATCCCCAGCCTATGGTTGAAACATTTTGACTTTTGAAACATTTTGACCAGCCTTGCTTTGTTTCAAGGCTATTTCAAGGGCCTTTTTTTGGTTTTGATTTTGCTGTTTCAATCTCAAAATTGGTCGAAACAGTGTTGAAACAAAATGGCCGGTGAAATTTCGCACAGCCCTAATTGCCATGCTCCAGCAGACATGCTTAATCGAGTCTGGTCTGACACGCTGGATTTCCAGCGCATCAGAGCAACCTCCCTGATTGTGTGTAGGCACCCATTATTGTTACCTCAAGGCTACAGCAACCCTGAGCTTCTGCATCTCATGTCACTCCCTCTTATGCATGCTGTACCTATTCCCCCAGCCAGAAGATAGCCCTAGTAGGGTCAAGCAGTCAGCTTTAGTACATGCCTGGAAGAGATGCTTGAGGCTCCAGGCGTTCTATTATGCAATTATTTGCTTTGTCAAGTTTCTATGCAAATTTAAGAACATAAGAGTGCTAAATATTTTTCAATTATCATCATTTTGTTGGTCTCAAATTAATAGTGCAGGGACTTTGTAGTTCCATACAGGTGCAGAAGGATTTTGGCACATTTAACGTGACCTTAGGAGGAGCTGAGAATTGTGGCAGTTAGTTGCATGTTGTTGTACCAGTGCTGAAACATAATGACTTGAAACAAAACAGGGGATTTTTTTCCATGTCAGGTAAAGCTTCTGGAAGAGTAAAAACAGCCCCCCCAAACACTTAAAAGTCTGGTCATCATTTTTACAATATCAGTTTCTGGAAGTTAAAAATGAGGAAATGCTTAAAAGTAGATGTTCAAATCTTTGGTTGTCGTCTTCTTCCCTGCCCCCTAATCTGCCACCTATCCCAAAATATGATGGTTTCAATAACACAAGAGACCATGTTCTACCCTTCCCTAAGATCTTGTGCTAGGAAAGCAGAAAATTGTCATGTCCTTAATTTCCAACAGATTCTATGACATGCATGAAAAACATGTAAGGAGCCTGCAACCCTAGTTAAGGGCTAGTTTGAATTTGGCTGATGCTAATGGCATGTCTACCCCACAGTTCATTGCTGTGATTGTAGTGTAGTGCAGACAAAGCTAGGAGAACTAAATAGTTACTGAGTATAGCTAGAAGTCCAGCTGTGGCAGCAAAGATCAATTTGAGCTGCCAAACCCAACCCAGGGATTTACCTAAATTCTTGGGTGGGTTTTAGAGTCAACCTGGAGTTTTATGGTGCTGATCCTGATAAACCTTAAAAAAAAAAAAAAAATCAACATAACTATTTAAATGCCTACTCTCCTCTGAATAGACCACCACCTCTTCAGAATTAAATGATGAAGTTACATCATTGACAACTCCCCACTAGCACCTATTGGCTTTACGGAGCACGTAGAGAAGGGAAGAAGTGGGAAAACCCACTAAAATGGCCAAAATGTCTCTTAGAGGGAGGAAAACTGAGCCCGAGTCATTGCTACCACCTGTCTCTGAACCTCTAGCTGCCTACGCCTGTCTTTTGGAGGACTTTACTGAACTTCTTAGGAGAGCTCTACAGCCTTACATAAGAGGAGAAGACCTAGAGAGTATGACAGAAGTTCTCCTCTTAGGTGGGCAGCTGTCTCTGTAATAATCTGTCTGTTGTGAAATAATACCCAGAGAGCAAAAAGTTATTTAATGGAGCTCTCTGGGGCTCAGACAACCATATTATTTGCTCCTTATGCTGGTTATGAAGCCCCACATACCAGATGGGATGATGTGGAAATTCACTAGCCTTGAAGCCACTTCTCAAGTATACAGATTCAGACTAGAAATAAACACAAATACCTAACAGCAAGGACAATTAGCCACTGAACAGTGTATCACAGGAAGTAGTGAATTATCCATTACTAGCTATTTTTAAATCAACTGGAGGTAGCTATTCCTAAACAATGAACCCTAGTTCAAGCAGCAAATGAGTTCAGGGATGCCTGATGGCCTGTTTTATGTGGGAGGCTAATTTAGCTGATCACAGTGGTCTCTTCTGGCATTACAGTCTAGGAAAAATACTCTTTACATGAAAGTCATGATGTAGCACTTAGATCTGACGAGACCAGACCCACTATGAATTCAGGTCTGTTTTCTTAAATTCCAAGAGAGTCTTCAACATAAGTTTGCAGACATGGAAGATCTGCTGTTTGAATCCATTGCTCTTATAGTTATTCCAGGCATAACAATTTCATATTTATTAATCCAAGGAGCATCTCTGCATAGGAAGGCAAGTTTGTAACTTCCCTAGGAAATGGGGATATTCATGCAGAGGAAAGAGTTTTACTTCTTCATTGCAACACACTTTGGCAAGACATGGACCATTTCAAACAAGGAATGGGAGGATGGGACTGTGTGACAATGAAGAACTTTAAGGCAGCAGAAAGAAACTGTGCAGTATATTCCCTTTATATTCAGAGCAGAAGGAAATAGAAATTATTTTCTAAGAAAGGATAACCCACATCAGCTGTGTTATACTAAGGAGTTCCTTACAGCTTGTTCTTCTACCCAGGTGACAGTGAAGTCCTATCCAATATTTCACAATTTCAGCTGTGTGAGTGTCTGACAGGACTTTTGCAGAGTCTCACTCCTGTGAGAAGTCAGGGCATTTGTTCACCACATATTTGGGTAGTTTGTATGAGTAATAATATACTCTTTGGGCCTAGTGGAAGTATATCAGAATAATCCTAAATGTGCCCTTGCTTCTAATGCACGGAACAGGGTTGCCTTGCTTTGATCACCAATATGCTAAGGCTTCCAGCATGATGAAACAAACTCTAAAAGGAAAAAAAAAAAACACATATAGAAGATTTATTTTTCTATACTATAAGATACTAGACAGAACACTGTGGATCCAACAGAGTGTTATTTTCACTGTGAAATAACCAGGCAATTAATGCCCCAGTTAATGGCTATTAAGACTTAACATTCAACACAGCAACTAGGATTCATTTAAGGCTTAGCCTGAGATTCTCACTGAAGGTTTAACAGTAGCATAAAAATGGTGGTTTATACTACACAGGGAGACAGAAATAGCAGAAATCCTACCCAGATGGGCCACAACAAATTCCTGAATACAGCACAACGAAGCCCTATAATGGGTTTTCATAGCTCATTACACAGAAGGAAAACATGGACATGCTGAGGACATAGCCAGTTCTATACCAACCCATATCATTAACACACAGTTCCCCCCCAATCCCATATCCAGCAGTAACTTGATGCAACTTAGCTGTACAGATGCTGTAGCTGTACTTTCATGCTAAGTGAGAAATACATTTCCATAAACTATCTTAAATGATCAATATTTTAACTTGGATTTCTTTTAAACTGATCAAGACTACTAGATGTTGACAACAGTTTATTCAGCAGAACATTATCTTTTGAGCGAAAATGGAATGCCAGTATTTGAAAAAAAATGTACATCAAATTTCTAATAAGTTCAGGTAAATCAATCACCCTCTTTATTTTTTTATTTTATTTTATTTTTTTTTATTTTATTTTATTTTTTTTAAGTGCAGGCTTTTTGAAATATTGCATCTATTTACAAGGCTGTTTTTTACATCTCATGTAGTGTTTGGGTGATGAAAGTACATTAGCAATCTACTGAACCACTTGCAAATGCTAGAGGGAAAATGCTGAAGGGAAATAGAGATGGAAATGCTGGGAGCTACTTAGAATTAAATTCAATGACTT
>NW_017728992.1:54256308-54265591 GCF_001723915.1 Gavialis gangeticus | reverse complement strand
AATATTGCATCTCTTTACAAGGCTGTTTTTTACATCTCATGTAGTGTTTGGGTGATGAAAGTACATTAGCAATCTACTGAACCACTTGCAAATGCTAGAGGGAAAATGCTGAAGGGAAATAGAGATGGAAATGCTGGGAGCTACTTAGAATTAAATTCAATGACTTTGAGCTAGGTATACAAAGAGATTGAGGGTATGTGTACAGTGCACAGTTCAGAGTTACGTTGAGAAGGCTGCTGTCAGAGGAAGAGAGGCAGCATTCTGTAATTCTGAAACCAATTCAATAATAAGGCTTAACTGAAAAATTGAGCTCTCTAATTTGGCCCTCTATGCTACAAAAATACTAACTTGGGTCACTTCAGTCTGAAGGCGTACACATGTGTGTTGAGGGAGAAGAGTAGAACGGAACAAACTGATTCCATCTCTGACTACAAGATTTGAGGCCCCTGCTTATCCTTCTACTTGCCTTCCATCCTATTTTTTTTATTTGTTGATCAATTTCTTTAGCTCAGATAAATTGTGAGCTCTGATGCCTTGACAACCCTTTTCTTTATAAAATGGAAAAAACATGCCGTAAGAACATACTCATGATGCCATAGACAGTTTCTTACCACTGTAAACACAGAACAATTATGACAAGACTTGCGAACAAGATGGATGGAGATGCTCAAGAAGTGGGTAATGGAGTGAATAACTTTTTACCTCTAAGTTCAACTATCCCTGCAGTAAGAGTAGGAATTCTCTGAAATTTCTATGCAACAGCAAGTTTGGTGATCAACGTCTAGTTGTTAGTGGAGTGTGATCTTTCATGTTGGGCACATGCTTTCTGGTATTTTCCACTTGAAAAAGTTAAAAAAAAAAAATCAGCCAGCATTTTTACAAGAACTGTCCTTTTTATTTGGAAAAAAATGTGTGCGTCAATAATTTTAGGGAGGAAAGGGCAATTTTTTTCATAAAAATATCCCAAAAATCACCAACACCTTTAGAAATATTTTAAAAATATAAGCCAGTTCTGTCCTCAGTTACATTGACAATTACTATTCAAGTCCAATTACTATTCAAGTCCCGTGGCACAAATAGTGATATATTTCCCTTTTTGAAGTCCTCACAAGTTACTGGAGAAATATTTGGGTAGGGAGTGAAGAGAAAGAAAGGGAAACATAATTGATACCCCCTGATATTCACTTATTTCTTTACAATGCTGGAACAGCACTTCCTGTTCTTTACTGAACAAATCAGACTAACAGCTGCTCTTTCAGGAATACTTCCATTACATTAAAAGCAGTAGAGCAAGTTATATCTGCAATTAATGCTATGAAACCTTTCTGTTCCTTAGTACCTCTGAAATGGTACCAGAATTCTTGAATGGAACAAGCAGTGAGTAATCTTGTCTATTAGCTACCCTGATTGTCAGGTACAAAACAGGAACACTTAAAAACATATGACTGCTTGTTCTTTGCACATAACATTTATACACACTTTATGCACATCTCTGAACACCAGATATTTCAGCTAAAGAAATCCCTACATTTCCTCTCTGCCACCCTCCTACCCCTGCTTCCAGCCATGTCTAGAACAAGGTACACTAGGTCTATGCTATAAAGTTTTGTCAGCACAGCTATGCCCATTAGAAGAGAGGCATATAACAACATAACTATACTAGCAGCCTCCTTCTTAGAGATACAGTTAATACAAAAAGATCCTTTTGCTAGTATAACTTCAGTCACAAATGGAAAAAGTGTCTCTACTAGCACGTTTTGCCCAAATAGTTATCCTTGCAGTACCTTTGTACTATAGACTAGTCCTTAATCATAGCCATCAGTCAGAGTGCTAAAATCTTGTCAGATAAACACAGAATATGGTAGCATGGAATTTGTCACCTCCAGTAAGACCAGAGGTCCCTATAGTCCAGTTTCCATTTCTGCAGCCCTCCCTTCTGCCCTGATATCTAATAAACTGGGTTATTTTCTAATTCTTTCCGGAAGATCAGCCTTCTCTTAGCCTCAATGAAATGTTGTGTCAGTGATTTCTACAGATTAATTATACATTATGTAAAAAATATAGGGCTGTCTAATCAAATGTTAAGTGCCATGACTTTCAATTTCAGTTGTGTTATGAGACATGATAAAAGCAACACCTAATTCACATTTCATCCGTAGTCCCACTTTTTGGAGGGCGCTCTTACATAGATTACCGTGTTGGATATCAAGGAGGGAAAAATCCTTAACTACACTGGGGACATTACAAAGAAAAAAAAGTAATAGTAGTCAAATACATTTGATTCAATAAGAGATTTACTCAGTTAAGGACTTAAGGCTTTGTGTCTCCATATCAATGCTGCTTAGGGATGGAACACAGAGAGTAAAGATGGTAAAGAAATATAGCAAGGTATCTGGAACATCCACGTTAATGCAAAGTTGTTCCTCACTGCATATTATCCAGTATTTTCTTGAGGCTGGAGCTATGAAACACTACATGAGCTATAAAAGCTCCCCTCATGCAGAAGTCCAATGTAAAAGGTTCCACGGCTGACCAGGCAGTAACAAGCATGAGTTACTGGGTCTACTATCTCTTCAGAAAGTCAGCTAATAAGATCATGAAAGCAGAACATGAAGTCACATGAATACCCACACCAAACTGCATACATTTATTTGACAGTCTTATACTTCTGTGTTCAAGGCAATGTCATGGCAAAATAAAATGTTCAAGGCAAAATACACACATTTCAAATGGTTCTTCCCCTTACTAGCCCAGGAGAGCCCCATAAGACATTTTTTGAAATCTAGGGTTCTTTCTAGCTACTACACTGTGCAGACAACATGCTTGTGCATACGGGGTCCCTGTGGTAAGTAAGGTCATCCCTCCCTCAGCCAGGGAATCACTGCTGAGCACCACAGGACAGCTCCAGGCACTGCTAAGCTAAGATCAAGGAGTCTTAGATTTAAGTTACTTGTACGTCTCTGTTTTACACCGTAGCAGAACTTGGTCCCTGCGTGTTAGTTAGGTTAATCAGTAATCACAAATCACTTTAGGGTAATAGTTCCCTGACAGATAGCTGGGAGTTTTTACATGTTGTCATCATGAACATTACCATACTTGAATTCAGACAGTCCCATGGGAGAATAAAACACTTTGTGTCCCCATTAATTCAAGACCTAGCTACTTAAACATTTTTTTCAGTTTGCCCCGGCAGGGAGATGCTTGCCAAATAAAGTTCATTGGCATATTGATAATATTTTGATAACTGTGCAGAAAAAATATACACTGTTTGGGTGGCATACAGATTATTTTTGCTTTGCTCATAGGAATACTTATTAGGAAACAAAGGCAACAAATACAGGGAGATATGAACATAGGGCCAGAGCATAAGATTGATTGTTTTTCCATAGCAATCAACCTTGCAGAAATGTTCAAAGTACAAGCAGCTTGGAAATAGTATTCACACAAGCACATTTTATTGACGCTCATTCATTTCTACTTTTGTTGCAAAGATAAATACATCATAAGGAATCTGAAACTGTATATTGACCTTTGATTTTGCATACAGTCGAGCTGTTCTCATGAACTCATATAATTCTGGATGTGTCCTTCACGTGCATTTGTCAAAACATTTGACCTAAATCACTTAGAAGTGATGGTAATGCCAAGGCCAGAGCTCTGTAAAGTAGTGGGAAATAAATAAAACATATGTTCATCTTTACCCTGGCAGTTCAAGCAGGTTGGCTGATGAGAAACAGGAATGATTTGACAGAAATGCATACAAGGAACATGTGTGTATGTTGTAAGCCATTTTTAATTGTATTTTAAGAAAACTGAACATTTTTACATGTCATCTCTATAGA
Organism: Gavialis gangeticus; assembly: GCF_001723915.1. Taxonomy (NCBI): domain Eukaryota; kingdom Metazoa; phylum Chordata; order Crocodylia; family Gavialidae; genus Gavialis; species Gavialis gangeticus. Next base: position 54,261,749 of record NW_017728992.1, on the reverse strand, counting down.
AATCAATGAGATCTTAGAAACATAGAAAACTAGGATTGGAAGGGACCTCAGGAGGTCATCTGCTCAAAGTAGGACCATCCCCAAGTATATCATTCAAGTCAGATCATTCCTGTTCTCTAGCCACAGAGCTGATGCAGACTTTTTACAGGATAATACAGGATGTAACCTAATTATCTTTATAAAGCCTTCAAAAGGTAGAGCAAGATAAATTTTCATTTATATTTTAATTCTCAGAAATGCTCCAGAGTAATAAATCACCAGACACCAACAGAGAAGCAAAATTGTTCTGTTCTGCCTTTTGGCCCCACTTCCACTCTAACACAGCCTGTGTAAATGAAAGCTGCTGCTGGATGTACCTGACATACATTAAGCTGGCCTTTAGTAAGTTTAGCAGCTGGTAATCTTTCTTTGTGCTTCTATAGATAGTTAATTAACCTTGTGCATGTGTATGTACATGCGCAGATGTGCAAGAGGCTTGCATATCATGGGAAAAAAAACTCCAGATACTATATACGTGCACAATTGCTCTTTGAATGCATTTAGATAGAGCAACATTGATCTCTTATGATTGTTCTTTATTTGATATGTTCCCTGTTGACCATAGACCTTTCTAAGGTGTAGATGGTTAAATGCATGCTGATCAATGAAAAAAAAGGAAGCCATGTAGATAGCAAGCTGATCTCTTTCAAAAGTGTCATTTTTATTCTCATCCAACTAATTGCAAACTTTTCATTCGTCACCCATGCTCATTAAATTGCAGGACAACTGTATAAAAAGGGAGATGTAATTTATATTCTTCACAATATGCAAGCATGGTTTACATAATCTAATCATGAGCCCAAGCTGCTTTGTATACCCATCAGTATAAGTCATACAAATCCAAGCAAGGCATTTAAAGAAATATCTAAACAGAATCAGAAAAAGTAAGATAAATTCGATTTTCTGGAACAGTTCTTGAATTGCACTAGCTCCTTGTTGGCATGGTAGACTAGCAGATGTACAGATCACTGACAGAAACTACTTCTCAAATGAAAGTGGGCCAAACTTTCCCTTCCATAAAACTTTTACGTTTGAAATAACAGGGGGCTGGATGGATCAGAAACAGGATAGTGAAAGAGTACTTTTATCTGGGTCACTAAATAGTGGGAGCTGTGACAGCTCTTTGATGGCCTGCATGAAGCAAGTTTACTAGTCCAGATAATGTTGTATAGGACAGTTCTTCATTTCACAAAAAATGACCATAACATCTGCTACTGCTGGTAATGTCAGTAGAGATCCCAAAATCTGTATGGCCCTGAAGATGGACATACCTTCTGATCTCAGTTAAGGCGAAAAAGACTGCTGGTCTCCATACCTGTTCTGCAGCAAGAATGCCCGTCTCCAACACCGACACTCAAAGGCTACACCTCTCAGCAACAAAACACTGAGGGAGAGAGTCTTTTTATTTTGAGCCTTTGTTTTCTCTCTCTTCAGCTGGAGACTTTTCTTTAGTTTGTAAAATCAGAACCAAAATTGTTTTTCTGAGATCAGATGAATTCTAGAAATTTCTTTCTGAACCCCATGCGTGGCAAAATCCTGTCCCCTTCTGCTTCAGGGCTGAAAGAGAGGTCTCAGAGAGGAATATGGATGTCTTCACATTAACCAGCCAGTTTATTTTTAATATCCTCAAGGAGCCTGCCTCCAAGAAGTGCAAATACCCCATAGTAGAGGGATAAGCTTAGAGAGTTGCTTTCCCTCAGCAAACCTGGACCGATGCGCTCTATGTAACAGTGAGCAGAATGCTATGGCAACAGGGCAGGATCCAAGCCTGCCAATATATAAACGTGGCTCTTGCCGCAGGGCATTCGCTGGCTGGCTGGTTGGCAGCTCTTTACCCGTAGAAGCAGCAGGAGCTGGAGGGAAGCATGCTTAGGGGGAGTGGGAGGGGGCAATGGGACAAGGTGTTCAAAAGAGCAAGTGTATCTATTACGATATCCCTTCCCCCTTCACCAGATCCTGTACTACAGACATAGATCAGTGGCCTACTTCTCTATTTGCAGCATGGCTCTATTTTCTCAGGGCAGGAATGAATTTGCAGAGAACAGCAGGGCATTTTTAGAAGTCTGTTTCCTTGCTCCTTACCAACTGTGGGCTGTTGCTAGGTATTGTTCAGCTGAGGGATCAGACTGCACAGCAAGGAAATATAGAAAACAGCAAATGGGAAAGGAGTGTATTTTACTTAACGGGACATACTGGATCTCTGGTTATCAGGATTCAATCCCCAACTCCGCCACAAGATTCCCAGGCAGCCTGGTATACATCAAAAAACAAAATAAAAAAAACAAAACACAACAAGTTTCCCTTGCTTTATGTAAGTTTTGTACATGCAAATTTGCTCTGATGCAATGAGCCTTTTTATACCAAAAATTCATTATATGCGAGATACATTCACTCTTATGTGATCAGTGTGGTGGAAGCCCACAGTCAGCTGCTTTGTGCAGTGCATTGTGGGACTGATGCACACCCAAATAGTCTCCTGTGTGGATCTGTGCTTCTCTCATTATCTGAAACGTGTGTTTCTGTAGTTGCCATCCCCACTATGATAGTGCCCTGTGCTTGTGTGTACTGTCTGCCATTGGCAAGTACCAAAATCGTCTTTTAAAAGTGGTAGAAATGGGTCTGGGAGTCAGTACATTGGAGGTCTTGGAATGTATCCCTATTTGTTACATTGTAAAGTGGGTTCCCTGTATGCAAATTCAAGTTATGCGCCATTTTCCAGGAACGCATACAGCATAAAACGAGGGAAACCTGTACTGTGTGCTTCCTGTGCAAAATTATCTGTTACAGATTAAACCTGCTTATTTTCATTTTTCAAATCTCCTTCTTACATTGGTGTTCATTTCCTGCAGCAGTCATTTTACTTTTGGTAGGTGCATGCTATTTCCACTAATGGGAACTCTGTGAATCTGCAACAAAATAGAGGCCTTAGTACTTTCATGTTTTAAGAGACATCTTCTAATTTTTAAAGCATTGATGTCAGTCTTTGGGTGCCTTGGAAATGCTTCCAAGTAAAAGACTCTCTCAGCAAAGTATTCTTTTCTATAGTCTTTTTTTTCCACAGGAGGTATAAAACAACAGTTTTTCCTTTCTCCCTTTTTAGGAGCAGCTAAAGGCTTTAGACCATGAAGTAAATGAACTTGTGGACTATATGTTTGGACCTCGAGGTAAGCACAGTTTTTAGGGAAATGCCAAAGCCTCTACTGATATAAAATAATTGATTTTCCAGGGGTAAATAAAAGCTATTTGAATCAACTTCCTCTGCTATATTAGTAGCTACTGAAAAGATCCCCACTAGATGCACCTTGACTGATATGCTCAAAAAGTAACTAGTAGTTCCTTAGCATCTCACTGAAAACATCTTAAAAAGGGGCCTGATTTTGTCAGTACTTTCTTCCTGAAGCAAAACATGCTGACTAGCATAACTGCGCTTAAGTAGACATGACTTCATAACAGGGTTTTTGGATGCCTTGTATTTATGTTAACATTTACAAAAATGAATATTTCTTGATTAAACAGAAAAAAAAAGCTGCAAGACTCAAAGCCAAAGAGAGGATAGGTCTTTATTCCCCTTGTGTTTGTGTTGGTTTGGAATTCCTACCACAAACTGTGCTGCTTTCACGATCCTCGCAAGATGGTGCATCTGCACACTCCTGTGTGCAGAATTGCCCCGTTTTCTTAATTCTACCTGAATCTATTTAAAATTAAATGGCATTTTAAAATTAGTGGCTCCTTAGAAAAATACTTGCAAATAGGCCTCCAAAACAAGCAAGCCAATGCAATCTAGGAACCACATGTATAAGAGGTGTAATTATTGTCGCTCAAGCAAGCACTGTGCCTTTTCATCCCTCTCTCCAATGGCTCTGGAGCCAAGTCTTGAGCTGGATGAATTGTGGTTAATATAATGCCATAGCAAATACTAGAGCTTCCCTGGGACTTGAATCACACTTGGGTTAAATAAGCTCTACCTCTGCCAGCTCTTAAGAGATGCATAGCTGGCTTTTGCAAGGAAAAGCCAAAAAGAAGAGTGACTGCCTTTTGAAAAGAAATGGAAGAAAATGCTGGCCAGAGTAACAAAACCCAGTGAAAATATGTCAGGAAGAGAAGAGAACGTGCATTAAAGACTCTTCTGCACAGGGACACCTCCCAAGGTAGCTCCTGCAGAAGGAGTAAAACAAAGGTGGCAGCTTTGCTCCACCTCCACACTGGCTGCTTTTCTTTCAAAAGGCAGTATCCGCTTTTCAGTGATTAAATCTCAGGACTTTTCACTCCTCCCCCCCCATTTATTGATGAGTTTCCTTTTACCAGTTGGTAATGTCTTGGACTCAATATTAGCCCCGCCAATGACCAGTTCTCAGCTTCACACTGCTCTAAATGGTGGTCAAGGCTGAGTCCAAACAAACCAAGACCAAAAAACCAGGACAGGAAAAAGGTTCCACCCTCCACTGGCTGCAGAAGGGCCAGGGCCCAGGTGCAGTTCCTTGACTCGGGTATCTCCATTTCCAGTGAGCTAAACTGCTAGCCATATGTTTTTAGTTGTCCTGTACACATTCAGACACAGCCATTTATTTTGCTCTAAATATTGGTATTTCTCCTTGTTGCATTAAGTTTAATCCAGAAGAGAGGACATACCCAAATTATTCCAAGGAGCTTCATTGCCTGGGGGAAGGCTTAAGTATTTGTCCTTTTCCTACTCCTCTCCCCCAACTACTGTCCTGTGCTGGCAAGAATCGGATTGCAGTATTCAAGGCAGCGTTGCAGTGAAACAGCATCAAAAGTGAAGCGCTTTGATATATATTTATGAATTTACCTGAAAGTCTAAACAGTGCAATCACTGAACAATTAAACCACTAGATGCATTTCCTAACAGAAATGGATTGCACCAAGTGGTGCAATGATGAATCACAATTTTAACACACTATTAAGTATTCAGACATTATTTATAAAACGCATTCTATTCAAATACTGAAAACAGGACTTGTTCCTCTCCTGCCCCAGGCATATGGTAAACCCTTTTACTTCAGTGATCTGTATCTTATTAGCACAAAGTGGGCATGTCTACATTTGCAATTAATTGAAAACAATTAACTCTGGTGCATATTGTGCTAAAGTTTATTGCTCCTGGGCATGCTGTTTGAATGTATACCCAGGACTGCAGCACAGTGAGCTGAGGCGGAGCAGCTCTGGGTAGCAGGGAGCCTGGGGGGTGGAGACACCTTACCAATCCAGGGCTGCTCTGACCTGGCTCGATGTGCTACAGAGGAGCAAGCTGGGGCATGAGGGTGCTCCAGTGTGGGACTAGCTGGCAGGCAGCCCCTCCACTGAAGTGCCCTCATGCCCCAGCCAGCTGGGTCAGTGCCTACATGTGTGCTGCCATGAAGTAAAAAAAAAGTATTTACAAGTAC
>NW_017728992.1:54249398-54251308 GCF_001723915.1 Gavialis gangeticus | reverse complement strand
CCACTGAAGTGCCCTCATGCCCCAGCCAGCTGGGTCAGTGCCTACATGTGTGCTGCCATGAAGTAAAAAAAAAGTATTTACAAGTACTAACCTGCTACGGAGTTTATTAGTTTCCTGAGGCCTAATAGGGCTGCATTTGTAGATGCCAAGATGTTTACTGTGGAGTTAATTAGGCAGCTGCAGTAAACATCTCATATAGACACACCCAGTATTTCATGACTAACATAACTCCCTGCAATATGGCTATGTAGCAGATGACTATCCCACAACAGTTATGAACTGGATCCCTATCGGTAACATTTTGGAACAGTTCCATTATAGAATCATAGAAAAGTAAGATTGGAAGGCCAGAGGCCATCTAGTCTAACCCCTGACCAGAAACAGGATCACTTCTTTCCAAACCACCCTATACAAATCCTTGTCTAATCTGTTAGTAAAACTATAGAGTCAGCTCTGATACAGCCACAAGACATAACACCCTATCCTGCCACAGGTAAGGCAGGCGAACAACAGCCAATGTCCTGCTTCTGCAGGTGTTGTTAAAATACACCTGAGAGATCCAAGGAAGAGGGCCATGTCTCCTGCTATAGAGGAATGTTACAAAGGCCAAACATTACTTTCCAACAGACATTTTCATTTGTGTCAGTTTGACTCATGCTGACACAATCCTGCATCATTTAGATAAAAGGAAGCCTTGCCATTTATTTCAAGAATGGTAGGAGCAGGCCTGCTGTGCAACTCCTTATCTGTTTAATTTGGCTATATATATATGGCAGCAGACTGGAATCCAGGACTCCCCCAGCCAGAGCCAGTGCCCTAACCACAAGGGTGCAGTGTCAGACTCCATTTTGCTTGTTCTTCATCTGGCCCCCGTGGCTCTTGCATTCCTGCCTGCCCAAGTGCCCAGCTTCAACAGAAGGGGTACAGTAAACCTTACTCTATACGCTAGTGGTCAGGGTAGTCACCAGGGAAGTGGAAGATAAAGTTGAAATCCCCTCAGGATGATGGAGCCTAGAAGCAAGGTCTCCTACACCTTGGAAAAATGCTATAACCATCAAGCTATTGGGCAAATAGGGATGAGTATTCTCAAAAACCTCTCCACAGAATCCCACTGTATTCCTCACCACAAAAAAAATGGGTCTAGACCAGGGGTGGGCAAAGTACAGCCAGTAGGCCATATCTAGCCCACCAATTGATCCCATCTGGCCCACCGAACACAGTCAAGAGCTTGAAGATAGAAGGCTGTGCCCCATGCCATGCTGCTCTGCGACATTTAGGGCTAGGCTATGCAATGCACCACTAGGAGGTTTGTTAATGGCAGCTGCCCCAACTTTCCCAGTGTGGTGTGGCAGAAGCAGCTCACCATGGTGGACAGGCGGGACAGCACTTGGTGTGCTGCATCACACCCCCATCTTGCATGGGCCCACCTGCCAGCAGCCACACTGCCAGGACTCCACACTGTCAACAGAAAGCTGGGCAGGGGGAAATGGATGTGGGGGGCCAGAGGAGTCTGTACACTACACAGCCCGGCCTGGCCCCAGCTGCAGCAGAACAGAGCATCCCTCCTAAGGTTACTGGCAGCAGCCAGATAGGATTAATTGGCATCTCATCCCCATCCCCTCTGGCCCTCGGCAGCTCACCAAAACTCATTGTGGCCCTCCAGCCCAAATAATTGCTCACCCTGGTCTAGATAGTCTGAATAATAGTGAATAGAGAAGTCTACTGAATAATCTGAGTCAGACACCATGTCTTTGGGCTTACTCAAACAACTCTTTAGAGACACTTAATGCTCTTCCTTTTCTCTGTATATGGTGCCTAGGCACTTAAGCCTGAATCACACTTTGGCATTTCTGAAGTCTCTCTTATCTCTGTTCATAGATTCATAGACATTAGGGCTGGAAAGGACCTCA
>NW_017728992.1:54247062-54249119 GCF_001723915.1 Gavialis gangeticus | reverse complement strand
CATCAGCTTGCAGGGACGCGTAGCTTTCCTTAACATAGAGCTTTCCATAACACATAGCTTTCCTTCCTGTTGATAGGGGAGGTGCTCTAATGGGTCATTTTAAATCTTTTTCCTGGAACAAAGTTTCCAAAAAGTTAGGTTAGGCAATACCTGTGCCAGGTTGCCTGAGAACATTTGAATCTGGACCTTAGTGGATAGATTCTACCTTTGTAAAAACAGATTTAAAAATTGGAAGCACATTGAGAAAGATACGTACGTATAAAGCTATGATGAAGTAATACTCGTATACCCTTGTGTAGTATGTATTTTGCAATTAAATATTAATAGCATCGAAAGCCAACTCCAGAAACTTAAGTCTTGGCTCCTGAGAAATTCAAGTTTACCTACAGGGAACATGGCTACAGTGGCAGATAGCTTAGTTAAAAGCCCAAATATAAACACTTCTAAAGTACAGAGAGAGAAACTTGGTACCATTTTATCTGCTTTTATAGTTAATTTGTTTTGTTACCGTAAGCCACCCTGAAAAAGAAGAACAGCATATAAAGCTAATAAATAAATAAAAATGTCAGGCAGTCGGAGTTCTGCCATTAACTTCCATACAGCCAGGATTTCAGCTCCACCGTTCTGTTCCCCCTCTGTTTTTAATTGCAAATGAGATAAACTTGAGAAGGAATCTGAACTGGGGCACTCAAACATCGCCATACATGATGTAGTGCTCTTGTCATACAGTGTCACTTACCATCTGGGTCCTGGTCTTAATCTTTCCAATTCTGAATAGTTTTAGTAGCTAACACTTTTCCTAATCAGTGACTGAAGGTAGAAAAGCACTAGGACCATTGCCAGAATCAAATAGCAACCTCTTTCTCCACTCCCTCCCCCCCACCAGTATACTGTATATTTTTAGGGAGCTCATAAAATTCACTTTTTCAAACAAACTATCTTCCCCCCACTCCAATCCCCATGTTACAGTGATGAAAAAAAAAGTCAAACCCAATAGACTGGCTTTTAAAAGCTACCTCACAATAACAAACAAGAGCCCTTGTATGAAAACAGGGACGATGGGGTTGGAGAAGGGGTGAGGGAAAGGCAGGAAGGGAACATATTTTAGTGTCTTGGTCTGAAGAGAGATTATTAACAATTATGAGAATTTTTTTTGAAGTGCTAAGTTGCTAGAGAATGCAGCCCTGGGTCACTCTGTGCTAAACTTGTAGCACTGAGATCCTCATTGCTTTGCAAATCACACTATGAAAGCTAGCCTTCTAAGGCCAAGTCTGACAGTTGCTTTCATCGCTGGTTGTGTAATTCTCTCCTTTAGCTTACTTCAGGATCTTATTTCTACCACTTACTCCTTGATGCAAGGAGACTCTTTAATTATCTACTAAGGCTAATTAGCAGGGGGTTTAAATGCACTGAATGCAAGACTCCTTTGCCCTGGAAAAGGGAGATGCATGTAAACTATATTTACATGTTAGCCTTCAGAACCAAGCCATTTTCATCTTCATCTGAGTTACATATTCTCAAATTCTCTCCAGATTTGTATGGTCTGAACATAACCCACCCATATTATCTGATGGCTCCTTTGTTTAGTTCATGCTATTTTGCCATGCAATGGATTAAAATCATTTTCAGCATGCCTTCTAGAACAGCAGAGAATTTTTTCCAGTGTAATATAAGCTACTCAAGCTCTTGGATAGATGATGCCAAGCCTACTTGCCGTTTTGGAACAGACGGCATTATTCCAGGAGATATACTGAGTATTCATGTATTCCTGTATCTACATGACCTTAAATTTGAAATACTTCCTTCTGACAGCTGACCACCACTCAGTGCTTTGGTTTCCTTGATGGTGGACCTTAATTCTCATCTATGCATTTTAAATGATAATATATATTAATTTCAAGGGCGGGGGGGAGGGGTAAGAGAACAAAGGTAGGTTGTGTCCATCTTAAAAATACATTGGTTTTAGGAAGCTTTATGGTGGGAGAGAGGTGGAACCTCTCTCTGATACCCTGCACACACACTGTATAGGGGCATTTATGTGTGGGAGCAATTCACTG
>NW_017728992.1:54236016-54242062 GCF_001723915.1 Gavialis gangeticus | reverse complement strand
TGTAATGTGACTGTAAATATAGCAAAGGGAAGGAAGCCCTGCATTTCAGTCATTGTCCAAATGCAATAAGTGAAGGAGTGGAGTGTAAATAGTATTATTTGTGGTCTAGAAGGGATATATTGTGATATAGTAATTGGTGACTGCTGGGTGCAAACAGATTATAAGTGAATAGGCAGAGGACAGGCCAGAGAGTTAAGGCTGTTTTTGAAAACTTGACTCAAACTGTGTTTTCAAAGGGCATTTTGCTGTATTCCATTTTGCTAATGCTGAGTGAGCAAAAAGTCAAAGGCCAAAAATCCTAAGAGAAGGGTATGGGCAGGAACATAACTTGACCAGGGCAGCAGCCCCAGGCACTGCCTTTAAGGTGGAGGCATGCAAAATTAGCTGCCACTGCAGCAGCCAGCCAGGCTGCCATCAGAGCTGTGCAATACCATCAGAATTTCCATGCCCCAGGCACTGCATCTGCTCTGGGCATGGAACTGCCCTGCTATGCTTCTGAGTCCAGGCTGGGTATGTTTACCCTGCCTCAGCTCAAAAAATGAAGCTGCTTCTTGGCAACCCAAGAGTAGCAGGAGCATAACTAGAGTCTTCTAGCTAAAAACGGGAGACTTAACAGGTCTTTCTAGTGCAAACCTGCCCTCACAGAGCTTACAACCTAACTGAAGACAAAATTCAGCAACATAATGTAACAAAGGACTGGAGACAGAAGAAGGATGGAGGGGCAGGGGCACAATGGTGACTGAACAGATAGGTATAGTTACATGGGTTCACTGCAGGATGTTTCTGAAACATTTAAATGCTTTTTCCAAAGCAATTTTCTCTTTAGAAACAAAGTATTGTTGGAACACACAAATATTTAACAGTTCTTAATGATGTCTCAAGCATTCCCCTGCAGAGTTTGCTTTGATTAAGCATTTCCTCAGAGTGTTTTCAATCCTACATCTGAAACACTGAGCAAATGAATAAGAGTGAAAAACAGTAGCTGATGCATTAAATTTATTGTCAAATTTAGCAAAATGCAAAACCCAACAAGTGGTAAAACACATTGTTTTCTTAAAAGAAAAAATACACATCTAATTGTGATACCTTGTATGGTTTTTAACAGGAGCGAGCAATTATTTTGGGAAGAGGGCCGCTTACTGAGTTACGGCAAACCATCAAGGGCCGCATGACAGGCAGCACTGGGCAGATTAATATGAATTTTATAAATTTTTTATGGGCCCCACAGGCTGGATATAATGGCCTGGCGGGCCACATCTGGCCCCAGGCCACATTTTGCCCACCCCTGGTTTTTAACCTGATAATGTTCTTTTAAGAAGATGTATTCAAGGATTCAGAGATTTTTAAGGCCTAGCAGAAGCTAGCATATGGTATTCAGAGGAAGAATTTCACCTAGCAATTCCTTCTCTCAGGGAAGCCCAAAACTTACGGTTCAGAAAGCAAATAGCTTATAGAAAAATATGACAAAGCTGAAAGAAAATGATGGCATTCATCCACAATACCCATTACTGCCATTGTAGACATTTTTCTGTTTTAAAAATTGTGCATCTCAGACTTCATGATCTCCATTTTGTTTGAGCTGGGGGAAAGGATGCAAGCAAGAGGAAGGGAACCACAACTACACACAAAATTCTTTGCTCCCAATACCTATTTGCTCACATGCATTACTGTCAGAGATCTAATTTGTGCAAATAAGGCAAGCAGAACTGGCCTTAATACTTCATTTCAGGATAAAATAGGACAGATGAACAATGAAGCAAGCCTTGGGCTAAATCAGAAAAATAAGCACATTGAAAAACTAATGCACTGAACATATTTGAAAATGTTTCCATATACATATGTGCCTTCCAGTCACTATCATCATCTCTCCAACACCCAGCATAAACACAAAAATATGGGGCAAATGCACAGTAAAAATAATGAATGCTGTATGTCTGGATTGGCAGGCGTTCTTTTCTTAATTCTATGTAGTTTGAAGGTTTAAGCTATTTAAAAGCAATATATACTGTTTTTAACAACTTGGGATTTGGCATTATATTTCTATTAAACATTACTTTTAAATAAAAAGAGCACAAACACATTTTTACTCCTGCTTATTTCTATGATTCATAGAAGGGCAGAACAATTTAAGTGATTGCAGGTAATTCTGAAATGACCACAAATGCCTGAAATTACTGTGCTCAATGCAGTTATTTTGCTATTCAGGTTGAAATGAACTGAATATGTATCCAAATATGGCACATTCCCACTGTACCTGTAGATGACTCTGTTGACACTGCAGGCAGTTCTTTTTAACCATACTGAACAAGCCACTTTTAACTGCTTATTGCATGCTTCTGTTCAGATTCCAGGGTCAGAGGTTGGTTCCTGTTGGACTCCTATCTACCCACATTTTTCCTTACTGTAACCTATCTGCTTTCCATATGGCTGGGTACTGAGTATATGAAGAACAGGCCTGCCTTCTCACTCCGGGGACATCTCCTGATATATAACCTTGGAATCACACTACTTTCTTTATACATGCTCATAGAGGTAAGTTTAACTAAACGTACTGCAGCTAAGAAGGGCAAGCAGCAAGTGATTTTTAACCACAGGAATGTTTATCATCCCCATCTCCAAAGTAAGTTGGACTTATGATTTTAGGTCCATTTCAGCTAAAGCAACATTTGACAACGTGCATTCAATTTTCAGGGACTGTGCATTTCAAACATGCCTGCGCCTCCTTAATTCATCATCCTTCATAAACATCAATTTCTTTTTGAAAGCATAAATATCTGGGGAGTGACTCGTCTTTGTAGGTATACACCACTGTTGTACAAACAAAGAGATGTATGCATGAGTATGCACTAATTATTCATCGTTTGCTATTCATTGTCATCCATTTCCTCCCCTGTCTACAATCTACATTTTTGTCACCTAATCAAGTGGCAAAAACAAAACAAAAGTACACAGGTGACTGATCAAATGCCTAAGAAGTTCAGCCAAAAGCAAGCCATTTGGGAAGCCAAAGGCTGAACTTAGGATCGTAGAAAAATAGGGATGGAAGGCACAGTGGTAGGCCAGCAGTGGGTGTCCACTGTGCTCGACCACCTACCAAGCTCCGAGTGCCACGGGTGCCTCATGTCTGGCCAACCTCCTTCCTAGAGCACACCTGCAAGCCTGGGGACGCTGCTGCCACCACCTGGGGTCTGGACCATTTCTGGGCCCTCTGCTCCCTGGAGTACACAAGCCTCATAGTCCTTGAGGGTGCTTGGCCCACTGCAAGAACTTGGGGTATTCCTTTAGCCTGAAGCACAAAAAGTAGCCTCAACTGGTCATGTGAGCCAAGGGAATAAAAAAAAACAAGGAATGCCTGAACCGTCTCCCAATGAGTCCACCACACTTAGTACAGAGGAGACCTTTACTGGTTACAGAGAGTAGGCTTGGAAAGGGTACAGGTTAGAGAAATATCAAAGAATAACCTTAGAGCAAACAGTATCATCTAAGTAGCTGTTTGATATGTATCTACATTACAGCAAGCTATATCTAATATTATAAAAGCCCAAGTCTGTAGCCAATCAAAGTGCTCCAAGCATGGGGGAGTGCTTCCATGATTCTGAAGCCACACTGAGTACTAGACAGGGGGTGGGGGAGGCTCCCCCACCCTGCTCCCTGCAAGAGCAAGAACAGCAGCAGTATGGGGTGTTCAGTTGTGGTACACCATCCCAGACCACCTTTCTCCTCCCCTGGCCCCCATTATTCTTGATGGGCAATTGGCTACTATCTAGATAAATTCCAAGTAGTTTACTCAGTTCAGCATCCTCAGCATCCTGAGAGAAGGGGAGTTGCAGATGTTCCAGTTGCTGTACAGGACCCGTTCATGTCCTGTAATCTGTTTTCATTCCAATTCTTTTAGCAATTTATACCATGAAACTTCCTAGGTAGTCATGGCTCCATTCTCAACTGTTTCTGTCAGTTTAATGAACTAAGATCTCAACTCCATTACCAAACACCTCCCCTGGCTTGCTCCAGCGTGCACCCAATAAGAAGCTTTATTTCGAGGAGTCTATCCTCCTTTACAGGTTAGAGCATGTGTGATGGAGATGCAATGGCAACAGCAGCCTACTAGTCCCAGCAGCAAAAAATGCTTCTCCCAGAGCTAATCTCTAAGGTAGTAAATAGAACCAGGGGCAGAGACCTGAAAAAAAGACTGCTATTACAATTTCGGAATGACATTTACTTGCTCTTGATGTTAATGTCCTTATAAAACACACCTTCCATGTTCGCTTGATAAATAACTCAAATGTATGAGAAAGCCTGGCTGTTGACACTGGAGGTTCACAATGGCACTCAGCCCTGGCATTCCATGCCCCCTGGTGCTACACAGGGCACTAGCAAGCTACAGGAGAAAAACAAGCACTCGTTGTTCTGTCAGCAAAACATTGCTTTGCTCAAAGTCAAATAGGACCTCATCAAGCTCCCAGCTTTAGGCAAATTTCTTCAGAATTTAAAAAACAAACAACAACAGACACTTTGGCTAGTCAAAATGGGCTAATTTCTGGCTTGCACACAAGCGACACAGAGGGCCTTGTGATATTCATGGTAGCTTCAGTACAAGCACAGTTCCTCCTTGGTTTGTCCCTATACACTAAAATACCCTGTGGTCTTTGATTAAAACAAATGCTTAGTAGGTTTAACATGGCAGAGGCATACAGGGGGTTGTCGGAAGATTAATCAGGTTCAGGGAAAACAGGACAAGCTACACAGACATGCATGGTGTTTTTCAGGGTCTTTCTGTGATGGCCCTGGCTTCTTTTTGAAGCTCATTTTGCTGTACATACTATGCTGATTCATGTGTGGCCTTTTGGTTGGTTAATCAGGCTTTGCTTCTGTGGTTTGTAGCCCATTGCCTTGCATCCCTAAGTTCACACAAGATTCTAGTTTATTTACTAATGATAAGAAACACAGCTCTTAGTGCCAACTTCTGCATCTGTTATGAATCTGTGTGGGGGCACTCATTTTATCGCTATTTCTGGTAGTTCACCACATTTATTTACCAATAAATCTGCCATTTAGAACCTCTCCTCATGCTGTGTGGCCTCCTCTTTCATGTCAGCAAATTAAAAATGTCTGCATAATCTTTTTGCACAGCTCCCTTTGACTGCATTTCCTCATTGGGAATAAGATGGACGCTGGAGCTTGTGTACCTTCCTGTTTAGATTAATAGATTCATAGATGTTTGTATTGGAAGGGACCTCAGTAGATCATCCAGTCTGACCCCCTCCCCTGGCCAGGAAAGAGCACTGGGGTTAGATGACCGCAGCCAAGTGCATGTCTAGCCTCCTCTTAAAGACCCCAAAGATAGGGGAAGAGCACTACCTCCCTTGGAAGCTCATTCCAGATTCTGGCAACCCTCACCGTAAAGAAGCTCTTCCTAATGTCTAACCTAAATCTGCTCTCCGTCAGTTTCATAGCTAGTAGGGTCGGAAGGGACCTGAACAGATCTTCAAGTTCAACCCCCTGCCATGGCAGCAAAAAAGTACTGGGGTCATATGACCCCAGCAAGGTGTTCGTCTAGCCTCCTCTTAAAGACCCCCAGGATAGGAGCCAGCACCACTTCTCTTGGAAGTTGGTTCCAGATCCTAGCCGCCCCGACCGTGAAGTAGCGCCTCCTGATGTCTAATCTGACTCTATCCTCTGCCATCTTGTGACCGTTATTCCTGGTCAGTCCTGGTAGTGCTCGGGGAAGCAGGGACTCCCCCAATGCCTGCTGGTCCCCTCTGACTAGTTTGTAAACAGCCACTAGATCCCCCCTCAGCCTTCTCTTGTGGAGGCTGAACAGGTTCAGGTCCCATAGCCTCTCCTCCAGGGGGCCTGCCCTGCTGTCCCTTGATCATGCGGGTGGCCCTCCTCTGGACCTTCTCCATGTTGTCCACATCCCCCTTAAAGTGTGGCGCCCAGAACTGGATGCAGTACTCCAGCTGCAGCCTAACCAGTGCCACATAGAGGGGGAGGATCACCTCCTTGGACCTGCTCGAGATGCATCTGTGGATGCACGACAAGGTGC
>NW_017728992.1:54234407-54235936 GCF_001723915.1 Gavialis gangeticus | reverse complement strand
TCACATCCCTCCAGGTCAAAAAAGACCCATCCACACAACTCTCTGGGTGCGGCCCTCCAGCCAGTTGGCGACCCATTTGGCTGTGTAGGTGTTGACACCACAGTCCTCTAGTTTTTTAAATGAGAACCGGGTGAGAGACAGTGTTGAAGGCCTTCCAAAAGTCCAGAAAGACTGTATCCACTGCTACCCCTACATCTAAGGATTTTGTGACCTGGTCATAGAAGGCCACCAGGTTGGTCTGACAGGACCTGCCTCTAATGAACCTGTGTTGGTTGCCCCTAGGCATAACCTCCCCTGCTGGCCCCTCGTGGACATGCGCCAGAATAATTCTCTCAAAAAGCTTACCCAGGATCGAGGTAAGACTAACTGGCCTATAGTTTCCTGGGTCTTCCTTCCTCCCTTTTTTGATGATGGGAAGCACCTTGGCCCTCTTCCAGCCCTCTAGCACCACACCAAAGCACCACGAGTGCTCATAAAGCCATGCTGGGGTCCTGCAATGACCTCAGCTAGTTTGTGGCCATTGTTCCTAGCTACTCCGAGAGGTGCCCTGGTAAACAGAGCAACTCCTATTCCTTGCTGCCTCTCCCCCTGATTATTTTGTAGGCAGCCATAAGATCACCTCTCAGCCTTCTCTTGCAGAGGCTGAAGAGATCCATGTCCATCTCTCTCTCTCTCCTCATAGGGCTTTTCCTGCAGGCCCCTAACCATATGAGTGGCCCTCCTCTGAACCCTCGAGGTTGTCCACATCCCTCTTGAAGTACGGCGCCCAAAACGGGACGCAGTACTCCAACTGTGGCCTGACCAATGCTGCATAGAGGGGAAGTATCACCTTCCTGGACCTGTTCATCGTGCACCTGCTAATGCATGATAAAATGTGGTTAGCTTTACTGATCACTTTGTCACATTGACAACTCACGTTCATCTGGGGGTCAATTACGACTCCAAGATCCCCTGCTGCTGAGATGGTCCTCCCCCAGCCTGCAAGTGTGTTGGTGATTCCTTCTCCCTAGGTGCAGCACGTTGCACTTGTTTTTGTTAAACTGCATCCTATTCTGTTCTGCCCACTTTTCCAACCTGTCTTGATCCACCTGGATTTCTTCCCTACAGTCTAGCATGTTAACTTTACCCCATAATTTGGTATCACCCATGAATTTGAACAGAGTGTTCTCCATGCCCTCATCCAAGTCACTGATGAAGACATTGAACAACGCAGGTCCAAGGACTGAGCCTTATGGGACTCCACTAGCTTGAAGATTACTATGGCAGTGCAAGGAGAACAGAATTCTTTTTGAGTAGTGAACAACATTAAATGGAGTAGTATGCCACACAACAAGAATGTTACAAAAGATTATACATTTATAAGTGTCATTCCATTCTTTAGCATGAGTGACTGGAGCCTCCTGAATCTGGCGGGGCACCCACAGAAGCCATCAACCCTGCCAGGGGGGCACCAGCCCTACCGACAGCATCAATGTTGGCCACCGGGGGGGGGGGGGGGGAGGGCACGTGGCCCCCCACCCACTGCCCTC
>NW_017728992.1:54229354-54234316 GCF_001723915.1 Gavialis gangeticus | reverse complement strand
TGTCCCGGGGGGGGGGGGGGCGGGAGAGCACGTGCACCCCCTACCAGTTGCCTACATTCTTTAGATCTCTCACTTGCCTGTCCTCTCTATCTGCAGTCTGTGGGTTATAAATTCTTCAAAGCAGAATTTACCTGTTTTTTGAGGCTTCCACTGAACTAATTTCTTGTGCTAATGAGTTCCACCCATCAGTGAATACACCATAGGATCAAATCTCTAATTAGAGAAATCCATAAATGTCAGTCTTAGTTTCTCTGTCCAATCTTTTTAATTAATCAAGCTCCCTGCATGTTTAAAAGCCACACGCTGCTTCCACATGATTTTCAAAGGTAAGTAAATACCATGGAGAGTGCCTAAAGTAATTCAACCCAGAGGTAATGTGGACATGTATAAAACTCTGGAAAGATTCATGTTTGGGAGTGGAAAAACCCCCTTGTTACAAATCTCCTAGTAAGTAATGATAGGAGAGATTGGGGGTGGGGAAGGTTACTGAAAAAACCACGCAGGATTCTAGGTGACTGGAGATCAAAACAGAACCCTCAGCTGAGAACTGACCAGGGTAAGGCTGGACTCTCTCAACACTAGGGCCAGCTGTGATCTCTACCAGGTCCTTGAGTGGCTCCCGCTGCAGCAGTAAGCATTAGCTCTCTTTTATTTAGATTAAAAATCATCCAGCATGCTGTCATTCCAAGCCCCCCTCTATTGTTTATGTCTTGCAAAAACCAGGACACAACCCTATCTGGAGCAAATTAAAAGGACCTGTCATGCAAAGATGCGTCTCATCATTGTAGAGTTGACATTTCAACTCAGGCTGCCTGACTATTACCCTCTGTGCCTTCTTGTTCTTATTACACATCAGTGATAGGTGAGGATGTTAAAACACGATGGAAGGGCTGATGCAGTGGCACACCACACAAGAATTTAAGGTTCAGAGTACTGGCCGACGTTGATTCTTTGGATCTATTGGAAGCGGTAGGGAGAACCAAACCATATGAACAAATCTGTCAAGTATGCCATATCTAGAGCTTCTCCTTTGCTAATTCATTGTGAGAGTTTAAAATTCTAATTGCTTGCTTTAGAATCCTGTTGTTGTAAATTTTGCAACCAGAAAGACTTAGTAACAGAAGGCCACACTATCACTCATGCTGTTGCATCTTTCCTGAGAAGTCAGGACAGAGCATATTTTAAATACAGCCAATTGTGTAGAGGGAAAATTTGCAAGATTTTAAAGTAAAGTAAAGCACCACCCCAAAGGTCCTTCTGATTTCTGATCTGTCAACCTGTGCCCCCAGATCTCTGAGGAAGAACACCTGACCCTTTTAAATGAGGGTGACCTTTGCATTACTACTGAGGCCATCTCTCCTTCCAGTGACAGTTGTGGGCTGTAGAGGAAAGAAAAGTGTAGGTCCTATCCTCACAAACAGAAATAACTCTCTGCCTGTGCTATGCATAGGAAACTAAGCTTACAAGTTGTTGAGAGCCACTAACTGCAGTAGTAGGACCAGGCCTTTCCTGATCCCAAGAAAGGGACCAAGCTTTATGGAAGAGTCTTACAAAATGTAATAGGAATGAAAGCTATGGGTTTGTACAGAAAATATTTCAAAGTCATATGTTTTGATAGTATTAGGGTGACGGTGTAGCTGTGATGGTCCATGCAATATGCAAGAGGCAAGGACTTTTGTGGTTAATATCTTTTACTGGACCAACCACATAGTTGGGATAGACTTACCCAAAAGCTCATCTAAATCTATCCCAACCATACATTTGGTTCAGTAAAAGATAATCACTAATTACCCATAAAACTCCTTGCCTCTTTCAAAGTCTTACAGAATTTAATACAGGATGATGGCTGTCTAAAAGGCATGAGATTTTCAGCAGTGCTGAGTACCTATCACTTCTCTTGACTTTAGTTAGGGCTGTAGTAATAGGACATCTCTACAAGTCAGTCCCTAGGTGATTTGTTGAACTTTATAAGGCGGTTCAGTCTTAAATCAAATCAACAGGATGGCTTTTTTTAAAATCCTATAAAAAGGTTGACTTATTCCAGTAAATGTTACAAGACTGGTCTCACTCCAGCAAATGGGGTGAATAAGGACTGAAATCCAAATTGCGTATCTGAGGCCAAGTGCACACAGCTGGTTGGGGTCACTAAAAGCGCAGTTTCTAAGAATTTCTCATTGTTGGCCTAGTGAAATCCTAGCTTGATCAAACCTGTGACAGGAAGAGGAACAAGGGAAATGAAGAGAGAACCCAGAGCACGAACAGCACATACCCCCAGCGGCTGGTGGGGGGCACAGCGGCAGTGGGAGCATGGCAGAGGTAAGCGGGGGAGCCCCCGCAGATGCCACTGGTGCTGTTGGTGGTGGGGATGGCTGGCAAGTGCCAACCAAAGGTTGGTAACCACCTGCAGCCACCGCTAGTGGTGTCAGTGACTACCCTGAGCAGGGATAGCAGACCACCCACAGATGCCACCATGTGCATCCCCTACACCTTGCTAGTGATCCAGAGTAAGCAAATCAAGAGCAATTTGTTATAAGGGGAATGAGGGGGGATAAAAATCTACCACCTGTACTTCACCCTCAGTGAAATGTCACTGAATTCAGAATGCAAGAGAGCTAAATGGAAAGGACCAAGGTAGTAATCTTTCTAAGCAAGCAAGAACTTATTTGGATCCTGTTAGAATCACCACTGAAGATGTGCCTTGATCTTAGAATCTGTCTGGAGATGTCAGTAATAGACTTTGCTGTTCTGAGCAGCAATCGAATGTGCTGTCCTTATTTCCCACATATAGTTCTGATGTCTTTCTGCTGACTATTTGGGCTTAGTATTGACCTACAACATGCATTTATTTATCTCTTACTTCAACAGAAGCAGTGTTTGGGGCTAGCTCCATGCTCTGGTATGCCTGCCCAACTCTTGTCGACTTGAAGGGCATTGTACTGAATATCCAAGGACAAGGTTTAAAAGTTCAGCATTAAATAAATTGCAGTTTGCTTTGGCAATGCAGCGCTGCTGCAGCCTTATTACTACTACATTTGGAAACGATATTTAGTCAGAATAGCAGATTTTGTAATACAGGGACTTAGAATGTATATTGGTAATTTACATCTTCCAAGCATTTTGCAAACATTAGCAAACTAATCCTCCTAAAACTGGTGATGAATTTTCCTGGGAAGTATTTTTTCCATCTGAAAATAATGTTTTGTGGAAACAAATTTTTCATAGAAATGTATCAGTTTTGGCAATATTTGCTGGGAAGGAATTCTACATCCATGCTGGAATTTTTGGCCTCAAAGTCAATGAGAGCACACATCGTTGCCTGCCTAGAACAAGCAGCAGTGCAGTGGTTAGGACACTCAGCTGGCACAGGGAAGGCCCATCTCTAAGCCTCTGCTTTGCCCGATTTAGACCAGAGATTTGACCCTCACCCGAGGCGAGTGCTCTAACCCCTGTACTATAGAAACTGGAACCTCTGTCCAAATGAATATTTAATTATCTGTACTCTGACTGTTCAAACAGGACAGACAAAAAGCTCTATCAAGGAATTGCCAATAATAGCCTGGTAGTTATAGCTTGCTCACTTGCTTCTCTCCGACCCCGATGCATTTTCATGAAAGCCTTGTTTTTCTCATCGCAGCGGGGAGCAGGAACCGTTCTTAAAATTGCAAAACGTAGGGTGGGCTGGGAAAAGCATTTCCTGCCCAGCCCCAGCATTAACTTATTTAATATTTGGGGAAACAGAGACACAGAGAGGATAAATAACATGTCAAAGCTAATCACTGAATAGCCATGCTGGGGTAAGAATTCAAAAATCCCGTGTCCCAAATCCCAGATAGAACCAACTAGCCCACGACTCCTCCCAGGTTTACATCTTCCTTGCTATGGCTCTCTTGAGATCTCTGGGTCACAAAAGCAACAATTGGTAATTGCAGATATCTGAGAGAGAATGCAGTCTATCTGAAGCCTTGGATTATACTGCGATTCTAAAGACAGGCAGCCTACATAGCAAGCTGCTTTTCCACACAGACACCACCATGCAAATTTTCAGGGATTTTCCTGGGTGTTTCACAAGTAAAATTTACTACCTAGAAAGTCCAAGCAAGACCTCTAAACTACGTGTAATAAATTCTAAGTCATACAAAAGAATGGGTCCAGGAAGAATACAAAAAAAGAGGAGGATTTCTTGTGATGGTTTTGTTGGTCCAATAAAAGCTATGGGAACGACAAATCTCCACATACCTGCTAAAAAGGCATTTTAAAACCAGCTTCCCTATTGTGACCCCAGTGTCTCAGTCTTGACTTGTCAAGATGCCCTTCTAAGGTATTGTCATCTATAACATCTTTGGTTTTACCTGTTCTGGGGCAGGGCAAGTAGGCTACTGTTCTCAAATGTGTTCTCATTTGGGAAGCCAGAAACAGCATATATGGAGCTCTTCCATAACTGAACTGAATGACTGTTCAAGAACAGAATCCAATGGAAAAAACAACAGCCATTAAAAAAAGCCCAACAAAACACAACAGAAAACCTACTGATATTATGCTAGTAATTCAGTAATTAAGGTGCGATTTTTCTTCTACTAATCCAGTATTATGGAAAATGCATGAGAAAAGTTAGTTATAACCCCATCAAGGGGATCTAATTAGGAGGTTGGCATGTTAAAAGCCAATAAGGATTGTTGCTTATTCTAGTATTCAATTAATCGACCCTTTTCAGCACCCATCTCAGCAGAGATTTTATACCGACAGCACTAACTTCGAAATAGAGCAACAAGGTTTTAAGCAGGCAAAAGTATGCTTTTTGCAACAAAGCTGTTATTATGAGCTCCCTGCCTCTTTATTCTCAAGTAGCTGAGCAAAGGTCATATACTTGTGGTACAATGGGAGCCTGTTAATACGAACATCTGAGCCACAGTGAAAAATGAAAATGCTACCAATTAGCAGAATGTTGCTGCCAAGCAGATTTCT
>NW_017728992.1:54221778-54224354 GCF_001723915.1 Gavialis gangeticus | reverse complement strand
CATTGGTCTCTCTTCCTTGTTTTTTATTTTTATTTTTATATCAGGGTTCTGCTGAGGGGATCAGTCTGATCATCAGCATGCTGTTCCAGCACTTCTAAAAGTGGTTTGGTTTCCGTTTCCTGCTGATGTAGGAAAGAAAAGCTTCCTTTGGAAAGCAGAATCCAGTTTGGGGGGAATTCTGTTAAGGTGTCATCCTGTTCTCTCCATACTGTGCCTCTGTCTAGACCTCATCTTTCTTTCTTGCCAACTCCTTTCGTTGCCTCTTTATATCAGAGGCAAAGGTACAAATATGGGGAACGTGTTGTCTTGCCCTTTGATGAACCACTGCTGGAAATCCCCTCCTGCCAGCATCAGTTCATACTCTTACTCAGCACTAATCGGAGAACCTCCTCCTGTGAATCACAGCACTCAGCTGGCAGTCTGACTTAATAAAGAGGCCAGTGCTGCACCACCAGTGGCAACAGCAACTGTGCAAAGAAAAGGCGGAGGCCAGTGAACCCTCCAGAACGGGATCCTGGGATCAGAAAAAGAGATCTCAGACTTCCCTTATTTTCTTTCAGCTCCTACTCTAGGGTCACCTGCTGTTCCTGTCTTCTCCCTTCCTCTCTCCCTTTGTTGTTGACTACTCTGCTGTATTCTGAGATCTGAATCTAATTTCCCACCATACCCTGTTGCTGGGTGACCTGCCCTGCTCACCCTGTTTTAGCCATGCCAGTGACTCAAGTCTATCTTTTCATTGCCACGGTTTGTTGTTTGTTTTGTTTTTTAAGTCCAACCTCCATCTACTCTGCTATACCTGATCCTGGATATTCAATCCCCACTCAGCTTTGACACAGTGAAAATTGACCTTCTCATCTCTTCTCCCTTTCTTTACCACCATCTTCCTGGTCACACAGATTACTACCATATTTTCTCATATACCATATGCACCTTTCCCCAAAAAATCAGCTGCTGAAAATTGGGGTGCGTGCCTCAAGCAAGGAAAGACTGCTGAACTCCACATGCTCACTGCACTGCCCCCAGTCCAGCATCCACAGGATTACTTCCCCTCACCCCCATTTTACTTAGTTAAGGGGACACTGTCAAGATGCTGCTGGACAGATGCTGTGCTGCTGCAGATTCTGCTTCTGAGTCTGTACTGCGGTCTGCAGCAGCAAAGCATCCACCAGTAGCTTGAGTGTCCCTTTAACTAAGTGAAACCCAGGGAAGGGAAAATAACCCTGTGTATACCAGATGGCAGCAGTGCAGTGAGCACACAGCTGCTGGCTCTGGACAATAGGAGCCCTGTATGCTCACTGCATATGGTTACTTTCCCTTTCTACCAGTTGCATAACTAGGAGCAGTGAAATGAGAAGGGCATCAACCCCATACACCAATTTGGAAGGGTGCTGGACTGGCATTCCCTGGGGTGCCCATGCCAGGGGAAGGGGGGAGGGTTGCTGCAGAGCTGTGTGTAAGGAGCCCACACCAGAATGGGCAGTGCCAGGAGCCAGTTTCCCAGGCACAGCAGCCTGAGCCCAAGCAGTCACCAGAAAGCAGGGAGCCTGGGCCAGGGCAGATAAGATTCTGCCCCCCTTCCCCTTTTTAAGGTGTTATGTACTTTGTAACTTGAATACCAGTATTTGCAAGGAAAAGTCTTTGTTTTCCCTTCATTCTGCCTTCTGAAAACAGGTGCATGTCTTATTTAGGGAGGGGGGATTATGTGAGTAAATACAGTACCTCACTGTCATTTCTCTGCATCTCCAGTATCACCAAATCCTGATGATATTTCCCTCCACAGTATATATAACCTAAAGGAGTTTCAGCACTTTTGCTCCTGCAGCTAGGAAACTTCTCTCCCAAGCCTTGGTTATCTCCTGCCTTGACAGATTTAAGGTTCTTGCCAAAATCTTCCATCTCTGTGACTGCTCAGCCCATTTCTCAGACACTGTCCAACTGAGTGTGGGTAGATAATGAAGGATATCCTGACCCTGACACTAGCAGGCTCTTTGCTAGAGGACCTATTGCTGAGCGCTAAAGCTGGGCCCTCAGAGGCTGATCAGGTCATTTCTGTAGCACTCTTGCACACTACCATTGGATTCACGTGTTTGGGATACAAATCTATGGCAAAGTGCAATGCAATACAGCCATACCTGGGCTAACTTAGGTACCAAGAGCAATGCGGACTCACTACCACAGTTCTCTGCACAAACACAGCCCTAATGAGCCTGGACAAAGTGGCCGACTAAAACAGCTACACTACTTCTAGTAGCAAAGCTAGTTCATTCAGAGCTAGCTGAAGTACTTCTATATGGTACCGCACTGTGCCCTACAGGTCAGAGGCAGATTAAGATTTATTGAGGCCCTGGCCAAACACAAAATTGGGGGCTCCCTCTAGAGGTGCACCAATATATTGGTTGAATATCAGATCGGCACTCATGAAAATTAACATTATTGGCCATTGGCTTTTTTTGGCTGGCATAGCCAATTAATGTCACTGATAAATGCCCCATGCTTACAGCCAGGCAACTTGGAGAGCAGCGCCCTGCCAGTAAGTCTTTGATGGGGAAAGGGTGTGGGGGAGAGAAGGGGGGGGG
>NW_017728992.1:54219622-54221767 GCF_001723915.1 Gavialis gangeticus | reverse complement strand
TTTTTTTTTTTTTTTTTTTTTTTGGGGGGGGGGGGGGCAGGGGGTAAAAGCTACAGGGTAAAGAGAAAAAAAAACCTTTCCTTTCCAAAGTGACCCATTCACCCAATTCACATCAAGTAATAGGACATCAGTACTATATATTTTTTTGTAAAATGTCAGACTGCCAGGGAAGCAGGGAAGCCGATTTTTCTTTGTTGGAATAGAATTGTGGAAGAATAGAAGCATGGAGACACTGCACTCTAATGACCGCTGTTTCTCTGTGGCCCAGCAGGCAGAAGGAGCAGAGTCCATTGTTAACTTTCTCACAGCTGCCAAGGAATTTGCAGTAGCTACTGGCTGAGCATTGTAGCTTGTGCCCGAAGCAGCAACTGAGTTGGCTTAGGGCAAGTGAGCTGCTGTATACAGTCTGTAGTATTTTGTTGCTGTTTGTGGTGTGGTATGGAGTGGAAACACTTTATTATTTATAGGCACTGATATAAAGAACTATTTACAGTGAAGAAATAAGTCTTTCTACTGCTCTTGCAAGGATCTAGGGCCTAGCCTTGTTGCTGTCCTGCCATGCTAGGAGATTTCTACTGCATCACCGAGACTTCCTAAACCACACTTTCTGAACACTGTGCTGCACAACTGGTCATATTCCTGGAAAGATCTTTTCCTACCTTTTGCCTTTCCAAAATAAAAGATGCATGTCTTATTGGGAGAGGGGAGGTGTGAGAAGATACAGTAAGAACAGATGACCTGTGCTGCATATAGAGGGTTTTATGATAGGAGGACAGGAGTCACAACACCCAGGTCCTAGTACTCCCAGGTCTGCTACCAGCTAACTTTCTCTCCATTGGTAAGGCACTTCATTTCCATGTACTTCAGTATCTCCTTAAACAATATAAATATTAAAGAGCACCTAGGACCACTGCTAGAAGTCCTGGCTCTCAATGGCAGGTTCCCCCCTCACCAAACTCACTACTCAGATGTTTGAAGAGGCACTCCATGAGGTACCTTAAAGGGAGGTCAAACTTTAAAATGCTCATACAGCAGGATAACAATCCATAGCTATGGACAATTTATCTCTGTTCCCCGAAGGAAACTAAACAGCACATAGACTCCATAAAAGAGAGAATGAAAAGGTCCTCATCACTGCACAAAAGTTGACATGAAAGAGCTTCTAACCAAGATCAAGAAGGAATTTGCCAGATATTTAAAAAAAGAAATCCTCAAACCTCTAGCTGATCTAGATAAGAGGATCAGCGCTAATGCCTTTGGAGCAGAGATGCCAATGCTACACTGAACCTGAAGACCAGAATCAAGTAGCTGGAGAGACAAAAGCTAAATGCAATAAAAAAATCCCTATTAACATAGAAAACTGTGAAAGAAGTATCTGTTAAGAAATGAAAGGAGACTCCAAGAGCATGGGTCATGGTAAGGTTTACAGTACTCATTTCAGAATACCATTGGAGGGGGTTAGAATCTGAGTGTAGCAGATATATCACTATGAAACAAAACCCAAAGCCTTTTCCCCACCTCTGCTCACCCAGTGATGATAAAATGGCCATTCTCAACATCAACCAGGGACTGTATCACCTATGGGTCACTTTTTCAAAGACTTTCTGCAGGGGGCTAGAAACTTTTATTTAAAAAAAATTAAGCTGAAAAAGGTCTCATGATTTCTTGAAGAGGTCATTATAAGCTTCATTAAAGCTTTAAGAAAAAGCAAATGAACAAAAGTCTGGGAGACTTGGCAATATCATTTTCTTCCAGTTTCATTAATAATATTAACAGTTGCTTTTAGCTAACCTGCTTACACAGCTGAAGACGCAAGTTGCTGAAATTTGAAAAGTGACATTGAAAAATACGTGGCCACATATTATTCCAAATGCTTTGTTCAGAGGAGATGCTGCTACTCCAGTGCTTCACCACCTGTACTGGTTGCCAATCAAGGGCAAAATGAATAAGTTTTGCATAGGATGCCTCAGATAACAGGGCACCATGTAATGAGCTAATCTAAAAGAGTCAATCAATGAGACCCACTTTCTCGCAGGGAAAAAAAAAAAAAAAAAAGATGACCCAGAAGTCCTAGAATAGGATTATGTGCTGCCCTTTGCTTTGCTGTGGGTTTTTTTCTTTGCAAAACAACAGGAAAGATGCTGA
>NW_017728992.1:54209298-54214622 GCF_001723915.1 Gavialis gangeticus | reverse complement strand
ACCCCCTTTTCCCCAGGGAAAAAAAAAAAAAAAAAAAAGATGACCCAGAAGTCCTAGAATAGGATTATGTGCTGCCCTTTGCTTTGCTGTGGGTTTTTTTCTTTGCAAAACAACAGGAAAGATGCTGAGGGAGCTTATGCAGAAAGGAAACTGGGCATTAGCCGCCTCCTCCCACCAAGTTATTACCTCAGTGCCAAATGCAGGACAGGAGCAGGACTCTACATGATCTGTTGCAGGCTATGAGTCTGGGAACAGCAATCCAGTGTAGACTGTTTCATATGTGCATATGACCAGTGTAGGCTGGTCATATGTGCATGGCAAGAGGAGTGACTGGGATAGCACTTTATATCCCACTATGTCCGACTGCTAGTGCAAGGAGACTCCTAGCTGCAGGGGTGCTCCATGCAACCCTGGGGTTGGAGAATCATGACAGCCACAAATCTCCCAGGTTCAGGGGTGCATGAAACCCTTGGGTCTATGGGACTGCAGCAGCTGTGATCTCCCAGGCTCACAGGTATGTGAAACCCCACCAGGGCTGTGGGTGCGATCAGGGCTGCCACAATTCTTCAGACCTGGAGGGTTTCACATACCTCTGAGTACAGGAGATTGCAGAACCTGCAGTCCTCCAGCCCTGGGGATTTCATGCACCCCCAGGGCAGCCATGAACAGCCAAGGCATCCATGGCCCCAGATGCTGGGACCCAGAGTTGGAAGCTGCTGGGGATGAGTCTCCTCAGTTGCAGGACTCCCAGCCCCAGCTGGGCACAGTACCACCTCTTACAGCTGGGAATACCCTGCTACACATGCAAATCAAAGCTCTGCAGCAACCAGCTCTAAAGTTAGCATGCATTTTCAAGGTCTAACTTTATAGCTGCTTGGAGCAAAATTTTGATGGTGTGATAACTACTAGGGCTGCGTGAATTTTGCCGCCTGTTAATTTCGACACTGTTCCGGCTCATTTCAAGCTCAAAACAGCGAAATTGAAATGAAATGAACGTCTTCGAAACAGACTCAAAACAGACCCAATCATAGGGCTGGGGAGGGGAACTGAGCAATGGGGCACCATCACTGTTTCGACAAAATGAAACGGAACAGCAGTTTTGAATCAGAACGAAATTTGAAATAAAATGCTGTTCTGTCAAAACCTCGAAGCGCAAGTCAAAATGGAACAGTGCCATTTTGCACTGGTCTCAAGGTAACTGCACAATTAACCAGGTAATTGCAGAAAAGCTGTAACATGTAGAGGGGACTTTACTTGATTTCTTGCATTAAAAGTCCTCTGCAGAACCTGTCACCCAAAAGGGTGAGGCCAGAAAAGGGGAGATATGAGAGGCAACCTAAGTGAAACTAATATATTTGCATCCTTTCCAAATAAAGTGCCCACCTATGCAATGCCAATAACAGTGGCAAATGAGAACTGTTAGGTGCACTGAAACTGAAAACTTCTAAGGGATTAGCAAATACATCAGGATATACATTCTTTTTTCCCTTCTTTCTGCATATTTAGAGAAACAAACTTCATCCCTTTTAGTATGACAAATATCTATGGCCATAAATAATCCATAAATAATCCTCTGCTGTACCACAAAGGAGCATGCTAGTGACAGAGATTGGGGAAGCAACAGTAACTAGACAGTCTTCCAGCCTATCATAGTGAAAGAGTTCAGGGATTTAAGACCATTCAGATTTCATTGGGTTCAGCTGTGCGCTCTGCTAGACGTCACTGAGAGCAGATTGGTCTTTATGTATATGGTCTAAAAAACCCAGTTGGAAGACCCCATGCAGATGTCTGCTACTGCTGTGATCACACAGCTTTGACACACAGCTTCTGTTCCTATTTCCTACATGTAGCTCAGCCCATGCACACTCACTCCTATGCAGGAGCCACATAAGGGGAAGAACTGAAAGCTTGCCACAGATTTATCTGACATACTACCATGCATTTTCCATTTTAATAAGTGAGGACTTCAAGCACAGTGGAAAAGACAGGGGCAAGGCTGGAACAGTGGTTCATGCCTGGCTATGCTTTATGGGAAAGCTGATACCAGTAGAGGAGCTCTGGCTCATCAGAGAAACCTCCTCTCGATGTACTTGTATCCCATCACAATACAGTGCTCAGTAGGGCTGCGTGAAGCTTTGGGTGGCGATACGATTTCAGAGGAGATTCGGCCCTATTTGGGGACGGAACCTCCAAATCTGAATCGAATCAGGGGACCAATTTAAAGGTCCGAATTGATTCAAAGCTCTCTGAATCTTCAGCAAAGATTTGGAGAGCTTTGGTGATTCAGACAGTCCCTGGTGGCTGCTGCAGGGGGCTGCAGCCACTCTGAGCTGGTAAGGACTAGGGGCGGGGGAGGGGACCATGGAGGGACCCCTGCCAGCCCCCCAACCCCACCATGGCTGCCCCCGCCCACCCCAGCTCAGAACTTTAAAAGAAAAGCCCCGGTGCTCACTGGGTGCTGCCAGGTGGGGGGCGATCCGCACTGCTCCACACTGCATGCAAGGCTCTGCATGAGCCCCCTCAATACCCTCCTGCTCCTCCAGAGCCCTCCCTCCTGCCTCAGGGGCTTGTGCAGAACCCCTCATGCAGTATCGGGCAATAGGGAATCGCCCCCCACCCAGCAGCACCTGCTGAGCTGGGGCTTTTTTCCCCCCCACCAATGCCAGGAGCTGGGGTGGGCAGAGCAGCCATTGCTGGGCTGGGAGAGGGACAGGAGATGGGCCTGGCCTGCCTGCTGCCGAATCAATTTGGGACAGTGATTCGAACCACCAAATCCAATCACTGCCCCCTGAATCGGCTGAAACCAAATCCGAAGCAAATACTAGCTGATTTGCACAGGCCTAGTGCTCAGCCATGGCATGCAGCTCCTGACTGGCTTTGTACCAGCTGCTTGATCATGCCCCCTTTTGAGGGTTTTTGTGGGCATTAAAGGGTTGGGGTTACAGCACAGAATGCACTGGAGATTACAGCACCCTGACCAGGGAACAGACTGTACTTGATGGCTGTTCCTAAACTCGCACCCACCAAACATCCCCCTTGACCATGTGGACCTGCGCTCCTGTCCACAACAGAGTGGAAAAAATCCCAACCAACCCAAAACATTGCCTTACTATGAAGCAAATTGTCAGTTTCTACAGTTTACAGCTAGCAGGTTCCTATTATGGCCTGAACTGTTAATTGCTTAGAATGGTCCAAGCTGCTACGCTACATCAGAGGCACCACATTTTCCCAGAGACCTACTAATTAGGTACGAGGTGGCATCCTGACATTTCATTGCTATATTGGTTTTGTAGCATTGCACTTTGACATGATGCTTGAACTCCTCAGCAGGATGCTACCACGAAATTAGTGTAGCTTTTTGCCTTTCTATTGAACATAATGTCAATCCTCTTCTGGCTCCTAAGGAGGACAGAAGCAAGTGTACACGTATAATATATAGTATAGAGGGAAAAATTGTTCTTTCCCCTCCTGTCCCTGCTGTTGGGTTTTTGGAGGAATAGGGGAGGATCTGGTTTTTCATTAGGTCCATTCAGCAGTGTTCATAATACTTTCTGAGTCACATAGACCAGCTCTCCTCATGCAGAAGCACTCTAACAAGAGCTACAGACTGAGAATCACATTGTAAGCACCAGATATTCAAAAGGCTGCAGGGTTCCAAGTCCAGCAAAATGAGAAAGGCATGTGTTGCATCTTTATGTATTTTCATCTTCACCTTGTAACCTTTCAATTCCAAAATATACCCTTACTCCTGATAAGTGTCATAGGAGTAGTTTATTTGCATTTATTTTCAGGATGAATCAGCAGTATACCATGCTTTTTTGACTAAAAATGCTGAGCAGAGAGGCAGAAGTGAACAAATACTTCTGTTTAGAAGAATAACTTCTCTATGTTTGTTTTTTTCCAGCTCATTCTTTCCACTTGGGAAGGAAGCTATAACTTACAATGTCAGAACCTTCACAGTGCAGGAGAAGCGGATGTCCGGGTGAGACATAAATCCAGCAACTAATGCAGTTCAGTAACTAATGCAGTGCTCGCTTCCTAGCACAAGCTTTTGGTGCATCATACAGAATTACTTAAATTTTTGGCATTTGTTTTAATGACCTTTCGTCTGTTTGTTACATCATGGGGTCCATCTGATCCATGTCATATCCATGTTGGGGGTCAGACCTGATGACCTGTTTAGGTCCCTTCTGCCCCTAGGCACTATGATATTGCTCCTTACTTCTTATTAAAAGAAAAAGGGGGGGGTGGGTTGTTGCGAAAAGGTTGGTAACAAAAGCCTTATAGCTAGTAATGGTGTCCCTGAGAATGTTGTGCCATTGTAATTTGAGAGAAAAAGGTATTGCATTTAATTCAAACAGAAATCATTTGATACAAACCCCAAGGAAACTGACTACACACATTTGGTGGGTTCAAACTAGAGACAGATCCAAAACCTGAACCTGGGGGAATGTTTAGATCTGAGTTTTGCACCATAGAGCTCATGCCTTGTGCCGACTCCTCTTGTACAATAAGGTCAGTGCAGGCTACATTCCTCTTGTTCCAGACTCTGTAAACTCAGACTTTCCAGGTGGTTCACCACTCTTCCCTTTCACCCCAAACTGGGATGCATTTCCCTTCCTAAGTGACATTTCTCCTTTCCCTCACTCCAGGAGACTACTTTAAAAAACAACAACAACCCAAAAACAAACTTTTCTCCCTCTTTGCTTATTTATATTAAGGGCACAGCAATATTAAAGTATATTAACCTAAACCTATGGTATAAGTAGCATAATTTCAGTTAATATAAAAAACTCCCAAGTGGAGAGCCTGCTTCCATATACCTGGGGTTGAAATCTGGCAATAAATTATGCTAGCAGCTTGTTTTCAGGAACTTCTGTGCCAGAGGACATTAAAAAAAATATGCTATCACTAACATTACGCATCATAAATTAAGTGTCACAACAGCAATAATCTCCAGGGCTGTTAATCATAGGGGTGTGCAAAGCAGGCCCTCTTCTATTTGTATTTGGCCCAAATCAGGGAGAGCGATTCCATTTGTTGATTCAGATTGCTGTCCCTGATTTGATGATTCGGCTGAATGCAAATCTGAAGATTCGATGCCGATTTGGAGAATCAGTGATTTGGACACTGGCACAGCTTTAAAAGTTTTTTCTACATACCTTGAGGTAGCAGGCATGGCTCATGATTGCTGCGATACTGGGGTGCACGGAGTGTCCCACAGGAGTGTGGGGGGCCCTCCACATGCTCAGCGGTGAACCTGTACTGCTGCTCCACTTCCGGGTCTACCAGGGAGTGTGCTGGCCGCCCTGCCGCCCCCCTCC
>NW_017728992.1:54208088-54209136 GCF_001723915.1 Gavialis gangeticus | reverse complement strand
GCTGCACTTCCCCAGCTCGGCAAATCGGCCGCAGAGGGACCCCAGGTGCCTCCTCCAGACCCAGGAGGCACCAGTCACCAAGCCAGGGGGACATGGCAGGGGGGCCTGCCCTGTGAGCTCTCTAGTGGACCTGGAAGTGCTTCTGGTCCACTTTTGGGTCTGCTGCTGAGCGTGCTGGGGAGCCCCCCTCACTTCCGTGGGACACTACATGCACCCCAGCATCGCAGCACTCACGAGCTGCATCTGGTACTTAGAGGTATGTAGAAAAAACATTTAAAGCTATCTCTATGTCCAGATCTCTGAATCTTTCCAAAACGATTTGGAGAGATTAAAGGGTCCTCCGATTCAATTCAAATTTGGAGATTTGGCCACTGAATCGGGCCAAATCTCCACCAAATCAAATCAGGGACCAAAGCTTCGCACAGCCCTAGTTAATCAAGCTTCCTCCTAGTTCATTATGCTGCCCATTATCATGGCCGAAAGCAGAATCTGCTTCCAAGTACAAAGGCAATATTGACATAGTTTAGAAGAGTAATTAGAAACCCTCACAATGAAAGTTTAGCTTACGACTCAGTTGATCTAATAAAAGATAATCACATTTACTCACAGAACCTTGCCTGCCTTTAGCTTATCAGGCATTTTCAAAGGAAAGCCATTTACAAAATTGTCATTACATGAAAATAGGATGAATTCTGTAGGGGTGTTTAAGGAACAAGGAGAGATTCTCAGCCAAATCCTGCCATCTTTAATGAGTGGGAGAAGGATTTCAGTGGGAATTTCTGCTGAAGCAAGAATGAATTAAACAAACGTGTCATTCTCTTGCTCCCATTCTCATAGGTGGCCAAGGTGTTGTGGTGGTATTATTTTTCTAAAGTAATTGAATTCATGGACACCATTTTCTTTGTACTACGGAAGAAGAACAGTCAAATCACCTTCCTTCATGTATATCATCATGCCACCATGTTTAACATCTGGTGGTGTGTTCTGAACTGGATACCTTGTGGACAAAGTAAGTATTCGATCACGTCTTTGCTGAACAATAAAGTGT
>NW_017728992.1:54196414-54203088 GCF_001723915.1 Gavialis gangeticus | reverse complement strand
ACACACACACACAGATTTTCCCTTTTAACTGAGAAAAATGTAGATGGCACATGGCCACCAAACAGCCTGGAGAGCAACTCCCACAGGTAAGTCTAGTGAAGGGGAAGTGAGATTGAAGCTGGGCTGGGGCTGGGGCTGCTGCTCAGCAGTGTGGTGCATGGGGCTTAGGGGATGAAAAGGAGGTGGGGGAAGAAAGAAAGAGAGAAAGAGGCCTACACAACTATGCTTGGATAACTGAACTTGAATAACCCAATTATGCAAGGATATTCTAGTAGAACCCAAGTCAGGCATGGTACACAACCTACTTAATTCACAGCAGGAATGAATAAAGATACTACAGCTTTTACTTTTACTTTACTGGCCTTCTGCATTCTAATTTCTCTCTTCTTATACCCTGTCATCGCCTTTTATGAAGTGAACATAAGTTCATGAAAGCTTGTGTCTGCTTGCACACCTGCATCAGCTCCCTCATTTAGTTCATCAAGGTGCATATCCACTCTGCCACGTTAATCTGATGTCATCAGGCAGAAGGCAAACTACCTCTAGCTATAGATATCCCAGATACTTTGCAAACCTTCCTCTTTGCAGAGAGTTAAGGACTCTAACTCTGCGACATTATCTGAGTTCTGCTGTACTACGAGTGGAATCACGTGCACATTCCTTCAGTCATCCAAACGGTATTTCAGAGGTGCCAGCCACCACCTACAACTTGCACTAACATGGTCATTAAGAGCTAATAAAACTACTTCTGTGCACTGAGATACCCCAGTGGAGAAAGGGTTTTGACGAGTGTTATTGCTTAAGCATAGCTTCGCCAAATTAAAAGTGAGAGCAACTCCACTGAATTATGCTCAGGCCTATAATATCAGTTGGAAGAACTACTAGTAGGGCAAAATCCTGACCCTACTGAAGTTAATAGGAGCCAGTAGGACCAGACTATATCTTATAGCTTATGGAATATCCTAGTTTGTGGAAAAGACTTTCAAGGCTGTATAATCCAGACCAGGCACCCATGAAGTTAGCTCATTTTCAGATGTTTAAAAGAATAAAAAAAGAACAAAGACCTGCAGTTTGAATGCTTGGCTGATGGGAATCACACAAAATAGAGAAATCAGATTTATTTTTGGCAGTAGAGCTGAATAGCTAGTGAATGGTGCCTAACACGACTTTTTCTTTGTTGTATTCTCTAGCATGCAATCTTGTACAAGTCCGATAGCGTCCTGACCAGAGGATGACAAATGTGGATATGACAATTACCATAGTCAGGGACAGAATTCTAGTGAGACCACTTAGCTGTAGATCAAAAAGGTGATGCAGGGTGAACTCCAAGATCATGTCTCATGGTAGAAAGAGTTCTTCCCTTAATTATATTGTAAAATAAATTATCCTTGTTGGATTCTTACAGGTTTCTTTGGACCCACCTTGAATAGTTTTATCCATGTTCTGATGTATTCCTATTACGGATTGTCTGTCATTCCATCCATGCGCAAGTATCTGTGGTGGAAGAAATACCTCACTCAGGCACAACTGGTATTATTTTGCCCTTCACTCTCCTTATTTTTAATTGATGTTTTTGTCTTAAGAGGTGGGACTAAACTGCAACCTTAGATGGAAACCATTTAACATGTAGGTGAGGGATTGTAGAGTCAGAGAGAGGAAGGAGCTCACAATTCAAGGCATCTTATATCCAAGTTCTCCCCATGGTTTTAGTGTCAGATGAGATCCAAAAGCGGAAGGAGTCAGTTTTCTAGTTCAGAAAAGGTAGAAGTCTCATGAAGAGATATCTTGAGGGTTCAGAGCTATTTGTACACTAAGCCCTGATTTAATATGGCTCCAGACTGGAACGTCACAATCTTTGCCCATCTCCAGAAGGAGTATGTTTCTAAAGAATACTCTCTGAATACATTTGAACTGAACTCTGTCTGGGATAGGACTGAAGAACTTAGCAACAAGTTACTTTCTAAGGATGCACAATATGGGAAACATTTCTAACTCACAACGCCCCATTATTTATAGCATTTTTTTTTTTTTTTTTTAAATAGAGGAAGAAAGCTCTCCAACTATGGGAAATGCATCATTGATCAAAAAGTTCTAAAAGCTCTCAGCTTTGCAAGTTGACCAAACCATACAGCATTCAGTTTAAACTTCTTATAGAGATTCAAAATTTCATGCCTATGAAACAAACACTTTACACCTCAAGTACCAAGGGAAAGTCAAGACCTCTCTGAAATAGGAAGTGTAGCCATGGTGCAAGAAGAAAATGTAGTTATGTAAAGAAATCAAGACAAAAACTTCTCTTATTCAGAAAAATCTGTTCTTGTCCAGATCCTGTACACAGTCCATGGTCATTACTATATGGAGAGCAGCGCTGCATCCAAAATGTGTGCTAGGCTGCATTTCTTACTGGTAGAAGACAGACCACTTCACATTTGCATTTTAAAAAGGGCTTCTTTGTTCTCAGTTGGGAACAAAGAGGCCAGCAGCAGGCTTAATGCACAATAATGAAAGGACTGCATCTTAGTTCCTCTTGTCACACTGCACCTACAACAGGATGACGACTCATTTAAGATCACCACCACATTGGCTGCAAGGAGACTCAAACAATTCCTTTAATTGCTCAGGGTCCAAGATCTCTCTCATAGGACTAATGCAAAATGATGAGGCCCTTTGCAGTTCTCCTTCCCACCACACTCATTTTCCATTACCATACCCACGAAGGTGGTTCCCATCTCTCCCAGGCCTCTAAGTTCTCCTCATAAATGAGAGTCTCTTTTTCAGTTCCCTCTTCTAAAAGCTGCCACCCTGGATCTGAGGTACCACCGTAAAGGGGATTCTTTAAACCAGCCCAATAAATTCAGGCCTGCTTCAGCCTCATTAAAAGAGATTCATTATCAGATTACAAGCTGATCCCTCTAAGAAAGCTTGCATTTTCAGAAGTGTGGACAAAAAAAATCCTAGTTTTTTTATTATTTAGCACATAAGAACAGGGGCTGACAACCTATGGCTCAGATCCAGCCCACTGCAAGGCTTGGGCACAAGGAGGAAAGGCGAACTATAAATGTTACTGACCTCTGCCTTTGAATGACCAATTCCAACCCAGAAATGCTTTATGCAGTTGTCCACGAGCTCATAGTTTTGGAGAATGTACCAGAAGAGCAGCAGGAAGTTAAGTCTGATGATATTATTCTCAGCAGCCTCTACCCTAGAAAACACTCAAAAGGTAAATAAATCCCAAACATTTTGTCCAAATAACTAAATTAGTATGTGTGTGCAACCTGTCTTTCACAGATTCAGTTTCTTCTCACCATTACACACACCCTTAGCGCAGCTGTGAAGCCGTGTGGATTTCCATTTGGTTGCCTCATGTTTCAGTCCTCATACATGACTACGCTGGTCATTCTCTTCATAAACTTTTATATTAAGGTAAGTTTGAAGAATGTAAAGATCATAAAATGAGATTTGATTTCAGATTATAATTATTCCCGGAGGCCACAATAGACCATCAGTAAGCTCTTGTGTCTCTGCAATTTATGACATCTTGGGCTGTGCTGCTAAAATCAGAGCGCTAAGATTTTTTGCCCAATGGACTGATGTAAAGAACAATAAATGGTCATAAATCAAGTTACATTTGTATATCTTTAAGAGTCTTTTTTGTGGCTATTCTATCAGATCTATATATCTATCTACAAAAAAAAAAAAAAAAAAGTCACCTACAATAATGAAATGATCCTAAGATCAGGAAAATGGCATTCCCCTTCCCATTAAGGGCCCAATTTTACAGTTTTCCAAGCAGTTCCTATGAGTTTAATCAGATTTCTCACTGTATCTGCTCAATGAGCGCTAAGCAGAAGTTTTAAGTGATATTAATTTTTTTCTTTTTTTAAGGCATAATAGGAAATATCCAAGTGTGTATGCAAACAAATATGTGCTTTTCCCAATAACTCTAGATATTGATTCAGGATATAACATGCCAATAGAGTAGAACTTCAATACTATTTCAGACAACTCAATAAGTTTGTTTGTTTGTTTGTTTGTATAGAAGTAAATAGCAGCAATTGATTTTGAGAGCTTTACATGAAAAGATTAGGCAAGAAAAGGTGAAGATTAACACAGTAGTACCTGATCTTGCTGTGACTAGTACTGAGACTTAACGTTCATTGAGAAATGATATCATGCTGATGTGGATAGGTGCTCAGTCAAACATCCCTGCACATTTCCCCATATCTGACCACTAACGGCTAATTTTTTTTTTTATTTACCCAGCTGGAAGAATCATCAGTGAGACCTTTTGAGATACCACAAGTATTTTAAATATAGTCATATATTGGTGCATATTCTTTGAGTCAAGTACTCTGGGGTTAGGGGGTCTGGAGAGCAGAACAGAGAGAAAAGAACTTGCATCAGTTTTCAATATTTTAGAGATGAGAAATTTTGCATATAGCTACCTAATAAAAGAACTTAATTAAAAATAATTCAACAGGCATTTGTGGGTTTCATACAAAAGAACAAATATCAGGTCTAATTTCTATTTAGTAAGTATGTACCTGAAGTAGGAAGAGGTAAAAATGGCCTACCTGTCATTTGTAATTTCTAACATTCGGTCTTACACACTTAAGTATCAGCTCTACAAAATGGACCTTACAACCTTCGGGCACTTTCTTTTTCAGAAGAAAGAGGGTGGGAAGGCTTAAATGAGAGAGAGAAAGATTGGTAATGAAGATTAAAGTTAACTGCGTTCAATGATGGATATAGAACTCAGACAGTGAAAGGAGTTCAAAGAAACCAGACCAAGCAGGAGCGACTGAAAAAAAGTCACCAGCCCTGGTTCTACTCCGGTACTTGTACTTCACACCTGATGCAGTACCATGATGATCTTCATAAAATTAATTTTATTTTTTTCTACAGTGTTATGTGCACATCAACTCCAGGTTCTTGAATCTGAGCACTTCACAAACCATGATTAAAATTAACCTAATCAATAACTTGGTGAGATAGGGACTTCAATTCCAGAGATCTGGCCCTGGCAGAAACATCTGGTGTTACTTTGAGTAGTCTCTTTGCATTTCAGTTCCTCACCTAAACAATGAGGATCATAGCTTTTCCTCTGACAGTGTAACTTAAATCTTTAGTGGAGAAAGTTTCTTATGGCTGCATGGTGACTAGCACAACAGGCCTTTTATATTATCCATCCTATTGTAAATGGAATCACTCCCCTTATCTCATTTACCACTAGGAATGAGCCAAGATATTAACCCAGTCATACTTTTACAATGACCTTTAAGCAGCATATTCATACAGGTGTGTAGGTATAAGAGAAAAATATAGTTCTACTAAATGATCCAAAATGTATTTACTTTTTTAGACATATCAGAAAGCACCTTCAAGAACTGACATGAAGGAGGTCCCATCTGTGACAGAACTCAAGAATGGTTTCCATAAAGACTACTTGGCTAGAGCCAATGGACTTCTGACTAATAAGAAAGCACAATAAGTATAACAGCTCAATATTACATCATAGTATTCCTTTCAGTTTTGCTAAGAAGAGACAAGAGACTGAGTTATGAGACACCACTTTAGTGTAAACCCTGACTCAGTTTGGTTACCTGTAACAGTTCTTTGTAGCAGACATTTTATTCATGTATCGTGGATGAGGTTTTTAACGATGTGTAGCTTAAATTCTTTGACCAAGATCAACTTCAAAATGATACAAAGTGATTTAAGGTCTATCACTCGGATCC
The DNA here is from genome assembly GCF_001723915.1 of Gavialis gangeticus. Classification (NCBI taxonomy): domain Eukaryota; kingdom Metazoa; phylum Chordata; order Crocodylia; family Gavialidae; genus Gavialis; species Gavialis gangeticus. The sequence continues at coordinate 54,197,350 of NW_017728992.1, read as the reverse complement.
AAAATGCAAAGAAAAAAATTCCACAATCTGAAATGCTGACACAAAAAAATGCCTTACAAAGTATTTCACTGGGAAATCCAGACAGTGGTTCTGTTTCAATGGTAGCCTTCAAAAGTTAAGGCTCTGTTCAGACTAAAAAGGTTAGAACATCCTACAGGAAAGCAAGGCACTGGAACAAGTACTTTGTATTCCACAAATTTGTCTCATAGGCAGCTGGGTACTCAAGTCAGTTTTTGACTAGTTCAGCAGAGATCACCTGCGGAAACTCAGCAGGATAGCTATCCTACACCAACACATCTACCCACTAATCACAGCCTTGCTTGGTCCACTCATAGCAACTGCTGACACACACCAGGCCTTCAAATGCTATTCCTAAGATTCCCAGAAAAACAGAATTGTCCTCCTTAATCATCAAGGTGTTTTCAGCTCTGAAAATTAATAGTTAATTGCAGAATAAATTACTACTGCAGTAAAATGTACAACTTCAGCATGCCCAGGTAGAGCAAAATGTGTGTGGTGTTTCTGTGCACATAGGACCCAATCCAAAGCTTCCATGGGATTGGATAAAGTTTCCTGCCTCTTTGGCCACACTTCAGCTAGGATCATGTCTATACTGCAAAATTACAGTGCCAAGCATGGTGCACTCTAATCCATTGCACCACATGCTAGCTGGTAAACCAGTGGTTTCTGAGCATGCTGCTGCCTGGCAAGGCAACTTTGCAGTGTAGACCCACTTTAGGATTTAAAAGGTGTTGTGTTGCATGGTGTTAACTAGCCGAATCCAATTTACCTTGTTAACACCTTGTCTTGAACCCATTCTAGTTACCATTCAAGACACTTGAAGGAGACTTTATGCTTCAATAGATTGAAAAATCCATAAAACAGGCTGCAACAGATGACATACAGCGTCCTAAACCAGGCAGTTGAAATGAAGTG
>NW_017728992.1:54177470-54196276 GCF_001723915.1 Gavialis gangeticus | reverse complement strand
GTTGAAATGAAGTGTGTATGTACACCCCCCCCCCCCCTCCAGTCTGGTTTAACCCCACATAAAATGCACATGCTTTCCAACTCTTCAATGAACTAGTTTTTGATAAGTTTATTTTTGCTTGTATTTTTCTGTAGAGGAGTGGAGAGGGAGGGGGACTCTGAACTCAGTGCGTATGAGGAGCTGTAGTCAATCATTTGGACTGACATTACTTTGTAGTTCTCTCCAGTTCATATTGCAAAACCCAGGATATGGTCTGACACAGAGATCAAGTAAGAGTATGTTAAATATGGGTAAAAATTCAGAAGGAGCTTGCAGGTGTAGATTTGGTATGAGAAATGCTGCTAGTAGTGGTGGGCACAGGAAAAACATTCTTATCAACTGATAAAGAAGGGGGTTACAAAGGCAACTAAACTGAAATGCTGAGTTGTTAGACTTTTGAGCTAGTGCCAAGACAGCCCTTGACACCAAAGCAGAGAAGGGAAATGGTTGTCACCGGGCTCCTAGAGCATATCAAGAGATGTGCAATTGTAGCATTTCCAGGCTGGCATTAAGCCTAGCTTGCATGGGAATAGGGTAGAAGAGACATGGCAGCACAAGCTTCACCATATGCAAGTAGGTCAAGTACAAACTAGCCCAGAGAACCTGGCTACTTATGCAGGCAAACCATGCTGCCATGTTTACCCTATCATTGCTACTGACCAAACTGAGACTAGAACAAAGACTTTTAAGGCAATCTTTTATTGGACTGCATAGTTAGAAGAGATAGAAAAGCTTTTGGGTACCATTGTACCCTGTAGGTCTCAGAGACAGTGGTATCTGAAAGCTTATGTTCCTCCCAACTGTACAGTTGGTCCAGTAAAAGATATCATCACAAAAATTGTTTGCCTCTCCCATTTTTTCTGGACCATTATGGTTACAGCATCATCCCCAACACTACCAGTTAGAACAAGAATGCTTTTCCATGCTAAAAATCACATCTTCATTCTGCTCCATAGAGCCCCTTTGAGGCACCAGAGAGCACACTTCATTTATTCTCATGCCATCAGAAGAAAGATTCTCAAGTAGGAAGATGAGATTATTAATTAGAAAATCTTGGAAGTTACTCTAAGGAACAGAGCACGAGAGTTGGGGTACCAAAGAGGCTTTGTGGCCAAACAAGGGATCCTGAGTTTAGTCTGAATGGAAGCCATAACCCTTTGTGTGCAAAGGATGTGAGCAAGCATCTTCCTGACCACACATCTGACAGGTAGTGTGGAAAGCATCAGCATTGCAAGGCTGAAAGCTTTACCGTGAAAGCCAAACTCAGACATCCGAGGATTGTGTTGGTAAAGCCAATATTACACACACGCACACACAAATAAACAAACCACAAAAAACCCAAAAAACTTGCCTTACTTGAAATGCTCTAAGGGCTGTTCAGCAAGTGTCACTCTACAGATCTAAACCATCTGGCAGACTGAAATCAGGTATGTTAAAACCTATCGTAATGTCTTCAAAATGCTGCAACTTTGAAAAAAAATAGAAGAGGTGTCGACTTTTTAAAATTGATCTTACTGTAACACTTAACAATTGAAATAAACAAATTTTACAAATCACTTTTCTTGTGGCATTTGAGGCCAAATATATATATTTTTAAAAGAATCAGACAACATTTTCAGAGACTAGCACAGAGAAAGCTGATGGGAGATTCCCCCACCAGCAAATGTTTTCATGCAGCTGACATTTACGTTCCTTCCCTTTACCAGTTTCCCAAAGAAAGCTTCTTTGCATAATTTTGAGTGGTAGAGTGGAGTCCTCACTCCATTTTCAACATGGTGCACACAGATGAATGTTTCAATCCCAGCCCCTGGAGAAGGGTTTTGAATGAAATGCACACTGGGATAGGCCCTCCTGTAGTTTCTTTATTATTAGCCTGCATTTCCACCTAGGCCATTTATTTTCTTCATTAATTCCGGCTGTTTTGCCTTTCCTAGCCCCCTCGTGTTTTATAGGCACAAGATAGGGATGGCTGGGCATCCACTAGCATGGCTGCTACAACAAATTAACAAATAGCTCCAAAATGGTCATGGAGAGTTTTAAGTATTGCACAGGAGAGTGCAACTCTGAAAACCAATTCATACTGTTCAAACTAATTTAAAAAAAAAAAAAAAAATTGCCTGTTCAAACAACTGAGGGGAAGTATATGTGGAAGTTTTGTTTTTTTTTTTTTTCAGATTCAAACTCTAAATCTCACTCTTCAGTCTCTTTTGAACTATAGGAATCCAAAAGCATATCCTGGCACCTGCCAAAGGTTTGAGAGTTAACTGTAGAATAAGATTATACAGTATGATGATGCAAGGGTTAATAGGATTCACACAGCTTGATCTTCCCCATGAACATGCACTTCCCATGAGGGAGCACTGCAAGCTTCCCCTTTCAGTTGGAGGAAATTGGATAGAAGGGACTGGTTGTGAAAGACTTCAATGTAGTATCCTTTGTGGCAAATACAAGTAGAAATTTTGTTTCAAAACAGGTGGAAAAGTTAGAGTCTGTCCAACTCAGGCGTGTCCAACACGCAGCCTGCCAAGCCATTTTATCCTGCCTGCAGAGCCGCTGTGGCCGGGTGCAGAGCATGGAGCCAGCAGCAAGGTGAGGCGGGCAGGGCTGGCCCGTGGGCCCCAGCCGGCAGTGAGGGGAGGGGAGGGAAGCTGCTTACCCCCGCAGGGCTAGGCTCATCAGTGAACCGGGTCCTGGCACTGCTGCCCCAAGGGCTGCGCGGTGTGGGGCTGCCCCAGCCGTGCCTGACTGGACGAGCTGGGGACAGCATGTGCAGCTTCTTCTCTGGCTCTGCTCCTTGCCTTCGGCATGTGGCCATGGGAGCTGCAGCATGGCCCTTGCCCTGCCTACATGCATGGTGGACAGAGGCACGAGGTAAGTTCTTGCACGGAGCTGGGGGCGTCTTGGGGCCAAGCCGGGGCTGTGGGGAGCGCGGTTGCCAGAGCCAGGCTGGGCGGGAGGCAGGAGGAGCCCGGCCCAGAGGCGCTCTACGTCCAGCTGCCTCCTTGGCGGTTCAGGTCCTGCTAATCTAGCCTGCATGGCTGAGGATGGGGGTCTGCATGCTGCTGGAGCAGCCCGTGCAGTGAGGGGGTCCTAGGGGCCGACCCCCACAGCGTGCAGCCTGCCTAATACATGCTGGTGTCGTCTGGGGCCCACAGCCTCACTAGATCTGAACAGACCTGGACTAGCTTATCCTTGAGATCTCTTCCATGTCTCTGCAGTATATGCCTACAATTTCTATTTAATTCATGGTCATTGTGGTTAATTAAATGCAGGATGCATTTGCAGGACATGGACCACTCCTCCCCCCCGCCACAGGCCTTTCCCCCTTGCACAGCAGTGGGAGAGGTGGCTGCCCAGGCCCATGCCCCTATATATTAACTGCCTGCAGACCCCATGTAGACTGTGGGCGACATCTAGGCCCTTTGCAGGCCACATGTGGCCTGCAGGTAGTCAGCTGGGCAGCCCTAATCTAGTCCAACCCCCTACACAGAAAAAATGATGTCCTGTTCCTAAGCTATACCAAACATACACACTTTCTGAAAACCACAACTTCCCTAGGCACATTTCCAGACCCATTTCATTGTTACTTCCTGCAATTTCATTGGTGTCAAAGGTCACGTGACATCACTTCCTGATGTGACACCACTTCCTGTGAGGTCTTTGAATATGGCTCGCTGGCCCACTGGGGGATAAAAAGTTTGTGATCCGGCCCCACATTCGAAAAGGTTGGAAACCCCTGGTCTAACTTAATGTAAATCATGGATGGTGTTCTCTCAATCCCTATTGTAGCTGTTCACTTCTGAATACAAAATAAAAATTGGCCACCCCTAGGTTTGGTCACAAAGGAAAAATCTTTTCAGAAATCTGTGTACCAAAGAGGAGTTAGAGACCCCAAAAATTCAGATAATCAAGCAGATAATTCATACCAGCAGTCCAGAGCACAGAAGTACTGACCACTCATCAGGATTAAGTCCATTGCAAAAATGTCAACAAGCTTAATTACAGAAGCTCTGCATATCATTATGATCTCTTAGACTCAGTTACAATGGGAAGCAGAGAGATCCTAGACCGTTTTATAAATGAAATACTTCAAGAAATATTTCTTGCCTGGAAATGTCTGGAAAGAAGGCAGCAAGTGCCATGAACAATCCTGTGATCTGAATTCATCAAGAGGCTGTTTTTGCTAGCAACCACACGCTGACTTCACCAAAAAAAAGAAAAAATGTGTATTAAGCAAATTGTACTGTGAACAGCTACACTTGTACTGTACTTTCATATGCTAAAAGTTATAGATAGCAGTGATATACTGCAATAGTATCATCCTGTGAAGACATTCAGTCCCTCTTCTGCATTCTTTTTTCCATTTCTGGAAAATACAGGTACTATTTTTAAAGAAGTTCTCCACCTCTTACCAACCGAGTCTGAACTCTGACAAGGCCAAAGATAGGCTCACTCCCAAAGGGCACAGAGCGACAGCAAAGCAGTTTGTGGTGACTAACAATCTAAGGAAGCTTATACATTCCTTCCTCCACAGTCTTCTTCACTGGGAGTCCCCTTGGGATGTAGAACATCCCAACAGTCTACACAGGCCAGTGATTCTCAACCGGGGCGCTCCAACAGTGTGGGGTACCTTGAGATCCTTTAAGTGTGCCATCCTACCATGCTTCTCTCTAGGAGACTGTATACAGCAGCAGCAGCAGCAGGAGGGGCTCCTTCCTGCCAGACCAGGCTGCAGCAGGGACCACCATGCAGCTGCTGTTGTTGGCTCTTCTCAGAGCCCAGACCAGCAATGACACCACCGTGGACAGGTTAAAGCAAGTGCTGTTCCTGCTCCTGTCCCTCCTGGAGAACTAGGAGCACACCCTGGGTTTCCATGCACGGAGGCAAAAGTTGGGGGGTGGGAAATCATGTCTCCTTATGTGAGAGAAAGGAGAGGGCTTCCTCTGCCTGTATTCAGAGTGCCACTCAGAACCATTACAGAAGGGTGCCTTGAGTCAAAAAGGGCGCATCTACACTTCTCCCTGCGGCAACGTAGTGATGCATTGTTGCTGTATGGCACGCTACAGCGACATGGCGATCACATGGGTCTACGCTTGATCACCAGCTAGTATAGCATGCCGCTATAGCAATTTAGCTGGGAAAAAAATTTACCCGTGCATAGCACACACGGTGCAGTAACAGCCTGTACTATGTTATGCTTCAGTGCTTCCAAAAGCAGGTAATGAAGCACAGCACATGGCAACATTATCATACAGCAATGTGTAGACATGCCCAAAATGCTGTTAACTACTGACATAGGCTCTTTGCAAGCTGCCCTTCTTGTGAAGTGGAAGTGCAATAGTGCATGATCAAGGTCCTTTTGTCCTTCCTATAGAGTATTTGGGTCTAAAATAGGTGTTTTATGTTTTCTTTATTTTCTGACATGCATCTGCTATAAGAGATCCAGCTTATTTCTGAGTAGAGTAGATACTACAGAAGGGTGTTTCCTTCAATTCATAACAGGAGTTTCTTTAACTTCTGTGCCATCCACTTGTTTTAATAATTTTTTCTTAGTGCTTGTTACTGTTTGAGACGCACATTACTCAGAATTAACACAATCCACTCCCACACAAACAAATTGGGCAACTCTGGTGTGCACTTTAAATTTTCTTTTATTGCAAACATAATGCAAGTATTTATCTTTGAAAGGTCTTGAGACCTAAAAACTACAAACACGTTACTGGGCAAAAGAAGTCTCCATATTGGATGGCCTAGACCCGGTTCCTTGAAGAAAATCCAAAAGGCCAGAAGTGAACAAATGCATCTACCTGTATGTAGAGTCTGAAATCATTCTTGTCCACCAACAAGACACAGCTAAAGCCCCTCTACATGTGCAGGTAAAGACATAATGGGATCCAATTGTGCTTCTTGCCATGCCACACATGGAGGAGGGATGGGGAATGGGGCAAAGATAAACAAACAACACAAAACAGCCCTTCAACAATGCTCCAGCCCCAGAGGTTTCCCACACCATGATGGCCCTAAGAATCATGGCAGCTGTGACGCCCAGGGCCTGGGGGTTTCACGCCGAGTATGGTGCACTCCTGCCGTTCAGTGCCCTGTCAGCACGTGTGCAAATTAAAGCTCAATAGTAACCAATTATAAAGTTAGTATACATTTTTAGGTCTAACTTTATAGCTCCTTGGAGCTTTTTTATCATGTGATAGCTACTTTGCATGCGTAGCTGGTCTCCAGTTAATTGCACAATACCTGTAACATTTAGAGGGGGCCCAAGTTAAAAAAACAAAAACAAAAAAACCCAACCTCTGCTTTTTGTAATGCTTCTGAAAGCTCTTGTAAAAAGGAGGGTGAAACATGGTCTGACACATGCAGATGGACTACATTTGTTCCTAGCATGAGATAATGCCCCCCACCCCCAAGCACTTCTTGCACTGCAGTTTGAAATGCTGCATTACCAATTTGAATCCTATCAGGTAAACCATGCGATACCAGAGCCATTAGAAGGCTGCATCTACAGGTTAGCCCCTGAATTTTGCCACTATAAGCGGTTTTATTAGCATGTCTGAAAAGATTAAGTACTCCTTTAACATATTAAACAAGGCTGGGTTTTTCTGTTTGTTACACCTTACAAGATTTGGGTTAATGTATATGTGCTGTCTTAGACACTCCCTATTAAAATTCATCAGGGCCAGAAAGGGTGCAGTGTCCAATTATAGTATTTATGAGGTGACAAGAACTAGACTGCACAGCTAATTAACATCCCAGTTTACGTTGTACAGATCTATAGCTCTGCAGTCACTTTAGTCATCAGGGAACCTCAAAATTCCCCATGCTGCCAGATTGCAAGTCTCATTGATTTTAAGCTGCTTTTTTTTAAATTGCAATAAGTGTTGAAAGGACCCGTGCACATGTTTAACTGAGGTTTAGACAGCACTAAAAAAAAAAAAAAAAAATCCAGTCATTGTCCCTTGATTCTTGTTACGATTCTAAGCTCCCTATGCAGATTCTACCCATCTATGAATTCATACTTGAAATTAAAACAAACAGAGGCGGGTGCAAAGGTAATGGTGGGGGGCGGGGCGGCAGGGGAGGGAAGGCAGAGGACACAGCCCAGAAAGAACCAGCAAACTTTTGAATGTCAGCCCCTCTAGGGAGATTAGACTGTTATTTCTAAACGTAGTCATGTAGCAGTTGAAATATTAGATCTAATATTAGCATTAAAGGCTCAGCCACATTTATTAACATCTGGGAATCAAGGCGGCAAGGATCGGCTTCCTTAAAATCAGATTTGTACTTTCACGTGTACCTCCCTATAAAGTCATGTTGGCCCTGTACTGAAGGCAAAATGCCAATAAATTTAAGATGGGAAGGTGTGGAGGGAAGACGGCCCATCAAGACATTAGCAATCATATGCATGCATGTTTCTCTTTCCAGAAAGAAGAGCTCTTGGAATACAGTACTGTTAGAATTCAGTGGTATTTAGTTCCACTGTAGCCTTCCAAATTTCACTACAAAATTTATACATTATGTGGACAATAAACATAGTTTGTAAAATTATTTACATTCACGGATGGTCTGAATCAAAACAAAAAGGCATTAGCTACAAGCCTTAAGAGGAGGAAAGAAAAAATGGCAAAACTAAAACCATGTTAAAAACAAAACCAAACTAAAGTACCATTTGCCGCTTCTGCTATTTCCAACCATTAAACATGCCCCCTTTTAAACTATATCATGCAGCTACTATTTACTAGGTACCTAGACAAAGCCTGGATGTAGCATTATGCAAAACATCCATCATAAAAAGCCCCACCAAGATCTGGCTCAAGGAGGACACAAGAAGTCAGTTAAGGGTATACGCAAGACAAGATTTTTAACTAATTGATATCAATTGGCCATTGCAATGAATTTGTATGTTGAATTGCATTTCATGTTTCAGTCAGACTGACTGGGACTGATATTTTTCTCATAGCTTTGCATCTCCCAAATACTTTTTTTTTTGGTTTGGAAATCAAGTATTCTATCTGCGCTAAAGAGGAAGAAACGGATAAAGTACTGAGTGGATACCTACCACCTGCCATGGCTGATAGCTTAGTAAGGGGAAAAAAAGTGCTCAGGAGGGTTGCCAGAGTCAATTAGCTACCTGCCAAGTAGGAAATGTCACTCTGACCCAGTCATGGCACTGTGTTGTGAGCAAGTCAATTTGAGGAGCCACAGGAACTTTGGAAGCATCTAGAACACAAAAACTTTCACCTTGTACATGGAACCACCACATGGGTTCAGAGAAATTTTGCAGGGACAGGCCAGGCAGATCACCAAAGATTAATTAAATATTTTTACACAAAAGGAAAAAAAGTTCTAGGAGGAATGAAGAGAAGGATATTGCCTTTTTTCTTTTCCTTTTACTTTGGTTTAGAGAAACTGAACCAAAGTAATTTGCTTTGAATTCAATTTGCTTTTGATAGAGGAACAGAGTCTCTCAAACTGAGCCAAGGCCATGTGGCACCATGGAGCAGGTCATGGAAGACTCTACATGGAGGTTTAACTCCCCGGACTTTCTGAAATATGACAATGGGGCTTTACAAACTCTTCAGTCTGACCAGCCAATGATCAGGTAGTAAGGTACAATATGCGAAACGCTCCAGGTCTGTAATTTTAATTTTTAATTTATTATTTCACAGAGGTATTCACAGACAGAGACAGGCAGGACCAAGGCCATGGGTGTCAAAGACACTTTTTAAGCAGATGAACAATTTATTGCAACAGATATCCCTATGAAACTTAAATAATTCCAAAGATATGGGAAAGCCAAACTATCTACTCCATCCCTCTGACAAAGCTAGCTAAAACCTTCATCCAGCATAGCTGATATCTCAAGTGAAAGTAGAGCCATGTAAACTACATCTTAAAAATAAAACCAAGAATACAACAGTGATTGTGCTTTGTGCAGGTAACTGAGCTATGCTACTTAGGAAACAACCCACAAGCAGTAGATTAGAAAAGACTAAACTTGTTTTAGTACCAATTTTGAGGACTGAGTAATCTCTTTTGTAGAAGTGTCAATAAATAGGTCAGCTGCATTTTACTCATTACTACTTGCCACGGAATTTGCTTTGTACAAATCGCATGAAAACTTTCTTCCCTTCTGGCTGCACATTTCTCTAAAATTTAATACCTATAAAATTTTTGTTCAGGTAAGACGTCGAAATGGTGAGGTTTGTGCAATAAGAAACAGGGCAATCAGGTTGCAGTTTTCAGAAGTCATGGCAACAATCCTCAATCCCTTATAAAATTTTCACTAATGCGCAGAAAGCAGCTTATGACATCAGCATAGTTACCTTGACTTAAGTTAAAAAAAGCCTTGATCATAATTATTTCCGTCCAAACACAAAGCATCCAGAAAGAAAAAACACACACACAAATACAAAAAGCTTGTTACCAACAAGATAACTTTCCTCAGAAATCTGCTATATTCTGTAGACCCAGAGTTCAAATTCCTGACATGCATGCAACTGTACTATTAAGTCATGAGATTAGAGTATGTTCAACGCTGCATAGCAAGAGAACAGCTACCTACCACACAATACGCTACGTTTTTATGAACACCAGAAAAATATAGAACTTACAATTCTGTATCAACTCCCCAAGAAGTGCTGCACCTGGGGAGAGGGAACCAGCATTATGGCTACAGGTTAGGGGCTGACCCTCTCGGCAGCACAGAGGCAGAGAGGGATCTTGGAGTCAGGATTGACTCCAGGATGAATACAAGTCGCCAATGCAATGAAGCAATAGGCAGAGCCAACCGCACCTTGTCATGCATCAACAGGGGCATCACTAACAGGTCCAGAGAGGTCTTGCTCCCCCCTCTATGCGGTGCTGGTCAGGCCGCAGCTGGAGTATTGTGTCCAGATCTGGGTGCCGCACATCAAGAGGGATGTGGAGAACCTGGAGAGGGTCCAGAGGAGGGCCACTCGTATGGTTGAGGGCCTCCGTGGCCAGCCCCATGAGGAGAGGCTGAGGGACCCGAGTCTCTTCAGTCTCCGCAAGAGGAGACTGTGGGGTGGGATCTTGTGGCTGCTTACAACCTTATCAGGGGCCAGCAGCAGGGACTCGGGGAAAGTCTGTTCACCAGGGCCCCCCTTGAAGTCACCAGGACCAATGGCCACAAGCTGACGGAGGATAGGTTTAGGTTAGATATTAGGAAGAACTACTTCACGGTAAGGATGTCCAGAGCCTGGAATAGGCTTCCCAGAGAGGTGGTGCCCTCACCTTCCCTGGAAATCTTCAAGAGGAGACTGGATAGTCACCTGGCTGGGGTCTTATGACCCTGCCACCCCCAGTGCTCCTTCCTGCCCATGGTGGGGGAAATCGGACTAGTTGATCTGTCTAGGTCCCTTCCGACTCATTGATTCTATGATTCTAAGAAAGACAACGGGCAGTTTGCTCTATTTTTTTTTCCCTGTAGAAACAAGTAAAATGGTTAGGTATATCCACCTTCTCCCACTAGAACAGTGATACTGCTTTCTGAGTATCGGCTACAGTAATCAAAGGGGAGTGCAATCTTGACTGATGCACCAAGAGCATACCATCCTTTGTTGCTATACTGCATGATATTCAGAGTCAGGAATAGTTTGGCTCCCTGGAGTCAAGTTCTATGATGAAAGAGGTCATTGGCAGTTTCTGTTATGAACTTGCCCTAACTGCAAGGAAATATTTTCTTGAGTCCAGTCTTTACAATATTCAGAATCAGTTTTATAAAGTTTGACCTTTGTACACTTAATTTATTTCCAGCAATTGGTAACTTGCCATGACAACCGTGTCAAATTCCAATTTAAATACTGTTTAAGCCACAAATCAAGCTTTAAAAAAGCACCTAGAAGGCATGTTTGACGGTAACCCATACCAAGACTACTTTGTTATTTAAAAGTGTCAGGAGAAGCAGGGATTCATGAGTCTGTTCTTCCACCTGGGTTGAAAATGCTGGCTAGAACCCTAAGCAGATAAGGTTTCTGTGTTCAAATCTAATACTAGTATTTAAAAACAGTCTCTGCAGTTGAGCTGTATGAAATGAGACAAGTTCTAGGGTACCAGATGTCCTCAAATAAAAATAAAATAATCCACATTTCAACTGCTCAAAAGGTAATTAATAAACTACCAATTTGCATGGTAACAGTATTGCAGCATGAAGTCACAAGGAGAAGGTGTGAACAATTAAAGGTCCAGAAGAGTACAATGCTATTCATCATACAGACCATTTATTAGTAAAATGCAAACAATTAAGAAAAAATTTGATGTCTCCTCCCACCCACAGCTGACTCCTGGTTTCCACTGGTTGGAACCCATCCTACCTGCTGTTATCAGGGCTTTTGTTCCATTGCTTGCACTGAACACTGCCTAGGTTTCTAAGAAGCAGTTTTAGGAAGTACTCTTAAAAGTATTTAAGAAGGTTCCTTTCCTTTCCATTCCTTAGCTGGTCCTAGGGGCAGAAAGATTGCGAGAGAGCAGGTCCATCTTGGTTTTCAAGGGTTGTCTTAATACTGCACAACTTTGAAAGACATGAAGGATTGGGAAACTTGCAAATTTGCTACATTCCCAAAAAAAAAAAAAAAAAAATCAATTAAGATACTCAGAGTATACTGTGTGCCAGTATTGCAGCTGGAATACCACATGCAGTTTATCTGTAAAGGGCAGCTATAATATAACAACCTCCATTCAGCAGGAATTTCAATTAAGCCAAGCTTCACTTGGAAGCAAAACAGAATGTAAGGGTCCTTTTCAGACTAGTTTCTCTTGCCCCAAGGTAGGCTCACTTATGATACAAGTACAAGCTTCTCTAGAGCTGACAGCTTCCAAGTTGACTGCACTGACTGAATAACATCAGGTATACAAGTTGTAGCTGTATTGGTCTAGAGGAAAAAGCAATCAGGACTCGTGGTAGCGGTGATATATTTTATTAGAACAACTAGATTTTTGCAAAAAAAATGTCTTTAATTGCAAGCTTTCAGGCGCAAACACCCTTCAAATCGGGCATTGGAGAGAAGACTGTAAAAGTTCTCCTGAGTAGAAGTGAAAGTTCATATTTCATAGGAGAGTTGAAGGTGGTAAAATCTCCTGTTTGGAAAACATCATTTTATATACAGATTAGGCTCAGAGAAAAAGTTGGAGTAGTCTGTTTACCTTGCAGTTGTTTGGTGGTAAGCAGGATGTAGCCATATTTCCTTCCAGTTATGGCGTTTCATATTTCACAGAGGAGTCAATAGATGGGAAGCGCCTCTGGGCAGAGGACTTTTGCAAAAAAATTCTTTAACTGCAAGCTGAAGGGTGTTTGCACCTGAAAGCTTACAATTAAAGATTTTTTTTTTTTTTTTGCAAAGATCTAATTGGTCTAATAAAAGATAAAAATCGCCACTACCATGAGTCCCAATTGCTTTTTCATCTAGACCAATACAACTACAACCTAGATACCCAACACATGGAAGAGGTCAAGTTTTAGCCTTTTTTTTTTTTTTTAAACATGAAATCTTCATAATTTCATAGTGATGAAGCAACTTTGACCACCTGAAACTGGAGATACTGCACCTGCCTTTGTTCAAGGCAATTTGCATGTTCACAGAACATCTCACAACACAACTCAGAGACACCTCACCAGATAAGAAATTCCTGCCCAGAGAAGCATCCCATCTATTGATTCCTCTGTGAAATATGAAACACAATAACCAGAAGATAATATGAATACATCCTGCTTACCAACAACTTCAAGGTAAACAGATTATTCCAACTTTTCTGAGCCTAATCTGCATATAAAATTATTTTTTCCAAACATATATTTTACCACCTTGAACTCTCCTATGAAATATGAACTTTTTTTTCTACTCAAGAGAACTTCTACAATCTTCTCTTCGATGCCTGATGAATGGTGTTTGCACCCAAAAGCTTGCAATTAAATCATTTTTTTTTGCAAAAAATCTAGTTGGTTTAATAAAAGAAAGATATCACCTCTACCATGAGTCCCAACTGAATAACTCATTTGAAGATGTAGACTCCAGGGTTAGAAACCCAGAGCACAGTGGAGAAAGAATGGCAAGCGGCCTCAAGCAAGCTGTCCAGCATCTTCTAGACCTTCCATTTGGGCCTTGGAGGTTTCTATTTAGGAGGGCACTCATGTCTGGTTTCAGGGCCTACAATGGAAATCTTTATTTAAAGGAAGATAATTTTCTTCTCTTTATAAACATGGATACAAAGGGAATATTAGTTGCCAGAAGCGAGTGATATTTTGCTCAGAAGTCAAATCGCTAAAGGCTATATTCTCAAATTCATTAACAACATTCCTTCTGCAAGTCATACAGCATCAATTTGTCATATAAACCATAGTATTCAGTTCTCATTTCTCCCATGCTGGTCAGTAGAATTACTCTGGATGCAAGTTAACACTGCATCAGACCTCAGTATCTCCCAATTGTGGTCAACGACAGGGAGGGGGTTGGGGGGGCGGAAGGGACACAAAACAAAAAAGGTGCTTGAATGGTCAGGTTTTTAAAAACTCAGTAATAGCATTGCCTTTATTTTAAGAGTGAAAAGATATTGAGAAAGGCCATCTTGCATATCCTTTACAAGATCCACTGTTTATCTATATACCCTATATCCAGTGGTTGAAGTCTTAATATACTGGTTTGCAGTCTGATTCCAGCATTTTGTTAATCAGATGGAACAATGACCACCTTACTACTTTCTTCCACCTTCTCCACCAGGTGTTCATACTGTGGAAAGAAAGTAATAAATTTAGGAAGAAGTTACTTTTGTGAATGTTCAACATTAAAATCATCATCATCTGTAAATCACTGAACAGCATTTAAAAAATTACATCGTGAATTTTTAATTCCAAGCTATTTAGTTAAAAACCATCATCCTGCAAAGTACTAAGCATTTAGTATCTCCTACTGTAAACAGGACAAAGCATTTTTTTTTTTTGCAGTTGTGAAGATATATATTTTTTAAAAGATATTTTTGAAGAAAAAAGACTAACTCTTATAATATTGTCTTTAAATAATAAAATGGCAATAAGATAAATATTTTTGTCACTTTAAAGCAGCAATTTTCAACCAGGATGCCACAAGATTCTTTTAAGGGTGTCACACAATATTAGCACTGTTAAAGGTGCACAAACTCCTGTAACACAAGATAAGCTAAAAGATTTCAAACAGGAATCCAGTGTTGAAAAAATTCTCACTTGTGGTTTTTCTGAGTGCTTTGCAACAGAAGAATTGCTTTATTAGGTTCATTTGTTTCTTGGCTACATAAAAATAAGAGCTGGAATTTTCCAAGAGATGCCTCAAGTCTAACAAGGTTGACAACCACTGCTTTCAAGACTGACGTCTCAATTTTGCTTGATGTCTCATTGATGCTTAGCCAGGAATAACTACCCCAACAAGGAGCTCAAGGGGTTATGTCAGAAGAATGAAAATCCCTCCTTGCCCCCAACCCTCTCCTACTGCCACAGTCCTCTGAGAATGGCTGAAGACCCTATGGAGCACTGGACAGAGGCAGGGTTGTGCCTGGTCCTTGCATGCTTGGAATGCAAGAGGAGAGACTGGGAAATGGACTAAAAGTTGCACATTACCAATTCTTAAGTTTTGTACAATTTTAACACGTGTTCTCAAACTGCTTAATAGCACTGTTTAATGAACAACCACTGGCATGACTTTTTGGAAAGGGGGCTGGGGAACAAAAATTCCCTAATCTCAATACCACAGTTTGATTTACATTCTGTTTCAGAATAAGCTCACAGTTTTACGCTGTATATGTTGATGGTACAACAGATCTTGTGAGAAGCCATTTCACAGGCTGGGATCAGATGCAACATACAGTACTACACAGCAATCTAGAGGTAAATTTACAAAACCAGAAGATCCAACTGAATAGGCAATGTCCAATGTAATATTCTTGCGCTGTCCAGTTAACGGAAACCTTCAACGCTCTGGTCAACAAAACAGTATATGCTTCATCTGCTTAATGTTTGTGCCCCAACTCAGCATCCCACCCAATGCTGCCTGTGAACAGCACACACCTTGGCATTTTGTACAGTGTCTTTGAAACTCTTCGTAGTTTCCTCCAGCACTGAATCTATAGCCTGAATTCTGGAAAGAGAAAAACTTGGATAATCTTGCTGAACAGAGATATTTCATGCATATTATACATAAGCACATGTGTACATCTTAACTACAGCTCAGATGCCAAATCAGCAGCCAAGAAAACCCTTGGATTTCCATTGAGCAATTGCACAAAGCTTGCACAGCTATGTACCACCTGAGTAAGCCTTTATGATGCTCATCTGGATAGCAGGAAGCAAGAAGAGCCCTGAGCATTCAGGAAAACCTCTCTTTCTTTTGCAGGCATTTATAATACAAGTATACTTCAGGGACACCTCCCAAACATAGTAGACAAGAGAAATCACTTGTGTGACATCAATTCCCAGCAAGAGAACACCCCCTCCCCTCCAATCAACTACTGGATTGGAGCACTGGATTTGTACGCTGGAGTTTGGTTTCATCCAAGCCCAGGGCTAGCAACAGACGTTCAAAAAGCCTAAGCCTGAATTGATTCAATCTTTGAAGATTAGTTTAACCTGCCTAGGTTGAACTGGTTTGCAACCGTACAGACAGTCCCTCTAGATTGAAGAAACGCAGGCACATACCTGCAGTGGCTCAGGCTAGAAGCCAGGGGGTGCTAAAGCAGCTCTCCCTTCACTTCAACAATGCTGAGCTGAGAGTGGCAGGGGGGCACAGCCAGGTTCTGGCAGGATGCTCTGATTAGGGAGGAGTGTAAACCCCAACCCTGGCCTGCATGGTCCCAGGCTTTTCCCTGCTCAGGTGTTGGGATTGTTGCCAGACCCCAGGCTAGCACTCGGAGGCAAAGGGTAGGGGTTGTATAGTGCATGCATCCGTTGATGATACTGAGCTTTTCAATTTCCCTCTCCTTGCTTCTTCACGGTCTGCAAACCTGATAGGGCTGCAAACCAGAAGAGGGCTGATAAACACTGCGTTATCAGCCCACCAACAAAACAACAGCCTCTCATTAGTTCAAGCTCTTCTTAAACATCTTTTTCCAAGGAAGGAACAGAGGAACATTACCAGCTGACCTGTTTATTAGCGCCAAAAAAGCCTTAAGTGGACCCTGTTTTTCTGCCTGTTCCAGTGACATTGGAGAGACAGACCTCTCAGCGTTAGCTAGCATACCACATGCCTAGGGTCCATGGGGCTGGGGTCTGTGCTGTGGGAGGTAGGGGGAAGATCCCTGCTTGAGCAGCAAGGGAAGCCAGGCAGATCCTGCTGTGCCTGCAGTCTCCCTCGGAGCTCTGGCTACACAGCAGAGGGGCAGGGCCAGCTCTGTTTTTTGGAGCAGACAGCACAACCCAGCCCAAAGCTGCAAAGCATCTGGAATGCTGGGGGGCTCTGGTTTAACTTAAAACAGGAAGGGGTCTGCATAAATCGGTTTGACCCAAATAAGTTAAGTCTGATATTACATTCAACCAGGATGATCTTAAATCAGTTTCAGCCATTTTGAAACTGGTTTACGTGCACTGAATTTATGTGCTATTACAGGTTGAAACCTGTTTCTGATCACTTAAACCAGTTTGTGTAACTTCTGTCCCTAGCCTAGGAGGCCACATACAGATAGGAAAAAAAAAAAAAATCCACCAGATGAGGCATCATAAGATGCAATAAATGGCATCCATTTCTTGTATATCTCAATATAGAAGTGAAGCTGTACCGACACCTTGGATTCAAAGCACCCCTAAGCTATGTGGCCATCCATACCCAATTCATGGAACCAAGCAGAAAAAAAATATATCTACTAGTCATGGATTTCAAATGTGCAGGGATCAAAATGGACTAAAATAAAGGCAAAAGGTAATTAACCAACACCAACAGTCCACCATTTGACTAAAGAATAGAGATTGTGCAGACATTTCCAACTGCCAAAGTGATGTCTACAGAGACAGCTGGAAGAAATACCTTTTCTTTTGGTTGTCACAGAAAGAGCTCAGTTTGATGGACTGCTTATTCCAAAAATCCTAAAAAAAAAAAAAATTTCCAAAAGGACATCCACATTATTCAGGAAGCAGAAACACTGAGTCCATGGATCGTCAGAAGAACCAAAAGACGACATACGCACCACAGTGGCCTTCTCAAGGCCTGATAAAGTTTGAGCATCCTCCTCAAGAGTAGCAAGCTCCTGGACGACGATCTTATGGAAGTTTTCCAGTTTATTCAGTCTGAAGTATGCAAGCAAGAATCAAGTTTGATATTTTACATTATGTAGCAAAAGAGCTTACAGCCACTTGCAGGGGGGGGTTCATATCCCAAAGACCATCGTTCTTATGGAAACTGACAGACCTTTTCTTTCAAAGGAGTACAATATTTTTAAAGCAGAATATGAAAACTAAATTTGTTAGGAGAGCATTAGTACACTACAGAATTACTTGGAGGTGTGTGTTTTTCTTTTTTCTTTGCATGGTACCATGACTTCAAACAAGAACAAGATCAACCTTCCTCAAGAAAGGCAAAAAACAGGTTAATTATTTATACCCCTACTTGAGACAACAGTAAGATGCCTTAGTTTAAAAATTTTTCCTTATTTCAAAGTGAAAGAAGGCAAGAGAAGGCAATTGGTGGTTACAGTAATGGTGATTACTGTTAGAGCAGCAGGTCTTGAACTGTGGTACGTGTACCACCAGTAGTATGCAGACAACCTGGAAGTGGTACATGGGAGGCTGGGGGGGAGGGGCCTCACACACCCAGAGCCCAGCAGCAGCCTGCTGCACATGGCCAGGAACGCAGCACTGTGTTGAGCAGCACCCAGTAGGTAAAGTGTGTTGGGGGAGTGGGGGGGGGTGCAGATCAAGGCCCCCCACAGTGAGGGAGATAGGGGGGCAGAGGCAGGGGCTGGGGTGATAGAGCCCGAGCAGCTCATTCAGGCTCCCCACCACTGTGCGCACCACAGGGCAGGCATGGGAAGTACGTGCCCCCCAGATCTGTTTGTGGGGCAGAGGAGGGCTGTTGCTGTGTGCTGGATTCTGCACCATGCTGCTGCTGGCCTGGGACCTTGTGCAATGTCATGCGCCTGCCACATGCTGCCTGCACTGCGTCTCCTGCCTGCCCAGCATCAGCAGGCACATGGCATCCCGTGTGGCTCTGGAGGCAGTGGTAGTGCGGTGCAGAGCTCAGTGGCAGCCCACTGCTCCCCAGGGGTGCTCCCCTTGGGCTGGCTCACCCCTTCTCTGCAGCAGAGCCAGCACAAAGGCAGCCTGGGCCTTTCCAGGGTCTTGGGGAACATTCCCTCCACTGGGTGTACCCTGGGGCAGGCATAGGGGACATGTACACCCTGGATCTGTGCTCAGGGGGAGGTGCGCTGTGCTGGGCTCTGCACCACATTGTGCTGCCTCTGGACCTGCGTGGGATGCCATCTGCCTGCCACCACCAGGCATCCCGTGTGGCTCCAGAGGCAGTGGGGCATGGGGGGCATGTGCCCCCTAGATCTGGGCAGAGGTAGGCTGTGTACTGCATGCTGGGCTCTGCACTGTGCTTCTGCTGCCACTGCTTCCAGACCTGCGTGGGACACCATGTGTGTACTGCATGCTGGCCAAGTGCCACTGCCCATCCGCTGGCAGCAGGCAAATGGTATCCTGCATAAGTCTGAAGGCAGCAGGGTGGTACAGAGCCCAGCGCACAGCCCACCTCCCCCCCCCGCACACAGATTGGGGAGGGGGAGGC
>NW_017728992.1:54174567-54177459 GCF_001723915.1 Gavialis gangeticus | reverse complement strand
CCAAGTGCCACTGCCCATCCGCTGGCAGCAGGCAAATGGTATCCTGCATAAGTCTGAAGGCAGCAGGGTGGTACAGAGCCCAGCGCACAGCCCACCTCCCCCCCCCGCACACAGATTGGGGAGGGGGAGGCACATGCCCCTCATGACTGCCCCAGGGAGCCCCTGCATCCCTGGAAAGGTCCAGGCCACCTTTGTGCTGGCCCTGCTGTGGGGATGGAGCCAGACAGCCCAGGGGGAGAAAACTTCTGGGGAACAGCTGGCTGCTGCTGCACTCTGCACCATGCTACCGCTGCCTCCAGAGCCATGTGGGATATCATCTGCCTGCCACCACTGGGGCAGGCAGGGGATGCAGTGCAGCCAGTGCACAGAAGGCACATAGCATTATGCAAGGCTCCCAGGGCAGTGGCAGCATGGTAAACAGCCCAGGTAGCACCAGACTGCCTGCCTGCCTCTGCCACACAGATGCAGGGGGCACATACCCCCCACGCCTGCC
Source organism: Gavialis gangeticus (assembly GCF_001723915.1). NCBI lineage: Eukaryota > Metazoa > Chordata > Crocodylia > Gavialidae > Gavialis > Gavialis gangeticus. The sequence goes on along the minus strand of NW_017728992.1, from coordinate 54,176,966 downwards.
CAGGGTGTGCACAATGGTGGGGAGCCTCACCTCCCTCAGTGGCCCTGGACAAGCCTCCTACTGCTCCGTCCCATGATCCACCCTAGCCCCAGGGTCCCATTCACCCCTGCCCTTGACCCACTTCTCCCTCACCATGGGGGCCTTGATCTGCCCCTCTCCCCCAGGCTCCAACCCCCCCAACCCCAAGGACATCACAAAAAAGTATCCCTGGACAGGAAAATTTACACCATCTTTTTTCCAATTTACAATTGTTTTATATAGCTACCGTAACTGATAAAAACATGTTTTATGATTAGTAAAGGTTTTGATATTGTTTTAATACATAGTCTGTTACCTATGTATAATAGACTGTATGTAAATTATTTATACAAATTGGATGCCCCTCTTAGTTCAAGTATCTTCTGCATTAACTGCATTCCCTTTCTTCTGGCAGGGACAGTGGACTATGAAAATCCACACACATGCATATACAGCTCTGCCAATTTATTACAAAGCTATGGTCACTTCAAATAAGTTGCGACATGCACAAGAGCTCTATTCCTGAAACTTTTACTTTAAGACATTACCTAGTGTCACTTTGCTTCATTAAACAGGAGTACAATGTTTTGTCGTCACATTCTATTATACAAGGTATTCATTCCTCATAATTACTGAAGACTTATGCATAAATGTGGAAAGTTGTTTCTTGCAATTGGCAGATTGCTTACCTGCATTGATGTATCTGATTTAATAATGCTGACACCGTCTTTTCAGAAACTTTCAAAGCATTTTGTGCAAGAATCTCCATTCTTTTGTACTTGGACTATATTTAAAAAAAAACAACAAAACAAACAAACCACAATGCATGCATTTTGAAGCACAAAGTCAACAAAAAATACCTAAAGCCACATCCACACCTGCATACTAGTGCAGACCCTTCTATGTCCACTCATTTTGCTTTAGATTAAAACATTTCCTAATAAAGTAAAACTAATCAGAAGTAAAACATGAACTACAATTAGACCAACTACCCAGAGAAAATGTGTATTAGTTTAAGTAAATCAATTTATATTCTTATATATCTTTAGTTAGGACTGCTGGAAATCTGGGGAGTTCAAACCATCTTTTCACTCTACCCCTGATGCATCTGATGTCAGCTGGGCTTTCCAGCGTGCCTGGAAACAAGAGGTGTTTCAGGTTCAAACAGCCTCCCCAGACACAGCTGGGACTCTTTTAAGGTAATCTTTTATCTAATTATTTTCTTTATGGATGTGCACAGCATGTGGCATTCATGCAAACTAGAAAAAGGTAATGTACATTAAACAATTACCCAGAACGTCTTCTTTAGTTGGTTAGTAAAGCTTTCAAAGGCAGCAATAACACCAGTGTCACTGACATCTTCATCCAGCATCTTGGAGTAAAAGACATCATCCAAATCATCTGTTTTTTGGCCTGTAACAGAGTAAAGTACACCTCCATTTCAAAAGGGCATCAACAAACCCCATCCTTATTATCTGTTGCAGTGCAGCATGTTCCCATAATCCAATAGGATGCAAATGACAAGAGTTAAGGATGCATTGGAGTTCAACGATTACTCCAGTTCTTGCAAGCTGGAGCTGAACTATTGCAAATATATTTAGCAGGCCTTCCAGATGGAATTTTTTAAGGACACCTTAGAAAAAAAAATGCTTGGATATCTATATACCAGTAGGGGTACTGAACAAAAAAATACTGGGCCTGATCTCTACTGTTTTGCTTCTTGAGAAGTTATTTACATTAACATAAATAGAGAGTAACCCAACACCTTTTATTCTGGTAATGTTTAACCATTATTTTGTGCTTTGGACTATAAAAATGGCAAGACTATGAACCATCAATTTGGGAACAGGATGACTTTGAACTGTGTAACTGCCATTGCTGCTGTGCAGTTGTTTACAAACTCCAGGTAGTTTTCTCCCAGCATGGTACAGTTCTCTTTCCATTTAAATCTCTACTTCCACTAAGTGAGCAGTGATCATATTTTTGAGTTGACCATCTGTCCCAGTTCTCTCTCCTATCAGAATGCCTCACTTCCCACATGGGAGTTCTTCTAGTCTTGTGCACAGTTATGATTTCCATTAATAAAGCCAACTTATGAAGGTTCTGAAAGTTGACCTGGTGATACCTGTTTGAGGTTTGTTTTTCTTTTCCACTGTAACAAAAAGGTTCCTTGGTTCACTGGAAACACTAGGAGAGGAAAGATTGGTTTCCCATCTCATAAGTTTAGGCTTTCTTAAAACATCACCAGGTGATAAATCTACAGAAAAAGATATCAATAAAAGGACTTAGCGCTGAAGATTCAAATACAGAACTAACAGTTCCCTACTCCCCAGGCAATAGCCAGAACTTTTTTTTTTTTTTTTTTTTTTTTTTTTTTTTTT
>NW_017728992.1:54159081-54174556 GCF_001723915.1 Gavialis gangeticus | reverse complement strand
TTTTTTTTTTTTTTTTTTTTTTTTTTTTTTTTTTTTTTACAGCAAGCATCAGGTTTGCAAACAAACTGGAATACCAGGGAGTCAGTCTTCCTCTACAGTGAGCGAAAGATAGACCTGTTTTATTAAAAAGTCTGTCCTGGTTTTAAGGTGCCATAGATGAGCTTTCACTTACTGTGAGGTAATAGCATGCCCACAGGCTATCACAGAACAGTAGATAGCAGCAAGTCTATGCACCTTTTTTTACAACATTGGGGCATAAGAACACAAGTGCCATACTGGGTCCAGCCAATGGTCCCTCTAGCCCACTATACCATCCATTTCTGCAACCGTTGGAGACAGGATTGAGGAAGAGAACTGAACAAGATCACTGGAACAATCGATCCCCTATTCAATACCCTACCTGGCATCTATCATTTATTGGGTTAGAGATGCCAGAGAAGACATCTCCATTCATTCTGTTCAATAACTATTACTAAATCTAGCATCCATGAATTAAATTCACCCAGTACCATTTTGAACCTGGCTATGCAGTTTGCCTCTACCACCTCCTGTGGCATTTAATTCCACAAGTTAACTACACATTGCATTAAAAATAAAAAAGTACTCTCTTTTTAGTTTTAAACCTCCTACCTACTGATTACAGCAGGTGAAATTATTTCTAGTATTCCGAGACATGGTGAATAACAGCTCCCTGTTCATTTGGTCCATACTCTTCATGACTTCATAGACCTCTATCATATCCTGCTCTCCCTTTTCCTTCTCCTTTTCAACCCAAGGAGACAGTTTTTTTAGTCTCTCCTGGCATGGCAACAGCTCCAGGCCCCTGAACATTTTGGTTATCCTTCTCCATGACTTTTCTAATTCTACTACATCCTTTTTGAGATGTGGGGACCAAAAACGCACACAGTATTCAAGATGTGGATGCACCATAAATTTGTATAGTAGTATGATGATGTTTTTCATTTAATTTTCAATTCCCTTCTTAAACGATGACAACATTTTATTGGCTTTTTGGTCGCCACTGCACATAGTTCTTTAAGTGTCAGCTCAAATGTACAATGACTCCAAGGTCTCTTTCCTGAATCTTAACAGCTAGGTCAGAACCCAGCATTATGACAGTTTCCCCAGGTGCATTACCTTGCACTTTCTGGCACTGAAGTTCACCTGCTATTTTTTGGCTTGCTCACTCAGCTTGGCAAAAGCTTTCTGCAGCTCTTCTCCTTCAGCTTGGGTTTGACTACGCATAATAATTTGGTGTCATCTACAAACTTGGAGATTTTACCAGGCACCTGTTTCCAAGTCATTGATGAAAACATTGAACAATATTGGGCCCAGCACAGATCCCTGCTGGCCTTGTGTTTGACTTCCCTCTATCTTGAAAAATGACCACTTAGACCTACCCTTTGCTTCCTATCTTTTAACCAGCTCTCAGTTCATAAGAGAACTGGCAACATAGCTAGGGTTTTTTAAAGCCTTTGGTGAAAGACCTTGTTGAAAGTTTTTTTGAAAGTCCAAATATAATCACATGAACTGGATTCTTCTCATCCACAAGCTTGTTGACAGACTTTAAGAACTGCAGATGACTGGTGAGGAAGGATTTCTCTTTACAAAACCCATACCCAACAAATCATACTTGGCCAGGTGACTCCTGATTTTATTCTTTATTATAGTTTCTACTAATTTGCCAGGGATGGAAGCAAGATTCACTGGTCTGTACATCCCAGGATCAGCTGTAGAGCCCTTTCTGAAGTTGGGCATTATGTTGGATACCTGCCAGTCTTCTGGCACAGAGGCCACTTGTAACTATAGGGTACATACTATTGCCAGTAATCTTACTATTTCACTTTTGAGTTCCTTCAGAACTCTTGGGCGAATGCCATCCAGTCCCGGTGACTTTAGTATTTAGTTTATTGATTTGTTCCAAAACTTACTCTGATGGAAATAGCCAATCAGAGTGCTCCAAGAGTGGGGGAGCACCGCCATGATTCCAAAGCTGCGCCAAAGACTGGACAGAGAGTCTGGTCCAGAGCAGGGAGTCCAGAGCACTGCTGGCCTTGGCTCCCCCACCCCGCTCCCTGCAAGTGGTGCAGAGGACTGGGCTGGGGTAGAGGGAGCCTATGACCTGGTCCAACCCCCTGCACAAAAATCTATCCCTGTTAAATACTGTCATGGGTGACCAGCATTCCAGGTGAAGTTTTCCCACGCCATGTACAAAAGCATAAAGGAAATGGGTCTCTGTGTTCCTCTCCATGGACTACATGCATCTTAAGCCATGCAGGACTACTGAGCCAGCATGCAGAGGGAAACAAGGTTCATCAACAGAACTTCACATATAGCTGAATTGCATTAGGGAGACAGCAGGAGACATTTTAAGAAGAGGACGCTTGCAAAAAATATTTACTGTCTACTTTAAGGGTGGGAACTTATTGAAGTGTGCTTGGCCAGGAGGTGCCTTTCAAAGCCCAGGTCAAGCTAGGACAACAGGAAAGAACCTTCTGAATCAATGCTACACACCATGCCTCCCCACCACAGCACCGCTCCCTACCCCCACAGGTTTCCTTAGTACTATGGGCTGCACTGCCCCACCTCCTGGGGCAGGTGAAAGAAGTGGAAGCCAGAGGGAGGGTTAGTCAGAAACCCCACTGCTGCAGCCAGAGCAATGGGGGCAGGCCAGGGGAGGGGAGGCAGGTGAGGAGGGTGCAGTATAAACCCTTCAGCCCTACTCTGGAGGTTTAAACCCTTCAAGAAGTAGCTGAGGCCTGAGGCTAAGACAGCCAAAATATGGGAACTAAAGGCTTTAAAGAAAATGATCCTGTGGAAGAAAAATATTGCCAGGACAAAGTGCAGACATTAAAAAAATCCTAGCATCAAGAGTTGAATATTCAACAGGCATGTTGAGACACCCTGTTCTTTTGTGTATCAAGACAGACTAACATTAAGCAGTTCCGATGCACAAAGTACTTTAACATTCACAAGCGTCAGATGGATATAAATGTAGATGTGGCATTAGATCAACATCAGGAACATCTGCATGTGAAAGCACACCCCCAAACCTTATGGTTGTTTAGTTGGCATAAAACTGGTTATCTATTAATAAGAGAAAGTGTTCTGTGGTTCCACGTGGGTATACAGATTAGGAGAGGACTGGGTGAATTCAGTCTTACTGAAGAAATCTCTTTAAGCATCTCATAGATTCATAAATTATAGAGTCAGAAGGGACCCAGTGGATCATTGTGTCCAACCCCCTACCCCTAGCAGGAAAAAGAGGACTGAGGTCAGATGACCCCAGCCAGGTGACTGTCAAGCCTCCTCTTGAAGACCTCCAAGTTAGGCAACAGCACCACCTCTCTTGGAAGCCCATTCCAGACTCTGGCCACCCTTATTGTAAAAAATTTCTTCCTAATGTCTAACCTAAATCTACTCTTCACTAGTTTGCAGCCATTATTCCTAGTTACTCCTTGGGGTGCTCTGGTAAACAGCGCATCCCCAATTCCCTACTGTCCTCCCCTGATAAATTTATAGGTGGCTACAAGGTCACCCCTCAGCTGTCTTTTGTATAGGCTGAAGAGACCCAGATCTCTCAACCTCTCCTTGTAGGGTCTTACACAGAGACCACTAATCATGCGAGTGGCCCTCCTCTGAACTCTCTCCAGATCCTCCGTGTCCCTCTTGAAGTACAGCACCCAAAACTGGACACAGTACTCCATCTGTGGCCTGACTAATGCTGCATAGAGGGGGAGCATCACCTCCCCTTGATCTGTTGGTCATGCATCTGCTAATATATGACAAGGTATGATTGGCTTTGCTGATGGCCTCATTGCGCTGCTGGCTCATATTCATCTTGGAGTCAACTATAACTCCAAGATCTCTCTCAGCCCCTGAGCTGCTGAGGAGGACATCCCCCAACCTGTAGGTATGCTGGGGATTCCTCCTTCCTAGGTGGAGTACCTGACATTTATCTTTGTTGAATTGCATCCTATTACATTCCACCCATTGATCTCACTTGTCCAGGTCAGCATACAACTGCTCCCTGCCTTCTGGTGTATTCATTTTGCCCCGTGATTTGGTATCATCCGTGAACTTGGAGGGGGTGCTCACCACACCCGTGTCCAAATCACTGATGAAGATATTAAATAACACCGGCACAAGGACCGAACCCTGCAGGACCCCACTGCCCACCTCCTTCCAGGCCAAGTATGACCCATCAACCACAAATCCCTGGGAATTAACTACTGTTAAGTATGGGAATTAAATATTTGCAAAAAGGTTGAAAACTCAAAAAGAGCTATTAAAATGGTACAGAGCTATACACAATTACATTAAGCAAAATAGGTTGCAGAAGGGGAAGAGCCAATAGAAAAATCCACACTTTACTAGAAATTTCTCCTTCATTAAGGTCAAGGGGGGGGGAAAAAAAGGATTTTTTTTTTGCTTCAGGCAGGTATAGTAAGCCGTTAACACAGCTCTTTTAAGGCATTACTGATACATTGCATTAAACTGAATGGTCAAGTTAGATATCCACAAGTATAAAACGCAATATTCTATTTTCAGAGTTTCATGCCAGAGGAACAGTGGGTTGGACATACCCCAGTAAGACCCTAACCCTACATATACCTTTGATTTTTCCTCCTCAAATATCAAACAATCTTATCACCTTAGTCTTTGAAAAAAGACACAAGCCCAGATTTCAAATCGACTAATCTTCTATAAAACTGGTGACAACCTTCCACCCTAGATAAAGTCAATGTAAATGAAGCAGTTAAACCAACCAGGTATTCAAACCCAAGCCTATGAAGGAAAAATCAAATCAAATCATAAAATATCAAATATCAAAATGTCAGTAGGTACCAGTAAGAGCCTACGATCAAACATAATTAGAAGCTACTTGTAACATACCGTCTAGAGCAGGGGTAAGGAAAATTATGGCCCACAGACTGAATCCAGCCCACAGAGTCTTTGCCCAGGCTGCAGTAGGTCCTTTGGTCCCACCTGGCCCAGGCACCATCCGGCCTGTAGCGCATCCTGTAGTGGGGCTGGGTCAACTCTGCAGCTAGACTGCCTTTCTAGGCAGCAGGGGCTCCTTCCAAGCTACCGCTGCTGCTGGCCCCAGACCTGTGGTATTAGCGGGACACATGCACAGCCCTGACCCCAACCTGCCCTGCACTCACTCTAGACTAGCCTGCCCACACTGAGCAGCTGCAGCAGTGGCAGCAGCTGGGCAGAATCTGCTGCTTGGCTTGGGGGAAAAGCTGCCCCTCCCCTTCATCATTGCCGAGTCCTTGCTGCAGCTGCTTAAAGCTCATGCCCAGGGTGCCCAGCAACTCCTCTACACTGCCACTGCTGCCCTGCTGGGCAGCCCAGAGGTGGCGGTGATGGTGGTGGAAAGGAGCCGCAGGGTAGACTGGGCACAGGCTCTGGGCAGCTGCAGGAAGAAGGGCCCAGCAGCAGTAAGAGGGAGGGGCTGTTACCACTCTTCCAAGTGATGAGCAGCAGCTGCCGCCCAGCCACTGCTCAGCATCAGCAGGTGGTCTGAAGCAGGCACAGGGCAAGCCAGGGCTGTGTACTGTTGGTGGTGGGGAGCTTCAGGGTGCACAGGATGTGGGCTGTAGCAGGCGGGGGGGGGGTGCGTTCTGACCAGCTCGTAACAGCAACTCAGAAGTTGCCTGCCCCTGGTCTAGAGTCTTTGTTATGCCAACATGGAGCATGTACCAGCATTGTTTTTCCCCAGTATAATTAAAACAACCAGGTATCTGAATTCTATTTAATTTGAAATGTTGTTGAGGTATCAGGGGGTAAAGTGAGATGACAATCAAAGTTGCCTATTTCTAAAGAACCAGGAAGTCTGCTTTATGGAAATGTTATTGGGGATGGGAGGGGTTGCGGGGATGGGGAACCATGCTTGGCAAGAAAGATTACTAATGGCTCTGAAGAAGCAATGCCAGTAATAAAACACATAAGACAGCCGCTCATCACCCACCACCTTACAAATACGTTGGGGTAACCAATGAATGGAAGCTGCTGTAGAAAAGCTGACAAAAAACCACATAAAAAAAAAAAAAAAAACAACCACCACACACCAGCATTTGTAAGATGGCAGCAAATTCCAGAGGCGTGAATACTTTGGGTTTACTAGAAACAGTGCAGTACCAATAAAAGCATCATTCCTGGAAAGAAACATCAGGATAACTTAAAAACCAAGGTAAAGCCTGTGCATTATCTGGGATATAGACTGATCATTTCAGAGAGTGATTCCGATTTAAATTACATTATCCCTCAAGTTGTATGCATTTTTTTTAAAAATTCATTCCAATACATGCTTAGATTTTAGCATTTCTGGTCTGTGTCTCTACCCAAAAAAACACAAAACATGATAATATGCGCCATGAGTTTAAAAAAAAAAGAGACAGACATAACTACAGCACAGAACAAACACAATTTGTACAACAGGAAAATGAAATATATTAATAAACTTCATATTCAAAAAGAGATTTCCCAATTTGGGGTCCTTGAAAGAAAAGGCATCTGAGTATTTAATTCCCATTTATGCCTTTGAAAAGGTGTTACATTCCCTGTCCCCCTTCCCTCCCCAAGATGTTTAGTCATTATACCTGAGACTTTTCTTTTATTCCTGTATTTTTTATCATCTGGTGCTAGTTTACTGGACATGTCCTCAAATTTCTAAAGAAAAGGAAAAATATAAAAGTGAAGGTACTGCATGCAAAACGTCAGCTGTGGAATAATTTAAAAAAAGCTACTCTGATAGACAACGATGCATCTTGCTAAACAAACTAACAGTATTAGAAGTCACTTAAAACAATTCGTTAGAATGTGCCACAGTACTGTACACTGCACCTGAGACATCCTCTCTCCAGTGTCAGAATGCCCATGGACAGATTCATTAAATGGTAGTGTAAGATCTTCTGTTTCTAAGTCACCTGAAAAAAAAAAAAAAAGTACTTCAGTTGTACAAGCAGATACCATTAGCCAAGTAATGAAGGCAACAAGAAATAAATTGTATACTTATCAAGTAATTGCACATATTCAACAGAATATTAAAATTTGGCAACCTTCTTGATGCAAGGGGAAAAAAAGGCTACTGTATTTTCACTTGCAGTTTACAGAAATGCCTCCATTTTATATTGCTGCAGTAGCACTCTGTGGACACATCTACTAGGGCTGTTCAAGAGGGAACTGCATTTCATTTTGAATTTCATTTCAATTCGAAACAGCTGTTCCCCATTTTGCTTTGTTGAAACAGTGACACTGTTTTAATGTTTTGCCCATTAGCTATAATGGGGAAGCTCAAAACAGCCTCTCTCATCTGGCAGGCAGATCAGGGCTGTGGGCCCCCGATTTGCCTGCCAGATGATGGAGGGAAGCTGGTGCTGCCGCTTGGGACAGAGGAAGGGAACTGAGCCCAATTGCTGTTCCCATCCCCAGCCTGATTGTAAGGCTGGGGAGGCGAACCGAGCGATTGGGCTCAGTTCCTTTCCCCAGCTCCACTGCAGTGCTTGGGAGGGGAACTGAGCCTAGGATCAGCTCCCTTCCCCTGCGCTGTGATCAGCTTCCCGCAGCCCAGAGGCAGGAGATGGGGAGAGCCAGGGCTGTGCTCCTGGCTCCTGCTGGGAGCGCAGCTCTGGTTCTCCTCCATCTCCCATCACCTCACTGCTGGAGACTTCAAAACTTGAAACATTTTGACTAGCCTCATTTTGTTTCAAGGCTGTTTCGAAGCTCTTCGTTTTGATTCAATTTCGCTGTTTCAAGCTTGAAATGAGTCAAAATGGTGTCAAATCAAAACAGCCAGCAAAATTTTGCACAGCCTTAATATCTACACATGCAAATAACATAGCAATAAACTCTGGCGCATATCACACTGGAATTCATTGCTCCTGGGTGTTACATTTTCATGAGTGTCCAAAAACACATTGAGCCAGGTCACAGTAGCCTTGGTTGGCAGGGGACTCAGGGGTGGGTGGGGAGTCAGCTTGCCAGCCCACGGCTGCTCCAAGCCAGCTCAACATTCTGTGGAGGACCTGGCTGGAGCATGAGGGTGCTCCAATGCAGGGCTAGCTGGCAGCAACCCTGCACTAAAGCACCCTCGTGCCCTAGCTATCCCAGTTTCCATCTGCACATGCGCTGTGGAAGAGTACTTTACTCCGCTGCAGAATAGTACCTGTATGTACAAGTACTATCCTGCAGCAGAGTAAATTAGTTTACTCCAGCCTGTGTTGCATATGTAGATCCCGAGATTTTATACTCTGGAGTCAGTTAGTCAACTCTGCAGTAAATGTGTTGTGTAGATGTGCCCCGTGTATCTGAAGAATAAAAGTAACCCCCTATTCCAACAAAGGCAATCTTGAAGGAGGGGAGCACATTAAGGAAAGGGAAAAAGGCCAACATGTCAGAGTAATACCATATTTACTTGTATAACCACATGCCAAAAATCAGTTCTCCAAAAATTGGGCTGCATGTCTTAAGTACGGAAGGTGACTTTTTTTTGCTGGAATGAAAAAAAGCATGGAGATGCTGTGCTATAATGGCTGCCACTTCTCTCCAGGCAGCAAGCAGCCAGCCAGTTTTAACCTTTCCACATTTGTTGCCCAATTGGCAGCAGCTTTTGGCTGAGCAAGCAAAAGCTGCTGCCAATCCAGCAGCAGCTGTGACCGGGTTAACACTGTAGCTTTTGCCTGAAGCCATCAGTGAACTGGCTGAGGGAGAGCAAACTGTTGTATCAAGTCAGTTCTTAACCATGGCTTTGGGGGGGGGAAACCCGTATACATTCTACCTTTCAAAAAAAACAAACCAAAAACATGGTGCATGTCTTATTTGGGGGTATGTAGTATGTGATAAAATATGGTATATTAGTATATAGCACTACATACAGACATGACTAATACAGTGATTCTCAATAAGGGTGATGGTGTACCCTGGGGTGCAGCAAACTCCTTTTAAGGTTGCTGCAGGGTGATGCACAATATTAGCATTAAGTGTGCAAACACATGGAAATGATTCACAGGAAACACCCAGAGGTTTCAAGTAGAAATCCAAGGTGTCAAAAACCTAATGTCCAAGTTTGACCTGTTGATATCCAAGTTTGTTGTTTTTAAAACAGAGAAACTTCTCTATTGTTTTTCCATCATCAAAAAATTAGTGAAAGCTAAGAGCTGGCATCTTCCAAGGGATATTTTGAGCCTAATGAGGTTGAGAACTGATTGATTAATACCTCAAAAGGACCATGGTACCAGAGAAGCTACCACATCTTTAGGTATTAAGGTGCACGCAAGAGCTGAAAGACAAGGAATTATGTTCCAACAGAGCCATTGAATAGAAGACTAATGATATCATCTAAACTTAAACATTGATGTTTAAGATGCTATAACGCAGTGTTTCTCAACCTGTGGGTTGCAAGAAAAATTTAAAAGGGTTGTGGGGAGGTCCAAGGAGGAGAAGGCGAGACTGACCCACAGTGTGGGTCAGAGACCGGGAGGGCGTGGGTTATGGCAAGCTGATAGGTTATACTACTAGGTCCCAGTGTGAAAAAGGCCGAGAACCACTGCTGTAATGCATTATACCACACTAGTTTCCAACATAATAAAATTATAATAGGACTGTTTATGGAAAACTAGTACCTGCAACAGAAGCTTCCGAGAGACCATGAAAAAGAAATAGTAGACAGCAATGAATTCTTTCAGTTTGCAAGGATTTCAAACCAGCAGAAAAAAGTATTAGTAACAGTAAGAGACAAGCACTGTGATAAGGTTTGTTTGGGAGGGGGAGGAAGAAGAGGGAAGGAAAGGGAGGAGTTTGCATATACATCCTAACACACTTGAATAACCTCTTTACAATGGAAGAGCCCTATGCAGGGAAGAGAATTCTAAAATTTACATAAAAAACTTAGGAACTGAGTATGTTAATTCCCATGGATTAAATGCCAAAGCCTTCATGTAACTGCTTCCCCCCAAACCATTAGTAATGGAAGTTTGAGAATGAGCAAAAACTAGCCTGGCACAAAGAATAAATGCAAAACAGAATGAAGCCTTTTTTGAGCAAAGACTTGAACCGAGTAGTCTGGAGGGATGGAATCTATGTACCAGGAAAGTACAACAGTGAGCAACTGCCTGGTGCTTACCCTCTTCAAAACACTTTACATACAAACACTAGTGAAGCATTCCAGCTGCTAAAAAAGCACCAGAAGTTAGGCGATTAATGGGAAAGATGTGGGGGAGGCCATGCATATGCACAAACTTTTTTAGTAGACTGTATGGGATTTGTGGGGGGAAAAAAAAGACCCTCAAATACCAGATCTCACTGCAGACAAATCAAGCATTGCTGTACTGGATTTAGTTTCTTTCCTCAGTATATCCTGATGAACTCTCGGCCTGGAAACACCAACCTAAAACACAGATGCATTTTAAAAGAACTTATTTTGTTTATACAGTGTAACAAACAGTAGCATTACACAGGCTCTCTTTCATCTAGAGAGGCTTTTACAGGGAGATGCACTGAATCATGCAAGGGGGCAGGGACCCCTTTGATTTTCTAGGAGATTTGTGTACTTAAAATTAAGATGCACCCCTAACATTTCCTTCTTAGCACATGCAGGTCATTGTTCATATGACTCACTATGTTAAACCAAAAGCAGGGGGAAAGAAATACTTAAGGAATCTGGGGGAAAACAAACAAACACGCACATAACTTTATTTATGATGCATTCACAAGTCCCTTGGACATTATACAGTGTTCTTTAGACTCATGTTGACCAAGTGCCATCAGTTTTGCACATTTATTTCCCTACTACGCAACCTCTACAGCAGGGGTGGGCAAAATGTGGCCCATGAGCTGGATGCAGCCCTCCAAGCCATTCTATCTGGCCCGCAGGGCCCCTAAAAATTTTAGAAAATTAATATTAATCTGCCCTGGGCTGCCTGTCATGCGGCCCTTGATGGCTTGCCAAAACTCAATAAGCAGCCCTCCGCTCAAAATAACTGCCTGCCCCTGCTCTACAGCCTAACTTGTGTTCAGCATTATTGAGCCACCGAGCGAGCTCACAATCAATATAGGGAGCACGGGGATGTCTGGGAATATGGGCCCAAAGAACTGCCTAACAGAGAACAAGTCTACTACCAGACAGAAGGTGGCGGCATGAAGCCTCCTCTCCAGAGGACGAAAAGTAACAGCATTTTCAGGCTTTGGAATAGGCTCCAACTCTTCAATGTTTTTCTGGGATGAAATATGACCTTCAGAAGTCTCCCCAGTTTTGAATTATGCATGCTTGTTTTCGCCCCGTTTCCCAAAATTACAGATAGATAAAATAAAAGGGAACTTGTTTGACAGCACTTTACACTTTCCCTTTTGTGCTAGGACTTAAATTGAAGACAGAAAAAAAAAACCTAGAACAGAATAAAAACTCTACACCTCTAACCTTTCAAAGATGTATGTATTTTCAGTTACATTTAGTAAATGCTTGTAGTGAACACACTCCTACTGCAACTGTAGATGGAAAAAATTTGAAGAGCATAGCAGTGGATTAACTAGGTAACATTGAGAAGGGTTTCCTGGACGACAAGCGCCTGTGCATACTTTGATATGCAATCTATAGACAGTTAGCTAGAGTGTCTAGCTTTACTTTAGTTGTGTAAATTAAGCAATATATGTCCCTTCAAAACCGGTTGTTGTAGATGCATTTTAGTATTAACATATAACCTTGACTAGAAAGCAGTAATTCAAAATTGCACATAAATGTACTTCATATAAGTAATGCTTTAATAGAGGTGCAGTCCAAGTATCAGAATAGTTTCTTACTTTCTTTGTCTGGTAATCACTGCCACTACTTGCAGATGACAATGGCAACACTGCAAGAAAAAAAAAACCCACAAACAGGCACAAAGATGACTCCATTGCTGCTGACATTGTACCAGTCAAGTTAAAACCTCATGAGACAGCTTTATTTTCTTAGAACTTACAAGGCTTAACATCGTGCTTATTTATTTCCCCCAATTGCCTAATAATACAAATCACAAGTTACATTAAGACTGCTGCCACTCTACACCCGAAGAAAGAGGTAGACCTTGCTGTTTACCTGAAAGACTCATCTGAATTCTGGCAGACAGATATGGAAACTGGAACAAAGTTGAAGGACCATGACTGAACTCAACCTGAAGCTCTTCCCTCCCTCCCAATCACCTTCCTTTCTTTTTCAAAACGCCCACAGAGTGTCTATGAGTACCTGCACAGACTTCATGCAACAAGATGGGAAAACAGATGTTATAGCTGAATATAACCTGAAGAGGTTATATTAACAGCCCATCTGTAACCTGATAACTCACCTAATATGCAACAAACTTTTAAAATGGGAGACACCATCAAAGCTTATAATGTCCATATTATTCTTTTCTCACAAGAGTACCTAGCGCAGAGGATAGGCACTTGTAAATCTACATAAGTAAAGAAGATGGCAACCTCCTTCTGCATTAGCTTCCCCAGGGTCTGAAGATGCAGCCCTGTAGAGACACATTTCGTGAACAGGACAAAGCAATGAAAAATTGCAACTGGATCTACAGACCACAAGGAAAGACTCTCTCATTTTTGCTGGGCAAAAAATAGAAAGCAGCACTTTAAATCATCACCACCTGAGCTGCTCTCTCTCATCTCACACATGGATTACAAACAAGCATTTTGCATGCCAGATACACTCCCACTCAAGTCATGGATAAGCAGGTGTCCTAGCCCACTGGTGAACCAACAGGATTTCAGCATTACTCAGATGGAGCCTCAGTCCCACAAAGGCTGAGTAACCCTGACTTGGACTCAGTCTTCTGTTCTACTTCACTGTGGAGTGTGCCACGCAACATATTGCACTCACCTTTCAACTTACTTCTGAGCCTTGGCCTTCTCCGGGTATAGTCCTGACTTTTTGGCAATGGTTTTTTCTGAGAATCAAGGATCCAGCTTTTTTCACTTTGACTATTGCTTGTAGTTTCATGGTTACTTTCAGAGAAAAGATGCTTCCTATAATCAGACTAAAGATACTAAGAAGTCAGTTCTAACTTCCCCCAGAAAAACTGCACTGCCATTTTTAACTAGCCCAGTAGCAAACACCCAGCTCAGCACAACCCATACAACTCATTCAAAAGAATTAAATAGCTAGTTGTTTAGTCTGGGTCAGAACAGCAGTAAGAGATGAGATGCTACAACAACCCCTTCTCCCACCAGTCTTGTTTTTGTAATAGCTTTTATTTTTTTAAACCCCACTTCCCCTACACACACACACACATACTCCCTTATTGCTATGAGAAACCCCAAACAGAAAGAGAAACTGGCTGTATGATGGTCAGGGTGCCAAAGGCGCCAATTAGCAATGTGAAAGCATTATTTTTCCCCTTTAATCTTTGGTTACAGCAATCACAAATAGTAGAGGTCAGTTCTAGACGGAAGAGTGGAACCAGTCCTCTTTGGGCCACTGCAGCAGTGGAAAGAGGCAAGTAGATAATACAGCGCAAGGGATTTCGCAGCTAGTGCACAGCGTTGAGTGTCTGCCTTCTGCAGTAGCACCCCAACACTGCAGCATGCCAGGGCTGCAAAGCAATGTAGCCAAAGTGATACTGTTGCTCTGGTTATTATGAGCAGGTAAATGGCTCTGGAGTCAGCTGCTAACTAGCACAATTTAGGACACCCTTGAGGCTAATCTTAGCTAGGGACACAGGTATCCTGAGGATCAAGGAGTTGCAGCAAGCCCTCTACTTCCACTTGCTGTATTATGAAAAACTGGGAATTTCTTTTTGCAGAGAACTTCTGACCTGCAACAGTACAGCACTGATACGCCACCGTCATGTCATGAAAGGAAGATTTTGCAGGTTTGCTGCCTCTTCAAAAATGTGCATGTGACCTTAAGGCTAATGAAAAGTATTGGACTTACACCCTCATAGCCCTTCCAAGTCACAGGCCATTAAGCAGCACCATCAGTCCAGAGCCACACATCAACAAGAACCAGGTCTTTTCTCCACCTTAATCATTCATTCTAGGCCCCTGCTCCAAGCTGGGCCCAGTCAGCCTTTTTACAAATTAGTTGCCTCAATTTCAATCCAGAGTGCCAGGCACAAGAAAACCAATTCATTGGTGGTCAAGAGCTGTGCAGAAAGTTTCTGGTCACAAGTACTAGAGCCCACAACATGTTTGTGAAGGGAGGGGAAAGTTTGGAGGGAGTAACTCTGAATGGGAATAGGAGGTTTCTCAGTTAATGTCTTGGGAAAAGCCTAATTATTTATTTAGCTGTAGAAACAAGCCATGTTTATTACTCCACAGACAATATTCTACACAAGTACTTTGCCACAGGAAAATATGAGCTACCTACCAGTCTTCTACTGACTTTGCTTGATTCTCGTTTTGCACTTCCATTTTCATAAACCCTGTTAAGTAACCCAAAATTGTGTACATTACAACTAATCAAAGAAAATTAACAAGACTGCTATGGAGCCTGCTGGTGCTGGAGCAAGGGTAAGTGGTGGGGACGGGGAATGAGGGAGTGGGGACAGGGGCCCAAGCAGTAGGGAGCAAGCTGCTTGCCCCTACCACCCCTCTCCACCCCCACTGCCTGCCTGCCATCTGACACACTTTCCCCACTGCAGTGATGGTAAGGATGAATTTAAAGATGACCCTCCAATAATTAAGTTCTATACATGGACAATTATAACAATTTCTATGTATAGAATCTAATTATTGCAAGTAGTTTTAAAAATTCAGAGTCATTTTGGATTTGGGTAAATATGATGTTCGTAAGAGGAATCCCATTGTTGAAAGTGAGCAGAATTCACCAGTCTTAACTATCATCTTTTCATCAACTCCTACATATATTCCCATTTGTGACAAACTACTTGGATATCTGTAAGGTCTCCAGAACTACTATCTTTAAGAAAAAACATTAAATACATAAAAATACATTGGCACTTTCCTTTTTGTTCCTAATTAACGGAGAAATTGCTTTTTATAAAAAGCATTGTGTTCTTTATCATGCAAGATGTAAGTACATATATGGTCCTGTACCTTTGGCCAAGAATTTTTTGTTTTGCTTCAGTGACCTAGAAAAAAAAAGAAACCACATTTCAAAGTTCCAATATCCCACAGAATAAGTGTTCTAATTTTATTAGATGAAAATACGTATGCTTATTTAAAACTAGCGTAGCATCTGTCAAAGGAGGGATTTATGCTGACAGCTAGTGGCAATATTAAGAGTTGCGGAAAGTCCAGTTTAATGGCAGACATAATGTGAAGAAAGAACAACAGACCATGATTGGGGTAGGAGCTATATATGAAACCAAGTTTAGAAGAGCTAATGTACATTTAGTGAATGTAGCTTAACATACTTTCAGAGCTCCATGTAAATCAAAATAAAAGTAATGACATGACTGAAATCATAAAGACATTTCTGGTTGCTGCAGCTGCAACAGGAGTATTACCCCATCCTCCCCCCCCCCCCCCC
>NW_017728992.1:54152651-54158972 GCF_001723915.1 Gavialis gangeticus | reverse complement strand
GGTTTTCCCCCCCCCCCCCCCCCCCCCCCCCCCAAAAAAAAGGGAAAGACAAAAAGTAACCCTTTAATTTTAGGAGCTTGACCTGAGATCCTCTAGACCCCATTCCCCCAACACCAGCCAAGTATTCAGCGTTATACAGTTCTTTGCATCTCTGAAGCACAGCTCACATTCAGCTACAATGGAAGTTAGTGTTCAGCACTGACAAATAAGATTTTAGTCAAGCAATCAGCTGTCTTAAATAGGAGATCACTACTTCTCCTAAAACTGTCTTATTCACTCCACACCTTCCAGCTTCTGTTACAAGCAAGGCAGAAGTCTTACAGAATACAGCCTCCCTTGTACAATCTCATCTTATCCCCGCAGCCAGTTTTCCAGGCATACTAAAGGAAGCAGGGGGTCTGTGGAAAAAAATAGTATGTCATCATGTAATTAGAGACTTAACATGCATGTGCACAAAAGGGACCAAATTCAAGTTGTACAGGCAACCTTATTTCTGGTACCTCCTAGCTTCTGAGTAATTCTTTGCAACTTTTGTATACAATAAAGCTGTTAAATGTTATATTTCCTTACAATCCATTAAAAAACCTCATAAATAAAACCACCAATTCTGTCACAGAAAATCATAACAAGTACCCTAACCTGTAACTAGTTTCACCAGGTAACAATTATGGCACACAATTGCATCTATACCCACTCCTACAAAGAGAGACAAGGGTATTAAGTCCCTGGTTTTCAAAAGTCTGTTTACTCGCTGTCTGATTCTAGCTTACTGGGAGTCATTTCAACCCCCTCAAAAGAGCTTTTTACCTCTTCTATAGTAAGAAATGCAGCCTACTGAAAGTAACTCCCAGCCATCATTTGCCAAATAGACATCTTTACATAAAACAAGTCATACGCCAATTAGGTTCCTAGACATTTTTGCCCCAACTTTACCTCTGCGTGACTTCCAGGGTCAGATGAAGTTTCAAACTTGTAAGAATCCTCCCTACAAGGTGATGTGTACAAAATATATGAAGAGTTTGTGGCACAGTTATGAAAAACAAGCCTGTATAAATTTCATTAAAAGTAGAATACTGAACCAATGCAGATATTTGTTATTTGCAGTATAATTAATAATTAGAGACACATACACATGGGCCTGTTTTGGCGCTCTCGTCCTCTTACCCATTTCTCTTCACTTCCTACTATTTAATTCTCATGCAATGCATTTTTAAAGACTATAGAATTCTTCAGGAATATGCAACTGCTGCAAAAACTTCTTTAAGTATTTCTCTAGTCCCCCATAAAATCAGTAATAGTTAAAAAAGGAAAAAGCCCCCCATTACTTTATAAAAGTAGGATTTTCAAAAGTATTTAAGTGAATCTCAGGGAGACATTATTCCAGGGGGCTTTTGAGAATTCCACCTTTCAATGGTTGCTCTCTGGTCACACCTCTGCAAGCATCCGGATACAGAAAGCTCATAACCCATTTTTACTGAAAACAAAAGTAATTCACAATACAAAACGGAGAGATACAATTTCTTTAGACTTTAGCAACTAGTAAAAACCCTACCAATTTGGTTTTAAAATGTTCTCTGCTAAACAGAAGAGTACTATATACAGTAAGTGATATAGAGAAATAGCCCCTTCTTCCATGCTAGGGATTCCTAATATCAGAAGGTGAAAGCCATGTTTCTTTAACTATACTGGCCAGAGCCCTAGAAAAACCTGAATGACTGAGGCTAGGCAGTGGTGTGTGTTGTTTTTTCCATGTTGTTTCTGTGAAGCCAACTCTGCTTTGGCAGGAGGCACCTGCCATAATACATTACAATATTCAGTAATATTTCCATATTTAAAAAACAAAACAAAACTGTAGAACTTTCCCTGCTGGTTAGTCCTCACAACAGCCTGAGTTAACACCCAGTAAGATCTGACAAAATGAGCTTTGGCAATATTTCTTCCCCATTTTGCCTGGTTTCAGACTCCAGTGGTATGGCCTCCTAAGAGATTAAGACTAAGAAGAGAATTCAGATTTTTGAGATTAAAGCTACATCTGAGAGAACTTACTAAAGCTCTCTCATTTACAGGCAACATAAATGTACCTTTAAAATCAGTTTGAATACCAAAAACCAAACTAGTTATAAAAGCATAGAATTCCCTGTGGGACTTTAAAATCCCCAGTTTGGGTATCAATGGCTAGCTAAAGCCAAGTCAGATATCTCCATGTTATACCGCTGCCTGGGGCATAGGCAGATCTTAAATGGGTGAGAATGACAGTTTATCCCCACTGGATGGAGCCCATCAATTAAAACTGGTTCCCTCTCCACCTTTTGGAAGAACCTCTCACTAGTAACAAAAAACCAAAACAAATGCAGCATCTAGAGTTATGAAGCTACAAGATTAAACTGAGCCATCATAACATTACCAAGCACCCTTCCCCCACCTCCCCTAACACTCACATATAGCTGTTTATTGCCTTGCTTGCCCTGTGCTTTACTGGAGAGAAATGCATGAAGACAAGCTGACTTTGTTCAGAAAGAGAGGACAGCAATGATGTTTGAATCATCTCAATGCACTGAAAAAAGGGTCCTGGCTGCTCCATCTGGCCAGTACCTTCCAAAGGCACTCAAACAGTAGTTATACTTTTGAACTCACGGCTTCAAGTTTATTTTGGGTATGCTGGTAGTTCACAAATGCCACTTCAGAACTGAAAATAAAATCAGCACTTTTTTTTATAAATTTGGTTGGATGTTAACAAATCAGATCCCTACATAAACGGTACTCAAGCATGCTGAGATCCTGCTCTTCCAGGCCAAAGAACCCAAGGCTCAATCTACACTACAAGCTTAATTTGCTCCAGTTCTACCAGCAATATTTTCGGTGCATTTATGCTTAAAGCCCCTCTAATGCAGCAGAACCCGCCTTTCTCCTGGAGGGACTGCTCCAAGCTTCTGTGCTGTGACTGGCTGACAGAACAATATGGATGCCACTCTAGTGGCAGGAAGCGGCTCTGCCTAAGACCTGCTCCTAGTGCAAGCCAGTTGGGGGAATCACGAGCACAGTTTGAAAAACACTGTACTGTGGTTCTCCTCGGCCTCCCAGGACCAGACTATGCCAGAGGATGGATAGGCCTCTCCAAAGAGAGGAAGTGAATTTAAAATAGAAAGTGATTTCCCTGGGGGATGGAGGAATAAAGACAATACTTGAGACAATGTGGCATGATAACTTACTCTATAATCAGAGTCAATTATGCATATGTGAATCAAGTCACCTACATTCATAATAGTGTTAACTTCCAAATAATTACTTCACATTGAACTTATGCACCAGGGTTCATGAAATTCCTTCTATGGCAAAACCATGGCCGGCATCCTGCTAGTAGCATGGGTAGCCTCTATGGGGAATGTGATAGATGCAAGAGGCAGTGGGGAACAGAGACAGACCAGACAGGGACCAGGAAGAGTAGGGAAAGATTACTGGGGTGGCACTCCAGGACAAGGTAGGGCTTACTTTGTACCACTCCTGACAAAAAAAGGTCAGCCACCACTGGTCTATAGCACAATACTGCCTAGCTAAATGCAGTATTGACAATGTGGTCAGATTACATTAGTAGTGCAAACAAGGGTTGGGCAACGCAGGCACTAGCCTCAGGGGCCAATTTAGAGGGAGCACAAGAATGACAGCTGCAAGAATGGCAGCTCCCTGCCACTGTTGAGGGCACTAGCCCTGGATTATAACATCTTCCCCAGAAGCACTGGTCAGAGGTGTACAAAACCCTCAAAACAGACTGATCTTTCCTAATCCACCGTAAAAGAAAACATGGCTATTCTGTTCAGACCATTAAGTGCTGCTGACATGAGTTTTTAAAGCTTAATCTAGTTTTAAATGTTGATGCAGAAAGCTTTAAAATGGTTTCAAAATATGGTGCACCCAAGGTTTGATACATTTTAAGAAATGTATACCTACTTCAGGTCTATCCTTTGCCTGACCAAGCTTGTTCTTCGTTTTTTCTTCTCCAGTGCATCATCCTTAAGAAGAGATACAGACTGGCATAGTGAGTAAAGCTATTACTTGCAATTAAATCTTTTTAAAGCTAAAAAGATGCTAGGGAAGCCAAAGAAAAGAGGGAACACCCAAAAGAACACTACAACATTGGATACAGGTGTTGCCGTGGATGTAGTCTTTCTGGACTTCAGCAAGGCCTTTGACACCGTCTCCCACCCCATCCTCATTAAAAAAACTAGGCAACTGTGGCACTGATGCCTACAGTCAGATGGATTGCAGATTGGCTGAAGGGTTGTACTCAGAGGGTGATGGTGGACGGGTCATAGTTGACCTGGGGAGAAGTGGGCAGCGGAGTCCCCCAGGGCTCGATCCTTGGGCCCGCGCTGTTCAATTTCTTTATCAGCGATTTGGATGACGGGGTGAAAAGCAACCTGTTTAAATTCGCTGATGATACCAAAATTTGGGGTGAGGTGAGCACGTAGTAGGGAGGGAAAGACTGCAGCAAGACCTGGATAGGTTACAGGAGTGGGCTAACAAAAACAAGATGCATTTCAATACTGACAAGTGCAGGGTGCTGCACATAGGCAGTAGTAACCAGCAGCACACTTATAAGATGGGAAACTCCCTTCTTGAGAGCACAGAGGCAGAAAGGGATCTTGGAGTCATTATTGACTCCAAGATGAACATGGGCCGACAATGCGAGGTCACGGTTGGCAGGGCTAACCGGACCTTGTCGTGCATCCACAGGTGCATCTCAAGTAGAGCCAGGGAGGTGATCCTCCCCCTCTATGCGACGCTGGTCAGGCCACAGCTGGAGTACTGCATCCAGTTCTGGGCGCCCCATTTCAGGAGGGATGTGGCCAACATTAAGAGGGTCCAGAGGAGGGCCACACACGTGATCCGGGGAACACAGGGCAGACCCTACAATGAGAGACTGCGGGACCTGAACCTGTTCAGCCTTCACAAGAGAAGGCTGAGGGGGCACCTGGTGACAGTCTATAAACTCACTAGGGGGGACCAGAAGGGTTTGGGAGAGACCTCGTTTCCCTTGTGCCCCCTGGCATAACAAGGAATAACGGCCACAAGTTGTTGGAGAGTAGGTTTAGATTAGACATCCGTAAGAACTACTTCACAGTTAGGGCGGCTAGGATCTGGAACTAAACTTCCAAGGCAAGTGGTGCTGGCTCCTACCCTGGGGGTCTTTAAGAGGAGGCTAGATGCCTACCTGGCTGGAGTCATTTGAGCCCAGTTTTTCTCCTGCCCAGGCAGGGGGTCAGACTTGAAGATCTACAAGGTCCCTTCCCACCCTACTTCTATGAACAGCAAAGAAGGTAGAACACTTAACGTCTTTAAAAATTTATTCCCAAGGTAAGCACAGACTGAACTGAGTTTCAGCTATGGGCCTGAACTAGCCTGTCCTGAAAAAGACAAGTCTTCAAACACAGGCATTTCTGGTAAGACCCTTGTTAAAGCAAACATCTAAGAACACCGGCTTCAAAATCAAATGCCACTTGTTTCTAGGTCCCTAACAGGCCTTAGTTGCACACTGAACTGCAGTTA
Organism: Gavialis gangeticus; assembly: GCF_001723915.1. NCBI lineage: Eukaryota > Metazoa > Chordata > Crocodylia > Gavialidae > Gavialis > Gavialis gangeticus. The sequence goes on along the minus strand of NW_017728992.1, from coordinate 54,153,428 downwards.
TATGATCTTTCTGAAAGAGAAAGAAAGGTGGAAGAGGTGAGGAATCAGGCTACTAAGTCCCTAAATATGTTTTTTGGTGCCTGATATCAGGCACTTACGATGGAAGTGTTACTTGATTGTTTTTAAAGATTTTCACATTTGTAATACAATGGAGAAAGTAGCTATGGAGAAAAATATTAGTTACTTCATAATTCCTAGAAGCTCAGGCCATGGACCACTTTGTGCTAGGTACTGCACACAAACGTATCAAAGAGTTTCACTTACAAGCAATCATTATTAGAACATGAACTCATTGCTTTCCTGTGAAAACTGCAAGCATCACTTAGAAGGATTTCCCCATCCTCCTTTCCACATATGTTAACTGTACCGTTTCCTCATGCCCCGCTCCACCCTGCAAAAGCATACCTTTGGAGAAAGTTCTCTTACAACCTGAATATCAGGATCTTCTACCACAGGTAACTCACTATGGGCAAGAAAAAAAAAGAACATTTCCAAAGTACTATTAGTTTTAAAGCCAACATAAGTGTTTATGGGGGGGGGGGGGGGGGGGGACTCCCCCCACAATTAAGTTAATAGCTCCATCAGCTCCAAACCAGAGGTGCACCAATACATCAGTGCAATACCAGATCGGCACCAATATAAAGAAAATTGATCGCATCAGAAAATCGGTCTGATGTGGCAGATAATTTGGCCAATATAGTGCCCATGTGTGCCTGCAGCTGCAATGCAGCATGTAGGTGGTGAGAAACACAGCCCAGCACCTTGAAGAGGTGAAAG
>NW_017728992.1:54146113-54147651 GCF_001723915.1 Gavialis gangeticus | reverse complement strand
ATCCAGATTGTTAACACAAATAATAAAGGGGAAGGGGGAGGGAAGAGTACAAACAGCAGCCAGGAGTCCTACATTATAGTTTTTCTACTATAAACATGTAGGCAGCATTTCCTCCTCTTTTTAATTCATGTGGTAAAAGGGGAGTTTTCATTTAGAAACAACTAGTCTCAGAATATTTTATGAAGAAGAAATGCACAGAAGCCTTCAGAGAATGTGAACACTTTAGAGGAGATCTTTAATCTTCAGAATCACTTACCTGGGTTTATCACTCATTCTTGGGGATGGAGTTTTAAACTTTGCAGAGGGTATTAGGGAAATGACTGCTTCAGTCTCTGGAGCTGTTGAAAGAGTTTTGTTTTTGCAGACTATAAAAGCAAACCATTTACAAATATCATTCAGGTATGAAGTATAAGAATTCATGCCTGACCTTGCACATGGTTAGTAACACTCATCTCAGTTTGTTGACTTGCTGTGCTTGTACTTACACTTGAACTGATCATCTGCTAAACAGAGAAATGAAGTCATGAACCAAGCATGCTTCTGCATTAGCATCACATTACTATCAACAGAGAATACAGAAATATTTACAATTAATTGTTCATAAACATTGTTCAAATCTTATGGGAAGAAAACATTAACTTGTGCAAGTAGATGCATGATGGTTCTACTCAGTCACAGTGAGAACAGGAAAACTCAGCAGAAGTCGCAGACTGTTTACACTCCTTCCCAGATGCTGCCCTCACCCAGGCCCCAAGCTACTGGCTCCAAGCTCTGCTAATGTCAAAGCCACAAACAAGGCATAAACCTACTCAGGGAGCACCCTGCCACTTACTTCCAGTATGAAAGACTGAGATCAAGAACAGTAGTGACAGTGGCTTCACCACTTCATTTTGAGGAGACAGGCTCAAAAAATAGGGCTCCTGAGGAGTGTGGGGAAAGCAGTGCAGCTGTAGGACATACCCAAAATATTTTTGAGCTTAGGTTTAGAGAGAATAGCATTGCCTTTTCCAAGAAGTGCCCAATTTCAGAAGACTAAGTATAATTTTCTAAGAGGCCTCAGTGCCTTAGGAATTAAGTCACAGAAGCACATTTCAAAGTGTTGGCCACTACATCTATTTAAAAAAAAAAAAAAGGAGTAGGAATTCTCTCTCCACAGAATCCCACAAACTTACTGCAAGCGGGGTCCCTGTCTGATCGCTATATTGAGATGCCAGGATGTCTGATAAAGAGTCTGTTTTTTCAGTGCTTGAAGTATCTTTGGTCTGCTCTAGGTAAGGGGATTCACACGTTGTTACTGTAAAATAATAGTACAAGTGAGAGCATTTCAAAAACATCTTGCCATACAGGCCTTTCCCTTCCAATATAGGAAACCATCTTCCAGAATGAGCAGGACCACACCACATCATGCCTCTAAACTGAACAAATCATATTTTATTTATTTTTATACAGGCACACACATATATAGATCTCGCTCTCCGGGGAGTGTTGGTGTCTGTGTACACACACACACACACACACACACACACACACACACACTG
>NW_017728992.1:54141606-54145987 GCF_001723915.1 Gavialis gangeticus | reverse complement strand
GGGGGGGGGGGGGGGGGGGAAACCAGGGAGCAGGAGACTAGGCATGCATGTGGCTCTGTACAAGGGCCTAGATGTGGGCGTTAGGAATGCAGGTTCTTGTGGTGTGTTTTTATTTCCCCCCTCCCTCCTGCTCCTCTTTTTCTCCTTATAGCATAGGTGTCCTTCAGGAAGCAAAGGGAGGTACAAACGGAGTCTGGGTCAGTGGTTGTGACTTACTCGGATGTGTGGTTTGCATTCCTCCCAGAGGGCCAGGAGCACTTTATCTGCACCAAATGTAAGCTAGTGTGTGCTCTGGAGGAAAAGTTTCAAAGGATGGAAGCATGGCTATCCATGCTACATTTCAGGAAACAGGAAGATTACTGGAACAAGTGTTATGAGGGGCTGGTACTACCCTTTAGTTTCTCCAGTGAGAAGTGGCAACAGGTGACTACTCAAAGAAGGATGGTCCCCAGAATTGAAGAGGAGCAGACTGAAGCCAGCAATTGCTTTCAAGTTCTGTGGTGGAACTGCTGAGGAAGAGGCAGAGGGGATGACATCTGCAGGCATGAGGCACAAGAATCAGCTGCCTAGAGAACAGGAAGTGCAAGACCTCAAGGACAGGGGTTCTAGGCCCACTGCACCAAGAAGGAAGAGAAGAATGGTGGTGATGGGTGACCCCTTCTGCAGGGCAGACAGAGGCACCAATCTGTCATCCAGATTTGGGGGCTCAGGTGGTGTGCTGCCTGGCTGGAGCCTGAATTCAGAATGTCAGAGACTACCAAAGTTCATCCATCTTTACAACCACTACCCCTTCCTGCTCCACTTGTCCATGTAAACACCGAAAATCTCGCCAGGAATGACTATAAGCAGATCAGCGATGACTGTTAGGCTCTTGGCAGAAAAATTAAGGAGCTTGCAGCATAAGTGTTCTCATAGATTCTTTCCATGGATGGCAAAGATTCAGGCCATCGTATCTTGGAAGTGAATGCATGGCTGAGACGGTGGTGTCTATATGAAAGCTTCAGTTTCTTTGACAATGGGCAGGTGTTCTTGCAAGTATGACTGCTAGCAAAAGATAGGATCCATCTAATGCGAATGAGAAACAGCACCTTTGGGCATTGTCTCACCAACCTGGTAAGGAGATCTTTAAACTAGGTTCCATGGAAGATGGTGATCAAAAACCTCCACCAACAGAGCACACAGTCCAGGGGGAAAGGACTCTAAGCAATAGCTAGTAAAGTGCCACAGGGTTCTGTCCTGGGTCTGGTGCTGTTCAATGTGTTTATTACTTATTCGGATGCTGGTATAGAAAGCTTCTCAAGCAAGTTTGTAGATGACAAAACTGAGAAGGACTTCAAGCAAGTTGGAAGAAGCAAGTGCAATTTAGAAGGATCTCAATAGATTGGAAAGCTGGGCTGGAGCTAACAGGTTAAAATTCAGTGCAGACAAATACACCTCAGGAAGATTAATCAAAAAACACAAATAATGATAAAAAAAGTGTGTAACACCTGACTGCATGGCAGCAATCTAGAAAAAGGACTTGGGAGTCTCAGTAGACAGATTCAAAACGAGTCTGCAGTATGACACAATGCCGCACAAAAGTCAAATGCTGTTTTGGGATGCATCAATTGAAGCATTAGGTGCAAGACACATGAGGTGAAAGTGCCTCTCTACTCAGCACTGGTTAGGCCCAATATGGAGTATCATGTGCATTTCTGGGCTCCACATTTTTAAAAAGGATATGCGAAAAGTTAGAGAGGGTCTATAGGCAGGCATCAAGGTTGATAAAGGGCTTCAAAAGCAAGCCACGTGAGGAGAAGCTGAAGGAGCTAGGCATGTTTCGCCTGTGGAAAAGGCACTTACGCAGGGATTTGGTAGCAGTCTTCAAGTACCTGAAGGGCTGCCATAAAGAAGAGGGAAAGCACCTTTTTTTCACTCACTGCAAAGAGGAGGCAACAGACCAATGGCTTGAAGTTACAGCAAATTTAAGTTTAAATTGGATAGCAAGAAAAACCTTCTTCACTGTTAGAACAGTGAGGCAGTGGAAGGCTGCCTATGAAAGTTGTGGACCTCTCCATCACTGGAGGTGTTCAAGAAGAGTTTGGATAGTCACTAGTCAGGGATGATGTAGGTATAGTTATGCCTAATGTTCTATTATGAATCTATCCTGTGCTTCTGGCCTTTGCTGGCTGCCCTTGCCCCGACCTTTCTGCTACATGAGTCAGGGTGTTTTTAAGCCTTCCTCAGAGGCATTTGGTGTTGGCTATGGTCACAGCTGAGGTTTTTGACTGAGGTGTGCCAATGATCTTCCAGGAAGCAAAGCCTGGGGTCTCTTGAGCATATATTAAACAACCTTATAGAAGCAACACATTGGCTGCCATGGTTCTCCTGCTTTACCTGTGGCAGGTTAGGGTGTTATGTCTGGGTTGTGTCAGGCTGATAGTCTTATGTAGGGAGTTCAGGTTATGGACTGTATAGGATGGTTTGGATAGGGATGATCCTCCCTCAGGCAGGGGTTTGGACTAGATGACCATTGGAGGTCCCTACCAGCTCTGCTTCTCTATGATTCTGTGCTGGTCATCATATGTGCATGCTCCAGATAGACAGTCTACAAGCACAAGTCTGCTGTCAGATGGAGTTTCCATTGAACACACAAAACTTCAGTTCCAGCTGCTTTTAGTAGCAGTGAAGCAGGCTACCAAACAAAGGCATTACCAAGTAACAGGCAGCTAGTGGCTCAGATTCCAGGAGCTAGAAAACAGTGGTGCAGGGTGTTAGGCACTACTGATGCACTCAGGTAACATCAAGGCACCATGATAGCAAGAGGGGAAGTGGGAGTTTACTTTTATTCTGTACACACTAGGAAAGTGCTGCCTAAGAGGAACTGCTTTCAAGTTTTTGGGGTCAAATGGCAGCAAAAGGGAACATTGCAGAAGCTTCAAATCACCAGGAGGATGCAGTATAAAATATTGGTCTCTGTTTTATCTTATATATTCCTGCATCTTGCAACATCATTTTAACCCTCCAGAACACAGGTTAAAACATAGGCTTACCAGCATTAGAAAACTGGGTTATCTTAAGAACCTCCATGATCAGTGTAAACAAGGAAAACCCAAAGTTAGCACAGTATCCTCAGGTCATTACATACCTTGCAGAAGCTCAGGGATTCACTCAACTTTCAAATGACAAATGTTAAATATAGTAACAATTTTTCTATGCAGTTCTAACTACATCATCATCATCATCATATTAGTTAATATGACTTCAAGGTAGTTTTTATAATGACCAAGTTTCTAGCAAAGACAAGCCCCAACTTTGAAAAATTTAAACTTGGAAAAAAATCCCCAAAACCAAACAACAAACTATTTACATTCCTTTTCTTTCTATGCCAACAAGCAAAAGAGGTGGGGGGTCCAATGAGGTGCAAGAAGAGTATTGGTTCTCAAGTTCAATACTCAAGGAATTGTCCCATAGATGTAACATTTCATAAAGAACTATTTTTTTCCTTCAGTTGCAAAGGCTGGGACCAGGATTTAAACCTAAAAAAGTTCATCTCACTGGTGCTGAAAGTATTTAATTAATTATAGGGTAAGAGCACCCTAAAAAAAAAAAAAGTCATAAGATACTGAAGCTCTGGAAATAAAATAAAGCACACAAAAAATATTACTTGTAGAAGGTACTGGGTTACAATTTTCAGGAGCCTTTGGGGAACTTTGAAGCCATTGATTTAACAGAACTTGGGCATCTGGGACACAGTTTTACTGAATCTGTCCCTACAGAGGGAATAGAAAACTTTGAACCCAATCCTAAAACTTCAGGACTAAATCTTATGGACCCCAAAATCTTTGGTGAACAGGAAACCTATTTTACTGGTTAAAACTTGCTTATAGTTTTGATCTCCCCATTTCCTGGGGCTGTCTGGCTCCTGAAATTTTGACACACCTGGAGGTATTCAGCAATGGGATCTTAGTTTGCATTGTGGGGAACAAAAGGCAACCTAGAAATTTACCTTTAAAATTTAACTTTTTATAGCCGCACAAGCTCTTTTGTTTACCTTTATGGAAAATTCCTAAAATCCTGCCAGTGACAACAATTAAAAATAACTCCAAATCAACTCACATGTTCCATTTTGTCTTGTTTGTGACTCCTCACTGACAGCATCCTCTTGACCCATAATTATCTGTGGATACAAGTTATTTTGAAACGATTTCTCTTTAAAATATATACAAGTCAGAAATTATCCACAAAAGCCAAATTCTCCATCAAGAAATAGCTCTGGCAATACAGCAGTGAATAATGCCACCACACTCAACACAGCTCTCAGTGATTTTCTCCAGTCTATACTTGTTAATACTCTAGTTTGCTGCAAGAACAAAAAACACATGCAAGTATAGATCATATC
>NW_017728992.1:54140715-54141595 GCF_001723915.1 Gavialis gangeticus | reverse complement strand
AGCCCTGGGGGACTCCGCTGCCCACTTCCCCCCAGGTAGATCTTCTTTCACTTCGTTATCTAGGTACTTGTATGGGTTCTACTGTACACGTGTGGATCTCAAATACTTCAAAAGCAACCTCCCTGCTACATCACATCTCCTTTCCTTTCTTCCCTATTTATCAGAGTACTTCATTAGCTTAAAGTCTGCCAGTAGTTTTCCTGAATTATACTTTAATCTCAATATTGAGCTCTCTCAGCTCCCATAGGCTTCTCTTTCCCTGTACGCATGTTGCACCCTATTCCATAATATCATTCTGTAGCTCATAAGCTCATAGCATAAAATCTTATTGGTATTTTAGTTCACAAATACAGTTTGAATAGAATCTGCTATTTTATCCATGTACTTCAAAGTGAAAAATGAAGATGAAGTTAAATACTTAATTTTAAATTAACTAAATTGATTTGGTTTTGTTTATCTCACTTGACCTCACTCCCCACATCTAAGCTTCAGCTCTTTGAGCACTATAGATAAAGTCTGGAGGCACAACAAGCATCTTCCTTCCTGTTAACAGGCCACAGCATCTACATAGGCAGTCACAGATTGGAAGAGGGTGAAAAAAAAACATTTAAACAAATCCATAGCAGCACAGATATCAACTGTATATTTATTGAGTTGTTAATTTGGGTTGGTGCCTTATACTGTGACAGAAGGCTGAAATAAAGAACCAAAAACCCCCCAGAGACTTTGGAAATCTCTCACCTTTTTCATGTAATCACACACGAACCAAAAAGGCAGCATGCATTAATTTTTTCACATAAAATTCTGGCAGCCTATACATTTGTTATGAGGTTGTTTTAACATTACAAACATGCAAAAAACCTGAATACTTGCCATCATT
>NW_017728992.1:54133457-54140626 GCF_001723915.1 Gavialis gangeticus | reverse complement strand
TGTATGAAGTTGGTTTAACATTACAAACATGCAAAAAACCTGAATACTTGCCATCATTTTGTCTTCTCCCAGGATTTTTTTTAACACACTTAAAATATCAAACTGGGTAGTGAAAACTAGTTTGATTTTTGTTACTTCTCTACCATGGACTGTGGCAGGATGCTTCATGAGAATTTTCACCTCCTTCTGTCCATCAACCTCTAGTTAAGACAGACAATTAGAATCTGCTTCTGAATGAGACAGGTCTGTTATGCAAGCAAAATCAGTGCAATTATTGCATACGTTCAAAACAGTAGGCAGTTTTTACATTGGAAAAATTTGACCATGAATAACCTTTGTCTTCCCTTTACCACAATATTCAAGTACATCAACCACTTCCGAGAGCTGGCCCATACAAAGCTCTACATTATATGAAGGCCCAGAGGCACCCACTGGAACCACTTTACTATCCTTGCTCACCACTTGTGGCAGCTATGTTTGCACCTGGAGCAGTTTCCTTCTCCACCACAACAAGGGCCTGGTCTATACTAAAAAAAAAGAGGTAGCACAGCTATGCCTGTTAGAGCATTTGAAAAGACTTCAGCTCCCGGCTGACATAGCCATAGGAAAAGCTATGCAAGTGAAAGAGAGCCTTTTATGGCTTAAACTTGGGTCTTTCAGGAAGACTGCACAGCTTCACAGGCAAAAAAAAGTGATTTCTGTTGGTACACACTACATCAGCAGGGGTAAACCTTTTGCAGGTCTGCCACAAATTAGACCTACACCCCCTCCACAACTCTCCCCCACCACCACTCTGATCCCACTCCCTTGCCCATCTGCTGTGCTGCTTGCTGCTCCCTCAGGGCCCCTTGTGCCTGTCACACAGTAGCCACAGTCCTCAGTTTGCCCAGCTGTGCAATGGGTTGAGTTGCCCTGCACTAGCCCAGGGTTCCCTGTGGGGGAGGCACTAGGGGTTCTGGCCTGATTATGCCTCCTTACGCAATTATCTTTTTGCTCCTCACCCCTGCTGGGTGCCTCTGGGGAGGCATCACTGTCCTTCTAGTGCTGACCAAGTAGGAGTGGGGGGGAACTGCAAATTAATGTGTGCAAATGAGCCACCACACTAATTTGCATAAGTCAGGCAGACAGTTGGAGGAGGGGGCGAAGTCGCTGAGGGTGGATCTGAGGTCCTGGCTGCATGGGGCATCACCTCCTTTTGCTGAACTGGACCCCAGCCCAGACTCAGCAGCTGGAAACCAGGGCACCATGGCTTAATGGGCAGAGCTCCGAGGGGAGTCAGGACACCTGGGTCCTATCCCTCCCTGCTGGCAGCCTCAGTTTCCCCAGGACAGCAGGGGCTGGTCTCTGATTCCATTAACCCTTCAGCGCAGTGAGACCCTGAGCTGCGGGTGGGGGAGCCAGGCCTGGCCTAGGAGCTGTTGGGATAAGAGGTCTAGCCTAGGTCCAGCTCTGACTCTGGCAGCTCTTGCACCAGGCCTGGGCTCCCTTACCCATCCCTGAGCTCAGAGTCCCGCTGTGCTGGGGAGTCCTGTAGCCAGAGACCAGCTCTTGCTCTCATTGGGAAACTAAAGCACCCAACAGGGAGGGGCAGGATCCAGGTGAGCTGACTCCCTTCTGGCATCTGCCCATGGGGCCATGCTCAGCGGTGGGATGGGAGAAAATATTATGTGGGGGGCTGGGAGTGGAGGGGGTGGTGCTGGGCTGCCCCTCTCTTCCGCAGGGCTGTTGCAGAGCTGGTGCATGGTGGGAGCACAGGGCATGGTGCTGCAATGGCAGGACATGGCAGTGGTGCTGGAGCAGTGCAGCTGTGCTTGTGGGCTCTAAGCCCTGATAGCCCCAGCCTTCCTCTGCCTATGGCCTTGCTGCATTCTGCTACTGGCCCCAGTTTCCAGCTAATGAGTGTGGGCTGAGCTTCAGCTTTGAGCACGGTGGGAGCTCCCCAGGTCACCCTGTCCCTCTGGCCTGTGCTGGTGGCTGCAGCCACAGTCTCACAGGTCCTCAGCCAGTGAAAGAGGAGCCCGGCTAGGGGTGCTGGAACCTGTGGCGGGAAAGGAAGCTGTGGTAGCAAAGACAAACAAGCAGCCCCAGGTGGCCTGGCCCATCCTTCCCTTCCCAGCTCCCGGCAGCCTGGGACAGGGCCATGGAATAGTGACTGGGCCCCACCAACAGCGTGGGAACCCAGGGCTGGGAGTGCCTGGTGGTATGTGGGCAGGAGCTGGCAGGGAAGGGGATGGAGGGAGAAAGACCCAGAGATGGGGTGGGGGAAAGGGGGAGCCCCTTCCTTCCTTCTGCATGCAGCCTCTCACCTCTGCCTCTTCCCACAGGTCACCACCTGTCTGGTCCCTGCCCTGCCCTGCCCCGCTGTCTGCATGGGCACCGTGGGGCTGGGGCAGGCATGGGCAGCCCCTACACAGCCTACTGGGACCCACTGACAGTGCAGGAGCACTACAACTACACGCGAGGGGCGGATGAGCGGCGCGGCTCACCGCTCTCAGACCCTGTGTCAGTGCTCATCGTAATCGTGTGCAGCCTGGTGGTGGTGGAGAACCTGCTAGTGCTGGTGGCTGTGTGGCGCAACCAGAAGCTGCACTCAGCCATGTATGTCTTCCTGGGTAACTTGGCAGCCTCGGACCTGCTGGCGGGCGTCGCTTTCTTGGCCAACACTCTGCTGTCCGGGAAGCACACCCTGGTACTGACACCAGTCACCTGGTTCATACGCGAGGGCTCGGCCTTTGCGGCATTGGCTGCCTCTGTCTTCAGCCTGTTGGCCATCGCCATCGAGCGGCATGTGGCCCTGGCACAGGTACGGAGGAGGGCAGCAAGGATGTGAAGCGGTTTGGAGGGACTTCCCGATGAGGAGAGACTGCCGAACCCAGGCCTGCCCAGTTTAGATAAGAGGGGAGCATAGGAAGGTTTATGAAAAAATGAATGAGGAAGAGAAAGTGCCTAGGGATTTATTATTGCCTGTCTCTCACTGGACAAGAACGAGAGTTCATAGCATGAAACAAGCAGGTCATAAGCTTAAAACTGGCATCTTTTTCCCTCAGTGCAGCATTAAAGGGTGGGACTAGTGGTCACTGGAGGCGGTGGAAGCGGAGAGTTCAGCCAGACTCGCAAGGGATTGGACAATTTTTTGGAGCAAAGGGGCATCAGTAGCTGTGAGCACAGAGTGAGGGGCATGGCCTCTGGATCAGATCTTCCTAGACCTTAAATGCTGGAGGCTACAAGGGAGAGAGAACCAAGTGGAAAAGCCCTGCTCAAACCCAGTTCACTCTCCCTTTCAGCCTCCGCTCTCTACCGCTGTGTAATACAGGAGACTGGGCAAGGAGGACCTGTGATTTGGCAGCTCTTATGTTTTTGTATGTTGTTATGTTGTAGGTGAAGCCCTACCGTCGTGGCGGAGGTGGCCGCATGGTCCTGCTCATCAGTGCCTGCTGGGTCGTGGCACTGGCCGTGGCCGGGCTGCCGGCGCTGGGCTGGAACTGCTTGGGGCGGCTGCAGGCCTGCTCCATTGTGCTGCCGCTGTATGCCAAAGACTATGTGGTGTTCGTGGTCAGTGTCTTCACAGTCATTCTGGGCACCATTGTAGCGATCTATGCCCACATCTACTGTGTGGCCCGGTCCAGCCACGCTGAGCGGGCTGGTGCCCAGAGCCTGGTACTACTCAAGACAGTCACCATCGTGCTGGGCGCCTTCATCATCTGCTGGCTGCCTGCCTTTGTAGTGCTGCTCCTGGATGCTGCCTGTGGGCGCTTTGCCTGCCCCGTGCTGGCCCAGGCCAGCTACTTCTTTGCCTTTGCCACCCTCAACTCAGCTGTGAACCCACTTATCTACACGCTGCGCAGCCGTGACATGCGCCGTGAGATCCTGCGCCTGCTGTGCTGCTGGGGGATGCTGGGCCGCGGCCACCGTGCCCAGCACTGCCGCCAGCCCCTGCGTAGCTCCAGCTCCCCTGAGCCCTGCACCCACAAGCATGACTTGCCTACGGCGCCCATCATGACAACAGCCTGTGCCACCTCTGTCTGAGCCCCCACCATGGGCAATGAGGTAGCTGGGCATCCGGATCTGGACAGGGCTGAGCCCCTGCTCTCCAGCTGCAGTCTGGGCACACCACAGCCTCTGTCTGTCTGTCTGCCTGTCCAGCCAGTCTGGGGCCATAGCACAAGGGGCATGGCCATCCTTATTCACCACAGAGCCCCCAGGGCAGAGCAGACATCTGGGTTGGGAGAGGACCACCCCCCCCCCAGCATGGTCTCCACTCCCCAGGCAGGACTGTCTGCCTTGGCTTGATCGGCACTCCCAGGCCTTGGCTGGGCATGCTGCAGCCTCAGTCTGTCCATCCATCCATACAGCAGCAGGTGCCACTGTCCCTAGTCTCAGGACCCCGCTGGAATTGCAGGGGTGGCAGTGGGGCATAGACTGTCCATGTATCTGTCTGCAGCTGCCTCCCCGGCTCTCCTGGCAGCCTCTGAGCCATGGGGGAGCAGCACGAGTGAGTGTGTGAGTGTCTGTGTATGAGTGTGTCTGTCTGTCTCCCACGCCTGCCCTGAGGCTGGCGCCTCCCTCCGGAGCTGACAGACCGGTCTGGGGAAGCTGTACCCCTGCTGGCGACGCCTGGCACCTGCAGTGCAGGGAGCGGGGCCCAAGCCCCGGCTGTTGGGGGCTGTGTTGACTGCAGCAGAGGGGTCCCTGAGGGGGCTGGGCCTGGGCCTGGTAGGGGAGAAGGGGGGCAGGCTGCCTGACCCTGTCCCCCATTCGGCAGCAGCTGCTAGTGTGAATCATGGGCTGACATGCCTGGGCGGGGGCAGCCACGTGGTGAATGGGAATGAGCTGCAAGCGTGGGAACGGATTTGGCCCAGCCCGTGGAGTAGACTGGGGTTAAGTCAGCTGCCCCCAGAAGGTGGCACATGCCACAGCCTGGCATGCCCTGTGTCCCCCTGTCTCTGCCAGCTGCATGCACTGGCCTGGACACTGCGAGCCAGGTCACAGGAAGCTCCCAGGAGCTATGGGGTCAAGTGTACAGGCAGGGAGCACATGGCGGGGTGCACACTGTGGGAGCACTACATATTGCATGTGCTTATAGCGTATGTGCATGTCCCAGTGCTGCATGTGGAGTGTGTGTGCATGGTGTGTGCGCATGTTCCAGTGCATGTTGGGTGCATGTACATGCCCCCAGTGTGTGAGGTGCATATAGGGTGTGTCCATGATGTGTGTGTGCCCCCCAGTGTGTTTGGCTGGATGTGTGCATAGCATATGCACATGCCCCGAGTGCATAGGATGTGTGGGAGGGAGCTGCATGTACCTTGTCCCTTCTCCAGCTCCTTGTCTCTTCCTGGCCCCATGCCTTGGCTTCCCTCAGCCTCCCTTAGTCCTCGGGGCCCATTTTGTTGTTCACCGGGTGTTGGCTGTGCCTTCTGGCACCTAGTGGCCCCTAATCCTGCTGCTGCCAGCCCTAGGGGAATCTGGCAGACCTCAGTGCTGCAGCCAGGTACCCAGGCTTGGGAGGGCAGGGTTGGCTCTGCAGTATGGTACAGTCAGAGTGGGAGGAACCGGGGGATCCTTGCGGCTGCCCCCGCTCCCAATCCTGAGGAAACACTATGGAGCCACAACCCTGCCCCCTCACTACCCATGTACGAGTGGCCACCACCGACTATTAAAACAAAGTTTCCGCCACTGCTCGTGTCTGCCTCTTTCCTGCCTCTCCTCCCCCCACAGGGTCCCCCACGGCCCCTGCTGCCTGGTCACAGGCCCGTGGGACTGCGCCCTGCCTGTTGAAGCTGCCTCAGGGCTGTTCTTGCTTATGCAGCTTGCCTGGGACCATGGCTGGGTTTACTCAGGCACTTGCTTTGCCCTTCCAGGCAGGGATGGGGGATTTCGGTCCCGGCCGGGGCACATGGATAAGGGTGTGGCAGTGGGGAACTGGGGTGCTGCCTGGGGGGTAGGGAGGGGGCGCAGGGCAGGCAGGGAGGCTGTACCAAGCAGAGGCCCAGGCTTCCCGCGCTGCGAGAGGCTGACGTGGCAGCCGATTCTCCACTTCCCCTCCTGTTCTGACTCGTCCAGACAGCAGTTGCCTTGGAAACGGAGGTTTTTTCCCCCCAAACATCCTCCCCCATGCACATATGCACATGCACTGGGCCTGGGCCAGGGAGTTCAGGGCTGTTGCCAGGTGAATGCTGAGTGATGGGCAGCCCTGCTGGGACCAGGGGGAGCTGCTGGGGGGGCTGCAGGTCAGGAATGAGGGGCACTGACAGGACTGGGGGAGTGGGCTAGGGCTCTGTGTCGGGACTGAGGGGCACCAGCAGGGCTGGGGGCTGTGCTTCAGGCTGGGCGGAGTGGGGTGGGGGGCTGAGCTGCCCACCTCTGCATGTTCCTTGCATCTCCAGATCCAGACAGAGCAGCTGGGAGTCCTCTGGGCTGGGCTGCGGGGGCCAATGAAGGGAGGCGTTGACTGGGCCTGGGCAGCTTGTCCCATCCTGGGCTGCTGTTCCTGGCATTCTTGGAACTGGACGTGTTGGACATGGGGAGGGGAGGGTGTTCAGAGCTCAGGGGGCTCTCATGGGGCCTGGCCAGGTCCTGGCAAAGGCTCCAGCAACTCCCTGGCAGCCGCAGACTAGAGGGAGGGTGTTGGGGGACCCATGGTCTGCCCCCACAGTCCCACCAGCTGCAGCTGCTGGCCCTGGATGTAAGCCCCACTGGCCCCCTCCTCCCCCCAGAGCCAGCTGCAGCCCGCGGGGTCTGGGAGAAGCCTGGGAATGTTTGGCCTTCGGGGCCTGGGTTTTGCTTGCTCCCAGCTGCTGACGGAGTAAACACAGCTGGGCCAGCTTCCACCACAGAAAGAAGGCCCCCCCCCCCAGCCCATGAGGAGCCCTGCAGCCCCCCCGCCCACTGGGACCTAGTGCTGAAAGTGGCCTAGGCCAGGGGGCTGCAGGACCCCCCCACTCCTCCCAGGGGGGTATTAATAGATGGGGGGGGGTTGCAAGGCCTGGACCCAGAAGCAAAAATCCCAAAATAGCCTGAGAATGGTGTTGCAGGGCCCAGTGCTGCCCAGGATCAGGGCACCTTGTTCTGGGACCTGCAGACACAGAGTAAGAGCGAGCTCAGCCCAAGGAGCTCCTGGCCTGAGCCAATATGCATGTGCTTGCATGTGCAAGTGCATGTGTGTGAGTGTA
>NW_017728992.1:54131133-54133210 GCF_001723915.1 Gavialis gangeticus | reverse complement strand
GGGGTTTGGGGGGGGGGGGGGAACGATGCGTGGCAGGTTCCTGCAGCCTCTCCTGCCCCCCCAGCCCTGCCTGGCTGGGTGGGGGTTGTGTTAGTTCAGCCATGGGTCAGACAAACCAGTCTGGGAGCCTGAGGTGCCCCCAGGGAGGGAGAAAATGAAGCCCATGTCTGTTCAGCCAGGGTCAGGGGTGTCAGGGTTCCCTCTGAATCCCTTGTGGGAACAGTGGTCCCAGGGTCTTGGGGCATGCGCTCCCTGCTCTTGGCCCAGACACATGCATGCACTGGGGCTTCTTCTCTCCCGCCCTCCCTGACTCACACTGCTCCCCCCACCCCCCCAGCTTTCCATCGGCTGGCAGCCCTGGGGTTTCAGCGAGAGTTGAAATCAGTGCTGCAGGCTGCGTGGGGGGACATGGCTTGACCGCATCCGCCTGAGTCATCCTGAGGAGGAGGAGGGGGTTGAGGGGGCTGGGGGGAGCTGGGGTCTCTGGAGCCCTAACGGTTCCAGCTCCAGCACATTTGCCGCCCCCCCAGACTCCAGTCGATGCTTCCCAGATGTGCTGAATCCTGCCTGAGACTACAGAGTGTGTGGGGGGAGGGGGAGCTGAGCAGGGCCTGTAGGAGATGGGGGGGTGTCTGGGAGCTGGCCGGGAGCCAGGCATGGGGCTGGCTGGGGATGGGGGGTGCTGGAGCTGAGCTCCGGAAGGGGCCCCGTCCCCATTGCCTTCTCAGTGGCTGCAGCTTGATTGAAACCAGGAGGGAGCTGCAGGGCAAGCGCTTGCGCAGCAAGCATGGGGCAGGGATTCATGGAAAGAGGGGCCTAGTGGGGTGGGGTGGGGAGGGGGCGCACTGCAGGCTCCAGCCAGACTGAGGGCTGGGGCCTGGCTTCTCCTTTCTGCATCAGTTCCTCCAGGCTTCCGCAGCCAGAAGCAGAAATCCCAAAATAGCCTTAGCTGGGGGGGGGGGGGAACGGGAGCAGGGATGTCTACCTGCCTGGGGAAGCCCCTGGCCCTGCAGAGCTGCCCCCCAGCCCCAGGCACCTGGAAGGGGACTGCAGGTATGATAGGGAGCAGTGCCCCCTGGTGCCTACGAGGGAGCCCCGCACCCCCGTGGACCCTGCACCTGACTGGGAGGTGCAGGACACCCAGCCTGGAGCACCCAGGGTTACACCCCCACCCCAGCATTTCCTGGCTGAGGGGAGGCTGCAGTGGCTCTTTAGGTTCCTCGGGGGTCCCAGGAGCAGGAGCAGGGGCCTGGGCCCATTTGCACTTTTAGCAGATGTTGGTGAAATTCACAAAGTGAGTGGGAGCACCTGTGCAAGTGCAGGTGGGCGCATGCATGCTGGGGGGGGGTGTGCATGCCCATCTCCCCGTGCATGCCCGGCTGTGTCACGTGCATGAGTGGAGGCACAAGTCTGAGTGTATAAGGGCTACACGTGTGTAAGGAGCATGTGCACATGCCACTGCGCAAGGGCACAGGTGCTCCCGTGTGTGCGCAAGGGCTACTACCCACCCCTATTCCCTGCACACTCAGCTGCCTGCTAGGATAGTACCGTCTGCCCCCCTCCATGTGATTATGGTACATTCCAACTGACCCCCCCCCGCTCGGTGGTACACCAGACACCGCCCACCTCCTAAGGATGGTATGTCTCAACTCTCCCTGTGTCGCATGTGGAAATGGTTCCTCCCAGTCCGCCTCAAAAGAATGGTACGTCCCATTTGCCCCCTCTACTCTTGGCACGCTTGGTACATCCCACTCCCTCCCTATGGTACAGCCCTCCAGTTCCCCTTTCCCCTGGGCGCACATGGTACATTCCAAACCCCGCCCCGAGGAGGCGAGAGCCGCCCAACTGTCAGCCCCTGGGCAGAGAGGCATTTGGTACGCGCCGTTTACCCCTGGCGTGTGAGGTTGGTACGTCCCAACGGCAGTCCAAGCAGGTACGTTCCAAGGCTCCTTATAGACCTTTTGGGGACGTGGTATAGCCCACCCCGTCCCTAGGAAGAGGATGGTACATCCCAACTGCGTTTCCCCTGGGCGCCCCCTTGCTCCCGGCCCTCCGTGGTACGTTCTACCTTGCTTGG
>NW_017728992.1:54128065-54131122 GCF_001723915.1 Gavialis gangeticus | reverse complement strand
ATGCAAGTGAAAGAGAGCCTTTTATGGCTTAAACTTGGGTCTTTCAGGAAGACTGCACAGCTTCACAGGCAAAAAAAAGTGATTTCTGTTGGTACACACTACATCAGCAGGGGTAAACCTTTTGCAGGTCTGCCACAAATTAGACCTACACCCCCTCCACAACTCTCCCCCACCACCACTCTGATCCCACTCCCTTGCCCATCTGCTGTGCTGCTTGCTGCTCCCTGCCCCATGCTCTGACTGCTCTGCTTTCTGTTCTCAGTTTGCTGCTGGCTACCCCTGCACCACATTATGGAGTCAAAACACATCTATGCCAGCATAGTCACAGTAGTAAAGGCCAACATTTTTGGCAGGCATGCCACATGTTAAGTACACTCCTCTTCTAAAGTTGTACATGCCGGGGTTTGTGCCCCACAGTAGTAATTTCTTGTTAAGATCTCTGTTAGGATGATCTCACAAGAAATGTCTTTTAGGGCCCATTATTAGTCCAGCAAGGCCACTGATTTCTGTGGCAGTTAAACAGAATTGTTGGGAGACCAACAGATGTTCATGATGAGCTCAAGCATGCACTTATACATAACACTGTGCTGTCACAAGAGTGACTAGAATTATATTTCTGCCATCATATTGCACTAAATCATAAAAAACCCTTTATCCATTCAAAAGATTAGAAGTTAAAAGGCCTAACCAAGTTAGGCTTGAAATTGCAGTACATCAGCAGTTGGCAGCACTTACACTGCAATCCTGTTGGATGCACAAAAGTTCAGTTTGAGGTATGTAAATACATCTCCATTTTCTTTTGGTTATGAAGCCAATGAGGAGAACACTTTTTTTTGCATGATCTTACCTTTAACACTGTAACTACTAACTGCCTCCTTTGACAGGCGCACAGATTCCCAAAGAGCACCCTTAAAAACCAAAAAAAAAAAAGTATCAAAGAGTAATTTTTGTTTAATATTTTAGTTAAATTTACAAAGAAAAACTGGAAAATATTTTTACCTCAGGGCTATCTATATAGAAAGTCAAACTCTGACTTCCAAGGTTGAAATCAATCCAAAATTCCTCCAGTTTTTCATCAGATGGTTTCTTTACCTTACAAAGTATAAAAGCCATTACGATTATTTCCAAAAGCAGTAAAACAAAAGGGTTCCATTTTCCCCAAACTGCACACTTCATTTCACTGTAATGTATGATCTTTGGTATAACCAATTATATTTGTTTCTGCCTATTATAAAGATGAGATTCATTCTAATACCTGGAAAGCCTGTAATTGCCTTGCGGTACCAACAAAGCTAGAAATTTGCTGTACATCAGTCAACAGGAAAATAAAATATTTCAACATTTAAGCAAACCTTTACATCATTTGTTTTATACAAGCTTGAAGGACACTATATATTTCTTTAACCTTATTAAAAAACAGAACTGATGGAAGTTTTCAGCTATAAATTCAATTATGTAAGTCTGATCTCTCGATATTCTAAGGAGTACAGCATCCATTGTACACTTACAGAATTAAACTGACTATGGATCCTCACATGAATCTTTATGGCTTATAAACTAGCTTGGGACCTACTCTTCAGGAACGGCAGGAATGCCTAGTTCTTTTGACTGCTATTTTGAAAAAATCTCTAGGGCTAATGTTAGCTTCTTTCTTTCTTTATCACTTTCCTGCAAATTAACTACATGGCTACATGAACAATTTGACCCTTTGAGGGAATTCAAGAGACAGTTGGCCTGTTCACTTTGTCTGGCTGACAGTAAAGGCAGGCAACTTTCCAGTCGTCTGGCAAACGTAAGCATAAAATAGGTATTCCTCATCGCACTAGTATAAGCAACTGGCACATCCATGGTAAAAAGTTCTCAAAAATAATTAATTTTGATAAGTGGACAAACTAACCACATTGATTGATACAGTAATAATGCAAGGAACATAAATCATAACTTAAAAAGTTGTTACCTCATCCATGTCAGCAACAGCAAATGTACAAGGAACTGAATATACTCTGAAAAAGAAACTCAGTTGAACTTAATTTGTTTCTTAACGAGTCAGAAACTGAATTTGTATTTAAACTAAAACCTTGAAAGAAGGTTAACGCTCTCAAGAACCTTGCTTTTCAAAAAAAAAAACTAGCAGTTTTCAAGCTATCAGATACACTTGCAGGAGATTCAGGAGACGAAAGCGACATACACTTATTTTATGTTCATCCTGTCCTTTTCTCCAAGGCGAGGTTCTTTAAAACTACAACTGCTTTACATGATTGGCATTCATTAGTCTATGGACTGATTTTTTTCCCTCTAGAAAAGAGCAGATCCACTGACAGTTACAAAGCCAGTCTTAAAAGTTAGCACCTTAAAACTGTCAAAAAGGTAGCAAACTACCATTTCATTTTTAAACAAAAGTAAAATAAAATAGAGGAGAGATAACTATTTAGATACTGATCATTCATCAATATATTTGTTCTAGTACTGCATTTTATGAATTGCTTGGGTCTTTAAAAAATAAATAAAAGCAGCAGTAGTGGCATCTGGGTTGTTGAACACAGGGTTGAAACAATGGCTAGACTACTTGTAGTGGTCCCTTAAAGCTAATTTCCTTTCTAAATGTTGATAAGCTCTCAAATAAATAGTGCTAAGCTTTGGGAATGTTAAAGATTTTGACTTTCATCAAAGTAAGAGCAGAGAGCAGAATCTACAAAGAATATGCTACTTGTTAATGTGGATATTGCAATTTACACACCATTTAACCTTAACGTTGTACATTTCCCTCATTTAAAAAAGAAAATCACTGCACTTTCTGGCTCATGGGATATAAAATATTATAAATTAGCCACGCGTAACTCACCGTCTTTTATCCCCAAGTCTGTCATTTAGTTGGTTAAGAAATTTTCTGCAGTCCTTTAAGAGAAACAGCTTATTATACAAATAAGTTATCACTTATACTTGAACAGAGAAAACAGAGCTAGAGCACACAGTACAGGTAGCTGGAAACAGATAAAGCAGCATTGCAGTTGTCAGAGGTGGACTCAGTCCCAGGTTAGCAACATCACAAACCAACTA
>NW_017728992.1:54120126-54123065 GCF_001723915.1 Gavialis gangeticus | reverse complement strand
ATGACACTTGGGGGGGTGGGGGGGGGTGGCAGGGGTGCTGCAGGGGGTGGAAAGAGAGCGAGAACAATTAAAGCATCTTTAGATTCCTTCAGTAGGTTCTCAATTTAGTTTCCATTGAAATCAATGGCAGACAGGCAGGAAATGTTCTAATTTATATGCAGTTGTACCCTAGGTTTCCTAAAAGCACTATATATCCCACTACTACAGTAAGTGACAAGAAGCCCCTGGGCTTCAGGGAAATTCCACAGGCTGCTACTTTGACATGCTAGTTAAGCAGCCAAAGCAAATAAGTTTTATGTTTATAATTTCAGCGTTCATCAATTCTGGGAAGTTAGAGGGAGAGTAGTTATCTTCCTTCTGTTGTAACAGTCTTCTATTAGTACATTCTTCCCTTATAAAGGAAGACAGCATTTTAGTTAATGCAAAGCTCAGATGAACATACATACCTGCTCTACAAACCAAAAACATACCATATATTCTCATATACAAAATGCACACTTTTCCAAAACCAGCTGCTGGAAATTAGAGCCATTTCTGCCCTAACATGTGCACTATCTGGGCAAAAGTAAAAGTAAAATCTGCACACAAGCTACAAAGCAATGAGCAGATTCTGCTCCCTTGCTACTGCTACTCAGTCAGTTACTATGCAGAAAGATGTTTTTGAAGAGTAGAATGAAGAAAAAACATGGTGCATATTTTATTTTTGGGAATGTTGTATAAAAGAAAATGGTATGGTAAGTGTAGAAGACCTCAAAGGGAATTTGAGCACAAGATGGAATGCTTGGCTGTGGGCTTGAGAAGATGCTCATGGAAACAAAAGATGGACTGCCATCCTTAAGTCATGCTGAGTTGCATCTTAATCCATAGGTAGTTTAAGGCAGTGTTTCTCAACCTGTGGGTCACGACCCAAAAGTGCATCACAACCATTACAGAAAAATGTGGGAAAGTGCATGTTGCCTCTTGCAGGCTGGCAGAGTTTCAGCCTGCAAGGGACAGCTTGGAACAAGGGGGAAGGGAAGGGGGGCAGGGGGGCACCATGTGCACATGCACACATACATGTGGCAGCCAGGCAGGGTGGAGAGCAGCTCCAGTAGCCCCCAACAGGTAAGCCTATGGGGCTGGGGGGGGCAGTAGCACAGGCAATGCATTGGAGGGTGGGGCACACATCCTCCCAGATTTACATGCCCACAGTGGATATGGGGCTGCAGCCTGGCCAGACTGGCACGGGCAGGAGTGGGGCAGTGAGATTTATTGCTGCTGTCACCACCACAAACCCCATGCCAGCTATGGTGCTTCAATATGAGAAATAACTAACTGACACGTGGTAGGGGGACATGCTGCCCTTGCCTCCTCCAGCCACTTGTCCCACCCACCCCCCATACCCCATGGGGCTGGGGGGCCTGTTTTTCACTTAAAACTAGTTACTGGGTCAGGACCAGCCACTGATGTTTACAAAATGTGTCCAGGTACAAAAAAAGCTTGAGAATCACTAGTTTAAGCATCTATCTTTTATCATGTAGCCCTATTTAGGACCAGATTCTTGCAAGTTTGAATAGTCTATGGTGTGGGATGGGCGGGGGAAAGTGTGCTTTATCTTCCTCTTCCAGCTGAAGAATTTTAAATAATATGTATATTTTAAAATAGCAGTCTAAACTATCAAACATCTTAAAACTAAAATAGTAACATTTTAAATGCTCTAGCTTAAATGCAATACTGCCATTCCTTGCATTAATATAGTTAGAGTATTATTGAACCAAATTTCTTTCAAGAGCATTAAGCTTATTTTTACCATTGCCAAGAAATGTTGACTCTAAGCCCATAGTTCTTCATAGGGGCTAGTTTCATCTGGTTTTTTGGCTTTCAAAATAAAGGACCCTTACCGTCTCAAATTCTCGATCCTTTATCTCCTTGAAAGCCTCAGCAAGATAATTATCTTCAAACCAGTGGTGAACAAGGTCATCCCTCCATTTCTTTGTCATCAACCTACACAGTGCTTCTGAAAGAGCAACTTGAAGGTCGTAATCTACATGTGATAAAATACAAAAATAGAAGTATTCCTCAAAAAATAAAAGGTTAACACAATGGCTTAACAAATATTATCCCAATACATTAAATTTTGCCCGAAAAAGAAATGTTTTGATACAGTAATAAGAAAAAACAAGTTTCTTTGCAAAGCAGCACGATGTATTGTATTTAATAACTGACTGAATAAAACTATGAGGTGTATTAATATCTGAAGATGTCTTCTAAAGAAAGGGAAAAAACAATTTATCACTATGGTTGAGTTACTGTTCTACTTTTTACAGTAAGATAACTAAAATAAAAGAAGAGCTATATTTAATAGGAGTCAAAGCCACAATTATTTTCACTCTCAAGTCTGATAGTTTTGTTCAACAAAACAGACAGGTTTCAATTGACTGGGAAACAGATGTAAACTAGAGGCTGATAACTGTTGGTGTATCCAAGAAAAAAATGCTATATTTCTGAAGTTGATCTATTTCATTCTGTTAGTACTATAATTTGACATTCCCTATCAATTATTTTAGTGTTTACGTTAAGTCATCATTAATAGCTTGTTGGCGTAATTATTTTCTCTCCTTAGAAGACATCTTGGTTATATTCTCCTCCACAAACATTAATACAGGCATACCTCGTTTTATTGCGCTTCGCAGATATTGCGGGGTTTGTTTGTTTGTTTGTTTTACAAATTGAAGGTTTGTGGCAACCCTGCATTGAGCAAGTCTATTGGCGCCATTCTTCCAACA
Source organism: Gavialis gangeticus (assembly GCF_001723915.1). Lineage (NCBI taxonomy): Eukaryota > Metazoa > Chordata > Crocodylia > Gavialidae > Gavialis > Gavialis gangeticus. The sequence continues at coordinate 54,120,300 of NW_017728992.1, read as the reverse complement.
GGATTTGCTCACTTCGTGTCTCCGTGTCACATTTTGGTAATTCTCACAATATTTCAAACTTTTTCATTATTATTATTATATTTGTTATGGTGATCTGTGATCTTTGATGTTACTATTGTAATTGTTTTGGGGTGCCACAAACCACACCCATATAAAGACGGTGAACTTAAATCG
>NW_017728992.1:54112230-54115126 GCF_001723915.1 Gavialis gangeticus | reverse complement strand
GACCGGCCGTTCCCCCATCTCTCTCCCTCTCCTCGGGCCTCCCTATTCCCTGAGACACAACAATATTGAAATTAAGCCAATTAATAACCCTACAATGGCCTCTAAGTGTTCAAGTGAAAGGAAGAGTTGCACGTCTCTCACTTTAAATCAAAAGCTAGAAATGATTAAGCTTAGTGAGGAAGGCATGTCGAAAGCCTAGACAGGCCGAAAGCTAGGCCTCTTGCGCCAAACAGTTAGCCAAGCTGTGAATGCAAAGGAAAAGTTCTTGAAGGAAATTAAAAGTGCTACTCCAGTGAACACACGAATGATAACAAAGCGAAACAGCCTTATTGCCGATACGGAGAAAGTTTTAGTGGTCTGGATAGAAGATCAAACCAGCCACAACATTCCCTTAAGCCTTAAGCCAAAGCCTCCACCAGCAAAAAGATTACGACTCGCTGACGGCTCAGATGATGGTTAGCATTTTTTAGCAATAAAGTATTTTTAATTAAGGTATGTACATTGTTTTTTTAGACATAATGCTATTGCACACTTAATAGACTACAGTATAGTGTAAACATAACTTTTATATGCACTGGGAAACCAAAAAATTTGTGTGACTCGCTTTATTGCGATATTTGCTTTATTGCGGTGGTCTGGAACTGAACCCGCAATCTGAGGTATGCCTGTACACCAAAAAGCCAAAAGTTAAACTGAGTAACAAACTCACAAAACAAAATTCTAAGGGAAAAAAAAAAAAAATCTAATTTGGAAAATTAATAATAGCTAGACATTTCTTACCACCAACTTCCAGAATTGTTTTTGCAAGATCTTTCCTGAAACAACATAACCCATTAGTTTTTTCTTTCCATTTTCATCTAACTCAGACACAGACAGAAAAATATCAATCATTTGCATTATTTCTCTCCTTAATGATGAAAAAAGTACAATCACACAACTTAAGGCTACTCTCTAAGTTATAATGAAAAAGTTTGGAACTTTATCCATACCTCTACACCGTATAAGACTTCCGTTACCAAACACTAGTGGAACAGTTATATAAGGATTATGGTCTCAGATGGTTAAAACTTGACTATACCAACAACTAACTGCTCTAAATGTATGAGACAGAAGGGATACTCACGTAAGTGCACACATTTCTTCAGATAAAGGGATTTTTTTCCTTTCCTCCCGTGGTACACTGTCCAGCAAAGAGTTGAAAGTTCTCAAAGCCTTTTTTTGCAGGGATTAAGAGCGAGGGAGAAGAGAAACAAATCGTTTAAAATGCATTTATTTAAGACTTCATGTACTTCTGCATTTGTTTTCTTTCCTGGGACTCTTACCTCCTGCCGCACAGCACAGCTTATGTTACCTTCCGTCACTAGCTGTCCTAGATCAGGTAAGAATAACTCCAGCAATTGCTTCTTCCCTAGGATAACAGGTAAAACTGTTACATCTGACAAACAAGAGCAACATCACTTGAAACAGACTGCACTGTTAAAGCAGTACAGCCACCCCTAGTGCTAGTGCAGGTATGAAAGGTGGGTTTACCAACACAGCATATTCAACTCCCTGTACAGGAATAAGCTATCCCAGTAAGACACTTGTTGGTACACAAGTTGGGGAGGAAAGAGTTATACCAAGAGTTAAAAAACACAAAGACAAAGCAAGTCTAAGCACAGTCTAAAGAAGGGTTTCTCAACCAGTGGAATGTGTCCTACTGGTGGACGTGAAGGTCCTCTAGGTGGGACCCAAGTCATGGCAGCAAAACCGGAAGCATCACCATGGGACTTCCGGTTTCGCGCGTTTTGATCAACTGCTGGGGGACCCCCACCCTGCTCATCGACCAGTGGGACCAGGATTTTTTGACCTTACATACATGGGAAAGGTGCAAATGGTTGAGAACCACTGGTCTAAAGAATGCCATGCTTATTCCTCTTATAGCCTGCTAAATTTAAAGCAGAGGAGACAGCACATGTTTTGCATCTCACTAATACATAGATACCACTCCCACCCCTTTCCCAACCCAATGAGTCTTATGAATCCAGAACTCTATTCCTATATTCTGGTACAAATGATCATAAAATAATGCCAGCCATTTCAGCTGAAATTAACAGTTCATCCTTTTTCCTATGCCAATTAAAAAAAAAAAAGCTTCAGACATAGGAAACTTCAGTGTTTTACACAAGGCAAAGTCATTTGAACAGTACCATTTACCTTGCAACAAGAGAAATACCTGTTGCTAACACACCAAAACTTTAATACAATGCTAGGAAAGCTGGACATCCTTGATAACTTTCCGAGAATCACTAAATAATATTCTTATTTGTATGTTATTTCAAAACTTCCTGCAAGGAATCAGACATAACTTTGAACAAAATCCTGTTTAAATGATAAAGGAAAATGTTGTTAAGACATGGTTTAGGTTAATGATACTGGGGAAGTCACTGACCTTCATTGTCACACTTGCAAATCACCTGATGAAAGAGAATAGAATCTACATTAAACACATGCTATACACAGCCACATGAGCTGCTCACAACTCCCCCCAAAAAACTTTTGGGGCTTATATTCCTACTACACCCCATCCACAGTGTTTGAGTGTCTTAAATGCTAAGCAATGCATAGGTGTAAAGATTATTTTGCCTGCAGTTGTGATAAATAATATGTACCTCAATAGAGCTGTACAGTAAAACAAAATGTCATCTTTTCTATAATACCTGCGTGTACAGGAAAAGTTATACAAATCAACTATTCACAAGCTCCAAGAGTCAACACCAAAATAAAAATAAAAGTACCTTTCCTACAGTTGTACTCCAATATATGAAAGTTTGTAATTAAAATTTCTAAAACATAATAAAAACAGATGTATAGGTATTGGAAATGGCCACTACTCTTAAAAAAAAAAAAAAAAAAA
>NW_017728992.1:54094236-54112060 GCF_001723915.1 Gavialis gangeticus | reverse complement strand
AAAAAAAAAAAAAAAAACCTATAATGCTACCTCTCCCAAATGTTACCAGAGAATCCAGGTCACAAAAGCTTATTGAAACTCTTATTTCATGCCATCCATCCTTAAGTCACATTTCAGCAATGCAAATTGCTGGCAATTAGGCTGCTGCAACACAACTAGTCTCTGAAATACCACCACTGCATGTAGTCTGTGCTCTAGGCAGATAACTGAACCAATGTAGCTCAGTTTACTGGGCTCAGGTATCTTCCCAGTGCTTACGATAGAAAGTTATCAATGTATTTGTTATTACAGAAGAGATATTAAGTTAGTGTTTTAAGCGTGCTTACCAATGCAGAGTCAAAGAAATCTTCAACAAGTTTCATCAAAGAATTATTTTGAGCTGGCTCTATGAGCATCAGGAATTCTCTTGTTCTTTCAAACCAAGATACCATGTAAAAAAATTTTTTTAAAGTTAATAAGAATCGTGGAAAGTTTACATGCAACCAAACCTTGAAGATTTTTTGAACCCACGTTAGGCATCAGTAGCTAGGTCAGTCTCACAAAACACACACAGTTAAGTATATGCATGTTAGCACAAGCCTGATAAGAGGGAAACTGAAAGAGGGCAGGGGAAGTTAACACCAGTTATGGACAGAAGTTACACAAACTGATTTAAGCAATCAGAAACTGGTTTAAACCTGTAACAGAATAAGTACAGTGCCCATAAACTAGTTTCAAAATGGCCGAGGCAAATTTGAGATGAACCTAGTTGAATGTCGTATCAGACTAACCAGTTTGGATCATACCAGTTTATGGAACTTCTGTCCCAGACCCCTTCCTGGTTTAAGTTAAATCAGAGTCCCCCAGCATGCTCTGCAGTCCTGGGCTGTGCTCTCTGCTCCAGTGGAGCAGGGCTGGCCCTACCCCCAACTGCCAGCAGGGACTTTTCCATCTCCAGCAGTCGGGAGCAGGGTTGATTTCTCTTCCTCATCTGCTTCTCAGCTGGGGAAATCAACCCAGCTCCCAGCTGGGACAGGAGAGGAAAGCCCCCACTGCAGGCTTCCCTCCCTCTTCCCCCCACCACCTGGCTTTGGACCCCTAGCCAGGCTGTGCCCAGCACAAGGGGTGAGAAGCCCACAGTGGGGGCTGTTTTTCCACCCCACTCCCTCCTCAGCCAGCCTGCCAGCCAAGCAGAGGGCACAGCTGAGTGATCTGGCTAGCTCCTGGCTTGGGCAGGGGAGTAAAGCCCCTGCTGCAGTTTTCCCCACAGCTGGGATCCAGCCTATCACCCAGCCCCTTCCCCAGCACATCCTACAGGCCGGCTGAGGGCATGAGGGGGAAAAACAGTGCTTACTGAGGTCTCCCGCACCCCTTCACCTAGCACAGCACAGCTAGGGGTCCAGAGCTGGGGGGCTGGTATTCCCACCACTGCTCCTCAGCTGACCAAGGAAAAGCTAGGGCCAGGTGATCAGCCCAGCTCCTGGCTCTGGGTGTGGGGAAGAAAACCACCCTGCTGGGGTTTCCCTCCCCCCTTCCCCAACACCAGAGACCCCAGCTGGGGGTCCAGTGCCAGGTAGAGGGGAGGGTTTACCCCCATACCCTCTCCTCAGCTAACCCAAACTGAGGAGGGGGTGTGGCTGGGGGGTGGTGGAGTGGGCTCTGGCCATAGGGAGAGAAGGGAAGAAGTGGGGAGACCCTGGATGGGGTCTAGATCCTCCCAGGCCTGCTCCTCAGCTGACTGGGACTGAGGAGGGGGCATGGCAAGAGGGACCAGCTCTGGGCACAGGGAGAGGGGGAAAAACATCCCACTGGGGTCTTCCCTCCACCACTTCCCTAGGGTTATGGAGACCCCAGCTGGAGATCTGGTGGTGTAATTCCCCCCACACCACCTCCTCAGCTGACTAGAGGCTAAAGAGGTGATGCAGCTGGGGATCATGCATCTCTGGGATCTCTGCACTGGCTGCCAAGCTGGGAGGAGAGTTCTAACACTCCCTGGCACCCAGTATGTATGGGCCACTGCAGAGGTTTGGCTGCCTTTGCTTTTCAAAAGCAAAGGTCAGTTCGCTTTCTTATTGGCTGAGTCCAAGCCGTTCACAGAAACCTGCAAAGACTGAATCAGTTCAGGTCTTGGGTTTTTTCACTGTCCGTCCCTAGCCCAAAGGACCCAAGAGATCACTTGATCATATGAATGGAATTAAATAAAATAAACCTTCCTCAGCAGAACAGGCAGACAAGCCTAGGATACCAGTCGCTCACTCTGGTGAAAGTTGCTTGAACTGATGCTTAAAAGTTGCTTCTGCCGAGGCAGAAATTGCTTTTCCTTCCCTGTGCCCACCCCAAATGACCTCTACTTATGCCCTGCAGCTAAAGCTATACAGATTCTGTAGATTCTGCAAGGGGTGTGCAGAAACTGCTTGGAAAAAGCTTTCCATAGTAGGTAATATGTTGTAAAACCAAAAAGAAACGGGTTGGTGGAAGCCATCTCTGCTAAGATTGTGAGCATCTCCCTTGATCTAGCTAACAGAGTATTTTGTACATATTGCTTGCAGCTACGTTTTGTTACTTTTGTTTGCAAATGAATGATCAGTATTTATATTCCTCAAGAGCAAACTTATAAAATGGTATCAGAAAACATGGGGCTGGAGAGACTTCCATGGCACAGCACTATTAACCGTCTCAGTGCTACCAATTCTTCCACATAATTCTCACTAAATAGCAGCTGAGCATTTTTGTGAAAGCACTCTCACTAAACAAGCAGAGCCATTAAAATCAATGTTGCCAGATACAGGACGGGACCCTAATTTTATTTCTACAATATTCCTGTGTAAGAAGCATCCTCAAAGACAGCATATTGGCCAATCCGAAAAAACGAAGATTTTTCTAACAAAAATTTTGCTATTTTCGTTGTACTATTTAAACCCAATTTCAAAGCTTTATTTTATGGACAGAACTTACATTCTATTCCAACTAATGCTCTTGTTTATTAAAATCTTTTAGAGCTAGTCTGTTGTTTGTTAAGTGTTATTATGTCAACCATGTATTTCTACAGGTGTCTAAGCAATGAAAGATTTGTGGTTGACTATTACATTTCATGTAGACCAATTCACCAACAAGTCTGTTATTTTAGTTCAGTCAATATGCTAAAAAAGAAAAAAAATAGCCCTGCAGTTTTATTTCAATAGCAAATCATACTTTAGTGGCTTTTTTTCTATAAAAAAAATTCTGAAAGACACTCTTCCATCTGAGCAAACTGTATACTTATCTTTGGTATCAATCCCTGCTGAATAAGTAAGCTTGCACCTTCTTGTGGATCACTCTTAAAGTAGAGCTGAATGCATTTCAACAGCACTGATACATTTTGAAATTCATTCTTGTCCAACTCCTATAAAACATTTTTCATCAGAATGTCAATAATAAACTTGTTTAGAATGGTAATTATTTAACCCATGCCTCAAGCTGATTTCAGCATGTATTACATTACTTGCCTTTTTTAACACTTTGTCAAGTTGATTAAACAGCTGTTTACTAAATTTTTGAGGAGGACAAATTTCTTTTTCTTGAAAGAGCTCACTTATTTTCTGAAATCCTTTTCCCTTAAAAACATCAGTTATGAGCGATTCAAGCTGAAAAAAACAAACACAAAACATGAAGCACAATTACTGTTCCCCAAAGACAGTGTGCCTAAACTCTCTCACCGGCACCACAAAAATTGGGGGTTTTTTTGGCAGTGCTTGTTTTAAGCGAAGCCCCCAGCGAGAATGAAGGGATTCTGTTTTATCCCACGGCTTCTTTTGGTACTTGCTACTTGAGAATTAGTTTTAAAAAGTTTGAAAACAATTGGGACTAATTCTTTCAGAAATAACAAGCAATTACAAGAGCCTCGATTTTAGGGTACACTGCACAAGACACCTTAAAAGTGGCTGGATGTCCAAAGGGTGACCAACTCAATTCCTCCAGCTCAAGCCATTTCATAGATATTTTTTTACCCCACAACTCCCTTTAACCTATCTGAGCATTTGCCAACAAAAGATGCAGTTAAAATCTATTAACTCAATTTACACCTTACATCACGTCTCGGCCTCTTGTAGGCTCAGATCTGTCCTGCCAATTACTGTTGAGATTCCCCTGTCATGAACATTGTTTTTAGTATATTGTCTATACAAATATACTAAACATTCATTTGTTTTAAATAAGAGAACATAGCCCAAATCCTTATATTATGCCTACACAGGACCCCTGAACTTATGTCATTAACAGACTGAATGGCAGTTCAGATCAAACAGTCTCCTCTCATTGCTCTTACTACATATTCAGTTACATCATTACCTGCAATGCTGGCAGAAATGGAGTATCGTATTGCTTATTCATTTCATGTGCACATACACAAAAGATATGAGTATTACTTAAATAGATATATACAAGATTAACAACATCCATTATTAACATACAAGAAAGTAATAGCTTGCAGATTAAAAAGTTATTTACATAGTATTCTGTTCTGGCTGCCATGTTTCCATTTAAGTCACTGCTTCCCTCTGGACTTTCTCTCTCCTTTAAACATAAAAATAAAGATAAAAATAAAGGCGGCACTCATTTCTACACAAAAAGAAAAGTTCATTTGGAGACCAAAGTCTCTTTTGATTATGAGGTTACTTAGAAAGGAGAGAGAACCCTTGGCTCTTTTGCCAGTCCCCAAAGAAAAGAAGTTTAATTGCAGAAACTCACATGTCTGTTTTTTGGCTGTGCCTTCAATGCCTCCCCCCACTCCCCCATCGTAATTGTATTTGTATCCCTGGGGCTCCTGAAGTGAGCCTCTCCTAGTCAATCTGAAACTCCCGAATTGAAACCTTAGGTTTTAAATAAGGACAGAAGCATTTACAAGGACCCTCAGTTCTGTAAACCAAGTTCACCTATGAAGATGCATATTTAGTTAGATTTCTAATGATTTATGTTTGTATTCATACCTGTAACTTTTTAGTTTGTCTAGAAAGCTGTCCATCTACCCTGCCTTCAGACTAGCAGGGCTAACTACCTCTCTCTGGAAATCAATTTGCCTGGCAAGGCCAGAGTCTTGGCTTCCAGGACACAGCATGAAGCTTGTTTCTTGTGCTTCAGGCAATATTTGGAGGAGGAGAAGCAGAGAAGAGAGAGGGAAGTACTTTTATTTCTGAAGACAGTCTTTTCTGGACACCAATTCCAGTGATGTTTGACCACATGCAAAAGTACGGGGAAGTTCTCTAGAGCAATGATTCTCAACATTTTTTGTACCAGGACCCATTTGTAAATACAAATGCCTAGTCCTGACCCAGTACCCCTCACTCCAGATCTGCTGCCCCATCCCCAGGTCCCCAGCGTGGGGCATGGGAGTCCCCACCCAAGCAGCCCCTTGAACTCAGCCAGCCTGCAAGGGAAGACTGACAGTTTCCCACATTTTTCTCCTTTAAAAGAGACTCCATTTTTTAAAGTTTGCAGATCCATTTTTAAACTTTGTCTCTGACCCTTTCATATATTTTCCTTTGTTCTACTTTTGGGTCGTGACCCAGAGCCTGAAAAATGCTCTAGAGAAACCGAGCTGGAGGGGGAGAGAGAGGGAGAAATTAAGGGGGCCTGGAGGACAGTGATGTCATGCCGCACAGCAGCAAGAAGCTGCCCACAGGCTGATCAGCAGGAGGAGCTTAGGGTGGCATCACAGAGGACATTCAGATTTTCTGCTATTCTGTCCTCTATTGATACAAAACCGGACACCTTTATGTCCTCTATTTTTTGCTTTAAGAAACTGAAGCATTTTTCAAGCTCTGGGTCACGACCCGAAAGTGGGTCGCAAGAATATATGAAAGGGTCAGGGGCAAACTTTTAAAAAGGGATCCGCAAACTTTCTCTTTAAGAGAAAAATAGAGGACACAAAGGCGTCCGGTTTCATATCAATAGAGGATGGAGGACAACTGAACTGTCCTCCATGATGGCCATTGGCGATGCATGTGCATCCCCTGGAAGCACCAGCCGTGAAACTGGAAGTGCACTTTTGGTTTGGCCGCTGATTGGCTGCTGAGGGACCCCCCTGGCTGACAATCAGCAGCGGGGGGACCGCTCCCCATTGGCAATCTGGACTCAGGAGACACCAGTCGCCCATGATGCTGGCCACCCTAATCATGACCCACAGCTTGAAGAAAAAAATGCTGCTCTAAAGAAATTGAGCTGGAGGGAGAGAGAGAGGGAGAGGTTAAGGGGGTCTGGAGGACAGTGCCTCAGGGCTGATGAGCAGGAGGAGCTGGAGCCCCTCTCTCAGATAACAAGGGCCAGGAAAGGAGGCGCTGGAGGGAGAAAGCAGGGGCCGGGCTCTGGGGAAGAGGCAGGGGAAGCCAACTCCTTTTTCCTGCAAGAGCAGGAAGGGCACAACCCGGGGGGAAAGCACTCTAAGGGGAGGAGGAGACCCAGGGCTCCTGGAGAGGGAAGCAAAGCAAAGCACGCAGCGGAGCCCCCCCCTCGCCGCGCAGGAGCGCACTCACCTGGGGCGCGCGGGCCATGGCGCGGGGCTGGGCGCCCCACGTGCAGCCTTAATGAGGCGCGGGCCAGGCCGCACAGCTGCACCGGGGTCAGGAGAGCCCAGCTCCGCGCCGGCAGCCTGCGGGGCCCGCCCGGTGCGGAAAGGGAAGGGAGGTGCGGCAGCCGGGCGCTGAGGTAGCAGAGAGCAGCACGTGTGACCGCAGGGGCTCGTGTTCAAACCCACGGGCGTCTCCCTCCCTACCCCCGTGGGCAAACCTACCGCCTCCATGGTGTGGGGCGAGGGCCCGCGCCCCCGTGTTGAGCCGACGGCGCGGAAAAGCCGCAGGTGTTGCGGGTTGAGCTCGTTGTGCCGGGGCCGGGCGAGGGCGGGGATCCCAGCCCCGGCTCCTTTCCAGGCTGCCCCGCAGGGCTAGGTGCCCAAAACGGAGGTCACGCAATAATCCCCCCGCCTTCAAAAAGTACTGCTCTCCTGCTTCTCCCTGTGCCTGAAGAAGGGTGTTGGGGCCCGAAAGCTTACAACAGAACAGTTTGGGGTCACCTTTCCATTAGGATCCAGAAAGACCAGGGCACCCCAAGGGAAGACAAAGCTCAACAGTCACCAACTCCTGGAAGACCATTTTAGACTGGATGTAAGGAAAAACTTCTTTACTGTCCGAGCCCCTAAGGCCTGGAACAGGCTGCCGCAAAGGTAGTGCAAGCACCTACTCTGGACACTCTCAAGAAACATTTGGATGCCTATCTTGCTGGGATCCTTTGAACAGATATTCCCCCAGGTCCTTATGTACTTATAGGCTGCCACCAGCCCTAGCTGACTTCATCGGGGCTGGACCCAATGATCTTCCAAGGTCCCTTCCAGCCCTGATGTCTATGAAATCTATGAATTTTCCAACTATTGAGTTGGTCGAATAAAAGATATCACATCTCCCCAGAGAACCTTGTCTGCCCATGTCCTTAGACCACAGTTTCTCAGCCTGTGGGGTTACATGGGACACAGGCAGGGGGTACACGGATGCCAAAAAACCCTGTAGCAAGGGGGCACCGCCGCTCCCCCCGCTACCACTGGGTTTGCATCTGGCCACTCACCCCCCCACAAGCCAGCCACAGGCTGCAGGAGGGGGAAAGCAGGCACACAGATACCCGGCACTCCCCACCGACCCAGCTGCAGGCAGGTAAGTTTCTTTCTTTATCCTGCCTGGGCTTTGGTGGAGGGAAGGGGGGCAGACCGCGACCCCCACAGTGCAGGAGGGAGTACAGTAGGGGCAAGGCGCTGCCCCACTCCCTCCTGCACGGTGAGGCTTGCCCCACCACCCGGCCCACCACCCAGGACCCCGTTCACCGCACACGGGAGGGAGCGGCTGCCGCTGCAGGCTGGGGCTGGCGGCAGCACCGAGCTCTTCCCGGCACTCGGGGAAGGCTGCAGTGATGGGAGGGGGGCTGCTGCCACCCCAGTATCTGCCGGAGCCCTCCCCAGCTGCCACCAAACGCTGGGAAAAGCCTGGCCACCTGTAGCCAGCCTGGGCTCTGGACAGGTGCAGCAGTTTGCAGCCTGCCTGCTGCAGCTACCCAGAGCCCAGGCTGGCTACAAAGAGCTGCACCGAGCTCTGGAGACCAGCATGAGCTCTGTGCCAGCAGCGCCTCAGAGCGGACAGCGGGCGTAGGGCCCGAGGCATCGCACCCCTCCCCCACTCCTTGCTCTGAGGCGCGCGCGCACCTGCTGGTATGAAGCGGATGCCGGGGCTGCGCAGCGCGGTGCAGTTGTTTGCAGCCTGCGTGCTGCAGCTGCCCAGAGCCCAGGCTGGCTACAGGTAGGGGCCAGCAGCGGCATCAGGCTTTTCTGGGCTGCGCTGCCTCAGGCCCCACCCCACTGTCCGGTCCAAGCAGCTCTTTGCAGCCTCCCCGCTCCTGCAGGGAGCAGCTCAGGTTCCATGGCTGGCAGCAGCTGCCTAGAGCCCAAGCAAAACGGCCTCGCATGCCATGCTTGGCACGCGTGCCGGGGGTGGCCAACCCTTGCCCTACAGACTTACCTCACCATGCTGCGGGCCTCCACTCCTCCCCATGACCCCAGCCCCTGCTGCAGTGGCCCTGGAAGCAGCCGTCACCACCTGCCTGCACCACAGCACAGTGGGGAAGCACCGTGACCACGTAGGCGGGCTCCCCAGGGCAGGTGATTGTCTCTAATATGTCCTCCATAGGAGGTCTATATTGAGCAGTTGTTTTTTTTTTGGTATTGGGTGGTGGAACTGGAGCTTGCTCCATCCACTCCATGCATTGACCTGGTATACCAGTGCTTCCAGGACCGGTGCAAAAAACCAGACAAAAAAAAAGAAAAAGCAGCCCAGGGGCTGGGGTGAGTGGGGACAAGTGGAGCCTCGGAGCTAATCGCATAACAGTGAATTTACCTCGGGTATAACGAATTTGGGGGGTAAAAAGGGTCGTCACATAAGAGCGAATTCACATATACCGAACCTGATATTTTCCTAAAATAAGATACTTTCATCATTCATCAACCTGCACTTGCTTGCCAGCCTTTCTGCATCAGAACTCTCCTGCTTTATGAGAAATAGAGTCGTCCATCAGTAAAGGGGAGAAAGATTGTGTTTCTCAGAGTTTAAGCAGGTGCCTGTCTGCTGTCATTTCCACTTTAAGTGTTTAAATTTGAGTGGGCTTGTGTCACTGTTCTAATTTTACTGTTTATGAGGTGTTAAAATGGATCGTTTTCTTGTAAAAAGAAAGACTTCAGATTTAGAAGAAGGTAGTTCCCAGACAAATGTGCAAAAAGTGTTGGAGCCAGAGGAACATGTTTTGAAAAACATGAGCCTCGGTAGTGAAAGTACAAAATCTTCACAGGTTCATAAAGCAGGTAGCTACAATCCCAGTTAGCTGGCTTTCGGGTTTACAACAAACAGAAGTATACCTTCATTACCACTTTATGTGATTTGCAGTGAAATACTGTCTAACACATAAAGTGGTAATGAAGGTATACTTCATACAATACTGTATGAAGCCTTCCCTTCTGAAAAGGCACCTTCATACTAAACATCCTGATCTGGATAACAAATCAATAGTTTTTTTTTCACAAGAAAATGTGAAAGTTTGAAAAAATCAAGTGCTGCTATGAAATTGTACTCTGCGCTCCCTAAACAGGCTCTACAAGCTTCATTTGAAATCATACACATGGTGGCAAAAACGAAGAAACCACATACCATTGCTGAGAACCTTGTTATTCCTGCTGCTATTAGAATTGCTGAAATCATGTTTGGCAAAACAGAAGTAGATAAAATTAAAACCAACCCACATTCAAATGACACCATGACAAGAAGAACTGATGACATGGCAGAAGACATAATTAAACAAATTTAAGAAAAAAATCATCCAGAAAAACCCAGTTTGCTTTACAGATGGATGAATCTACAGATGTGTCCAACTATGCACAATTGATGATGTTTGTCAGCCACATTGATGATGAAGACAAGCAAGGAATACAGGAACAAATATATGGCTGCAAACAATTGGACACAAAAACAACAGGAGAGGACATTTTTAAGATCTTAAATGAGCACATTGTAAAAACTGGATTGTCATGGGAGTGGTGTATGTCTGTGGGCAAAGACAGAGCGGAAACAATGTTAGGTCAATGAAGTGGTCTTGTTGCTAGCTTAAAAGCTATAAATCCTTCAGTCAAGTGGAGCCATTGTATTATCCATAGACAGGCATTGGCTGCAAAGCAACTGAATGAAGATTTAAACAGGGTGCTAGGAATGGCTGTGAAAGCGGTAAACTCCATCAAATTCTAAATTAATGTCTTTTCTGGTAGCTGTGCCATGACATGGGATCTGTACTTCCTCACACTGAAGTTTGGTGGTTGTCATATGGAAGGTTGTTGACTCGCCTGTTCGAGTTGAGATATGAAATCTGAATTCTTACAGCATTTTGAAGATGAAGTATGGATTTGCAAATTGCCCTACCTTTGTGACATTTTTGATAAAATCAATTACTTGAACCTTCAGCTTCAAGGATACAACACAAATATATTTACCTTGCATGAAAATATATAGATGTATACTTAAAATATAAAAGTAAGAGCTTTTAGAAAAAAGTTGAGGTTCTGGAAAAATCGAGCTTTATGTGGAAATTATGTTTAATTTCCACCACTCTCAGAGTTCTGTGAAGAAAATGAAATCCCTCTGAATGAAAGTGTGAAAGAAAATATTAAAGAATACTTGGCAAATTTGGAGTCAAACTTTGAACATTATTTCCCTAATGTTAAAGAGCATGAAGATCCACAGAAACTGTGGATTTTGAATCCATTTAATGACAGCGCTATTGAACAAGCAGGGATTCCAGAAAGCATGAAGGAAAAACCTTTTCAGCTTTCCACAGACAGTATGTTGCAGAGGATGCAAAGCATGGGACTGGGTGACATCCCTGCATTTTGGCAGAAAATGAAATGGGAATACCCACAGCTAAGGAACATGGCTCTCACAGAGCTTCTCCCATTTGCCTCAACATATTTGTGTGAAACCAGCTTCTTACACTTGACTGGGCTAAAACGTAAAATAAGAAATCATTTGTGCCTGGAAAATGATCTGATAGTAGCAATAAGTATTTAAAAACTGAGATTTGGAATGCTTATGTCATCCAAACAGGCCCTGGTTTCTCATTAAATCCAGCACTTACAAGAACTCATTTTTATGTTATTTTGTTAAAACTAGCAAAAAGTCCAATCCAGTCCCCGATTTGTAGAACAAATCTAGAGGGAGAGTATCAGTTCCAGTCACAAAGATACCTATGTTTAGGGCTTTATTAATATAGAAGTTTGAGTTATATTATTTTTACTGTTCTATACTTTTTATGATTAATGTGTTATTTTCTTTCAACAACCGTTGTAAAATTCAATAAAAAAGAATAAATCTTAAATTCTGAATTGTTGTACACCTGTTTATGTGTGTGTGCCTCCATGTCTACTTGACTGTGTGTGTCAGCATGTCACTGTATGTGTCTGACTATGTCATTGTGTCTTTTTATCTCTGAACTACAGGTCCAAACACTCCCTACACCCACTGCCACCACAGTACTCCTACAGACATACCCTTTTTAGAAAAAGAGCAGCCACAAGCTTCCCTCCTTCTAATGGTCATCCCCACAATTAGGGTTGCCATCTGTTCCCTCTCTCTTCCCCCTTCCCTCTCTCTCTCCACCCTCCCCCCTTCCCTGTCTCGCTCTCTCTCCCTCTATCCTTGTCTGTCTCTCTCTCTTGTCCTCTTTTCCTCTCTCTGTCTCCCTCTTTCCCTGTCTCTCTTGCTCCTTCCTCCTCTCAAAACTATGGCAAAAAATTGGATGCACCGCACATTGCATGGCACTTTAAATTCCCCAGCAATAATTTGGCATGCCATGCTTTGCATGGCACTGGGTTCAGCCCTCCTAGCTTTGGCCAACATCATGTCTAGCCCAGGTACATACTTGAATTGAGCACCCCGCGGTAAAAGGTTGCAACACTACCCACGCTAGATTGGACATCTGTCATATCACAGCCTTATATACACAGCCCTTCTTCCAACATATGGAGCACATTAGTCTATAAATATAAAATCCCCTGGAAAATTGAGTGTTGGGGTACTTATTCACATTTTCAGAAGTTAGGGGGTATTTGCTACTTAAAAGGTTGAGAAACACTGCCTTAGACCAACAAGGCTACAACCAGGGCTGGACACAGGCATGGGCATACCAGGAGGCCACCCAGGGCCCAGACAGAAAGGGGGCCCCAAAATGGTAATTTTTTTATTATTATTGTTATTATCTCTGGCGAAGGGGGCCCCAATACTAAAAGTTCACCTGGACCCACCAGGAGTCTAGGCATGGGTGACTGGTGTCTCCTGGGTCAGGGGGGGCACTTGCCCCTCCCCCCAGTGGACAGTCAGCGACCAGAGGGGGTCCCCCCGCAGCTCGTCCCACAAACTGGGTGGGGGGGGACCACTTCTTCTGGTGCCCCCACTCCCTGGCCGGTGCTCTTGGGGGGCACCAGCGCTCTCGTCTGCTCCCCCTGCCTGGAAATGCTGGCTGCTCAGGGAAGGCACCAGCACTCTCAGAGGGTGCGCATGCACTCCCGTGCACCCCCTACACATCACTGCTGAGTCAAGGTACAGTGCCAGCTACAAGCAACAACCCAAAATCCAGCTGTGGTCTTTGCCACAGCAAATTTGCTCTATAGTGTTTCCGTTGTCCAAAAATGAAAGCAAACTAATGAGGCTGAAGTTGTTTTTTTATTTCCAGTTCCTAATTCCTGGTTCCTTTCTGAAAGCTAGTCTACACCCAATTAACACTTGTTATTCATGAATTACACATACTAAAGAAGGGGAATTTCATCAACGATGTTTCTTGACTAATTAAATTGTAAAATAATATCCTGCCTCAAGGACAGAGCCCTAAATGAAAATCAGATTAGTATGGGATTATGGGGCAAAATAGTTCTTGGGCCACCCCAGACTGCATATCACTGCCACCGGGAACTGTCCCAAAGAACCTTAAATACAGTCCGACCCGACCCAAAGCACAGTTCGGCTGTGCCAGGCTGCCAGCTGACAGGTCCCCCCACCACCCACTGTACTAAGTATATAGATTTGAATAAGGAACTGGCTTTTGGGCTGGGATTATGGCTGGAAATAAGGAACCAACTTCAGCCTCATTTCCTTTCAAGGCTGCCATGCAATGATAGGTGCAGTTAGGTGTGCAAAATATGGGTCACAAAATAATCCCCAGAGATTTAAAATAGGAATCCACAAGCCTTCAGAATCCTGCTGTGGTCTTTCCCAAGTCTGCCACAGCAAATTTGCTCTACGGTGTTTCCATCATCAAAAAATGAGAGAAAACTAAGAAGAGCTGACATTTCCTGAGGGCTGCCTTAAGTCTAACGAGAAGGCGCTTGAGTTTAAGAATGCTGAGAACCACTGGATTAGACGAAGATCAACACCCTGCAGAAATAGTTTTGCGGGGCGGGAATACCACGTATTTCCAGCCTCCATTTCCAAGCTGACAGTGTTCTTCTGTACTTAGACTAAGTAACAAAGATGAGCTCATTAAATAGCACACCTGAGCTAGTTGCAGGGGCCTGGAAAACATTCTTAAGTAACATGCTAAAATGGGCCTGATTCTCCATCATTTTGTGTGCTCGGAAGCTATTTCCACCTGCATGAAAGGCCACTAATGGAGAACTATAAACTTGTGTGCGACAGTGTGGTTTACAACCATGTTGCAAAGAGGCAAACTGCCTGCTTGGGGGTTTTGATTACAATGACTTCCCCAAGCCATTAAAGCCACACTTAGATTTTTCAAACAGTCCCATTCTGTGGTGTTATTTAAGAGTGAGCTTTCTGTGCTGGGAGATCACTGAGTCAGATAAGCTACGCATTCAAAACAACAGGAACAAAGATCCACTCCAGAACGAGCTCTTCCCTGTTCTCTCTGGGCCTAAGTCTCTGAGTAGCTGAGTCTACAGGCTAAGTGCAGAGTCCCTGCAAACCCTGTTGGCCTAAGCTGGGAGCCACACACTTTGTGGAGCACAGAACAGGCTGCTCTGCAAAGGCAGTGCCGACCCAGGCAACATCAGCGCTCCCTTGCATTCCCTCTGGTTTTGGGCTAAATAATGCATTTGTCCCTTTTCCTGAGAGGACCCTCCAAGACAGCTAAACCCTAAAGACCTTCCCCACACTAGAGCAGGGGGACATCCCTTCTCAGTGCCTTCCCTTCTCAGTGCCTTCCCCACGCTGGAGCGGGGGGACATCAATTTCTTTGGACCCAACCCCAATAGTTCTGCCATTCATCATCAATCAGCACCAGAGTGGGAAATGCCTGGTTCTTAGGAGCCAGATTACATTGCTCCCCATTCCAGATCACACACATCCCCCTGCTCCTAGACCATGCGCACACACCCCGATTTTAAATCATACACACACACCCCGATCCTAGATCACACATACACATACTCCCAATTCTAGATCACACACACACACTCATTCCTAGATGACACACACTGATCCTAGATCACACACACAAACACATACACGATCCTAGATCGCACACACACTAACACATGCACATGCATGCAGCCAATCCTAGATCACACATGCACACACTGATCCTAGTTAACACACACAGACATACACAAATACACATACATGATCCTAGATCACAAACACACCTGATCCTAGATCTCACACAAACAGCCCCCATCCCAGATCTGGAAGCAACCCCTGCCCCCTGAACCTCTTGTGTAGGTGGTGCAGGGCCCCACAGCCCTGTGTCAGTAGCCAGTTGGGACTGGAACATGGTCGTTGCCTGAAAATCAACTTTACCACCCACCTGTAATGTATGGCTCACAGGGTACAAAGTGGGCAGTGCAGGTGCCTGAGGGGAAGGGCTTCATCATTAACAGGGATGGGGCATGACTGATGCAGTTCAGGGGAAGTAGCTGACCCCTAAGACAAACAGCAAAAGAGATGTGTCACTTGCGCTGGTTTCCGAGGAGAAGCAAAGGGCGATGAAGAACACCACAGCAAACCTGTGGAAACTGTCCCGATTTTTTCCCCTGTTGTGAAAATGCCACCACTGAAGTGTTTTCCTGCCAAAAGATCAAGCCCTCTTTTCCAGAGTGCACCCACCTTGCTGAAGTGATGAAGCACCCTCGTTGCTTTACTCCTTTTTTTCAATGAAAGAGGGATTTTAAAAATAATTCAAAAACTTTGAATTGTAGAAAGCACCCCCCTATCCTCCCCCTCCTCTTGCAAACATCTGGGACCTGAAAATGAAACGTCTTGTGCTCCAGTAATGGTTGTTTTCTCTTATAAGGTGGGGTGGCCACCCACCTTGAATAAATGCTTGTAGAAAGGGTGTGCCTCTGTGTAGCCCAAACCAGCAGTGTCGGGGTTTGGTTTGGTTAGTGTTTTGGTTACACCTACACACAGAACAGAATGCAACCCATACAGGGATCATCCGCTGCCTCAGTCTTTCCACAGCCTACCAACCTTCTTTAGATTCCTAGGGGAGCATCCACCTGTGCATTAATGCACCTTTTCTAATGCCTGTTAAATTTAGTACCTCCAATGTGAGGTACTAATCTAATGCTCAGTAGGCTGCGCTAATGCATAGTAACACATTTGCTTGGTTTTTTAGTGATGCTTAATGTACAGTAGACTATTCTACTGTGCAATAGCATAACGTCACAGTTTTTTACCTGGCACTTTAATGCACAGTAAAACAATCTACTGTGCACTAAAGCGCGTATGTAGATGTGCCCCTAGTGAGCTTCTTCAGACAGGTGCAACATCAGAAGGGTCTTCATCCGTGCACCTCCAGAGAGATTAAGTTCCCCAATTAAGGGCTGCAAAAACAAGCCCCCTGGGATGGCAGCAGAATTTTGCCTGAGTAAAGACAGCATGAGGCACTGGCCGCACAAGAGCAAGACATCAGGGCTTGATTCCTCCCAGCAACCTTGAGGTGCAGCAGCTACTAAATCTATCAACTGGATGAGGAGGAGACAGGGAAGAATATTGCACTGAATGTCATGTGTCATCAATGGATGCTTTGTCAAACCAGGGTTATCATAGTCCCAGGGAAGTAGCAGGACCTGCAAGTCTAACACCAGTCTTTACAGCCGTGAGAGAAAATGCACCTCCAGTCAATAGAACAGCTGCAATATCCACACCACACTCACTGATGAACGATGCCATCAGAGAAGTAGGGCTGGAAGGGACCCCCAGAGATCACCTAGTCCAACCCACTGCCTGAGACAAGATCATCTCTAGCCAAACTATCCCATATAACCGTCATCTAAACAAGTGGTTATCAACGTTTTTTGTGCCAGGACCCATTTGTAAACACAGATGGTCAGTCCAACCCAGTGCCCTTTGCTTCTGACCTACTGCCCCCCCAGGCCTCAGCCACCCAGTGTGTGGGGCAGCCCCTTGCAGACTGGGACTCTGCGAGCCTGCAAGGGAAAATTCAGGTTTCCCCCATTTTTCTCCTTTTAAGGAGAATCCGTTTTAAAAAGTTCGTTGTCCCATGTTTAATCTTTGTTTGCTTGCATATATTCTTGCCACCCACTTTTGGGTCACGACCCACGGGTGGAGAAACACTGATCTAGACTCTGCATGAGACTACCCTCAACCCTGACCCAACTGGTTTGAACTCATCCGCTGCTGGGATGGGTGGGCGGACCCAAACAGCCGGCACATTTCGCCTGTGTCCATCCTCCTGTGGGCTTTCACCGACTTGCTGCAGGCTGGGCTAAACACAGCCAGGTGGACCGGCGGCCAGCAGAGAAGAAAGCCCTTGAGCTGAATAGGTTTCCGGAGGGGTGGGAAAAGCAGTAGCTGTTTTACTAACTCGCAAGGGAAAAAGAAGGGGAATTCTGTGCAGCGCCGAGCACCACCTCCCAGTCCCCACAACAGCTTGGGATGCTGTTGAATGCAAGCGGGGGAGCTAGGAAGGGGCTGTGAAGGCAACGATTGCTCCGGGCAGCCGTGTGTGTGGCTGGCCCCGGCAGGGGCAGAGCTGGCCCGTGGCACCCCGCAGCCACGTGGCCGGCTAGGACTCAGGCAGCCCTCGCTGGCGGATCAATCCCATGCAGCTCCGTGGAGCTGGCACCTCTGCGCTGTCCCCGTGCCTTCCCAGCGGGCCCAGCACGAGGGGGTGCAGGGCGCCGGGGGCCTTTCTTCCCCAGTCTCGGTGGGAACTGGAGCGGATTGAGAAGGAGGAGATGCTCTTCCTGGGGCCACAACGCTGGCGAAGTGGCATCGACTCCCCGCGAGGAATGCACGATTAGGGCTTCCACCAGGAGACGTGGGGATCGTCCTTGTTCATCTCCCCAGCCCTGCTCCCAGCAGTCACAAGCGGGGGCAAGGAGGGGAAGGCAGGAATGAGCATCTAGCCTCAGGGAAGGGCAGCAGCCACCGGCCCGCCGAAGTCCCAGAGACCCGCTGAGAGATCCCTGCCCCACTGCAGGGCCCCCGACCCTTAGGGCCCCACGGACGGCATCCAAGTGCCCTGCTGTCCCTGCTGCCCCCGCTCCTTGCACTTGGTGCAGGGAAAGGAGGAGCCGGCCTCAAGCTTCCCCTCCACCCCAGCCCACGCCCCCAGCCCTCCCCGTCCACCTGCGTTTAACAGGCCTGAGATCAGGGCCGGGTGGGAGAGATCTGGAGGGCAAAGCCGAAAGCCCGGCTCCCTCGGGCAGCGCCGAGCCCTTCAGCACCGCCGCGCCGGACAGGGGCAAGCGCCCTGCGCACCGCTTGCCCTTTGGGGCCCAGGGCCAGCATGGCCAAAGCCCTGACCGAGCCCTTCAAGGACCCGG
>NW_017728992.1:54089817-54093968 GCF_001723915.1 Gavialis gangeticus | reverse complement strand
GGACTGTGCCTGCTCCTATGGCATGAAGTTAACCTGGGACATCAATGACCCCAAGCTGCCGCAGGTAGGAACTGGGGGTGGGGGGGAAGGCTGCATCTATCCCCAGCGAGCCCTGAGCCAAAGAGGGGTGGGCAGATCTGTTCTTTTCCGGCCCATGAAGACATATAGCAAAGAGGGAAGTGAGCAAAGGGAGATTAAAAAAACAAGACACACTCACAAAAAACCCCCCAAACAAACCAGGGCTCATCTGAGACTGGGGGAGAGCCGCGTGGTGGTGCATAGTGCGCTGCAGTTTCATTCACAGTAGATAGAACGTGTGTCTGCCTCCCAAGGGCTGATGCGGTATGTTGACCAGTTTGGCAATCGCATTAAAGATCAGGCTAACTCCTCTATGACAAATTACTGGGGTAATCAGGCTCCGAGAGCAAGGTTGAAGATCAAGCTAACAACTCCTCACTAGCAAATTGTTAGGGTTATTACCAGCCACCACCTTGCTCTTCTTGGACCTTGGACGCTGAGCTAAACATACGCCAGGTGGACGGGAGTTGAAGAGCAAGGTGGTGCCTGGTAATAACCCTAGTAATTTGTTATGGAGGAGGAGGGGTGAAATCCTGGGTTCACTGAAATCAGAG
This sequence comes from Gavialis gangeticus, assembly GCF_001723915.1. Lineage (NCBI taxonomy): Eukaryota > Metazoa > Chordata > Crocodylia > Gavialidae > Gavialis > Gavialis gangeticus. The sequence goes on along the minus strand of NW_017728992.1, from coordinate 54,093,336 downwards.
GCAAACTTCCCACCGACTTCAGTGGGACCGGGGGTGTGATGTGATTGAAGAGAACGATGTTAAGGCTTACAGTATTGTGGTCTGGGTTTACTTGGAAGTTCAAAAATTGATGTTCTCCAATGGCACTTACAGTGCAAAGCTAGTTCTAACCTCCTCTCCAGATCCCTAGTATGTTCAGGACTCGGTCTCTAACTACCTGGCTTGACTTTCCAGTTACTCAGACAGTCTTGGCACTTCAGTGTAAGCAGAGGAAATCTATATTTCTCAACTTTGCTAAAGCACAATAACTGCAGGAAGAAAGATCATGAATTGAAGAGCTAGGGCTCAGATGCTCAAAGATACTTAGACATCCCCCAGCCACCCACAAATTCCATAGACTTCCTTATGGTTTGGAATGACTGTTTCAGCATTGGTTTCTGTAAATGTGAACAGTTATGTTAAGTAAGAAACTGTTCCACTTGCAAATGTAATGGCAAGGATCTGGCTGAAATCTGACATGGTTTATGGAACAGTTAGTAACCAAAAGGTAGACAAGAGAGATAATCCAAATAGCTCTGATGAATCATGCTTCAAGTCCAGTGTTTGAACATTTTCCCCCTTCCTAAAGATAGGCTGCTTTTGGCAGGTGCTGCTAGAATTCAACACATTTAAAATGTCTTGTTAAATAGATTTTAATATTGACTAGATCACCAAATAGATATTTTTGTTAGTTTAACCCCCAAAGGCTGGGTTTTTTGTTTTTACTTTTTAACTTTTTTTTTACTCCTAATAATTATTCTGTAATTATTTAGAATTTCCTCCTGCAAATCCTAATAGATAGGCTTAATTTTATGTATGCCAGTAGCTTGGTTTCACAGAGAACTCATATGCATAACAGCTCGATCATTATTTTATTTCTCTTTGTTAACGATATAAATCAAATGATTTAGAAATCTCAACCTTTTTTGTACTTATATTATGGTAGACAATTTTTTTAAGTAAGTGATAACATTCCAATTATAAAATATCCCTCTTTTAAATGACTTTGAGTATATTCTTGCGTTACACAGGATGTACACATTTCAACGAGTCTATATAGTTTTGGTGGAAGGTCTGTTCAAGGCTTGTTATAAAAACTAATAACATCCAGCATCAAGAAATCATTTTAAGAAATAGTCACAAAACTAAGGCATCTATTCATGAAATCTTGGCTTTTATCAATCTATAAACCCACACTCCTGCAATTAAGAGAGAGTAAAAGGCAGAGAGCTGGATTCTAGTGACACTTGTGCATCAACAACAGAATTGTCATTAACTTCTAGGTACAGGGACAATCTGTTACAACTTTATAGCATTATTGCATAGGTATCAGTGACCAAAGAAATATTTATTACAGGGGATGATGCATAGGAGGAAAGGAGCCCACCTGATTCTCACATCTAAGGTTCAACTTACAGGACTGACATGAAAAAAGGTCATTTTGTATGGGAATGGAACACATTTGATCTGAAATCACGAAGACATACAATGTCTGTGATGGTCCAGAAATTATGCGGGAGGCAAAGATTTCTTACACCAGCTCCATAGTTGGGGTAAAGTTAGATAAGCATTCAAATGCAAGCCATTCTTCATCAGGTGAGACCTGCATTTGCAAAGCTTGCATTCAAAGACTTATCTAACTTTATCCTAACTACAGAGTTGGTCCAGTAAAAGATATTAACCTAGGAAATCCTAGCTTCTAGCATTTTGAGAGAGGATCATTTCAGAATAGTCCTACACTTTAACTACAGTAGTAGTTCTTGGTGGTTCTAAGTTTACTGCTGTTCTCTATTATGTTTCACGCCACAGGCTGCAAAGGCTGTCCTGATTAGTGTACATAGAGATGCTCTGTTAATTATATTCTCACTTCTTACCATTCTCTTGTGTACTGCTTTCTTGCTGTTGTCCTTCCCTGGCAACTACACTTCTGTGATTTCTGTGCAGGAGCCCAAGCACTTTGACAGTTTCCAGGAATGGCCAGATGGCTATGTGCGGTTCATCTACTCCAGTGAGGAGAAGAATGCACAGAGACATCTCAGTGGTTGGGCTATGCGCAACACCAACAACCACAACTGTCAGATCCTCAAGAAGTCCTGTCTTGGTGTGGTGGTTTGTTCCAGAAGCTGCACCCCACCAAACGGCACCAGACTGCAGCTTCGTCCTGCCATCTGTGACAAAGCTCGCCAGAAGCAACAAAGTAAGAGAAGTTTGAAGGGCAAAACCCTACACAAGTGTTCCTAACTGGTCTTGAGTTCAGGTCCAAGTGAATCTCACACCCCCAACACAGGCACAGTTGCTTCATCCTACTCTTACTACTAGTGATTAGAGCAGCAGTAAAGACACTGTACAGTACTGGTAGTTCCAAATGTCAGAACTGTTTGTGCTTCCAGGTAGTGCATAGAGATGGGCTCACATAATAGATTTTAGTTCTAGATATAAACAACCATGAAGTCATATCAAGTCGTATAGATTCATATCAGGTGTTGCTATCTGGTCCACACATACTATATCATTCAGCTATGCTTTTTTATCTTACGTTATCTTTTTGGTGCAAAATACATGAAGTTAGGATTTATTTATGAATCCAGTTAGGTTCTATGTGGGTTTCTTCTAATCTCCTCATCTGATCTTGCAGAGAAAGTCTGTCCAAACTGTAATGCAGCTCTAGAACTGATTCCTTGCCGAGGACACAGTGGCTATCCAGTCACTAACTTCTGGAGGCTAGATGGCACAGCAATATTTTTCCAGGTAAAATATAAATTTACTTTGGGGGCAGAACCACCTTTTTGGGTCCTTTTCTGGCTCTGAAATATTACCATAATGCAAATATTAACTAAAATAATATCTACCTTTCTTGGTCAAATGCTTTGAGCTCTATGGATGAAAAGCACTATTTAAGGGCAAACTACCAATAATATTATTATGACTGTAGAAGCATAAAAGTTTTGTTGATTATGATATACAATTGTACATGCTAAACATGCTCAGTACACTGATGCATTTCTCACAAATTAACTTAATTTGAGGGCTAACTCTGTAGTCCTCGCACTTGTAAAACTTCCTGTGCTTTTAATAGCACCAACCCAATATTCTTTACAAAAGAAATTCTCCAGCTGAATTTGATGAGTGTTTTTCTTATATAAGTATGAAGTAAAAAAAGGGAGAACTGCCTTCACAAGAACCATGATTAGGATTTAAGTGTATACCCTGTGGTTTGATCTAAGCCTTTTAAAATAACTTTATTTTAATTAATCCTATGAAGAAATAAATATCAGAGATCTGAAATATCAGAGAAATTTCCAAGTTGTCTGGGAAATTCTGACATTTTGAAATTTGAAACATTTTTGGAAATTCTTATGAAACAATTTTTTAAAATCCATTTTCGACTTGTTTTTCAAAAAATATTTTATTTGAATATTATTTTATTTACATTATTTCATTACATATCAATGCACAATGTGATGTACTGACTGCATATTGCATTATATTATGGACTACTGA
>NW_017728992.1:54065173-54089806 GCF_001723915.1 Gavialis gangeticus | reverse complement strand
TGTACTGACTGCATATTGCATTATATTATGGACTACTGATACTAACTTGTCATATCATAATATGACCAATTATTTCATTTATATTCACATAATATTCTTAACTTATTAGAACAAAAGCTACTTTAATAGTAAATATTAATCTTATTTTCTTGCTCAGTGTCACAATGTTTCCTTACAACAAGAAAGAAGCTTTGAACAATAAAATTTTAACACAAAAGCAAAATGTACAGTGCCTACCAACAAAGTGGAAATTGATATTTGCAATTTGAAAACTATGAACATTAACACAGCAGAATTATTTTGTAATATACAAGAACCTGTCATTTCAGCAGACAAGATTTCTTTTTTATCGCTAGGATGCCAGGGCACATTGGGGCTGTATAAGTTTCTACAAGTCATACAAGTGGCAAGAATCTTTTTGAGTGATATCTTTTATTGGACCAATTGTATTGCTGGGACAAAGTTTAGAAAAGCTTTCAAAAGCTTTTGAAGCATTCTTCTTTATGTCTTATAAGCATTTAAGCATGCTAGTAGTCCTACTGACTTTAAAAAGGATGGGGTCTAAAAAGGAGACAAATCACAAATAGGTGGGAGTAAGTGATGAGGGTTTTGAATCCAACCAGAGTAATTCAAAGAGATGAGCATCCATAAATGTCTTCCCACAGAATGCATTTCAGTTTCGTTATGAAGAGCTGCTTTAAAAAGTAAAGAATTTTTGTCATTCAGAACTGTGCAATCTATTTGAAGCTCTTTCATGCCGTTTTAATGGTTGTTATTATAAGGCTGAGCTAAGATCCTGAATTTCAGAATACCAGCTAAAAGGAAGCTTTTACTTTTTCCTCTCAAATCCACCCTGTCTGCACTCTTTATTCTCCCTGACAACTCAGCCCACAGCTTTGGGGTCGTCTTTGACTCCTCTCTGCCTTTGCATTCTCATCCATGTGCAACTCCTGTTACTTCGCCCTTCACTATATCTCCAATCTTTGACCTCTTGTCTTCATCCAAACAGGTAAATCACTGGTCCATGCTATGGTCATCTCCTCCCTTGATACTTTAGTCTTCTCTTCAACCTTATGGTTACTAACTTTTTTTCCAATTCTCTTATAATGTGGTTGCCAAAATCATTAATGTCCCTGTCACTGCAGCCAAGTCACTCTCTTTTTATAGTTACCTCACTGGCTCCCCGTGGGGTTGCCCATCAAGTACAAACTCCACTCCCCCTCATCACATAGCTCCTGTCTACTGTGTTGCTGACCTCATCACTTTTTGTGCTCCTTTCCAGCTGCCCCTCTGAGCTAAAAATGCCAGCCTGGGTAAGCCCTGTGTCACCTCCTCCATCTATTTCCAAACATTGTCATGCTTTCTTCTGTACTGCCTTTTCAAAACCTGTGCTACAGTCTTCATCCCTACCTCACCTGGTTCACATCTACAAATTTAGTTACAAAAGCATAACAGGGTAGCTTTGCACCTTGGGCAATAGCAGCACAGGGTAGCAGCAGTCACCTTTCTGCCAGTGATGTTGGCATGGCCAGCTGTCAGCTTTGGAAGTGGCTATTTTTGGGCCTCCCTGTAAAAGCAATGTCCAGGGCTGATATCCCAGTCACCTTCCCCACTTAGTTACACTACTGCTCACCTATATGGCACAGCTTAAAAAAATTATAGTGTTTATCCACTAATTAAAAAAAAAAGAAATACTCACTCAAAACACATGACCTATGATGCATTTGTGTGCTTGCCAGAGTGAACATGTCATCACATCTCCATAATCAAGGTTCTTCAGTTTTTTTGCTCTTTCTGGTCTGCAAGGTCTGTCGTTTACACTAAGCTGCTTGGTGCAGGCTGGTGCACAACACTTAGCAGCCTCATGGGTGCTATAAAATAACAGCACAGCAAGTTACATGATTATTCATGTCTTTAAATATCCAAGTTTCACATGTGTTAACACTACTTCAGGCCAAAGGATTCCATGATCACTCTCGGCCAGAGAGCAAATCAGAGGCAGAAGTAAGAAGAAGTGCTGTGAAGAAACAAACATCCTCCTCCCAGCTTCCCCAGAAAAAGAGGCTTCTGGACTCCGAGGTAAATCTAGGCGGGTTGGAAAAGACGAACCATGCACAGGGAATCACAGGATGCTAGGAATCCTTATGAGACATTGCACCTCTTCAGCTAGCTGTCATGGGTAGCGGAGGTTAAAGCAGGAGAAAAGGCATATCACAAGTATGTATATATCAGTGTTGGGGATACGTGCACTAGCACATACACTTGCAGCATTTTCTTCCAGATCTTAAAGGTCTGTTTTCACATTCTTTTCAGGCAGGATGGTATCATGAGAGCAGTGGTCATTTCAACAATATCCATCATTTGCCATGCAAGGAAGGCCCAGAGAGATTCAGTATCGTTACAGACACCAGCTTTCCTATTGCAACTCAGTCTTACTCTTCATTTCAAAATACAGATCCTTACAAAGTTACTCATGACTCTATTAGCTTTCAAGGGGATATGGTGTCACCCTACCAAAAGTGTCCTAACCCAAGGATCTTTGTGCCTCGGCCTTGTGGCTATGAATTTGGAGTTCCTGCCTACATAAGTTCTAGCTCCTATCCAACACTTTACAAAGATTTGACAAATACCCCGGATGATACTGACCATGTTAACTTGAATGGATCTCAACATACTGGTTATTCCTTGACTATGCATGACAAAAATTTTGATAACACTGACAGACATCATGGACTGAAACAGATGATGGGGAAAACTGGTTACGGAGACAGGAGTGACTACGGACAGATTCAAGCAAACGCTAATCATCCTTATTATAGCGGGGAGTATCCTTGCAGATATGGTAGCAATTCCACTCCATCAACCCCAGCTTTACAAACTGTTATCACTACAACCACAAAAGTATCCTACCAGGCCTACAAGCCCTCAGTAGTGAAGTACAGTGATAATATATGTGATGTAAAAAACCTTCAGAATTGCAGCCACATTGCAGAGAACCTTTCAGGAACTGTTTACCCAGGGATAAAGATACAAGAAGACTGTGGTGTTCTCAAATCGGCTTTGCTTTGCCAGCACGATACGATTTCCACAAAGCCAGAAAGAGTGGAGACTATGGATACCTATCGGTATGGGCCAACCCTGGCAAACAATTACCCTGAGCATGAAGGACAGCTATTAAGATTTGAAGGTGGTGAATACTAGCTAAACCCACATATTCTAACACAAACCTTTGGCATGCTGAACCCTTTTGAATAGGAGTTTGAGGAGCAGAAAGCAAGCAGTGCATTAAGACTATTTACTTATTCCCTGATGATGCTTTTGCAGGGATCTGATGACTGTCTCAAGTCCTCTCTATGCAAAGTTCAAAGTAGTCCTTATCTAACACAGCATATTAGAATGCAAAACATAGGCCCACACTGAGTAGGGGTAGGGCAGGGGTTATGGCAGTGATTCTCAACCAGGGTGTTATGACATCCTGGGGAGTCTTAAGGTCCTTTCAAGGGTGCCATGGCGTGCTGCACAATGTTAGCACTGTTAGGGGTGCAAGCATGATTCATAAGATAAAGCTAGAGTTTTCACATAGAAATCCAGAGTATTAAAAGCATTCTGACATCTTGTGATCTTTTTTACTTCTTTGTAACAGAATAATTGCTCTACTGCTTTTCTGTTATTAAAAAAAATGAGTGAAAATCAAGAGCTGGTATTTTCTGAAGGGTGCCTCAAATCTAAGAAAGTTGAGAACCACTAGTTTGTGATCTCCCTGAACAGAGGGGCTTAATCAGTCTCTCTTCCCAACTACTAAATCATTTTCAAGGTGGGGTGCACCACCTGTAATTAATAACCTTCAGGTAATGAAAATATAGGTGGATAAGACCTGGAAAGCAGCTGGTGGCTAGAATCACTCTGCAGTATCTTTGTGCATTTAGTAAGTAGGAAACACTAGTTAGGTTTCTCTGAAGCAAGAAAAGGAAAGCAGTTTCTCTAAAATTTATTCTTGCCTTCTTTCCTGTGTCAAGCCTACAGGCTGCCTCTGATCTTCCCATAGGGAAGAACAATTTAGATATGGCCATGATAACTGGGATCAACAGTTGATCCACAGGTTGATACTTCACATAGGACAGGAAGACTTTATTATTTTGAGTTAAATATGGTTTTCCCAATGGATCCCACAAATGTGTTTTTCTTCTTGACTTCTGCTGTGGCCAGCTAGCACTGTGCTCTTGTAATAGCTGCACAAATTATTTTGAAAAACCATTTACAATGAGACTCATCCCAGTCTAGACTGGCCTGGGCAAGGCACCACAAATACATGACCTCCAGGTAGCATTATAACCAATCATTACATTTAAGAATAAAGAGGGGGAAAAAACAGTAACTTACCTGTTTAACAATACATATCATCATAAACATGTTACCCTCGCCCACACTTCCCTTGCACTCATTTCCTCAAAAATGCAGAGTCAATTGAAACTTCCTTTTCTCCATGGTACATCTACTCCCTGAGAGATCACTTCTCTCTTTGGGATCATAGCCTCACATGACAGCTATGTTCTATTGCAGAGTGAAGTAAGTCAACCAATCAGGGAAGTCATGTGAGGGCAGGTAGCACAACTTTCCCAGGATTGAGAATGAAATAAGGGATTGACTCCAAGCCCCAGATCCTATAAATTAATCAAACAATTTCTCCCATACATTTGTTACTACAAATTCTGTTCTTAAAAATGTTGGGAATACTTTACTACTATAGTAATGTGGGATCCACCAGTACAGAGAGAGAGTAGCATAATCTTAACAACAAGCCTATTAAACATAGTTTGGTTGAAACCAGATTGAATTCTAATACAGACACAGGTCATTTATTTACACTACTTACCAAGTATCTCTCAAAGGGCAATTTTTTAAGAGAGAAGTATTTTGAAAAATCCTTTTTTGTGTACATTTTTCTATTTTTGTGTACATTATGTCTAGATATACAGAAATATTCTGTGCTATAAACAAATGCAAAGATGTGGGTATAACAAAAACATATGGAAACTGGTTTGACCAGTTGCCTTACTGGCTTCATCATGTAGGAAAATATATGTTGCAAATTCTGCAATCAAACAAGTAATCAGAAATCTTAGTTAGACAATGGGATGCACTGTATACCAGTTTCTTAAAGTATCCATTTTTTCCTGAAGTCTATTTTGTGTTGTATTTTTAATAAAATCTGAGGTTTTCCAAATGAAACATCAAAATTAAGTTTCTAAGCCAGTATTTGGGCACTTTGATTACCCAGCAGCTTCCACTGGTTTCAGTGCTGGATGTGAACGTTCTGAACATCATGACATTAAATTATATCCATGATGTTCAAAGGCAATTAAAGAAATTAGTACCCAACTTCTACCAACTCTAAGTGAGAGGTGTTGATCTAACTCAGTTCTTTGAAAATTGCAGACTAAGCCATATGGATTTAGGATCTTGACTTTAGGCACTTGCTTTAAAAATTCTTGGCCATTGTACATTTGACGTCCTTCCATCAGGCAAAAAACCTGGTTTGGATACCAATATATATCCCAGTCAAATGAAATAGATGAGTCACCATCACAGAAAGACTCAGCCCAAAGTATTGTACTACTGGAATATACAACAATGAATTTGCTTTACTAATGTGGGGCTTCTCACTTCCACAACTCATAGACATGGAATCATTTGGGATTTGGAATTAAACCAAATGACACTTTTGAATTAACTTAATACCAGAAAAAAAAGCATCAACCTTCCAGCTTCCCAGCTAACCATTGGTAACTAAAAAGAGCTTCAAGAATCCAATACACTCCAGAGAAGAACTAGGTGTGTTGCTGGAAGAGAACATCTGCAGCAGAGGATCAAATGGGGAAAGATTCTCCCAGCACTAATGCTCTCTCTGTCCTTTAGTGGGGTTCTTAGGCAGGACAGACTCCCTACCCACATCCTCTGAAGAAGGAAGTGGATCCTTCTTTCTCTAGCTTTTTTAGGAAAAATAAAACAGGATCACGTAGAAATTATTCCATAAACACATGGAGTTTTATAGAGTGCAAAAGCCTGCCAATGGGATGTTTTTAAACAGCCTCAGGAATTCTATTTCAGGGATGAAATTTTGCCTTGAAGTGTATAGAGGGTTTTAGTAACATGAATAAAGAGGTTACAACTTTATTTTGTTTCTTGCAGCATTTTTATGTTACCTAGGCTGCTGCCTTTTGCAAGTAGGCTTTGCTTCCCGAGGAGTCCCTCGGCCAGTCCTCAAGTAACACAGTCTTTAGGTGACAAACAAACCACCAAATCAGCAAACAAAACAAAATCCCTCTGCCCTGTCCCAGGCATGGAAGGATGAGCCTTTTGGCTCTGGCCCCCTTCTTATAGCAAGCAGTTACATTCACAGCATACTTACTCTTTTCTTGTTTACTCTTCTGGGAGCTTTTTTAATCTCCTAGAACAGTGGCTTTCAGTATCTTTTCATTTGTGGATCCCTAAAAATTTTTGAATGGAGGTGCAGTGTCCTTTGAATTGTAAGTGTGGGTATTCACATACTTTTGATTGATCATAGTCATCTTTTGTAGATTCCTTAGACATAGTCCGTAGATCCCCAGGGATGCATAGACCACAGATTGAAAGCCACTGTCCTAGAAGGACACTCCCTGCCTATCCAAATGCCCTGCAGTTAGGCTATCTCAACAGAGCTAACTGTTCCCTCTTAAAGGGACAGACTACCCTGTTTCAGTTTTATTGGAGGAACTGGTCTTTTGTAGCTGAGCAGCCACACTCTGTTTTGAACATATATTCTTTCAATTTGAAAAGATATTTGAAAAACTGATATTTATTATTGTACTTAACATGATTATCACCAAAGATTAAAAATACTGTTACTACTTATATGAGAGGAGGGGTTTTCTGTCTGGAAAGGCCAGTCTGTCTACCTTTTTTCCCTTCTCCAAAATCATTCCACTTAAGTCCAACAATAACATTTGAAGTAGTAAAAATAAGCTATGCCTCAAGGATGAGTTATTGCAACATTTGTCAGCTTAATTTTTCCTCTCTTGTGACATATGCAGTAAGTAACCATAAAGTAAAGGAGCTATTAGGTCCAGCCAGAAGGGGCAAACTATTTCTGCCAGTAAAACCTGAACTCACAAAAAGCCCAATCTTGTCAAGATTATCTTAAACAAATAAACATGTAAATTTTGTTGTTTCTCTATTTACTTTTTTGCATGGGACTCACTTATTAGTAATAAATTCAAGAATTGTTTAGGTTGAATATAACAAGTTAGTGTTTGCCTTATGGTATCATCCCATGTGATAGACCCAATGAAAATATACTGGAGATGTTGCAGTCATTCTTCTTTGTGATCATTTTCATGTACAAATATCAGGGACAAAATATCTGAATGTCAACTCTTTGGATCAAAGAACATGGGAAAGATAAAACATGCTCCCCTATGTGTTTTTCCTTCCAAAATAAACAACGAAAGAAGCACTGCCGCCCCTACTGCAGAAACCTGAAATCAAGTATCTACCTGCTTGTTTATACATTTGCAGAATCAGCTTTAAAAGCATCTCTCTCAGGCACAGCAGTATCAAGGAGGGAGCAATAATGTTACCCTTCAGTTCCTATGTGAGCCTCTCCTGTTCTATTAATCATCCAATTAAAGCTCAGTTTCTGGTTCTGCCTCAAGCCGATGAGATGATTGCTTCATTAGCCCCCATTACAATTTATTTCAGATATCTTTGTCTAGCAAATTCCTGTTATTGTAACAAAGCTCTAGAAACCAGGAGCTTTTAAGCATCAGCCACCTGTGGCTCCAGGTTTAGATGAACTACCAAGGCATAAAAAGTGTAAAAGTAAAAAAAAAAAAAAAAAAAAGGGCCAGCTGTCCCCATATCAAAGCTGGCCTTTACATGAATCAAGGTGGTCTCTTAATGGCAAAGTTTTGAAACCTCAGTGTTAAATGGATCTTCCTCAGAAATTTCAGACTAATGGCTAAATGGTGGTGACAAGATGCGTCCAGCCAGCTGAGTTCTCCTTCAACTTGATTTCCATTTTTCCTAAACCACAGAGACACCCTGCTAATATTTGTAAGGAATCATGCTGTTTACCACAGTAATGTGCATACTGAACCTTATTGGATGACTACACTTCAATGTTGAGTTTTGATCCATCTAGTCCTATTGCTATCTTCAGTGAGGAATTCCCACAGAAGTCAGGGCACAAAGGGAAAGAACAGTCCAGTGATAGGCCTGCCAGCTTAGGTTTTGGGGACATATGGGTTCAAGTCACAGAATCATAAAAGTTAAGGGCTGGAAGAGACCTTGGAAGATCATTGAGTCCAACCTCCCTGCTCTGGGCAAAATACTGCTGAGATCAAATGATATCAGCAAGGTGTCTGCCCAGTCTCCTCGTGAAGATTTCCAAGGTTGGGGACTGCACCACCTTCTTAGGAAGTTTATTCCAGGTTCTGGTCATCCTTACCATAAAGAAGTTGTTCCTTACATCCAATCTGAAACCATCCTCTAACAGTATATGGCCATTGCTCCTTGTCCTCCCCTGAGGCACCCTAGTGAACAGTTTTCCTCCCAGCTGCCAACATTCATCCCTTACATACTTATAGACAGCCACCAAGTCACCCCTAGTCTTCTCTTCTGGATGAACAGTCCCAGATACCCTAGTCTTTCCTCATAAGTTTTGTCCTCCAGGCCCTTAATTATTCTTGTGGCCCGTCTCTGGACCTTTTCAAAAGTCTCCATGGTTTTTTTGAAGTGCAGCACCCAGAACTGGATACAGTACTTCAGCTGGGGTCTCACTAATGCCAAGTAGAGAGGAAGTATCACTTCCTTAGCCCTGCTTGTGATGCATTGGCTAATGCACCCCAGTAGGCTATTAGCTCTGTTGACTACAGAGTTGCACTGGTGGCTCATGTTCATCCTGTGATCAACCACAGCCCTGAGGTCACTTTCAGCCATCGGGCTGGCCAGGACACCTCCTCCTAACCTATATTCATGTTGCTGGTTACTTCTCCCCTGATGAAACACTCTGCATTTATCCTTATTGAACCACATTTGGTTCCGCTCCACCCACCTTTCCAGCTTGTCCAGATCCACTTGGATCCACTATACCCTAGTATGACCACTTTTCCCCATAACTTAGTATTGTCTGCAGAGCTGGCCAGCGTACTTTCCACATCCTCATCTAAATTGTTGATAAAGATGTTGAACAGCACAGGGCCAATAACCAAACCCTGCAGGATGCCACTGGCTACCTCCTGATAAGATGATACAGACCCATCCACAAATACTCTCTGGGTTCAACCCCTTAGCCAGTTCCCAACCCACCTGGCCATGGACTCTACCAGCCCGCAATCCCCCAGTATTTTTTTTAGAAGAGCATCATGGCAGACTATCCCAAAGGCCTTTTTAAAGTCCCTGCATTGCCATAGATTTCCTATGTGAAACTGAGTATTTATCCTCCATTACCCCATGATAAGTGTTCATTGTAGTTGTGGAATTGTCCATTAACAGAACTTTTTAAGAACTGGTCAGATAAACAACTATCAGGAATTCTTTAGGCATTGATCCTCTTGTCTTGCGGTTGAGGGATGGACTAAATGGCTCCTCAAGGTCCCTTTTCTACACTATTTTTTTCTGGTTCTAAGCACTGTGTGAGGTTTGGTTACTCTGGTGGTGGAGACCACATAGGTACCTTGTATGGTGATGTACTACTGAAGATTCAAGTTGCTGTCTCCATAGCTATAAGTCTAGAATAACCTCTTTTCTTTAAAAATGTAGAGCCTAATTCTGTTGTGAGCTACACCATATCTGCTTAACTGGTGGCCTGAGGGCCATTTGCAGCCTCTGGGGTTAACTACACACCAGCCCATGGGATCCCTCCCAGCTGCCACTCCTCCCATTGCTGTTGCCCAGGTGTTTGGGATCCTCCTCCCTCCTCCAACTTCCACTTTCTGTCCCTACCCCTGGGAGGGAAGAGGGGCAGGGCAGCATGTCCCAGGGGCCTTGGGAGGTAGAGTTGATTTCTAGATTTCAGTGGTATAACCAAGTGGAACTTGAGTTGCTTTCCTGCTTTTTTATCTTCTGTGTTTTTCTTAGGTGAAAGTAGTATAATACAATAGGGTTACATATGCTCACAAAAAATAGATACTTCATTGAGCTACCCTTTGAGCAGACTGCATAGTGGACTTCCAGGGATGCAAGAGTGTTGTAAAGAGCTGGTTGGCCTCATGGCTTCCCATTAATATCAATGGCTATCATGCATATATCTTGAGGGAATAATATGGAGCATTATTTTGGAAAATTAATCAGTGCAGTCAGGATAAAATGTAATTCTCCTCCATCTGCAGCAGCATCAATAGGAATATTATATTGTACTGGTTTCCATCTGATTGGTGGGTCAGCTGTTTTCCCACCTCTTCTCTAAAAAAGTGTGGGGAGAAACAGAGTAGCTAACCTGGCATTGTTCAGATATTGGGAAGAAGGAAGTCCCATTCAGAGTATGGGCTATCTTCCACAGAGCTGCAACTGTGTACATTCTGATTTGGGCTCTTATTGAAGATGAGTCATCTCAAGCTCCAAATAAAAAGAGAGGATAATATTTTGGGAGGATAGAGTTGAAGTGGGCTTGTTAGCCTCCTAGAACTTAAATAAGTAAAATAAATATAAATAACTATGTTTAGATACATGGATAGAAAGGTATTTGTTCTTCAGTGCACTTTTATTACAGTAGAAGTTGCAATGTTCATCACCTTAAGAGCCTGAATATATATTTGTAAGCCTGATGCCAGACACCCAAGTACATACCACAGGTTTTCTATCTGCATAAAATAGTATGGGGTGGCCAACCTGCAGCACGAGTGCCACAAGTGGTAAGAGCCACCTTTGTGTCTCACAGCAGGTTAGGGATGGGACAGGCAGCACAGCAGTACACAGGGCAGCAAGCAGAAGGCTGAGCAGCAGTTCAGGCAGGGGGCACAAGGCAGGAAGCAGAAAGCAAAGTTACTGTATTTGGCAGGAATAGGGCATTTGAAATGGTGCTCGGAGAGGGCATGGACCAAATTTGTTGCACATCAGTCAAAAGGTTTGGCTTCCGCTGAAGTAGTAATTATTATTACCAAGTAGCTGTAGAGGACCTTAGGGAGGAGTACCATATTTACTGAAATCTAAGCTGACCCTGAATGGAAAACAGCTTCCTAATAAACTGATTCTATGCATGGAAAATTTATAAATTTGTTATAATTTTCTATGTATAGAATCTGTTTTCAGAGGGCTGCCTTTAATTCTCCTCTCCACTGGTGCAGAGAGGGGACAAGCAGTATGGAGAAGTCAAGCAGCTTGCTCCCTGCTTGTCCCTGCTCCCTGCTAGTCCCCCCACCCCACCTCATTTCCTCCAATTCCTCCCTCCAACCCTGCTTCCTCCTTCCCCACTTCTACTCCCCACCCCACCCATGGTCCATGCTGGCAGGCTCCATCCCTGTTCTAGTTTGCGCACAGAGCATGGACCAAACCTTGCTCCAGGTTTGGTCCATGCCTCCATAGCAGCTGTACAGGCTGCGCACCACTGCTATGGGGCCAGACAGGAACCATGTTCGGTGCCCCAAGCTGCAGCATAGATGGAGCCTGCCATGTGCAGAGCAAGGGTAAGGGGGAGGGAGAGGGTAAGGCAGGGGAGCAGAGGCTGCAGGGAAGAGATGGTGGGATGAAGAGGTGGCAGCAGCTGTGGCTATGGCCCTGATCCTGGGTAGGGGCTGGAGCCCAAACCACAGCACCTGCCTGCCCTTCCCCTCCCCCACACTTGATTCTTAAGATGAGGAGCTGATGTTAAATGGTGGGAGGGGGAGAAGGAACACGACATTTAAGGAACACTAAAAAAAAAAAAAAAAAAAGTATTCACTATTGTGCCCATCTACTCTCACTGATTTTAGCGTACAACTTTCAACAGAAAATTAAAACTGTCAGATTGGTGCATATTTTTGTGTAAAATGAGTAAGGAAGCAGGTGCAGGAAGATGCTCTCTGATATCCTTTTGCAAGGGTTACAAACCACATTGTTCCTCCTGGATCTCTTTGCTCCAGCCTGCTGTCTTTCACTGTTTCCTGGTTCATAGCAAGAGCAAAGCACACTACCTCTGTTATGTCTGAAGTACAAAATGAAGTGCTAACTGATTGGCTCATGTTGCATCCCCACTGCTTTGTGATGTGTTGCTATTTGATACAAAGAAGAGACTGCCTTGCAAGATCCTTTTGGGCTTTTTTTTAAACAGGTAAGATGTTATGGACTGGGACAAAAGCACAAACAATACAAATAAGGAGGCGGCAATAGAGCTCCACCAGCAAAATTACAATTTAAGTAAATTAAAGATTGGACCCATAGCTTGGACTATTATTAATCATGTTTATTACAGCAGCACTTAAGCACCAACCAAGCATATTGTTCTGGGCACTCTGCAATACACAGTCCAAGCCCTGAAAACATTAGCCTAACATACAAGTCAGACACAGGGTAGGGGGAAAATGTGTAACATATGAGTAGTAAAATGCCAGCAAATATCCTGTTAGTGTCAAAAGATTGAATGGTGCAGAGAAAGTAAATAGGAATTCATTATATTTCACAAAACTAGAACTTGTAGATGTCAAATGCAATTTAGGTAGTAGCTTTAAAACTAAGAAAAGGAATTTCCTTTTATACACTGCCTGTAATTAACTTGTAGAACTCACTGTCACAAGATGTTGTGGAGGCTTATCATTCAACCCAGTGTAAAATGGGATTGGACAAATTCTTGGAGGAAAGGTCCATCAGTAGGTAGATAGAGTTTCTGCCTCTGAGGCTAGGGGCAGGCATTCATTTCTAGAGCTGAAAAGGTCTGGGAGTGTTGCAGTGCTAGAAATACTGGTGAGAAGGCAAACATACAGGTGTTTTAGCCTGCAACTTCCCCTTCTCCCCTATGGGTAAAACAAGGCTGAGCTCCAGCCTTGGAAAATGCCCCCTGTGCCTTCCCCAGAGTGGGGTGACCCTGGTTTGGGAAAGGTAAGGGGGATAGCAGCAGGTTGATGCTTCCTGACACTTGGAAGGAGTGAGTGGTGGGGAGATGCCCCCATGCCTTCCACAGACTGAGGTCACCTGCAGCTGTGAAAGGCGTGGGAGGCAGCAGCAGCTTGACTAATCCCAGTCCCTGTCACAACAGGGAAACGTTCCCCATGTCTGCCACAGAGCAAGGTCACTGCTCTGTTGAAGACGCAGGAGAAGTATATAGCTGTGCAACCTGGCCCAGGAGAAGAGATACCTTCCTGGTTGGAACTGCTCTCTTTTTGTTATGGAAAACCCAATTCTCTTCCATGAAAAAGCCCTTGAATAGCTGAACACTCTCCATTTGTGCCAGGAAAAAAAATGTTTTTCCCTGCTCAAATGCAATGCCTATCCACATCCTGAATCAGAATTTCTTGAGCAGCAATGAGAGAAGAATAGGAGGTGGAAAATTCTGGACATACCCTGTTTATCCTCCCCATTAGCATCCAATCTCTGCCACTGTGTGAGACAAGCCTAGTTGTGGGGTCAGGCAAGGCCCATGAGGAAGCATAAGTCTACATCCTAAATGCCTGGTGGACCATGGGACTAAAGTGGAATATAGGCTAGTCCCCTGATGTTCGTCACCCTCAGCAAAGACATCACACCATTTAGTAGCTGTGAGGAACAAGGGTGGGGTGGGGCTGGTGAATGGTATGGAGCACAAGTATGTACAGCTGATGGCAATGAGCTGTTCTGAAGTGGACCATTTTGATGTCCCCCAGCCTGCTAAGATGGTGTGGCAGAGTGCTCCAGAGGCTGTCGAGACAGGGGTCCCATAATAAGCTCCAGACTGCTGAGGGACATGGGTCTGTGGAGGCTACCCCTGCACAGAACCTGTTGGACGCAGACAAGAGATATGGGGGGCAGAGCACCTCTGACCCCCTGTAGTAAGCAGCAGAGAGCATAATTCTGTGTGAGACCAGATACTGGGCTAGACGGATTTACTGTAAATGGCAGTTCTTATGTTCATACTTTTGTGGGATGGGGCAAGGATGGATGGTTTATCTTTGCTCAGAAAAACCTAATGGAAGGACAAGAGAAGGGTGATAGAGATCACAGGTGAGAAGAGATAGGAGGAGCAGGTAAAAAAATTAAAGACTGAAAGAGAAGAAACCAGACAGCATAGGAGGGAGAATATCACAGGCCATTTAGGACATACCTAAACTTCAGTTCTAGCACGCCCAGCAACTCTGCAGTTAAATACTTGACATGGTTCTGGGACTGGAAGCAGTGTAGCTGTGTCTATGTGGTGCTGAAGGCAGACTAATCGACCTCCACCAGTCCTCTTAATATCAATAATGTTTCTTTATGTATGATAAAAGTTGCATGTGACCTGGTACCATGAACCAAAGAGACCTGCACAGCCAACCTTTTACGCTTATATAGTTCTCTCTGCAAAATCAGGTCCTACATTTTGACTATACACATACTCCTTTGCATTTCTTAAATCTTTCATTAGATCATTGCATTTCAGGTAGAAAACAACTGAGGATCTTCCCATGGCAGCTAGTCAGGAAAAAGACTGTATAAATTTGTGTAGGTCCTGAATAATGTTATGCCAAAATCTGTTGAATCAGGAGATAGTAACTGAGGTATCTAACTAACAAAGGTGATCAGTGACCTATATCTGCCGTACACATGCCTACAGAATAATTTCAAGGTCACTTATTTGGTATTTCTGCTGTGCAATACATCGTAAATCAAGAACTGCAGCTGTATGTCAACACAACACAATACACTCTTGTTTTTGAGTCTCTATTGTGTATTAAAGAATCAAAGTGCACCCCTTTGCAATTTACAAAAGACTTAACACTTTTTAAAACAAAGTAAGGATTTCCAATGATAAAATAATAATGAGTCTGATTCTGTTCCCGTAAGTTTTCATAGCAAACCCCTTATTGATTTCACTCAAAACAGGAACAGGCCCTATAAGAGTAGAGTGTGTGGGTTAGATGCCAAATCTCATCTTTAACTGTTTCCAAACATTGGGTTTTTTTAGCAACTTCCGTCATTCTATGCTTAATTTGATAGGTAAAAATTGCAATATGAGTTTCATCTTTAGAGTGTTCCTAAGCACTTTGACTGAAAAAGAACTTGGCTCATGATTTTCTAATGAACTGTAACTTATACAGTGTACTGGCAATGACATTTTAATTCTAAACTTGCTGAGTTTACATAGTTCACACAAATAAATGTGAAGCTAATTATATATTATACACACACACATATACACACACACACAATTTTAATCCAGAGTTTTTATACATTAAATTTAAAACTAAAAGGGATGCCATTAGGTAATGTTCAAGCAGGGCAGAGTAACCATCGTGACAATTCATTTAACTTGGCCCTTGTAGAAGAGGCAAAATGAGAGGATATGTAGAGCGCTGTTAAGTACTTTTCATTCAATTTGTCATAAACCGGTGCCGGTCAACTGGCAGCCCAAGATGTTAAGTTGTGACCCCTGGGCTTCTCCTGAGCCACTGCTCCTCCCATTACTTTAAGGGAGAAAAACATGGGAGAGTTCCAGTCTGCAAGGGGCTCCTTTGGGCTTGGGGGAGCAGGACCGGAGACAGGGGGCACCACGTGCATGTGTGCATACACACATGCACATGGCAGCCAGGCAGGGTGGTGGAGAGCAGCTCCCTCCAGGTAAGTCTAGGGGGGCAGTGGGAGGGGTGGGAAGCACAGGTGGCACAGCAGGGGGAAGAAAGTGCCCCCCAGATTTTTATACCCACAGCCCTATGCAGGAGCTGCCTCCGTGGCAGGACAGAGGTGGGACCTGGCATGGGAGGAAGTGCTACGTCACCATGGCTGGTGAGGTGAGGCATTCTGTCTGCCCAGCAGTATCGGGGGCACAACTTCATGCTGCCATGCTTCACCTTGGAGGCCAGGGATGTACAGTGCTCCATCCAGCTCTAGGTCCTGCATGCTGGGCCACAGAGGTGGCTCCTGCCCAAAGCTGGTCTGGCTCAGCTGCAGCTCTGTTCCCTGCGATGGGTGCAGAAATCTGGAGGGGCACATACCTCTCCCTTGGCCGTGTCACCTGTGCCCCTTCCCACCTCTCCCATGCATCACCTGTGACCACATCCCCCTTCCCCACACCCACTCCCTTTCTTACATACTGGGGGTCTGGAGCTAGTGGGTTGGGAGTGAGGGGCATTAGCAGGGCTGGGGGGAGGGGTAGGCTGGATGTAAGGATCACCAGCAGGGCCAAGGGACTGTGGCTTGGGAGTGAGGGGCAACGGCATGGGTAGTGGCATGGCTCCAGTGTATCAGGGCTGCTCAGTGCCACAAAGGAGCGCGAGGGACGGTTGCACATGGACCCACATCTTGGTGAGCAGAGGGAGGTCCAATTTTCCATGTTAAAAAAGCCAAATAAATAAATAAATAAATGAAATGCCAAAATATATAGGTATTTAGAATTTATTTTATTATAGTAATTGAGGCACTGGTAGGCTTCCAAATTGCTTTAAAATTGTAAATATATTAAATTTTAAAGCAATTCATTCAATTGATACTTATATATGTAGCATTTTACTTTCATCATGGGAAAACACAGATTTGGGGGGGGGGTTAATCAGATTTTTAATTTTTTTTTAAATCAGAAAATTTGGGATTTTTAAACATAGAAAACTAGGATCCCTGTTCATGAAGCATGCACTGCTGTGGGAGACAGGAGGAATTGCATTTGTGTGTTCATGTCATGCAACAGGGGGTGGGGTGCCCATGTGGGTGTTTTGTAAAGCAGGGGCAGCATCTGTGTGGCCCAGTGGCCTGTGGCTCAACTGGTGCAGCTTTCCACTGGCGTGGCCTAGGGACATGTGGCCCCTGGGGGCTTAGAAGTTAGACAGTCCTGTCTTACAGCAACATAGCCAGTGACAGTCAAGAGTAGAACTCAGGTTCTCTAACACCCAAGTCCAGTATCTAATCAATTACTACATGGTTAAATATACTCTGGAAGATCCTGAACATTAAACACTCATCCTATTACACGTACTACAAGTTCCAAAATAACCTGATTAGATGGTCAGATAAGATTTTGTCTACACCTCTCCATAAGCATTCTTATCACCATGAGAAACCAAGAGGAGGGAAAAATGGGCTGTCTTCTTACAGAGGCATAAAGATGCTGGTTCAGCCTCTGTATCTGATAGAAATCTTACAGTCAGGATATTACATGGGGTTGATGATAAGTAATCTGTCAATCGCTTTTTCTGGTTGTGAATTTTTTTTGTTTATTTTCCTTTATTTTTACATTAAAAAAAAATCATCATCTCCCCATGTTTAAAGGCCTGATGTAGCCCTTGGTCTGCTGTAAATCAGAAAAAAACACCACTAAGTTAAATCAAATTCTCTGCAGCATGAAAAAGAGTCCCCAACTTCATTGCATGGCAATATTTGGCTGTATGAAAGGCAACTTACACATTAAAAAAAAAAAAGATATGAAGGAGAGGGTTTGTAAGAGAGTTGCTTAGCCTGCCAGCTTCTTCTGCAGACTGGCCTTGCTTCCTAGAAAGCTCCTCAGCCAGCCCTTCAAATAAGAAGAGCACAGTCTTTGGATGCCAAACAAACAAGGTCCTTTGACCCTGTTCTAGGCCCATCTCTGGCCCCAGTACAGTGGCATTGTCCCTCTCTGTTAGCTACCTTGTCCATATCACCATTTCCCTCCTGCTTGCAAAACTGCTCCTTCACTCAATTTTGCCTCCCTCTGCTCTGTCCTTTGGCATTTTAAATATGTAGTGGGAACAGTCCCTCACATTGGTGTAACTGGGGCAGGGTGACTGTGGCAGCCACCCCTGGTGCCTATTTGGAAGGCAGGGGAGCAAAAAAACACTATGGCTGCCACTGCAGCCATGCAATCATGGCACAGCAGCAATCATAAAATCGCCTCTGCCCCTATCTGTGGCAGTTGCCCTGGGCACCCAACCAAGTTGTTACACCTGTACTCCCTCATCCTCTCAATGCCCACAGCTGGGCTTCTTCAGTGGGGTTGCCTGTTCCCTCTTAAAAGGCTAGACTGCCCTCTTCCAAGGACCTAGCTGTGAGCTGGTACTGAGACAGGTTAAGGGAATAAGCTTGTAGGACTTTGGCCCAGTTAAATTCAGATCTCATTGCTATTCAGTCAAGCACATAAGCACCTGCTTAACTTCAAGCATGTGCTTAAATCTCATTCAAGTCAATGAAGTGCAAACATGCTTACAGATGAGCACTTTTAAGTGTATGCTTTGCGAAGTTTAGGGCTTAAATTGTCCCGGGTAAATAGTATTAGCAATGTTACATTTCAGTTTGTCTCAAGGCATTATTCTACCTCTCATCTTTGAATCTCTTTGTACCTGAATGGCAATCTTGACGGTTTTTCATTCAACAGAAGGCATGAGTGTATCCTATTTCAGAAAAAAAGTGATGTCGTTTACTTGTAGTTTCAGCATGCCATCCTTTGGATTTCAAAAAAAAAAAATTACTTCCTTAACTTAATGTTCTACATGGTTGGCTTCGTGTAGAATCAATTAATCTGTCAACACAGTTTAAATCTACTACAAGGTCACCAGTGTGGTTAATAGGGGAACACAAAAAATATTTATAATTGAAGTGACTTCTCACAGAGGTCTCCTAATCTATCTGCATGGGTGAAGCAACAATGACTGTTCCAGTTCCAAATCTGTCAGCTTTAGACAAAGGGCAGGAACCCTTTTTACTTTGTGGTTTTAAAACAGTTTTCTGCCTCTCTCCTCAGTACAAATGCTGGTATGTCTAAATATGTATCACAAGATTATTAAGTTTCCTAGTCCCTTCCTTACCCTTGTCCAACCCATTAAAAAAGCTGCCTGCTAATCACGATCATTTCTACTTAAAATATTATGATGCTGATAGTACCATTTTGCAGAGAAACTTAAAATTAGGACTGTTTACTAGCAAAATTGTTCTCTGATCCACACTCTGCATCTCTGACCCTTCCACTCCTCCTCCTCTTCTGCACATACTGTACTGAGGAAAATCTTAGAAAAGACTGGGCCACAGGGTGCAGGTTATGATCTTTGGCTTATGACTACACTAAGATGTAAAGCATTTGGGTTTTTTTTCCCCCTTCCTTTTTGGCCAGGATAGTCAACAAATTATTTGCATAAATAATAAAATAGAAATGATGGAGGTGGTGGGGGGAGTTTTAGTGTGCTGTAATAATTCCTCTAGTGTCCTTGTGAGACAATATTTTTCAGATTCATTGGAATCCAACAGGCTGCACCATGAATATTTCTGCTATGGCCTCAACCTTGTGATTTGTGGGATGTCAACTATACACATTAGCACTCATGCCACTCCAGCCCCATGTTGTAATAGAAACATATTAAAACTATGCAAATTCTGAGAGTGTAACCATTAGCACAGGTGGGCTTATGTTTCAGAGGGGGGGAGAAAAAAAAAAAAGAACAGCAACATTCATAAGAACTCCACTTGTGTCATGGAGTCAACTTCAGGATATGCTATACATAATCTTGTCTTCTGGTTAGACACACATGCTGTTTGTATCACCAAGTTCCCATAAGGTTTTAGCTTGAAGTTGATTTCTCCCAACCTTCCTTCTTGTCTTCAGAACTTTTCCCTCCTATTTGCAAAAACTCACACTTGGATGCTGGGAAAGTCAACTATAAAGTTGAAAGTCGAACAGTCATAAAACTACTGCGAGACCGTTTTAGGCTGGACACAAGGAAGAATTTCTTTACTGTCTGAGCCCCCAATGTCTGGAACAGCCTGCCATCGGAGGTGGTTCAAGCACCTACATTGAACACCTTCAAGAGCAAATTGGATGCTTATCTTGCCAGGATCCCATGACCCCAGCTGACTTCCTGCCCTTCGGGTGGGAGGCTGGACTCGATGATCTTCTGAGGTCCCTTCCAGCCCTAATGTCTATGAAATAAAACTGGAAAAGACTGGAGCTGTAAATGGAGTATTGCTTCTCCACTGACCCTCCACAAGGGAATAGTCATCTGTAAAAGTGGGAAGAGGACTTTATAATAATTACAGTTATATTACTGTGACTTCAGTTTAAACAGTTAGAATGACCCAAAGGCTGCAACCATCAAAATGTGCTCTTTCTGCATTGTCATGTTCACTCAGCACCCTGGCCTATATTTTGACCCCGATTTTAATAAAATACATTACATTAACTACGAAGTAAGTATCTTACCAAAAAGAAAACAGCCATACACCAGAAACACTTACTTGACTTTGATATTTTCAATTAGATTCAGAAACACATTACAGAGATCAGAATTGGAGACACAAATCAAAAGCGATAAGCAATGATTAATGAAAAAGCATCAGAGGCATATGAAATGTTGCATGGGTCCACTATATCTTCCACCTGCTGCTAAATTTTTTTTTAAAAACAGTATTTTGGGAAAAGTAATTTACACAAAAGAACAACCCTAGTAGATGGTGAAGCCAGATGATGGAAACAGAAGCAAATAAAAAAAATGGCATTGCATGGATCAGGGTATTAATAATATGCCTGTAAAGTTTATTCCAGGACATGAGGGACACAAGTTTTAATTAATTCTGATTAATTGTTTCAGAAAGGCTAGTAGGATTTGATTTATTATAATTAGTGCAGATATTGTGTTGTCATGTGTGAAGACGCATATGTGTTATTCTTTTCCTTGGAAAGTTGCACCTAGATTAGAAAAGATCACTCTTTTGCAGTTTCATCTCTGCAGTTGGAGAAGCACCAATCTCCATAAACTTACCTGAAAAAATAATATTCTGTTACTATAAAAGCAATCTGCCTCCGTACCTTTTTCGTCCTCAAGCAATATGGATCATAATTTTGATACTAGCTTAGATATGCTGATGGGTGCCATAAAAAAAAAAACCCTAAAATAGAAAGGTACTACCTTGAGCTCCCATGAATAACAGGATTATTAAAATCCCATTAATTCCAGGCGATTCTAAAATGTCAGATCTTCAGCACTGACTTC
This sequence comes from Gavialis gangeticus, assembly GCF_001723915.1. Classification (NCBI taxonomy): domain Eukaryota; kingdom Metazoa; phylum Chordata; order Crocodylia; family Gavialidae; genus Gavialis; species Gavialis gangeticus. The sequence continues at coordinate 54,068,744 of NW_017728992.1, read as the reverse complement.
AAAACAAACTTCCCTGGTTACAGCAACTTAGGACCAATTGTTCATCTTTCAGAGCTCTCTATGTACTGTTTTACAGGTAGTGCAAGTCAGATATAGCCATTATGGTCCAGAAATTATGAGGCAAGGATTTCTTAGTGTGCTATCTTTTATTGGATCAACTATGTGGTTAGGATACAGTTAAACAAACTTTCAAATGCCAACTTCATCTCAATTCCAAAGCTAGTCCAATAAAAGGTATCACCCTAATAAAATCCTTGCCTCTTGCATATTTACAGGGCCATCCATTCTTGCAAGCAGCTGACTTCATGATATCATCTCTGAAGAGACAGACAAAATAAATAAATAAATAAATAAATAAAAAATAAAATCAAGTGTTCCAAAAAGAGTACATGTACTATTATGATAGATCCCAGTTAACACTGATAGGCCATATCCAGATGAGTGCAGCTGTGCGGTATGTGATGCTGCAGACACGCGTGCGGTGCCACATACTGCACATTCAGATGTTCTTTGTGCTGCAAGGTAGCAGTGTGGCAGAGGTGGGTTGACTCTGGGAGATCCCAAGGTCAAGAAAACCTGTGCAGGGAAAAAAAGAAAAGAAAAGCAAAGCAGGGCTGCACATGCAGGGACAGCATGCGCCGCCCAGAACTGGAACCTGGCTGGCTGGAGCCATATTCTGGCTGCCAGCCAGGCTCAGAGTACTAGGATCACAGCTGCTGCAGCCCCAGGAGGCCCCCAGGTAAGGATACTGGAACCAGCCTCCTGCTGGCCCCAGCCTCCCTTACCCCACCTGGGGTAACTTGTTGCATGTCAGAGGGCATGTGGCACAGGTGCTCCCTAGGGACAAGCAGCAACAGCACAAGGTGTCCTACTGCTAGTTGTCCTCAGGGAAACAAACGTCCACGCTCATGTAAACTCACAGGTCTACGTGGAACCACCCAGTGCAGATTGTGTTTCCAGATGGCTCTGTCATTACAGTCCACAAACAAGGGAATAGCTGAAGATAAAGTAGGGGGTGTGATTCAGCAGCAGGTCAAGGTCCTGCTTGTGCAGGCCTTCCACATGGCCTCCTGTCACAGGGCAGGGGCCTAGGGGTGGCCGTGAACTCCCCTAGCACCCCCAACCATGCCAAAGTGATATTAAAAGCACCCTCACAATCTCACCCACCACGTCTTTGATATTAATAATGTTTAAGGGAAGCTGCCCTTAGTTTTTTCTGACACGGTGCCCTGATGTATCCCAATCTTAGTTCTCTTTTGGGCAACTCAGTGCACCCCAGCCTTATGGGCTATGCGTGGCTCCAACCATCTCTGTACCATGCCCCAAGCCTCACAGATGTACTAGACATTGTTTGGTCAATCCCCTTCTGCACCCGCACTGGGGCTTCCCCCGCAGCCTGCACCCGCACTGGGTCCAGGGTCAATGCACCCAGAATGCGGTGCCCTCTCTGGCACCAGGGCCCCGATGCTACCGTGGAGCCCCTATGAGGCCTCCTCCACCCCCTAATAGCCTCACCCAGTCCTCTGGTCTAACAACAACAACAAACAGTAACACAAGCCCCCTGGGCTATAACATAAAGCTAAGCCATCCGGTCAGAACAACAGCCCATCCCTACCGGGAAATACTCCAACCCATAGCAGCAGCCAGGGGATGCTCATGCAGCTAGGCTTCTCCCCTCTCTCTGCACTGGCCAAGCTCCCCCTTCCTTGGCCACCAGAGGAGAACAGGCCTTCTGCCTGGGCTTAAGAAGGGCTAAGCCCTGCCCCTTCCTGTCAGCTGGTTTCACTGGTTGCCCTAGCAACCAGCACCTGTGCTGCCCTGGTGACTGGCAGCTGAGCCTCACCCTTCTCACCACTAGGGGTCTCTCCCGAGTCATTTCTGCTTTCAGGCGCAGGGCACCTAAGTGCTCTGTGACACCTCCTTTGAAAAATTCAAGAGACAAAAGGTGCAAAAAAATTACATCTCTGCTCCATCACTGAGCTGATCAAGGAAGGATTTAGCTCCTGGTATATCTTGCAGTAAAACAGAATTTCTCATCCCCAAGAACAACAGTTCTTTAAAAGCCCTTTCATTGTAACTGGTATCTGATTATCTAATGGCTATATAGTCACTCATAGCAGATAAGGAAAGGGTTTTTTGTACTTGGCGGCAGGACAAAAAACAAAAAAAAAAAAGTTGGTGAGTGGAAATAATCAGTTCTTTATCTGCTTAGTTTATTCAAGCTGTAGCTTGTCTGAGACTCCACCAGCCTTCATTTTCAGATTTATTGCTTTTTGCCATGAATACAAAGCTACTGAAGCCAAATTGCTCAATAAAAACATCCCCAAATCCCCAATATCTTGTATTTTCTTTGCCTACAGCTGCTGCTTGTGGTGGGGGAGGGGACAGAGAAAGAGGAGGAACTATCTTCCATTAACTTCTGGGATATTTTAAGAGATTGCTCTCAGATGATGACACTTTGAAATATTTACTTTATGGTTCTAACTCACCAAAATGTATTTTTCTGTAGAAAGCAAGTTGTAAGGAGTGCCTAACACCACAAAACAAAACAAAAATCTCAACAACAACAAAAGCCACTCACAGCCCTGTATGTGGTTTATAATTTTATTTTCAGGCTCTTGTCCAAAGCGCTTCTGTATCTACTTAATTTTAACTGCTTTGCATGCTGTGGTCTTAAAACCAAGTCCCCACCTTTCTCCAACAGGATTCAGTTGTATACAGCTCCTGGGTAGGTATCTGAGTAGGTATGTGCTCATAATAAATCAAGCTTACTAGAGGTGAGTAGCCCATCATTTGCAGCAAAGAGACTTACACTTCCCAAAAAGAGATGGCTTCTACTGCAGGATCATCCACCGTTATGCTTCTGTCACGTTTTGGCCCCAAGGGCCACATCAATGGCATGGGGCTGGTCCATGGGCTGGATTGGACCCTGCATGCCTGGATCAGGCCCCATGCCACTCCCAGATGCTGAGATTGGGCTCTGGGACCCTGTACACCCTGCCCAGCCCCATATTCCAGGATTGGGCCCCACACACTGGGATTGGGTCTTGGGGCACTGTGCTGCCCCTGCCTGGCCCCATGTACTGGTATCTGGGTACCAGAGTCCTGTGCTGCCCTTGCACCTGCACACCAGGATTGGGCCCTATGCACTCATGTGTGATTGTGTCCCTGCACTCCCCTTGTTCCTGCCCACCAGGATCAGGCCCCACACAGGGCTATCCTCTCCAGCCCACAGGGCTCCCCATGGGTCTGGAGCTTTGGCAGCAGGGGAACAATGCCACTGCTTCCCTGCCACCGAATTTTCAGAACCATGGGAAACCCCATTGTCAAGGACTCTGATCAGGCAGGCCAGCCTGGGCCAAGTACCTCAGCAGCCATACCTGCAGTGAGCCTCAGCTAATGAGCTCCACCCTGGTTTAGGAGCAGCAAGCATCCTGACTGGCTGCTGGGAGCACTGTCTCAGCAATAGCTGGGACTGTGGGTTTGCAGGCCAGTCAACAGTTCTGTTGTGGCAAGACTCCTGGTTCCTACACTCTGGTTTTGGTTTTCCCTGTGGATCCATTGCCTTGCT
>NW_017728992.1:54058714-54060173 GCF_001723915.1 Gavialis gangeticus | reverse complement strand
CTAATGAGCTCCACCCTGGTTTAGGAGCAGCAAGCATCCTGACTGGCTGCTGGGAGCACTGTCTCAGCAATAGCTGGGACTGTGGGTTTGCAGGCCAGTCAACAGTTCTGTTGTGGCAAGACTCCTGGTTCCTACACTCTGGTTTTGGTTTTCCCTGTGGATCCATTGCCTTGCTCCTGATGCCGATTTGATTCTTGACCTCTGCCTTGTGGATTATTCCTTGGATTGATACTTGTAATCCAACTCCCGGATCCTACCCTTGGACTGTGTTGTAGATTCTGCTCCTGGATTTTCTTCTGGTTTTGGTAATATGGCACCAGTCCACTGACCCAGCCCCAGGCACCTGCTTTTCCTCAGTGGTCTACGCCAGACCACCTACACCCCATTCCCTTACACCCATGGGCTGGATGACATGGTGCTGGAAACTGGATCTACTCTGCAGGCTAGGGGTTGAGTACCCTTGCTGCATCACTAACATGGTGTTAGACAACTTCACTGGATAAAACCATTTCTTTCCTATTACACACTTTGGAGGAACCTCTTATGTATCTGGCTGTTAACCATCACATACAAAACACAAGCAAAACAAATTACAATAAATAATCTCTCAAGCCTCCAAGAAAATACACAGAAAAACCCTTTGAGCCAATGAGAGATTTGAGATGGTTTTAAACAAGTTTGGTCACCTCTCACAAATATACTAGAATTAATTTCTATGGCATTACTTCTGATCTATACCAGCATCAGAGTATAAGAAAGACCCACAAGGCCAGATCCAGAGCAGGTGTGAATTAATGCAGTGACTAACATAACTTCAAATGCCCTATGTTGACTTTCACCAGGTACAGATCTAGTGTAGGGTTACCATACATATAAGTTTTCCTGGACGTGTCCTCTTTTTAGGTCCTCCCATCTCCATTATTTAGGTTTTTTGTTTGTTTGTTTGTTTTAAAATCAACAAATGTCTGGGATTTTGCTCTGCTCAGCATCAAAGTTTTCCCCAGACTTTTGCAGCTTGCCCTAGAAAAGAGTTGCTTGAGATGGCAAGGTGCACACACATGGCTGGCAGGCAGCCAGGCAGGGTGGTGGGAGCAGCCCAAGCAGCTGGATGCAGGTAAATCTGTGGGGGCAGGGGTTGGAGGGCCAGGGCTTGAGGACTAACTGGGGCTGTGCGTACGCTTGTGCACGCATGCATGAGTGTGGGGAATGAGTGTGTGATAGGGGTAGGTGCCTGCCAGCGCTGGGAAAAGCTGTCCAGGCACTGGGGCTGCAGCAGGCCTGGGGAAGTGCCTGCCCCTTCAGCAGGGGGGGCCCTTCAGGGGCAGCAGGGAGCTGTGTGGCCAGGCTGGTGGTACCAGGCCCAGTACCCTTGCTCTCAGGGTCAGGGCAGACAGGAGATGCTGCAGGGCTGGGTGGAGCAGCGGGCTGCTGGTCAGGAGTGAGGGGCACCATGGGGGGG
>NW_017728992.1:54056455-54058621 GCF_001723915.1 Gavialis gangeticus | reverse complement strand
AGGCAGTGCCAGGGGGGCTGAGAGTCAGGAGTGAGGTGCAGCAGCAAGGTGGGGCGAGGCAAGGCACAGGCATATCACTGCTCTCCCACAATCATATTACCCCCCACCTCCCTGACAGGTGTCCTTTTTTGAAGCTGGAAATATGGTAACCCTAATCTAGTTCATTTACATTTAAGTGAAATAATCTCTTCAGTAACCTTCTATATAATTGACCATTTCTCACCATATCCTCTCATGTCATAAAAAATGGTTGACATGCTGTCCCAAAACCATACAAACAGAACAACCTTCCCACACACAAGCCTACCACGCATACTTGCTCTTGAGTGTTAGGCATAAGTCTTAACCATACTTCTTTACAATCACAGAGAAAAAAAAGCTGAAAATGTAAATGGCCAGATGATTTCAAAGGTCTATTCTCAGCCATCTTAGAGATGTAGCAAGAACACTTAATTCAATGTCTCTTCCATGCCATAATACCTAAGTGAACTGAAGGAAAGAGGTGGGCTGCTGATATTCACCGTTGTCTCAGAAATTAAAACAAGCACCTGACAAATAGCTGAGCTCTGAGTTCCTAATTTGATAGTTAGAAGACAAGGGAAAGAAAAACGTCTTGAAAAACAAAAGGATAGGATAAAAGGATTGCTGGTAAATTCTTTCTATTTAAATACCTATTTTTAAAAGCCTGATTTCACAAACAAAAAGCAGTAATTGAGGTAAACAAAAGGCCACCTTATTCTTCATTCAGAGAAGCTATCTTGAGATATACAAGGTAACAGCAGTTACTTAAAAAAAAATTGTTTCTGTGTAGCACTCTAGTCTTTACACATTTGAGGCAGAAGTATAAAAAGGCACAACACACAAAGATCTAAGCCATTAACAACATTATATTTTTGATATTCTAAGCCCAGGTCTTGTTCGATATTTAACCAGTGGTTGTTTACAGAAAAACAATACTACTTCTAAACTCACACACAAACTATCAGATCCTCAGCTGATGTAAATAAGCATAGCTCCATCAACTTCAAATTACACACATCTGCTCTAATTTACATGATTGTAGCAGATTGTTACTCCTTCTGCCAGGACCAGAAGCAAGCCTTTCCCCTTTCCTATTTCAAGCTAAACAGAACCTTAATTCTATTCCCTGGATTTAATACATTATGATTTAAACTGCAAATTTTTTTGCTTAACCGTTCAAGCTGGGAAAATAAAAACAAAGATTCTGGTAAATCTAAATTAAATTTTTCAATTTTCTCAGTCAAGTAAAAAAAACAAACAAAAATAATCCAATTTAAATGACTGGAATATGTAACCTGAACTGAAATGTTGCATATTCAGGATTTTTAACCTTCTAAAAAGTCTATTTAAGCAAATTTATAAATGAAACATCTTTTCAAAATGCAAAATAGAAATATTTTTACTTTTTTAATTTTCTTTTTCTGAATTTTAAAGTTGTTTTTACCTGAAGCTGATCAATGAATCTGATAAAAAAAAAAAAGCAAATAATGTTGGTTGATCCCCACAACTGCATTTTTGTTGAATAAAATACTCATTGCAAAATTTTCCCAGCTGTAATTATGATACAGTCTCTAATTCCATGATCATATACTATTTCTCATACAAACACCACATTTCTTAGGGAATAAGCCAAGTCAAATACATTTTATATCGCAAGGTTATTAGCTGCAATTAATCCTATCTGCGTCCTACAGTTCACTGGAAGGAACTCTGTGTAGTTTAGGAAGTCTGAGGCAGAAAATGTTTGACCTAAGAACCTTCAGAGAGACGCAAATTTCATCTTACAAGATGTGGTGATTAGAGAGACAGCCCTCCACAGAGTCTTCTTTCATTCATGGCATGCTTTACAGAACATGTAATAAAGGTTTAGTCTGAAAAGAAATGGCTGCAATGGAATGCTGAGTTCCCTAAAGTTATATTCCATGCAATGAGACTTAAAGAAATTTAGGCTGTACTACAAGCTCTTAATGCTTGATTGTCCGCACATTAAAAATGTGAAAATGAGTGCTAAGCACCCAGTAGGCATCTTAAAGTTACACCACTTTGGGTGAGCTTTATCTGAGCTGTTACCCAGCTTGTGTTACAGTAATACACCACTCTGTGGAGATAAAACCACCAAATGCCAGTCCTCCAGGATACACTGTC
>NW_017728992.1:54046723-54051455 GCF_001723915.1 Gavialis gangeticus | reverse complement strand
GGGTGAGCTTTATCTGAGCTGTTACCCAGCTTGTGTTACAGTAATACACCACTCTGTGGAGATAAAACCACCAAATGCCAGTCCTCCAGGATACACTGTCCCCTCTCCCAACCTCCTGCTTTGTTTGAACAAACGTTCCAACCCTGGAACTCTACTGCCCAGGGGAGTAGTACTGACACCAAGCCAACTTCCCCTTGTGTCCTGGGGGCTGCAACCTTCCTACACTCAGGGGTACGACCTCATGCAATCAGCACAAGCAGCCAGCAGTGCAAGCCAATTACCTACCTACCTACCTTTGTCAGCCAGAGGCATAGAATGAACCAAAGGATGTTCCTCTTGAGCCCCATCAAGCGGGCTTCGAACTGGAGTCACGGTGAAGTGCTGGACCTCATTGCAAGCTGGGGTGAGGGGAGGATCACTGCTACTACTGCTAAGGGCATGAAGGGCAACAGGCAGAACTAGGCAATTTATGAGCAGATTGTAGCTCAGATAGTTCATCAAGAAGGACCACGTCATTTTTACCTGCTACACTGTGCACTGCACATTCAAAGGCCCAGTATGGGGCAATGACAATGATGAAAAAGACAGCAATGGTGATGATGAAGTAATCTAGTGGGCACTTGCTGCCAAGCAGGAGCAGGAGAATGTAGCTCATAGGCACACCCCTGCTTGCCAGACCTCTAGTGGCAACAGTTGTGCAGGTCAGAGATGGCATTAAACCTTAATGGTCGCAGTCACTCTAAACTCATTCTGACATTAGCACTGCTCAACAATCCCCAACATAGCCTATGGGTAACATGTAACAACACCCTTATCACACTTACTCAGAAAAAAGTTGTATTTTAACGTGTATTAAATTAACCTATGCTAATTAACTTAACCTAAAATTCTAGGAAGGACAAAGCAGTTGTATTTATAACCTGTGTTAAGGTAACCTGCATTAACTAACCCATGTCAAAACCCTTGAGAAGACATGGTTTCAAACAGGCAGGCATTGTTCAAGATAAGTCTTTCGTACCTTCCTGAAGTTTTACTGTAACTTGCTAACACACAGCAGAAGGCAGTGCGGAGTGGTACTTTAACACTTAAAACCAAGGCTTTATGGTGTTTACTGTAAAATCTAGGCAAGGTCAGTAAGACACTGATATTTGGTCAGCTTTGAAGCCCTGTAGTTTTTGTTTCTGTGGTTGCTAGGCAGTCTCAAACACACCTTTATGCTATCAGTCATTAGTTATCCCCCAGTAAAAATGGCTTAATGTCAACTACTTAGCAACATCTGCAGGGTATATGTATTACTTAAAGCCGTAATTACTGAATGTCAAAGGCAAGGATTCTTGTGGGTGATATCTTTTATTGGACCAACTGCATGGTTGATTATAGACATAGGCAGACTTTTGGGGATCACAATACCTTTCTTCAGGCCTCTGAGACAGAAGCAGACATAGCAGATGGAATACAGTCTTGTAAAATAGGGTCATTATGATCTGTGATGTACAGGGGTTAGCTAGTATCAGGAAGATTATAATGGACCATGAAGCCACTGCTTACGTTAAGTCCGTGGTGCTGTGCGTCTAACAGGCTGACATACATGGAAGCCTACACCTCCTGGTGGTTAAATCCATATATTGCAACACCTTGGAATTTAATAAAAGAACAAGCATTGGACTTTTGGCAGTGTCAGTTATAACCCTTTAAAAACATTATGGTATGGTCTTAGTCCTTTTACATTTGCCCTCAGTCCTTCTATATGTGAAGGACTTTACTCCTGTGAATAGTTCCACTGTTATTCAAATTCATTTCCACAGGATGAGACTTTGTATCCTCATAACAGCAGAGTGGATTCAAAGCAAATATTAATATTCTAATAATTAATTTGTGCTGCAGTCATTAACAAGCATCTAAAAATTGAGGCCAGGATAGAACAAAAAATGTAATTTAGAACTTAGTCATATGAGTCATCCAATTGATTTTGGAGGGATTATTTGCATAGTTCTGTAGTATTTGCATAAATATTACTCTACATAAAAAAAAGAATGAGGTAACCTGGTGCTCTCAGCCCACGACAAGGATTCAGACATTCCTGAGCTATCTTTCAGATCAAAAATAGTCTCCTTCAGACACCTTGGGAAACTGAGTACAGCAAAGGTCATCCATGTTGCAGTTCAGTGGAGTCCCACCAGATATACAGTTTGAACCTAAACTGTTCTGCCTGTAAAATTGAGATGATAATACCTATTTTAGCTGTGTTTGGAGGGTTAACTCATACCAGTGTATATAGGGCTTAGTAATGGTGATGCTATTCCTGAGTCAGACATAAATATTGATTTATCTTATTAACAAACATCTTTGATAGTGGTTAATTAGGGCCAGCTGGCAGTGTAAAGTGGCCCAAAGGAACCTTTTCTATTTGTGGAGCTCATGTTTATTATTACATCACTAATACCAATCAGAGACAGCTCAGAACATACTTTTGTTTCGGGGACTTTTGGATTTGAATGGTTCACCTCTTACTTTTTATTTGGACCAAGCAGAGGGAAAATTCTAGACAGTACTGACTTTACCTTCTAAATTATCAAGGAAATTGTTTGCTTCTACCAGTGTCTCAGCTTAAAAATTCAGGTGCAAATCCTGTTTGACTTGATTATATTGGTGGTCTCAATGTTAATGACAGCACTGGTGTGAGCAATTATGAACATGATGGGCCCAATACTGTGAAACGCTGAGCACTGTTGGTACCTGTTGGATTCTATTTTTTTTCTCTATGCCAAAAGCAACACTGTATTTTCAATTTAACACTAATTAAGTCCAGCAAAACAAACAACTGCCATTTGTTCACTACTTTACACACAAAGAAGTCTTGGGCTGTTGACAGGTGCAGTACAAGTAAATAGTAGATGTAAAATCTCTCACAGGAGGGGTGTGTTTTCCCTGGCATGTGCTGCACCCAGCTGTATCACAAAATAGCAGCTTCATCAACAAGAGTCCTGGCAACCTGTAGCCACAGTACCAGCTGCAGTTTAAAAACAGGTGTACCCAGCTACATAAACTACTCAGGAGCCTGAGGAAAACCAGACACATGGAGGCCTGATACTAAACACTCCCCACCCAGCTTGACTCCATGGAGCTTATACGCGCTAGGTATAGACTTTGAGGTTTCCAACAGGAATCCTTGGTGAATCTGAGGATCCTGTGACATGTTCTTATTAAAGCTGGATAGAAACAAGGTATAGAGTTGTTACATGTTTTCAAGCATTAACTTTATAGCTGGTTCAGCATAGGCAACATGTAGGGAGAGCATGGGGGTGGGGCATATGCCCCCCTGAGATTGGCCCTTGCTGGCTGGGGAGTGCAGGACAACATCAGGTGCCCCCCTGAGATTGTGGGGGTGCTGAGTGGCACTTTCAGGTTTGCTGCTACTGGCAGCCATTGGCTGCTGGGGAACCCCGCCCACCATTGGCAATCCGCTGCTGATGCCCACCCTGTATCAGGAGGCACCAGTCACCCATGGCTGGTAGGCTCATTTTACAGCTGGATAGGCCTTTTTATCATGCGATAATTACTCTGCAAGCGTGGCTCATCTATGTGTCACACGATTCACCAGTTAATTGCATGAGCATTACTTTGCAGGTGTGACTGCTTTAAATTTATTGCGCATGATTCACCAGTAAAGTGTGCAACATATGTAAAGTGAGGCAGGGGTCCAAAGTGTAGGCAAGGTGAGGCTGGTGTTTGGCAAGCTTCCCAGACAGAAGCTGGTGCATCAGCAAGTCCTTGGCTACACATTTTTTTTTCCTCTTTATCATGTTCAAGGCCAAATCATTTCCAAACGTAATTGGGCAAAACCCAAATCAGGTTCTGAAATCTGACTGAGCAAAGCTCAGTTGTCAAGACTGCATGGCTTTGCCCCACAGCAAGCATCCTGCCTCCCAGACCCATCGGTCTGGGGCTTTGTCTATTCCCCAAATCCAGGCAGTCATCCTACGCGCTAGCTGCAGGCCCAGAGGCCTTGGGGTTCAGATGCCCCCAGTCTTGCTTGACCTAAGCCAAAAGACCAGGCCGCACATGGAGGTCCAGGAGAGCAGTCAACCTGCACTTGGCTTTGGCACCCTGGAACACCATGGTGTTTAACCTGCCTCCACGCGACCCTCCAGAGCCCCCTGCAGAGGAAGCTCCTGGCAGCCTCCCTGCACTCCACTGAGCTCCCAAGGGTGCTGCTCAGCCCCACTCCGTCCCTTCCTTGTCAAACCCAGCATTGCCAGGTCTTAAATCTGAAATTCTCGTATGGGAAGCTCGAAATGATCACAGTGGCTGAAAAAATGATAGTTCGCTATGAAAAAGATGCAAATACATATGCAAATAAACATCCTTCTTATTGACTTTATATTGCTCACTGTAAGACTGTGAGTGAGAACCAGTCAAATTTAAGCACATCTTCACTGTTGAAGTATGCTGTCATGAGAAAGTACTGGCAGTAAGCCCAAAAGTCAGTTAAGACTCCCTGAGCATGACTTGGGGGCTTTGCAGAGGGCTCCCTCAAACATGATGCACATTTTGAATGCTTTTACTACTAGTGATGGTACGTCGTGCCAGGACTGAAAAGATGGTACAAATATAATAACGATCGTCCACCGAGCAACATTACTCCACCCCACTCCCGCCACTTAACAGCCAGTCCGTACACACTCCACTTCCACCCCCTCCCGCGCATGCCTAGCGTTATGCCCGCTCTGAC
>NW_017728992.1:54032619-54046649 GCF_001723915.1 Gavialis gangeticus | reverse complement strand
CCCCCCCCCCCCCCCCCCCCCCCATTTGTGGGGAATCGGAGGGGGCGTGTCCGTCTGCCTTCAGAGTGGCCCCGCCCCCTCCCAGCGTCGTCGCCTAGGAGACGCTACGGCAGCCGCGCTGGGCCGTTGGGATGCTGCGGGAGAGAGCGGGGCCCGGCTGGGGCGGCCCGGGCGGCGTTGCCCGCACAGGCTTGGAGCGCGGCAGTGAGTGTGGGGCGGCCTGCGGGCGCGGGAGAGAGGTCCGGGTCCCTTGCAGCTGCTTAAGCTAGCAGGTGGGGTGGGGGCTGCTCCTCAGCTTTCCAATGCGTAACCCGGCTTCCCTCGGTGGCCAGGCTGGTTGCTGCAGAAGAGCTGTCCGGGAAGCCGTTCAGTTGCTTTCGGGGGTGGAGGTGGTAGCCGTGTGGGACTGAGGACTCAGGCAGACAGGGCTCTTTGGGGAAATCTGATCTCTTTTCCTAGAGCAGCTATTTAAGACCGGGTTTTTCCAAAGAACCTGGTCTGCACTTGCTTTTGGACCCCTGACAGCTATGCACCGAGCGCTAGGCATGCGGTACTGCTTCGCTGGCCCGAAGGGCGGAGGAGAAGCGAGAGGCGAGGGATTCTTGGGGCGCTTCCTTGTGTTGGATGAGCAGCCCCCTCGGGATGCTGACAGATGCACCTTGGGAGCCCGCGCGCTCTTTTGGCAGGGCTCGCCTTTCGAATGCCTGGCCTTGGGAAGTGTGTGGGGCTCTGTTCCAGCCATGCTTCTGGCCCGCAACAAGGGATCACCCTCAGGAAGCCTTGATAGCAGCAGGGACTTCATTTCCCCCAGCAGCTGCAGGGCCTCAGTTGCTTCCCTTGTGCTGGAAACCCCCCCGCTTTACCTCCCCCCAAAAATGTCTTTTTTAAAAAAAATCTGATTTGTGCAGACTGGAAGCCCTGTTTCTTGGGAGCTCTAGCACCGTCTGGAGTATTGCCAACACAGAAGTTTTAAAAAGGCTATTGAACTTTTATTTCAAATAATAATAGTTGCTTTATAATAAAATGCAACCAAACGTGAATATTTGGTATGGGTCAGTTCACTAACCCCTTATTCACACTCATGTGGCTGAGTAAGGTTGGCAGGATTAGATCTGACACATCTTTTCATGATTTGCTGCTACTTGTTTTGTTCTTTCAAAGTTACTGATGGGTATTTTTAAAATCTGTGGTGACCATTACTGTTGCTCGAATAAAATATGCACGTGCAGTTTGTGATGCTGTATGCATGTGAAAATATGCTTGGAAAGTTTACAGGTTATTTAAATTCTGTAAATATTTACCAGCTTTCAGGCTGGTTTGAGCAATTGCAATGTCTTCTATTTGTCCTTTAGTTTAATCCTTCCTTAATCCTATGTAAAGAGATTACTGGTGGTATGTCACTTAGAATAAGGAACAGCCTGTCACTTGCAATAGGATTTCTCCCTTCATCAGAGTATTTACAATAGTTGGTCCAGCATGGGGTGGGGCATCTGCATAACATTCAGGAAATACGTGTGTATGGAAGATTGTATGGCTGTGATCTTGCTCAGGGATCTGTGGAGGACTCTATGGGCATTCCTTTGGTTCCCCAAACTTGTGGTGAAGATGGATCCTAAATTTATAAAGGGGAAAGAAATTGGTGTGCTGGTTTAGCACATTTGAACTCTGTGCATTATTATTCTTTGTCTCTGTGTAGTAAACATTCAGCTTGGCAAGAATAATTTTACATTGGTAGCCAGGTATTCCTCCTGAAGATGGGTGAGGCCAGTACAGAGCTTATAGAAAAAAGCTGCACATCTGAACTGGGCACATGTGATTTGACACCTAAATTGTTATTTGTCAGTGTCTGTTGTAGTGGAATGTAAATCTGTACAGCATTTTTATTATGATCTAAAGAATTTCTGGATTATTATTACTTCCAATAAATGCGACATTTTTTTTGTATGGGGGGCTTGATAGTTTTGAAGTGCTGAGTGGCTTTATCTTAACTCCATGTCAGTGATGGTGAGCGGGCATTGAGCATCATGCAGGGTCTTCTCTTAACTAAAGTATGTGTATTGGGCATAGAACAAGCAAGGTGTTAAAATTATGCCATTTTGTTTTTTGTCTTAAAAGAAGGAAATGCAGTTATGTGTATATGGGTTCAGAAATAAGACATTGGAAAGGAAGTGTCCTCTTTTTTCAGTTTGTTTACTATTGATATTTGGCTGGCTGGGGCACAACGGTGCTTCAGTACTAGGTTAGCTGACAGGCAGTACTTGCACTGAAGAACCCTTGTGCCCCAGCCAGCTGTGTCAGCATCTACATGTGCATTGCTGCCGAGTTTATTAGTTTCCTATGGCCTAATAGGGCCACATGTAGACACCGAGGCATATACTGCAAAGCTAATTAGCTCCACAGTACACTTCTCATATAGATGCATCCAGATGCACAGAGGAAGATCCCTAAAGCTGAGGTGTATTTAGGCCTATCTTTAGTACAGATCATACTCAATTAACCTTTTAAGCCTTGATTTTTAACAGTTTATGTAATTATTTATAAGATTTTCAAAGTTGTTTAAAGGATTTGAACACTCAATTCTTGCTATAATTAATCCATTCCTTTTATTATGTATGTACATAAACATAATAAAAATGCAGTCAGTATATGTTTTGTGATGCTGTTTGTTAATATAAAAGTAGAATACCTTAATTTATTTAATTGGAGCTTTTTAAAAAAGAATAAATAAGCTCAGTAATAAGACCTGCCTTATTAGTACATTTCCTGGTTTTATAAACCTTATGTATCTGTTTAACTGTACCACTGTGAGCAGTCCCATTGAAATCAATGTGATTATGTATGGTAGTAAAGCTAAGAAAATTTTTAAGTGTCCTCAGGATTGGAGTTTAAGACTCTGTTATAAGACAACAGATGGGAGACTGGGATCATTAGTGTTTTTGCCTACTTAAAATTCTTGCTGTCCTTTTAATTGGCTAAGATCATGTTACCTCCTGGCCTAAATCTACTGTGTATCATTCCTGTTCACTATTAAACAATTAATGTACTTCATTTCAACATGCAGGTGGCTGCTTTTCAGCAGTGTGTAAAGTGACTTCCCTTTGTGGCCAAACTGGTTGATGTACAAGAGCCAAAAAAAATTCATATCTGCTTGCTTTTGGCATCCTGACAATCAGGATTCCTCACCAAAGGCAGAGGCACTGGTGAATGATAAGGCGTACATTACTGCTTCTGTCAGGAGACTGCCAGCTCAAGCAGGCACAACCTGCTGACAGTTGTATATGTGGTAGCCAGTTGCAGGGCTGGATAAACCTTCTCATTAGTGGACAGCAGCTACTTTCAGTATGTTGGATTCATGGTAATACTCTTTTTTAGTGGTATGGAGGGTATGCTCCCATTTTACAGGAAAAAAATCATTTGGGTGTAGTATGGTACTTAACACTTGTAGATGGAATAAAATTAGATCTGTTTCTTCTATCTCATGACAGCATTATAAAGAAACTATTCTTTTTGGCATGTTTTATTATACAGAGAAAACATCACTATAAAGACAATTTATTCTTATTATTAGTCAATTCATATAGTGGATTAGAGCTACAGAATACTTTTAATGTATCCATGTTTATTTTATTTTTTAAGGATGCTTGTAAGAATGGCTGCACTATTCCGTACCTTGCTGCTGAATCCTAAGCTGGCTGTAAACCTGAGGAAGACAACTGAGTGTCTTATGCCAGTGGGTGGTTTCTCATCATTGAATAACTACAGCATTGTGGAAAAAAACATACAATCATTTAAAAACATATAAGGAGTGTAGAAGTTCTTTATAAAAAGAGGCAAAATTAAAAGTTTTCAAGTCTTCCAACTATCCTGGTCTTACAAAATGAACCGGTACACAACTTTGAAACAACTTGGTGATGGTACCTATGGTAGTGTACTGATGGGGAAGAGCAATGAGTCAGGCGAGCTTGTGGCTATCAAAAGGTATGTGTGATTGAGTAAACACAGTTTTACATGTTTAAAGAGTAAGAGTTGTCTTATGCTTTATGGATACAAGGAAAAAGTAATTTTTTTTTTACAAGTAAACATATATCTTATGGTACGAACAGATGTCTCATTTGTCCCAGGACCGGTTTTATTTGCATTTCTCGCAGAACAGAAAAGGTGCAGGATTGGCACGTACATACCAGGACCCTTTCAGCTGGAGTTCAGTGAGGGGCTGAATGTACTGTTGCTTTTCTGGCAGCAGGTAGCTGGTGAGAGCACATATTCCAACATGCCTTGAGCTAATGAAGTGTTTGTAGCTTCCTGGGGACTCCTGAGCCCCACTCAGAGTGCCCATTGGGTGTTTACCCAGTGGCAGTGGGTGGTGTAATTGTTGTGGGAGGGATTGTGGAGACATTCATTGAGCAACTTATGCCCTGGACTGTCTGCTCACTGTGACCCACAGCTACCACCATCACCATGCTACTATCAGCCAGTCTGCAGAATGGATCCTTATGTGGTCCTCACCCTGCAGACCAGGCCATCCCAGCGTTATGAGCTTGCCCTTGAGACTGCATGGAAAAGGCACTGTTGGAGTGCTCTGATGGCTGACTTGGCTACTGCCATTTGCACAAAGAGTGAAGAAAGACAGCTTGGGAAGGGAAAGTTCATGTATTTGCTCACTGCCAACCAGCAGGAGGTACGTGGTTACGTCCAGTTCTTACTTTGAGGTGGCAGCTGCTGACCCAGAAATGTGTTGACCACAGGTTAGTATGATGCATCCAGGCAGATGTGGGAGCACCTTCAAACAGTGGAGCTGCATTTATAGGCCAGGGAGATGAGTAGCAACTGGTAGGAATGGATCATTACAGGTACCTGGGATGACCAGCAGTGGTGTATGAACTTCCGCATGTTTTGGGGTACCTTCATGGAAATCTGTGCTAAGCTTGCCCCCTGCCTCCAGTATCGGACTGTGGAGATGAGGGTGCTCTTATCAGTAGGAAAGCATGTTGCCATTGCAGCTTGGAAATTTGCAACCCCAGACAAGCCTCTGGTCAAGTGGTGCACTCTAGGTTTCTGCAGTAGCAGTGACTAAGCTCTTAAAAGCTAGCTAGCCATTAGAAATTATTGAATTGTCTCTAGTTCAGTTCTGGACTTGAAGCTAGGAGCAGTGCCTTATCTCAAGTTTTGGGTGTGCAGCCAGGTGCAGCAGGGAGGGTCTCTGTTGTACTGTTAGGTGAGGAACTGGTTGAGTCCGTAAGTGAGCCATTATCTTAACCAGCATCAATCACTGCCAAACTGAGGAGGACCCACACTGATAAGTGATGTGTTACTGAGTCACCTCTACAACACAAATGTGGGGTTTTTATCATCCAGTTATACTGCAGTGAGACTTTAATTACGCAGCTTTGCTGAAGTGGAACCTGCTAGCACACAGTACTCGCATGGGGGAGGAGGGAGGGAGAGGGTAAAGTGAGTGAGGCAGTCCCCCAGGTGACACCATGTGGTTCCAGCACAAATCCATAAAGTAATACCATAGTGGCCTTGGGGAGGGAGGTGCTGGGGCAGTCCCCAAGCAAGGCACTGAAGTTTCACAGGGGGTGCCCCAGCTCCTCACACACGCCACCATATTCCCTGCTTTTGCCCTACTCCCCACTTGTACTGAGCTACCACTTGCCATCCCTAGAAGTGGCCTGGGTCCTTTCATTAGGGATCCCTGTATGCTGGATCCCTGTTGGGAGGGGACCAACAAAGAGGGGTCTCATGTGGGCAAGTAGGGATGACTGGAATGCTATTGAGAGCAGGTGACCACAGAACTCTGGACACTTTCTGTCCGAGTCAAAGTCCATTTCCATGTCTGTGCCTTTTAGCAGGACAACTGGGGAGTCCTCGATCTGTTTCCCCTAACGGGTTGTGGCTGTGGTGATCTTTAAGGCAGCATGTCCTTGAACACAGTGGCATCAGAGTCCTCCGATACATTGGTGATGTGAGTAATATCGCTTTTTGTGATATTGTGAAGACCTGAGGCAGTTCCACAGAGAAGATGCATGTAATTCTGTGTCTGTTGACACATGGTTCGTGTTCCGTGTCCTTGCAAACTGCTGCTTCAGTACCTTGCATACGGAGCAGCCTTGGGCCTAGTCACAGTCATGTCCCCAGGTCAGTGTTTCCACAGCAGTCTGTTCAAAGACTGCCTGGTTTTTGCTGGCTTTATTGGAGCCTCCACTAATTCTTGACCTCTTCCAAATGGTGTTGAGATTGAGATTGACTACTTCCTACCTGGCCCGGTTGGTACCGTGCTTGCTCATTATGTGGGATGAGGAGCAATTGTAGAGAAAGGATGGATGGTTGTCTGACTTTGTAGGTGATGGTGGATTTGAGGGTGTCTCTGATAGATGAACATTCCTAATGGTTTGGTGTCTCTATGGTTGGCCATATGGGTGGATGGATAGATACATACAGGCTTCAATACTGATTTTGGGTGGGTGGTGGGCAAGAAATGTTTGGCAAGCTGCCACGCAAAGCAATTAATAGGTGGGAACTTTGCAGTGTCCCAGGACAAAATATTAGCAGATCTTACCCACAAACCTTTTTGGGGTCAGTCTTGGGATGGTGGCAAAGGACATCTAAGCTATCATAATTTATTATGGGAGAAAATGGAATCTCCTGGGACAAATGTGACATCTGTTCATAGCCTTCCTTAAAAGACAGAAGCTGCAGTTTTGCTAGATGCTAATTGGATGATCTTGGGCCAGGTTCTCAGTTTCTCAGTCATTGCTGAGCAGCATTGGTTTACACAAGCCAAAGTTTATAGTCCTTGATTTTTTTTTTAAATCACACTCTCATGTTGTTCAAGCATTTCTACGCATATTCCTGAAATAACATCAGGAGAATGCAATAACATTATAAACATGATGAAAGTCACAGAGTAGAAGTGAATTTGCAGTTTATAACTCAGGAAAAATTTCTGGTGCAGTACTTGCAGTTATGTTACAGTGCCTGCAATTATGTTAGTTATAATAATGCTATGAATTCCTTAGTAATTATAATTAGCTGTAGTAGTGATATCAGCAGTTTAAAGGTGGGCACGATGTTTTTCTTTACTAGGTTCAGAACTTGAGAAATTGATTTTAAGTATTTAAATTTTAAATGCCTCTTCCCTTTCAAAGGACCACCTTCTCATAGTTACTCGAGTTAGCTTCAAGAATGCAACCTGCAAGAGTTGGTAATAGCTTTTTTGATAGCTGATTCATTGTGGAAGCCAGGGCCAAAAACAAATTGTTCAGTCAGAAAGGTTTGTGACTGGTGATGTACTAAATGTACTAAAACAATGAGTATTCCCATGGACTCCTGCCCCAGCATGGCCTCTTCATCATTTCAGCTACAGCGGACCTGTGGAGTAACTCCCCATGGCTTGAAACCCCAAACCAGGTTCAGGGGCTTGTGCCTAGCCTGACTGCTGCAGCTGCTTTCCCCATGGCTATGTAAGAAGAAATTACCTTAATCTGGCCAATAATGGATTGGTCTCTTTTTCTCTTAAGGTGTTAAATTTGTTGCAGATAAATGAAGTCTGACTCCATTGTTTTTTTTTCTCAATCATTAATTGTAATTTAGAAATGGTAGAACAGATATATTTCATGCCTCATTAGATGCTTTAGTAGATTACTGTAAGTAATATATTCCTGCCTGTTCCTTGCCACACAGTTCACTGTAGCATGGCTATATGTAATCAATGATTCTAAATAAATCATATTGCCTCCTATATTAGTAAGGTCACAGTTCAGATTGCATAGCTTTCCTGATGTGTTCAGGAACATTCTGATCTGCATGGGTAACAACTCTTCTAAAAGTCCATTTGTAGAGGCTAATCATAATCTATTACACCTTCAAAAGGGTCATACATGTCCACTCAAGACCAGCGTTGATGCATGCTAACACATTTTTTAAACACTTAAATTGAAGATGAAGCCTGACTGCTAAACCACTGGAAATTGGCATATCTCAGATCTTACACTGTATTTTCTTTTTATTATAGAATGAAAAGGAAATTCTATTCTTGGGATGAATGTATGAATCTGAGAGAAGTCAAGGTAAAGTTCAGAAAATACCATTTTGATAAGAATACTATGGGCCTAGTTGTTTTCAAGAGGTGGAAGGAATGGAGAAGCCCTAAAGGACCCACCTAGTTGCCCTAGCCCAGGGGCTACCCATCGTGGAAATCTAAATGTCAGGGTACTGCAGTCACCATGCTGTGCCAGCTCTCCAAGTATTGATGAAGTTCTCTGCTACCCCCTTGCCACTCACAGAAAGAGACAATGATTGGATGCTGTGATTAAACCCTTCATTTGTGATGATAAATGAGGAATCTTAATAGCCACCAGAGCATATTTGTTTATTTGCTGTTAAGTGCACTTATTTTGTTCCACTAGTATGATAAAGGGTATATGCTGAGGGCATAATCCTGCCTTTTTCTTTGCTTTTTGAACATTCAAAAACTTCACCCATAACTCCTAATTCATCAGCAAATGCAAGGTAGAGGTTCTGTTTAAAACTTAGGTTCACATTTCCAGAAGTTGTCTCTACAATTAAGCATCTTGTTTTCCAGGTGTAAAGATTTAGACACCCATCAGAACTGCTTAGCCTTCAGAAGTCTTGAGCATCCACAGTTTTAATAGACACAGCAGCATCTCTGAAAAAAAAAGTTAGCCTCTAAGAAAGTATCTGTGTTCAGGAAAATGCTTAAGGAAAAATATGTTAAAGCAGAGCAAATTCATTGCATTTCCTTGAACAGAGTATTTGTTTGTAGCTTTTTGCTTTGGGCAGCCTTTTTTCCACCTTCTTCCTTCCAGCCCTGCTGTGTTTCGTAAGGGAGAAACTTTACAATCATTGTTTGTAATTTCCTTGCTCCTTTTCATTTGAAATGAAGTCTAATTATTACTTTACTGTTTTTGTTTATGTAAAATAATGTGGAAGTACATTATCAGCTTGTTAGACTGAGAGGTTTTAAATGTGGTTTATTCTGCTGTTTGCCACTTAACTAGCTTTTAAGAGATGAAGATGGTTTTTATTACTACATATTTGCAAGATGCTTCATTAAACTGTGCAAACATTTTAGATAAACAGTATAAACAGATTATTTCAGCTTGTGTTGTACTACTAAAGTATATTTCTTTATAGTCCCATATTTTTTTTTGCATACTGCAGTCTCCTAAATAAGACACCCCTTATTTTGGGAAAACAGAATGAAGAAACAAAGACTTTCCAGAGTCATGGGTGAAAGCTGGCCACATGGAGCTAGGGTAGTCATTGAGGCATCTCCAGAATACAGGACATCCCCTTGGTGAGGGGCGGGACAACTGGCCCCATAGCCAATCAGCAGTGAGGGGTGAAGCCGCTGCCTCTTTTGCCAATCAGCAGTGAGGGGTGGAACCACCACAAAAATGCCACCTCCCTTCCTCCTTGGCTGGCCTGGAACCCTGCTTCTCCTGGCTGTGTACCTTCCCTTCTCTAGGTACAGCCAATAGAATCACCAGGACAAATGATTGGCATGTATTTCCACCAATGAACTGAAAAACAGGACTTTGCAATCTGTTCCTCATTCAGAAATGGACGGAGACAAAAGGGTTAAAAGCAGGGAAGTTGGGTATAAAACAGGATCAGTGGCCACCCTACATGGATCAGGGATAATGTCCATACTTCAATGTCATTGCCTTCCCCCGGCTGCTCAGCCAAGAGCTAGAAGTTTTGCCCTGTCGCAGGTGCTGCCACATTGGCATCAGGTTTTGGCTGAGCAGCAGGGGAGAGCAGTGATGCTGCAGGGTGGACTCTGTCCTGCCTATTTGCAGCATAGACACCAACACAGCCATGACTGGCCCTCAGTTTTTTGGGGCTCCCTGCAAGGCATAGCTTGATGTGAAGAAGGCATCGGCGATGGTGGGGGTGGCGAGCGCAGAGGTGAATTAAGGTGCACTGGGGCCCTGGGCAAGCACAAAACTGGAGGCTGCTTCCCCCCCTCCCCCACCATGGTTAACTGGGCTTCAGGGGGTGGGGGGTAGGACCACACACAACAATTTCACTTTTAATAACCAACACTTCCTCCAGACCATGGGCTCAGCTATGGGCACCAAAATGGCCCCACAGTATGCCAACCTATTTATGAGCCACCTGGAAGAAGAATTCCTCAAAGACTGCACCATCAAACCCTTGCTATAGTTAAGATATATCAATGACATCATCATCATTTGGACTGAAAACCTGCAATCTCTGATTGAGTTCTATCAGAAATTCAGCAATCATCATCCCTCCATCGAACTATCTCTTGTACTCCAGCACCAACATCGCCTTTTTAGACATGATGATCAGCATCCAGAATGGTAAAATACAGACCACCATACATATCTGTGCAGAACCAGCAATCGCCCTGAACACACCAAGAAACTTGTGATATACAGCCAAGCCTTCAGATACCACCAAATCGGCACTGAGGAGAATACCCAGGATTGCTGCCTCACAAATCTTAAAAAGGCTTTCACACAACAAGGACACTACGCCAGAGAGAAAGATGCACATTTGGAAGAGTCATCCTGATACCACGTGAAGAATTGCTGCAGTACAGAAGGAAAACCCCCACGAATCACACACTGCTGGTTATGACAATATCACCCCTCCCTCGAACCTATATGGAAAATCCTCAAACAATTGCAACCCATACTAGAAGGAGACCCAATTCTTAAAGAGATCTTCCCAGATCCACCCATCCTAGCCTTCAAACAAGCACTGAACCTAGCTAACCTCATCACCAGAAGCATACTTCCTATGGCCCAAAACGCACCAAATGGGTCCAGGCCAGGCCATGAAAAGAAATGCAAAACCTGCCAACATATCTCCACCACCCCCACAATTACTACATCCCACAACAGAGCCATCAGCATTCCTGGATGCCCTGATGGAAAATTATGTAGGAGAGACCAAACAACAACTGCACACCAGAATGAACACACACCAGAAATCTATTAAAGACCAGGATACCCAATTACTGGTGGGGGCACATTTCTCACAAGAAAACCACTCTTTCCAATCTCTCAGCATTAATCCTCAAAGGGAGTTCACAAAACACATTTCACAGAAAAGCCTATGAACTTCATCAGCCTCCTGGATACAAAAAATCATGGATTAAACATAGAAGAAATACAAAAATGTAGAACTCTTGGTTCCAAAATGATACCTTTTATTAGACCAACTAAGAAATCACAAGAAAATTGTCCTTTTCTGCAAGCTTTCAGGTTCAAAGGCCCTTCATCAGGCTCTGAGAAAAGTATAGATGGTAAAAAGTACCCCTAGGTAGGAAATAAACTTCATTTTTGCACCGAGGGAGCTGGAGATGGAAAGCTGTCCCTCTGGGTCCAGCTTTTTCTTGTGATTTCTCAGTTGGTCTAATGAAAGGTATCATTTTGGAACCAAGAGTTCTACATTTTTGTATCTTTTCTTGTCTTAGACCAACATGGCTATCAAGTACATCCCTGAAACATGGAAGATGCTGAATTTTAGCCGATTTTGGATTTTAAACTTCATTTCAGAACAACAGGAAAGATTTTTTTTTTTTTTGTGCCTCCCTGCCTCCCATCTGACACCTCCAGGGAAGGAATTTTACTTAATCTACATACCAAAGAGCAACTCAGCACAATTCTCAAAGACACAGCTAGTAAATACGTCCCTGGACTAAACACAGACATTGGATTTATGATGCACTCTAAGCTGCCTGACATCTGACTCCCCAGGTACCTGTCCACTTTTCCCTGCTGCATTCATTCCCCTTTCCCTCCTCTCCCAGCCTGTCTCTCACTCACTGGCTCCTCTATTCACATGTTCACTGACTGCCTTTCTTGCTGCAGCCCAGCCTCTGGCCTCTTTACTATTCATTGCATCCAGGAAGAGTGCACACCAACTGCAGGTGCTTCCCCAGCCTGACCAAGGGCTTTTAAGCCCCAAAGCTTGCTAAGAAAAATGTTTCTAACTATTTAGTTGGTCTAATAAAAGATATCACACACGCACGCAGACCCCCCCCACCACACACACAAACAGCCCCCCACAGCTGCCTGCAGCTCAGTCTCGCTCCTCCCCACCCCTGTTACGCTCGTGTGCAGGGGGCTGCTGCCCCTTGTCCCAAGCAGTCCTGCAGATGCAGAGGGGAGGGCTGGGCTGGGTTGGGCCCATCAGGGAGCAGGTAAGGCAGAGCTCTCCCAGCCCAGCTCAGCCCCCTCCCCCCAAGGTGCAGCACCACCAGGTCGGCAGGTGCGATGGGGCTCTTCAGGCAAGACTCCAGCTCTGTCCCCTCTCCCCCAGCCCCATCAGTGGAGGAGGGGCCCTGCTTCCAGCTGCCAGGGAAGGAAATGTAAAAGCTGCAATTTTAAACTTGGCGCCAAAAATGGGTGCAGAGTTTAAAACTGTGGCTTTCACTTCCCTGCTGGGGAGGATTCATAGATCGTTAGGGGCTAGAAGGGACCTCGCAGATCATTGGGTCCATCCCTGCTACTCTAGGCAGGAAGACAATGGGGGTTAGGTGACCCCAGCAAGGTGACAGTCCAGTCTCCTCTTGAACATCTCCAGGGTAAGTGATTGCACCACCACTGGAGGGAGTTTATTCCACAGTCTGGACACCCTGGCTGTGAAGGAGTTTTTCCTGGTATTAAGCCTGAAGTGGCCTTCCAGGAGTTTGTATCCATTGGTTCTGGTCTTCCCCAGGGGTGCCCTAGTGAACAGTTGTTCACCGAGCTCCTGATGCGCTCCTCTGATATAGCAGTAAACTGTTATCAAGTCCCCTCTCATCCTTCTCTTCTTTAGGCTAAAGAGGCCCGGGTCCCTCAGCCTTTCCTTGTATGGCTTGCCTTGCAAGTCCCTGATCATATGGGTAGCTCTTTTTTGGACCCTCTCAGGTTTTTCCACGTCCTTATTGAAGTGCAGCACCCAGAACTGGACACACTACTCCAACTGTGGTCTCACCAGTGCTGAGTACAGCGGGAGTATCACTTCCTTAGTTTTACATGAGATGCATTAGTTGATGCATGCCAGTGTGTTTGCCTTACTGGCCACCTCCTGGCACTGATGGCTCATATTCAAGCAGTGGTCAATCATTACCTCTAGGTCCCTTTTAGCCATGGTGCAGGTCAGGCTGTCACCTCTGAGTCTGTATGTATGTTAAGCGTTATTTGCCCCCAGGTGGAGCACCTTACACTTGGAAGTGTTAAACTTCATCTGGTTCTGGACTGTCCAACTCCCTAGCCTGTCCAGGTCCGCTTGTATCTGCAACCTATCTTCTCACGTGGCCACACTGCCCCATACTGTCCGAGGATGCTGGCTGCATGGGGCCCCTTGGCTGCAGGGCCCCTTGCACCCACAGGTTTCACGGGCATGGATGGGCTGGCCCTGAGCACAGCCCCTGGCAGCCATTTCAATATCCCCTGCCTTCATTCTGGCATGGAAATCTACTTCTTCACTTAAGACATACACCCCAATTTTGGATGGCTAATTTTTGGGGGAAGATGCCTGCGGTATGCAACTAAATACAGTGTTTACTGTCTTATTTTAATTTACTACCACTGAATATTGCACCTTTACCTTCTAGATTAAGTATTCCATTTGGTTAGTCTTCAGTACAATAACATATTGCATAATAGTTTTCTCAGGGTTCATATCTAGTAGTATTGATGTTATTAAATTAAATACTTTTATGAAAAAGAATAGTGAACTGATTAGTGGCAGAACTGAAAATTTCTATGCCATATAAATGTCACAGCCTACAAGATGGGGGTCACTGTTTTCATACAATTCATATGTACAAGCAAGTTATTTGCACCTCCCTCAGACAAATGGATCTGAATTATGGTCATGATTTTAACAGTGACCTCAATATAGTGTTTCCGTGCAGCATTTTCACCCTCAGGTCAAAATGACCCTACATTCTGACTCCTTTTTCTATAGAGTTTTCTGGTGATTGGAGTTGACTTTATATATGCAAACTGAATAATTGAGGGTCTAGCTGTGAATCATTGGAT
>NW_017728992.1:54017428-54027619 GCF_001723915.1 Gavialis gangeticus | reverse complement strand
AATGATATCTGGTGCATATGAATGGCATAGCACTGTTGTAATGTATGTATGACATTGTAGCCTAGGTTGGCATATCTTCTGAAAGGTGGCTAAGTTTCAAGTTAATTATATCATGGTGACTGATTTGATTAGGTTGATACTTTCTCTTTCCTAGAGAGAGAGAGAGAGAGAGTGTGTGTGTGTGTGTGTGTGTGTGTGTGTGTGTGTGTGTGTGTGTGTGTGTAATATTTAGTTTCCTAGACACAGTGAACACTGATTTTGATCCTAAATATTTATTTTCTTATAAATGACACTGAAATAAAGAGGTGCAATAAGGCATGGAGAAAAAACACAGAAAGTACATGCACTGCATTTAGCAAATTGAGCTATACATAAAAATGTATAAATTCTCTTTTAGGAATAGCTCCATTTTAGTTCTGTTAAAGAACCAAAGCCTCTGTCATATTTTGATGATATATTTGCTGTATTGCAGTCTTTGAAGAAACTGAATCATGCCAATGTAATAAAACTGAAAGAAGTTATCCGAGAAAATGACTACCTTTATTTTGTGTTTGAA
The DNA here is from genome assembly GCF_001723915.1 of Gavialis gangeticus. Lineage (NCBI taxonomy): Eukaryota > Metazoa > Chordata > Crocodylia > Gavialidae > Gavialis > Gavialis gangeticus. The sequence goes on along the minus strand of NW_017728992.1, from coordinate 54,027,063 downwards.
TATATGAAGGAAAATCTGTATCAGTTAATGAAAGACAGGTATGTCTGTTTGGTAAAGCAGTAGGTTATGGTATTTTCTGTTTTATTAATGACTAGTAGTGGTATCTTGAGCATATGTAACTGTATAAATATCATTCCGTCAATAATGGATTCAGATTGCTAAAAATATGGGACTGCATACTATCATTAGGGTTTCCTGAGCTTCCATCAAAGTGGATGGAAGTTGTACCTGTGTATCCCTAGAGAACAAATCGGTCTTGTTTACCTTTTGGTATATTTGGAATAACACAACCAGATAAGCCATTATGAGATAATTGCATGAATTCAATGTGTACTAAGTTGCAATGGATTTTTTTTAAAACAACCCAAACTAGTTTTTCTTAATTCTTATTTTTTGCATAAAAAAATTAAACCATATCACATACTGCATATGCTCTTTATTTTGGTTTAAGAATGGTGACACAAATGAATCTCATGCACAAACAAAATTTGACATTTTAGCCCTTATGGAAGCATATCTCCCATATCAGATTTCTTGAAAAAGGGTTCCGTGTTAGGTCCCATACTGTTAATATACATGTTTTGCTTTTGTTCTTTTGCCCTTGAAGTTCTTTTGCTTCATAATATATTTTGCCAAATGTCAAAAATGCAGGTGCTGTGTTATATCAAAATTTTGATTAAAAAAATTACTTGAAATTAAATTGTTTCTTTGCAGGAACAAGTTGTTCCCTGAGCCAGTCATCAGAAACATTATGTATCAGATATTACAAGGACTAGCTTTTATCCATAAGCATGGTAAGTTTCTTGATAGTTTAATTGTGTTGTCCTTTGAGGACTAAGACAATGCACAATAACTGTAAAAAAACCTATGCAGCTGGAGTTACAGACTGAACTGGTTGCAATTTACTGTATTAGAGATTAAATATGATTGTTCTTTGATTATTTTTTAAATTGGTTTCAGTTATTCTAAAATATTTTTTTTAAAATCTCAAGAAACCCATTAAGCTATTTATTACCATCAATGAACTTTGCCAGTCCTGGAGTTCAGCATTAAAAAGCCATTTTTTTGAAAGCTGCTATACGTTTTCTTTAGTGTTTAATGATAGCATATTAATGCTAAAATGTGCTTAAAGAGTTTTAGTAATTTCTTTTTTTTTTCCATAATCACATTAATTTTGAAGGAGGGTTCATTAAAAAAACAAAAGAAACCAAAAAGCTTTGTTCTAATGAATCCCAAAGCAAATGTCATACCTTAGAGAACTTCTGAATAAAGCAATGCCATAATTTTCCTCCTCCTTTCCCTCTCCCTCCATACATATTTTCACAGGTTTTTTCCATCGGGATATGAAGCCTGAAAACCTTCTGTGTATGGGGCCAGACCTTGTGAAAATTGCTGATTTTGGTTTGGCTAGAGAACTTAGGTCTCAACCACCATACACAGACTATGTTTCTACGAGGTGGTAAGTGACATAAACACAATCTTAATTTATCCTTTTCTTTTACATCTACTTCTGAATTTGGCCTGTTATTTCTTTCCATCTCCATAGGTATCGAGCACCTGAAGTCTTGCTGAGATCTTCTGTTTATAGTTCTCCTATTGATATATGGGCAGTTGGCAGCATCATGGCTGAACTGTACACACTAAGACCTCTCTTCCCAGGCACAAGTGAAGTAGATGAAATCTTCAAAATTTGCCAAGTGTTAGGGGCCCCAAAGAAGGTAAGCTGCTGTGCAGACTTATATAGCAGTAAGAATTATGGAGAATGAAATAAATGGATTGTATTGGATTCCGTCTTACTTTCAAGGGATGTGTAGAAGTGATTGTTCTTATGATTGCTTCTCCATATTATTCATTCTTTCTGGAGTGTTTTGTTTGCTTCTGTTGGGGCATGAAATATTGCTTTTTTATGTATTAGCATCCTTCTTTGTGGTGTACTTCTACATGCCTCTACTCTTTGTCATTGTAAAATTCAGACTGGTCTAGGCTTTACAAATATTAACATGCAGAAATTCTTTTCTAAGATTTCATCTATCACAGCTGCCTTTTTCTCACTTAGGTCATAATTCTCTCATGGTGTTAACCCAAATTATTGGTATACAAATTATTTGGATCTCATAAATAGAAATTATGCCATAAAGTGGGGAAAAATGCAGCTGGAGCACATGAATTCTTAAAATACAAAACTTCAGATTTCATATAAAATATTCTTAGCAAAGAAGGAAAAATGTTGACAGCATAATAGAGTTAAATTGTTCTTCAGGCAAAAGATGCTATTTAAAGTCCAAAATTTGAAAACTAAAGGTTAGTATTGTGCCTGTAAAAATCTGCATATGTGTAATGGTATTTGCACATGTGCCCATGTGTGCACTCACAAATCCAGAAATTGCTTGAACAAATGGGTGAAGGTGAACAATTTTTAGTGCATAGGAAACAAATAACTGGGGGTGGTATAACAGAGTTTGGAATAGAAAAGATGAGAAAAGCAAAGCAGCACAAAGAAAAATGGAATGGGACTGTAAAACATGAGAGAACGCACTGGGTTTAAACGAGAGCAGAGTGAAATGTTGAGGGTGGAAGTGAGGAGTTAAAACTTGGTATAGAAGGTAATAAAAAGCAGTGAAGGGATTCCTGGGGCATTGGTTTGAGATGGTGGGAGGGACAAGTGGAGGAAAACAATTTTACCTGAAGAATTTTGGGTAGACTGAAGAACAGCTGTATAATGTACATTACCTGAATGCCAAAGAGAAGGAAACTCCAGTAGCTAAGCCTAAAGATGACAGACATAGCAATGGGAATGGACACAAACAGGTATGTCAGAGGTAGACTTGATGTGATGCAGTGAGATCCTGCTGAAAGAAGTAATGGGGGAGAGAGAGAGAAGAAAAGAAGCGAGAGGATGGTACTAACCTTATGACACTAGCTAAAAGGTAAAAATGTTATTACTGTATCCGGCTTGTGTCTTGTAGTGTTTAAAGTTATCTAGGCACCATACAAAGATAAAATAAGGTATGGATCTGGTCTGTGAGGGAGAAAAGTAAGTCTGACAGAGTATGATTGGCTGTAAACAGAGCTTGAAGTTGTGGGAAAGTATCCAAGAGGAGATACTGAAAGAGGTGAAAATAGCAAGTGGTTAGTAATAGAGAATCTGGTGATAACTGAACCTGTAGCAAGACACAGGAATTACGAAGTGTAAACGGACACAAGTTTGCTTCAGAAACTGGCAGTGAAAAATACTGTGCAGCATAAACCCAGGAATAACTCCTGGGTTTTCATCATCATCAAAGTCCTCTTTGACTAGTAATGAAAAATGTGTTTCTTTTAATGGCCCAAGTCCAGAATTAACACAGAAGGAAGAAAGGTATGTATGCTGTGAATGAAGCCTATCTGTTAAAGAAAGCCAAACATTAACTTTTGGAACATTTTCAGTACTGAGTGAAAGCAGGTGAGGGATTAGATGCTAAGCTGTGATTCCAAGTTTTTCTGCTGCTTTGGCAATACAAAGAAGCCAGAGAAAACAGTGGTCTCCCTTTTTTAGGGATTCCCCTAGTATACAGTTGTCCCATGCTTTCCATGCAGCCATCAGTGTAAGTGATTGAGTAGGGACAAATCTGAAATATGTTATGCTCCAGTGGTCCTAAGCTAAATAGTGGTCCCTTCTGGGGGCCATCACTAGCCAGCCTCTTTAGAACAGTTTCTAGGCTGTTCTGAAGTGCTCCAGGGACTGAGATTGCTATTAAGCCCGCCCCAGGATCAGGAAACTGTAAATTGGCTCCTTTGTGGCTGTCTCTTCCTCTGGGTGGAATTGAGAGGCTGTCCCTTTATAACAATGCTATGATATTCTTGTGAAAAATCTGATTGCTGGTAGCACTGAACGAAGAGATTGTTAGATCTTATCATAATTAGCATAGTAAATGATATATTTGATGCCAATGAAATGTGCTACTTCATGAAGAGGCACAAAAGTTACATTAGGCAGTTTCCTCCTGTGGCCAAGGTTTTCCACAAATCTTAATTTTTAAAAATGCACATTTTTAATGCAATCCATTTTGCATTATTACTTGTTATTTTTTCATGTAACAATAGTCGCCTTTCTAATTAGCCTTTCTTTTCTTTACTTTAACCCATTAGTGAGTCATAACTCCTGTTTATTAATCTGAAAGTGGTTGCGGTATTACAGTTAGTGGCTTGTAGCGTCATGCACAGACTGAACAGGCTGAGAGGTTGCATTTCAGTGGGAGTCCTGTGCACAGTTAGCTTTTGGAATCATTTATTTATTCATTTATTTGATTTATATGCTGCCTGTCCCAGCAGAAGCTTAAATGTGTCAAAGATATGTAGCCATATGCAGTAGTCCTATAGTTAATCATTGTCATGGCAAGCGTTGAAACTGCACTATAAAAATAGTATAGTGTTGTTAATAAATTGTCTGCCCCATGCCCCTCATTTTGCACAATCCTGAAAATTTAAATCAATAAAAATTGAAATAAATGCTTAAACAAGAACATAGATATTATCAGTCAGAATTTAAAAAAAATAAAAATTGAATTCTGTCAAGCCTGTGTGTGTCACAGTAGTCAGTAATGCATTCCCCCTAGGACATTTGCAGGTATTGTGAATGTCTTCTGCAAGATGAATTTCAGGCACTTGGGCTATGTACCTCAGGTTTAATTCAGACCAATTATTTAAAAATATATATATAAAAAAATTAATATAGTGTTTTAACTCCCATTCTTATTGTGATTGATTCCTCCCACCCTCTCTTTAACAGAGTGACTGGCCAGAAGGATACCAACTTGCATCTACCATGAATTTCCGCTTCCCTCAGTGTGTCCCTGTACATCTAAAAACTCTCATTCCAAACGCTAGCAATGAGGCATTGAGGCTTATGAGTGATATGCTGAACTGGGATCCAAAGAAACGACCTACAGCAAGTCAGGTACCCAGCTAATCGTTTTTATGGCACTTTACATTCTTGAATTGTCTTATATACTGATGCTAGTTGGTAATCACAATACTGTATATGCATAAAAATCATCCCCTCATGTTGTAGATCTGAGAAACATGAGTCAGAGAGGGGTAAAGGACAGTATATTCAAATATAGTGGCTCGTAATATAGCTGAATTTGCAAGTTCTTGCTGCCATTTGGTCTTTTCCACTGGTTTCATCTGAGAATAGCTCACATATTCAGGGTACATGGGTTATTTTAGCCACCAACTTGCTATAACTTTGAGCAAGTCAGTTACCTTGTCTTTGCTGCCTTTCACCCACTCCATTATATTTTTTAAAAGGTTAATAATAAAGCCTTCTTTTGTAAACTACTTTTAGGTCTATGAATGCAAAGTGGTATATCAGAACTAAGCCTTATTTACATTATTAAATGCAAAATGAACCTTACTAAGCAACCAGGGACAAGCTTCTTTGTATAATTAACTGTATAATTAATAAAACCCCTAAGTATATATATTTCCTAGCACCACAGATGTTTAAACTCTGTTAACAAAGTATTTTGAGTCTAATATCATCATAAAATTATATCTTCATAGGACAGTGCAGTGTCTTGTGCCATTATCCAAGCTAAAGTGTGTTAATACAGTTACCAGAAGCAGTATAGCTGCACTAGTGTTCCACTCCAGCCAGGCTAATCAACCTTGCTTCTCCAGAGAACTAGTAATTAGCTTAGGTACTGCACTGGTGCAACTAGACTGCATATCTCCACGTGGCATTGCACTGCACTGGGTGCATCTACATATGCTATTAATACACTTTAGGCTTACTATGCAGTAAGCCTTCTTTGGGAACATGTCTACACGTGCACTCCCCTGCAGCAGCCCTGCAGAAACTGTCAGCTAGATTTCAGCACCCTTTCTTGCACAACATTCACCATCAGACCCATCCTATATTACCCCTTTTCCCCACTGGATCAAATCTCAAATTTATACCTTTCCATTTACCCCATTTTAGACATATGAGGACATTTTATGTCCACCTCGCACCTGTGCTCTAGATTTGGCATATATAAATGTAGAAGCCTCTAGTGAGTGAAGAAGGCACTGCATTTCTGTTACTGTAGAATGTATTCAATATATTTCATTCTTTTTCAGGCATTGAGGTATCCTTATTTTCAAGTTGGCCAAGTTTTAGGACCTCCTCCACAATATTTGGAACAGAAACAGTGTCCTGCTAAACCACTTCAGTCAACTGAGCCAAAGCCAATTCCACCCAAATTAGAACCTGTATCAAAACTAGATTCTGTATCCAAGCCAGAATCTCTGTCTTCACCTGATGCATCTGACAATGCTCAGCCACAGCCTGTGTCAAAGATTAATCAGCAGCCTCTCCAGCAAATTCAGCTACAACAGAATACAACCAACCAACAGCTCTCCAAACAGCAGCAGCCCCTACAGCCACAGCCATTTCTTCCAACCATCAACAAATGCTCATCACCAGTAAGTTGTTTCCAATTAACAGAGCACATAATGGAATATGCTGTGAAAACAATTGCATATGAAAATGATGAGTTACCTATAGTACAACTACTAGACATCTTTAAAGAAAAAAGGATGACACTTTCTATTATAAGTCCATCAGTAAATAGATTATCAAGGGTTAACAAGTAATTAATACTTTAATAAATGGTTAATTGTTATGGTATCTGACAGAACAATAAGTTGCTTACAAATCATCATTATAACTCCTATCAATGCACTTTGTAACATTTGTTGCACTTATGACAGACATGAGCAGTAACATCTATTAATCATTTATTGGTCCTTGATAAATTATTTATAAAGGAACTATGAATATAAGGAGTTTTCAGTAAAGGTTAAATAACCACATGAAGAGGTAAACTGTTGCATTTTTTGGTTGAAGCAGGAAGCTGGATTAGAGATTTAAGAAGGGCCTTGTAGCCCTGTTATTTATGAGACGGTATTCCAACTATGGTCTGTGAGCTTCTATTAGACCTTATACTGACTGCCCAAGTAATATTTAAATACTATGAATGTCACTGAATGCAGTACTTCTCAGGGTCAGACTCTTCAACCTGTAAATGATAAATTAATTCCTGAACTTTTAATATTTTGATGATTTGAAGACTGCAAAACCATTGTTGGTTGGTTGGTTTTTAAAGGATGGGGATGATGGTTGTTTCCAGAATTCAGCAAAGGGATGATTCATCTACAGGGGAATGAAGGTAGCTTTAAAACCTGGTTGGAACTTCATAGAATATCCAGTGGTAGAGGGAATTGTGGAAAGAATTCTTTGACCTGACCATCTTTCCCAAGATGGGCCTCACTATTGGGAGTTGTTCACTTGGCATTTGACCCCTCGTGTTATGACTGTTGTGAGTAACCTACACTAGTGTTGCCTCCTCTTCTGACCAACTTTCATCTCCCAGGGGTTTAAGGCATAAGGTTCTGCAGGCTTGTATGAAGAAGTGAATTGGGCCCAGTAGGTAGGTCCCAGTATGATTCCTAAATGGGACTGCTTTAGGCACATTTGGTCAATTGGGGCTTGATCCCAGAATTAAGCCACATACAGAAATTACATTGACATTACTGCCTGTTAGAAGCATTCCAAGATTAGATCACAGATTATATTCACACGAGGAATAAAAATGCTCTCCAAACACTTTTGGTACATTCTGGGAGGAAATTAACTAGAAATTTAAATATAAAATTAGAGAATGATTTTAAAGCTTTTTTTTCTGTTCAAAATAGAACCAAGGAGCCAGTGGCCCTCAAAACAGTTCAGTGGGTCTTAAAAATTGTAGGAGAAGATGGGGGCAGACTTTGTTAAAGACTACAGACAGTTGGGAGGACTTGGATGACTCAGAATTTGGAATTTCATATTCCAAGAAGCCCAGCATTGCACTCTTAAAGGAAAAGAAAACAAAGGATTCTCTCTTTATGTAAGTCCTGTCATTATATTAAACAAGTAGTTTACAACACTTCTTAGTTTACCTTCTTCAGCTGATTTAAGTGTTCAGTAGAACATAACTGCTAAGCCTGAGGAAAAAATGGTTAGTGGGGCTATATAGGTGTTAGCATGCAGAACAGCATCAGGTTTGAGGCCCATGTGTCAAGAGAGTTTTGTCTAAGGCCCTCTGGCCTTGACTAAAATCCAGAGGCATTTAAATTTGACAGCATTTCTTTTATCCACTAAATTAGGGACAAATTTTCTCAATGATAATATTTCCTTACTCTTAAAGGAATCCTGTTGAAATCAACTGGACTGCCTAGGTATAAGAATGGCAGAATGGGGCTCTACCATTTTTTTCTGTTAATACTCAGATTTGTCTGACATAATTTACAGTTCATAAATCTTTTTCTAACCACTCTTTTTCTTCTGTGGTGCTACTTAACAAAATGATAAGCATTGCTAGGAATGCTTTTAATTCCCATAAAAAAAAATTTCCATTTTCTCCCCCCTCAGCCCCTTAATAGTTCCCTATCATAATAGCCCCTAATTCTTCATGAACTTTAATTCTCAGTAATTCAGTAAGGTGAGTAGTTTATTAATGAAACTTTGTGGGCATGTCCACACATGCAAGCACGTGCGCTTGCAGCAGCTCAAATAGAAGCGGCACAGATTTGAGTCAGGGCTTTTTGCCTCAGTGCATGTGCCCAGACGTGCACTTTGGTATGGGGCAAATTGTGCCCCTTGGGGCAAAATAACCCTGCCCAGCTCCTCCTGGATCTGCAGCCAAGGGGAGCTAAAGCCCAGGGCAAGCACCTGTGCTGGCCCTAGCTGTATAAAAACCTGCCCTGGCCAGCAGCTCAGGCATGGGCAACTGGTGCCTCCCGAGTCTGGGGGGGGCACCAGCAGGGCACAGCCAGGGGGAGGGGTGGGGACGCAACTCCTCCAGCTGTGCCTGTGTCTGTCCCACTGGGGGGGACCACGGGAGAAGCCCCCATGGCTGCCCTGCTCGGCCCCATCCCCTGCCCGGCCCCAGCCTAGTCCTGGCACTTAAACCTCCCCCACAAAAAAACACCCCTGAATTCACCGGCTCCAGCAGTAGGCATCAGGGCCTCTGAGGTCTCGTGGCAGAGCCCCCCCATGCAGCGTGGGGCAGTGGGAGGTGGGGGCAGTGGGTATCCCCCCACTTGGCACCTGCGTGGCAGCTGTCTCATGGTGTGGGTGCAGTATGGCTTGACAGGGCACTGTGCACTGTCTGGGAGCTGGGACAGCTCCACCTGTCAGTTGGAGCCCGGCACTGCTCAGCCCCAGTGGCCCCAGCTCCCAAAGAGCATGCAGCACCCTGCTGAGCTACGTTGCACCTGCGCCATGGGGCAGCTGCCGCGTAGATGCTGGGTGGTGGGGGGGGGCGATCCCTGCTGCCCCTAGGCTGGGGCCAGGTGGGGGAAGGGGCTGGGCCAGCAGCTCAGTCTGGGGGTCACCAGCGGGGCATGACCAGGGAGTGGGGGGCTCAGTGGCCAGCCAGCAATTAGTTGGGGGTGGGAAGGAGTCCCAGCAGCATGGAGCCAATTTCAGGGGGGGCATGAGCGCTCTTCGTGCCCCCCTACCAGCCGAAGCACTCACTCTCAGAGGAGGCACATGCCCCCTGTCACAGGACACTCCCGTGCCCTGCTCCTAGGGGGTTATAAACTTAAGGAGGGAGGTGTGTCGCAGTACA
>NW_017728992.1:54017139-54017417 GCF_001723915.1 Gavialis gangeticus | reverse complement strand
CCAGGTAAGGCTGAGGCTGCCTGAGCCCCAATTGTGGGAGGCCCCAGTGCGGGCGGGGGCGCGAGTAGAGCCCAGGGAGGGCAAGAGAATCACACATTGGGAAAAGCCCCAGAGAGGGCAAGCATATTGTAAGAAGCCCAGAGAGGGCGAGTACATTGGGGAAAAGCCCTGGAGAAGGGACGAATATATTGTGAGAGGCACCAGGAGAGGGCGAGCGCACTGTGAGAGGCCCCAGGAGAGGGCGAGCGCACTGTGAGAGGCCCCAGGAGAGGGCGAGC
>NW_017728992.1:53988964-54016793 GCF_001723915.1 Gavialis gangeticus | reverse complement strand
TCCCCCCCCCCCCCCCCCCAATCCTCCCCTACACATCTCCCACATCAGGGCTGCTTGCTTTCAGGAGCTTCTGGGGATGTAAACGGGAAAATACAAATAGACAGGAGCTTCTGGGGCCTGGGCAATTGGTATTTGGGGACACTACCCCTTGTGCCAAATGGACTGCTGAAGTAGCATCCAAATTCATTTATTAAAATACCCACAAATCCATGTTCTTCCACAACTAGAACATGAGAGAGAGATCAGATTGGCAATGTTTTATTGCTGTGTTTAAAATGTTAAAACAATTTGGAAGCCTACCAGTGTCTCTATCATCATAACAAAATAAATCCTAAATATCTGTATGTTTTAATGTTTGCTTTTGGTTTCCTTATCACAAGGGATCCAGATTTTCCATTTCCCATGGAAATACAGAGAAAAGCATGGATTTCCCATTTTTATCAGAGAAACCCACAGATTTCTCACTTTTGCAAAGAGCTCTGTAGGTTGGCTGAGTTCCAGCCTGCAACAGCTGATTGCAGAAAGGGCAGAAAACTCCCAGCCTTGCCCAGAGGGGGAGGGAGAGGGGGAATGGCGGGGCCTGAGGCTCTGCCAGCCATGGGTCGGCTCAGGCTCAGGCTCACTTTTTCCTCCTGGAGCTTGTGCAGTAAATGGGGCTTGCAGGTGGCTGGAGGCCGCCTCTGGCAGGGCTGAGGGGTTGTGGGTCATGACTGGGGGCACCAGCAGGGATGGGGGGAGCGATCCCTGCTTATCACATGGTGGGTCTGTGGTGGGGGGATGAGGGGTTTGCAGGGGGAAGGAGTGAGGGTGGTTGTGGAGGCATGTGGTAGGTGTGGGGGGACTGTGTGGGAGGGGACTGCATAGGAAGGGTGGGTCCCCTGCCCCCCAAGGGGTACAGCACCTCCCACAGCATATGGATTGCCCTGCCTACAGGGTCCCAGCCCTCCCCAGGTCCCAGAGCTCTCTTCTACCCCTGCACTGGCTCCCCTACTCATCTCCAGGCCCCCCCCCTCATTCTTCTACTCGTCTCCAGCCTCCTGCTCATTCCCCTGCTCGTCTCCAGCTTTGGGAGGCTGGAGATGAGTAGGGGAACAAGCAGGAGGCTGGAGACGAGCCAGGGAATGACCAGGAAGCTGGAGAGGATTCAGGGATTCCCCTGCTCAGCTCCAGCCTCCTGATTGGTCCCCTGCTCAGCTCCTCCACCCCGCACCCAAATCACTCCCCTGCCTGGCTCCAGCGTCCCAGACCACCCACAGCTTACCAACAGCGGCAGGAGCAACTGGGGAGCTCAGGGCCTCATGGCACAGGCCACCCCACAGGGCAGTGGGCCTTGGCCCCAGCCACTTGGAACCTGTGCTGCTGCTGCTGCATTATGCAAGTGCAGCATGGCTCAGCAGGGTGCTGCGCGGTGCCAGGCACTGTCTGGCAGCTTGGGGGAGTTTGAGACACTGCAAGAGGCACATTTGCACTTGTCTGGACACTCCCTGTGTGTGTTTGACACCTGAAATGTAGCTTGTTGAATACAGTGAAAATATTGGTAGAATCACAGTCTCTTCTTTATGTACAGTGGTACCAGCCTTACTAATTTCTGTAGAGTTGCATCAGTGCAAGGCAATAATATGGCTCCTGCATGGAACCACTGCAGGATTTCACCCCAAATGAGTATATTTTGGGATCACGTCTTCATTATTTCATGTGTTTTATTGGGTGAAATATGGTATGTAATGAGTCTATGAGGAGAGCTCTTGCAATGTAACAGTACCACTGCTTGGGGCTAGTTAGGCTTCATCTAGAGTATTCCTGCATTCTTGTAAAAACATACCCATTTCCAATCTATTTTACGTAGTCAGTAGATATTTGCATGTCACACTTGTGTTGTCATTAGTGACCTGTTTATATCTGTTGGGCTTCAGAGATACAATTTAAGCATTTGCGGGTCCCCAGGTACATTGTGCTGGCAACTCTTGAAGTGGAGCTGGATGTGTTTTTCTCATACGTGCTTTGATCCGGCTTCCACTTAAGTCAGATAATGTTGCCATTTATTTCCATTGGAGTAGAATCAGGTTCCCTCAGTCATTGCTAGTGCAAATTTCTATCATTTCAAGCATAAAGTTATCTGGATATCTTGATTTTCAGTGTGCCAGAGCCGAAGGCCTCATGTTGTATCCAGTCAGGAGGGGAAAACACGGTTCTGATGAGAAATGATTCTGGAATATCTAATGCATCAGCAAAACAATACTACCTGAGACAAGCAAGGTATTTTCCTGGTAAGGGGAAGAATGTTTATATCATACAAGTTGTAAAGTGTCTATAAGTGATAGCATGTCATTACTTTAGATAATATTACTTTTCATCAACTAAGCCAGGGCTGTTAAACTGGCAGCCTGTAGGTCACATCCAGTCCCTGAGAGGCTAACCCATGGCCCCTGGGCTTCTAGTCTAGCACCACTCCCTCCCTCAATCTCCTGCTGCTGCTGTTTGGGTCTCCAGGCTCCCCTTCCACCCTCCAGTTGTAGGGGAGCTGTAGCTGCAGCCCACAGGGCTGAGGGAAACAGGTTTAGCGGGATCTGGTGTGATGCAGCGGGGGTTGCCTGCCACTGTAGTAGAGGGGGAGAGAGCGCAGCAACACTCAAGTGTCCCAGTGGAAGTGTCATGCAGAAGTTGGATAGGTCTGAACTAAACTAAGTTTTCAGAGTTGGAGTCTAACACCATTCCAGTTCTTTGGGCATGCAGTGCTGAGGAACCCCAGAGATGAGCCAGGCTGAATGGAGGAGGGGAGCTCCTAGCACCATTTGCTTACTGTGGCAGTTCACTCCATGCACCTGCTTATGATCACCAGTGTCCAAACCTGAAGACAGACCCAAATAAGCACAGACATTTCATCTTTGTCCATTGGCAAGAAAGGATAATATGTTAACTAGTCCATTTTCTATCAAATCCCCTCATCTATAAATTGTGACCAAGTTTAAAGAAATTAGAAGTCTCTAGAAACTGTTGATATCTAGTCAGGTTGACTCTGGATGCTGACAGTTTCTTGAGCATTGATCTCACAATGGCTTCTGAAATAACCACTATCATCTTTTCTCTGTAGAGAGTCATTGACAGTCTTAGTTAGCGTGGACTCACTATGTCCTCACTGGCCTGCACCACTCCCTCTAATTCATAGGCTACCTCTCAAAATCACCCTTGTACCAACTTAATCTCAGAGAATGATTTTTGCTTTATCTGGGATTCAGACGTGCAGACAACTTAGTACTTGTCCCTTGAAATCACTGTTTTGCTCCCACTTAAGTCTAGAAAAAGCTCAGTTTAATGCTGGAAATTTTCTTCTGACAATTAACATGAAAATTCTTTAGCTTTTTAAATTGTCATGAGGAAGAATAGAAAGGGAAAATATTTATATATAAGCAGTTATTTGAAGTTACTCTATTATAATCATCACCATCTTCTCCTTGATGTCACACTATCTCTTGCTCACTACTCCAGCGTGTTAAAACAGGAACTATGACTGTATTAAGACTGTTATTGCAATCCATATTATATGTATACACACATACATATACACATACACACACACACGCGCATGCATGCACGCACATACATACTTAGTTGCCCTGAAAAGGAGTTCTTGGTTACCAAACAAGTCATTCATTCATACACTTTGGACAACATATACTTTCTGTCTCCCTAATGAATTCGTCTCTTGGGGGACAAAGATAAATCAGTTCCTTAATATCAGGTAGCAACTTCAAGACTCAAGTTTTTACAAAATGATTCTTTGCTTACAAATAACTAAGGTATGAAGCACTCTTCATTTCTCAGCTTTTCCAACCACTTTTCTCAAGATTCTGTTGTTCACAGCCATATTGTTGATATGAAGAATTTATCCCTTCATTCAAAGGGTAATTGATTGCATCATGTAAGAAAATATTAGCACCACCTCAGGGTTATTTTTTAAATACTATTTAGCACTATTCATACTATTTGACCAGAATAGTTGGAGATGTTCCCTCTGGCATCTCTAAACCAATAATCGTGGGTGCCACAAAAGGTATTGAATTAGGGAATAGATCATTCCAGAGATATTCAGTTCAATGCTCTCACTGTATAGCGACCACTTCTTTTGCTGTCAACAGGATGCTGGTCTAGATGAAATGCTGGTCTGACCTAGTATGATACTTCGTATGTTCTTAATATTTTTTCTAGTCCTACATTCTGGACATCCATGCATTTATTATATTATCTTTTGTGCAAATAAATCAGGAGCTGCTTTCATGATGTTTAATTTTATCTAACTCTTTCAGTGTACCCATCATGCTGAACTAACTGGGACTTCCCCATTCTAGTTTTAAATTTTTCCTTTGAAGAAATACCTGTTTAGCCTTCCTAGGGATGAAAAATAATATTTGATGTTCAACTTTGCTGGGTATAACTTTACTTAACAATGTTATACTTCATCAAGGTATTGCTGTGCTTGGTAGCATATAATTTAACTACATATATTACTAATAATCACTTGATTGCCATAAAAACGTATCTCATTTCTGATCCTTTGACTTTCATTTAGTTTAGGTAGTAGCCCATATTAATTATGTTAGCACATTCTTACTGTATTGTATACAAGTATAAGATCTATGTAGTCTGTGTAGCTATTACATATCATAACATTGGTGAACACTTGATCATTACAGTTCTCTATATGCTGGACTTCTTCAGGGTTTGCTTATGTAACCTGATCAAAGCAGTTGACATTGCTCTTTAATTTACAGTAAAACAAGTTTCAGTTCTTTGTGATTCATTTTAAAGGTAAAACATGTTTAACATTCTGTAAAGGAGTGTTCAAGTCTCTAGATGTTAACTGCTTTATAAGCTATTCCTTGAAGCTGATATTCACTCTGTGTAAAATAATGTATTTTCTAAGGTGTAAACCCTAAGAACGTCTCATTAGTATCCACCAATAAAGAAGGATCTCATGGAACCTGGAACAATCCATTACTTTCCAAACCACTAGGATCTATTGGAGGGGGTGTGTCTTTCAGCAGAAACAATGCAGGTAATTCATGAAGAGAGCAATTAAACATTAATCATAAGTACATTATGTTATGCTAATTCTTGCAATAAGTTAAGTTAGGTACGGTCTTCTACTTTAGCAGTTTCACTCTATAATACCTATACTCTTAACATATACTTCTTTAGGAGCTAACTATTCTCCTTGAAAGATGTAAAGAAATATACAAGCTAACTCTAATTATAAATCTCTGTCAGGAAAATCTTTGATTTTAATCCTCTCAGACCCATTAACTTACTTTTTTAATTCATGCAAGTACTTTGACCTCATTACAACTTGCTCAACCCGACCCTGGAATATTATGTAAAAGACCAGCTATCCTCAGATGCGTGGAGGGAGATTATGGCTACAAGGTCCTATAATAAAAATAATGCATAATACTTCAACAATGTTTTCTGCATAAGAATCTCCAATACACTTCTCGAACATTAAGAGTCTCCTGCCTTTACACAGAATGAATGGTGCCTAGTATTTGAGTTTTCCAGCTTTCTTCAGTAAAGGTGCTCATTGGATTAATGTATCTTTTGATTTGCTTGAGATTTCATAGCCAGTTAGTCAGGAGCAAAGATCAGAACCTCCTAACTGCTCATCTTTGTAATCCAGCTGTGGAAGTAGATCACAGTAGGACAACCCAAGACCTATTTCTCAGCTGCGGTAAGTCAGTGTAGCTCCATTGACTTAACAGAGCTATACTGACTTGTATCAGCTAAACTTCAGGTCCTAAAATGTCTGTACTGTTCTTTAAGTACAGTTTCTTGCACATGTGAACTTGCTTGTCCTAATAGTGACCAGCCTGATTGTCTTAGCTTATGATGTCAGACAAGCTCATAGTTTTAGGTTATGACAACATGACATGAAATCAAGTAATTTTGTTTCAAATGAACTACAAAAAGATGTACTACAGTATATAAATGCTAACAAATAAAATAGAATTCCAGCATGTCAGAGCAGACACGGTTAATTGAGTCTGCTGGACAGTGGCAGTTGCCACACTCCAGCAGCCTCTTGTGTCTCCTGTATCAACATCCCCTTGCTTAAAAATCACATTGGGGTGCTTAAACTAAATAAAGCTCATTAAATGTTTGACTAGCTTTAGTTTAAGCGCCCACACCACCATTTTTAAGTGCGGGGACACCAACGCAGGAGTTGTGGCAGCGCTTTAATTAGAGCAGCTCCAACAGCTGCTCTAGTTAAAGTGCCACCCCCCCGCCCCTGAAGCACATGTATAAGTGCCCAGGGTGCATCTTACACAAGCCATTAACATGCAGCAATAAACTGCAGAGCAATAAGCTCTGGGGCATTGGGAGCACATTGAGCTGGGTCGCAGCAGTCCCGACTGACAGGGGATCCAGGGGGGTCAGCATGCCAGCCCAGGGCTACGTAGACCAGTTTCAGTGTGCTGCAGAGGGGCTGGCTGGGTCACGAGGGGGCTTTAGTGTGGAGCTAGCTGGCAGGCAGCCTCTGCACTGAAGTACCCTCTTGCCCCAGCCAGCCAACTCATTGTCTACACATGTGCTGCTGGGAATGAAAAAGCTCTGCAGGAGGTTAGGACCTGTAAATACTACTTGTATTCACAAGTCCTACCCTGCTGCAATATATTAGTTTTGCGACTCCTAATAGGGATGCATGTGTAGGCAGTGAGATGTTTACTGCACAGTTAATTAGTCAACTGCACAGTAAATTTCATGTAGATGTGCCCATAGTGAAATTAAAAATCCCACTTCAGTGGAACAGTTTATTTCTACTTAGTGCATCTGTAAAGATATAAAGGCAAAAATTATATTTATTTTCAGTGTGTTTACTTTGGGTGCATCTACACATTCAATTAATGTGAAGCAATAAACTCTAGAGCAGTTTGATCTGGAGTAAACTGCTCCTAGGTGCAGTGTCTACACATGCACCCTGGACAGCAGCAGTTTGAGCTGGGGCAGAGCAGGCCCCCAGCTGGCTGGGCTGACTGGGAGTAATTTACACCCACAGTCACCACCTACAAATGGATTTAATTTACACGTGCATCTATACATGTGTTTCCCTGACATTACTGTCTTATGGTGGAGTTAATTAGTTTACTGCACCCTAATACCGGTGCATATTTGGATGGCAACACTTTACTGTGCAGCTAATCTACTTTGCAGTAAAGTGCATGTCTAGATACACCGTTTGTGTGTTTGACAGCACCTGATAGTTATTTCCACTCTTTCTAGTTTGTGCGTTTCCTACAAGTTGTGTGTTGGTCTGTCACACAACAGCAATGGAGAGAAAAATATTTAAGCAAGATGGAATAAAATAGGATTGTTAAGCACTTACACTGGTGGGCAGAGAAAGGTGAGGGAGAAGGGGACAAGGCAAACAGAAACAGCAACTATACTTAGGTTTTCAAGCTGACTTGGTGTAAAGCTGCTGTTCTCCCTGTAGTTTAGTCCTTTTATCAGTTAAGCTTCTCACTTTGAATTTTTTTTCTCCCTCAGTGGGCACATCTACATGTTCGTTAATGCACCATAGTTACTGCACATTAAGTTACTGTGCAGTAATGCTGGAGCATGAGTTTTTAGTGATGTTTACTGTGCAGTTGCCTGACACTACTGAGAAGTAGTGTATTAGCACAGTTTTTGCCCAGCACACTACTGCACAGTGTTATTAGGCTATTGTGCAGTTAGTGTCTTGTAAATGTGCCCAGTATGACCCTAATACAGGAACTAACCATTCAATAGTTATGAAACACACTCTTCAGACAGAATGACAGGTTTAGGTCCAGTCAGCCCTGCAGCTGATACTATACAGCCCAGTCTTGCTATAACAAATCTCCAAGGAGGTAGGGAAAAGTTTATTAACTGGAGGTGTCTGCTGTAATACTGTTAGTTACTTCACTGCATCATAAATGAAAAACAGTTTTGTAGCTGGGATTGCTAAAAGTAGGGGTTTGCTATAAACAGCGTTTGCTATAGTGAAGTTTACTATATTTCCTGTGAGCATTTAGATACTAAATGACATTCTTCTTCCCCTAATTAAAAAACTGATAGTAAGTTAAGTTAGCAGCATTTGTTACTTTAGCAAACCTATTATATCAGTAAGGATACTGTTCATTCACTCTGACTTGCTTTGCTTTCAGATACTTCCCCTGTTTCTAAGTCACCTAAACAGTTCTTCATCTCACTGTTCTAAAAGGCCTGTCTTTTCACCCTTTTCTTTCATCTCCCTTCTCGACAGAAGAAAACATAATTAAACCAATTGAAAAACTGTCATGCAAAGAAAGGTTGAATGAAAAATTAGAGGAGCCAAAAGGTAACTTAGCAATTGTAGCCTGGATTAGTTTATTCTTTGCAGGTTCCATGTTTTGCTGTCGTACGTTTTGTGATCTTACCTTTCTTATTGCAGTTGCTCCTGTACAGAGGATTCCAAGCAATCATATAATTTTGTTTGAGTTGCAATTCCTCTTATTCCACGTAGGGCCCAATCCTGTTCTTCCTATCCTTATGAGCATAAGGGATCCAGACTGCAATAAGATCATTTTGATTCTGCTTTCCAGGGGCTGAGAGACAGGATGAAAAGAAACAAGCACAGGGTTTGTTTGCCACTGAACAGTGCTGCACAAACTTTTGTAGTGGCAGGTGGAAGTAGGAATATAGGTGGGACTAGTCAGTCAATGACTCTTTACTTGGGCAGAGAGCAGAGTGAATTTCACCTATAACTAGGGGTCTACTCAATTTGTGATTTCGTGGAACCCTGGCACCTTAGTTGAAAATCACTGCTGTAGTGTTTCAGACTGGAAAAACTGAACCATATCTTTGCATCCTTATCAAGCCAAAGTAAGCAAGCTTGGTTACTATCCTGTCCCATTAAACTCAAGAACAGAAACTGACTATAGTCCGTCACTCTAGCGTAATGGTGTGGAGAAGTGGCTTCCTAGGTGTCCTGCTTCACACAAGCTGTGTACACAAGACACTGACTGCACAGTAGCTCGTTACTACTGCACAGTAGCATCACATGATAGGAAGCGTGATGCAGTGCTTCTGCGCAGTACATCACTACTGCTCAGTCAGCATCATGAAAAAGCCATTCGACTGTGCTACTACACGGTAACTCCGGTTACTGCACAGTCCTTTAGTACTCACTGCCAGTATCACAGAGCCTGTCGATGCTTTTATTATAAATGATAGGTTATATGCACTTGTTATGTCAGGTACTGTGGGATAGACAAAAGAAATTTGCAGTAGTTCACGTCCTGGGATTAATCCATTGCTTGCTTCAAATACTTCAATGGCTATGTCCTACATGAGGAACAAGGCATGCGTTGCGAGTGGTATGGGCTATACCCTGCTGCACACTTCCATTTGTTGATACTGTGACAGAGTCAACAGCTTCCTGATCACCCAGCTACTAGACCACCAGTGAGCCTGGAGACCTGATGTGCATCGTAGTGAGCACCACCCTCTGTATATGGCAGTGGTCAGAGGTAAGGGAATTAACTTTGTTTGTTCATCTTTTCAATATATTTCTAGGTTTAGTTTTCTGTATTTTGATTTGAAGCAGAACTAATGTTTTATTTCTTCTTTGTGTTTCCCTTTAGCTTCCAGCAGCAGGAATGGCTCGTGTTCAGCAAAAGACCATTTCTCCCGACTTTGCCATGTGATCCAATCAGTTTCTGTTATCCATTCCCCTCGGTCTACTGCCAGAGAACCACCAGAGGACTTATCAGAAAACTAGGGGCAGGAGGCAGTCAAATGGGTGACTGACCATTCTGAAGAGGTAGGTGACTTTTTAAAGGGATATAGAAGATGCAGTATGGAGGCAGTCTTGCTGTGGATCTGTTAATGAATTACCATGTCATATTCTCTCTTTCAGAACTCAGAGTTATGGAAAATGCTACTAAGCTGTCAGCTAGCAAATGGTCACCAACCCCATCAAGTGCAATCCAGCATGGAAGGTGCATCCCTTCCAATCCAGCATGGATTTTTTTGCACTAACCAATAGTTGATTTTGTTCTTCTTAATTTTCAGGCAAATCCCTAAAAGGGAAGAAGTAAATATAAGAAAAAACACAGAAGAGTTATTTTTCTGAATGTTCTATTAAAGCTGTTTTTTTCATCTAGACTTCTTAGTCATTCTTTATTGTTCTGTAGATGTAAGATGGAGAGTCAGGGAAGCCAAGTACTGTCTCATCTGCTTTCAGGCCTGCTCCAGATGGAGGTTTGAAGCTAGAATACCTGAGGTTGGCTCAGTGCTACCTTTGCTGAGGTTCCCATGCAGGAAGATGTGGGCAGGCTCAGCAGAGCTGAAGCCAGTCAAGACTGATCTGGGGTGCACGCAGCCAGGTTTACAGCCAATAGATCCAACACTTCAAACTGTAACATGATTGGGGGAAGGAGAGGAAAAGGAACATTCTGGGATTGCATTGGGAGGACCAGTTTCACTGTAGCAGAAACAATGCCACACATGCAATCTGTCCTAATGCAACACTAAAGGAGGCTGACATGGTGGAGGCCACACAGTGGTTAATCATGCTCAGAGCTGGAACAGTCCAAATGATGTACCAAATGTCTGTGCTGGTTTGATGTGTTGATACATGGTGTCTTGTATACATGTTAAGGACTCTGAATGGTGGTTAATTGGATTTTTCAACTATAGACAGAGCTGTAGAGAAAGGCCTGAACTGAAACTGGATACAATGACTAGAGCTTGACAGAGTATGTATTATAGCCAGAACCTTATAGCTAGCAGTTAATTCTGCACTGGGCAAAATCAGAAGCCTCAACTCTTGAACTTCCAACCATTGAGGAAATTTGGGTGTACGTGTAATTTGTGGCTTAAGATCAACTCTGCTTTTGATTTATAAGTATAAATTTTCAATATTTTATAATTTCCAAACTAGCTTTTAGAATAAAAATGAGTTAAAAGCCTTGGTGGGCAACAGTTAAACTACTGAAAGGGCAGCATGGCACTGTGGGAGGAGAATGGTTTAAAAACATGAGTGGAATCCTAGTACTACAGAAGTATTAAAGACTTCAGCAAGACCAGAATTCACTTTCTCTCTTTCCCTCCTCCAGTCAGTCATTGTAACCCTTCCACACACCCCCATTCATTACCATGCAATCCTGTGTTAATTTATGTCACCTACACATCATTAAGTCTGGTGTATGCAGATGTCAACAAAGCTCTAGACAAGGAGTTTTATCCTGACTTTAGACAACTGGGGCCAGATCTTGAGAAGAGTGTAGTTCCCATTCAGGCAGCTAAATAAGAGGGTTTAAAAAGTGTTCAGCACCAAGCAGTTGCCATTGAGGCAGTGCTGAGCTCCTTCAAAACTGTGGCGCCTTGTTTTAATTCCTGAATGAGAGGTGAGCTTGTCTGAGAACTTAGTCATTGTGAGTTATGCACCCAAGTGCTTCTGGAGATCTGGTCTTTATTGTCCCCAGCTACATCTCAATACCCCACAGTCCCTGAACCACTAACCATCAAAAGAAAAAACAGACCAAATATTATGCAACAACTGTTGTTTGGTGTCTGTTAATTCATCTTAAACTTCAAACAACACTGTTTCCCAAACAGTGGCAGATTAAGATTTATTGGGGACCTGGGCAAACAGAAAATTGGAGGCCCCCCACACCCCACTATAAACATGAATGTATCAAAAAGCATTAAAAAATAGACCCATTAAATGTTTACACAGTGCATTAATAAATAAAGCACAACATGCAATATTAAAATTAACTACTCAATTCTGCCACACAAAATTGAATAAAACTGCCTTTGGAAAATGACTTGGATGTGTGGGATTGCCATAAATGCATAATAATATGAAAGGAACGATAGTTTAGTGGTCATGTAGACCCTTGTTTTTAAATACATGTTTTACATTGTACCTACACTACAGTAAACTACTGCAAGAAAAATACAGGCCATACAGATAGCCTCGAGTATGCGTCTAAGGATACCAATAGTGATTCTTGCAATTAAAATAAAGCAGTAGGCCTGCACAGTACATCTCAATGGGGTTTTTTTAATCATTCCTGAAACATTAAAAATGTGCTAAACTTCATATACTTAAAAACTGTCTCTTTTATTACCCATTACACGTGTTTTAATGTAATTAAATTATAATTATGTAACCAAAATGTGAAAAAATACAAACATATAAAGTCTCATGAGAACATGTCTTACCTTTTAAATGATCGTGCTTGCAAATTCTGCAGGGAGAGGGCCCTGGGCTGAGATTCTGGAGACTGTCTCCAGCCTCTCCTGGCCTCATAACTGGGCAGTTCTGGTTTGGGTCCCAGGGGAGGTGCCAGGCAAGACCTGCTGGCAGCTCCCTTCATCCGTGCAGCTGCTTGGGGAACTCTGGCCTAGGGGAAGGACTTGCTGTGGTGAGGCCAGACTCTTCCTTCCCCAGAGAGCTGGGTCCTGGGAGCAGAGCCACAGAGAGAGTTCAGCTGAGGCCTGCACTGGGGCTGTGGGAGCCTGGCTCTGCAACTAACAAGCCTTCTGGCAGGGCCTTGAGAAGGATGGCACTGAGTAGGGAAGACGCTTGCTCATGGCCTAGAAGCTTCTGTGTGCTCTGGTCAGCTGGCAGGACCCCCAGAGCAACACGGGGGCTGCCCACCTAGCAGACGCTGGTCTCACTTCACTGTCCCCATCTAGCACCGGCTCCTGGGACAAGCACCCTACTCACCTCCCCTAGTGTTAGAGATTTTTCCCAGGGGGCCCCATGCCTGGTGCATTAATCTACCTCTGTCCCCAGACTCTTTTAAAAGATGAAAAATCAAGCCCTTTAAAAAGCTTTCTGTCTAAAGGTAAGATTTTCCTTTGCTAAGGTTGATTTAAATTCCTACCTTGAGGTCTGAGTTTAATCCAGATACTGATGATGTCTCCCTGCCGTGCTTTCTTTGCTCCTACTAAATTGTAGTATAAGGGCTATTGTATGTATGTTTGGAAAAGCAATGCTAGTATGGAAAGTAAAGAAGCAAATACATACATTTCCTGAACAAATACACATAAATATCTTATCAAGCTAAATGGTACTTAGCAGGCATGTTGTACAAACATAATTATGTCTTGAAATAACTGCAAAATGCAGCTGAAACTGCACATGTCAACAAGAAATCTTGGCTTTGTAGGTGCTACTTACAGTCCATCTGGAGGATATATCCCTTCCTTTCAGAAAAAAGAAGTTGGATCAGCAGGACAAAGGATACAGCTGGCCCCTCTGGGTGCATCAACATCAAGTAAGAAATGTCTTGATAGTTCTGTAATGGACAGCACCATAAACCGAGAATAATGTTCGGTTTTCAAATATGGCATTTTAAGAGTTATTTTTCCCTGTGTGTTGAAATGCTCAGACAGATCCTTGTTTAGGATAAATAAACTGACACAGCATAATGGCATAGGTCTTCAACCAGAGACCTATTAAAATCCCCAACAAGGTCAGAAGTATGGTTAGCAGCAATAAATTCTAATTTCTATTCAGCTTCTGTTTTAAAGTAATCAAATTACAAGGTTTCTAATACTATTGCACTTAATTTTATTTAAAAATTACTTTGCTGGGCAAGCTGTTTTAACTAGTCCTCATAGTCACTGTATTTTCATCTCTGTGGGTAATTAGCCATGCAAATCCTTAGACTTTGAAAAAAGAACATACTTTTGGATGAGTCAAATATTAAAAAGCATAGTAGCTTTGTAAGCACAAAATGCCAAAGCTGCTAGGCTTTCTTATTTTAACTTACAGAAGATAAAAACCAGTGACTAGCTCTCAGCAGAGTTGATGATTGTGCTGAAGTATGTGAGACAGGAACCATTATATTTCATTATACAGTATTTTTAAAACATCTGTTGCATGCAAGTCTTCCCTTTTGTCCTGTGTAATAGACCTCATATTCAGGGCACCTTATTATCAGCCAGATGCTGACGAATTGTAAGGAGCTGAGCAAAAATCAACCTGAATGTTCAGGAGGCAGAAGTAACAGCCTTGTGAGGAATGATTTAGGCCCTAATCCAGCTCCTAATGAAATTAACAGAAAGACCTTAATTATCTCAGTGGAAGCTGGCTCAGGATCTATGAACTAAGTATGAATAATTTAATTAAAGGAGCTGTAACAAGCTGATATTCAAAAGTCTTCCTGTGCCGAGCATCCCATAGGAGTTTCTGTAGCCAATGGGACACAGGGAAGTAAGGTAGCTACCATCACATCTGAGCACATTTGATTCCCCAGCCCAAGTGCCTGGGCACCCATTCATAGCTGGGTCAACTGGGCGGAGTCTTTGGCACAAGTGTAAAGCAGGCTGAAACTCATGCCTCTGGACCTGTAATGAGATGCCTGCACTGCTTTGACCCTGTACCCCATAGGCAGATAATACTGGCCTGCACCCACCAACTGGCAGGTTATGTTGCTGCTTGGCATTAAGTGTGCTTTACTGAGTAACTGTTGCAGATGGCCTGTTACCAAACCTGGATATAAGGGACATGGGAATGGCTTTTTAGAGAGACAGAGGGCATAGGGTTCAGGATGTTCAGTCCTGAGGTAGAAGTTTTACAGACAGTGACTTCTGGTGACCAGAGTTAAGCTAAACTTAATTATCTTATTGAGAATTTATTTATTAATAAAGCCAAACAACAAGAGTAAGTTTTGATTTGCTATAGAAGATGAACAGGATTCAAAAAGTCTGCTACCAGGAGCACATAACTTTCAGATATGCTGAGTCTGTTGTGAGCTTCAAGAATAGAAAGGAATCATTTATGGTGATACAAGGGGACATTGTTAGAAGTCATAGAATGAAATTAATCAATGAAAAATGTGTTTTAAATAAGAAGAAAAATGATGCTGAGGACAGTTAGGATATGGAATGGTCTCCTTGAAATAGCTGTAGCAGAGGGATTCTCTTACCTCTTCAAGTAAAACTGAAAACAATTGCAAGAGACTGTTCTTACTTACTTCTTACTTACTACTGGCAGGGTAATGATAATGAACAGGATGCGCCAACAGTTTTCCTCACGCACTTCTCTAATAGCATGCTAATACATGCTTTCATGTAGTCCATTGCTTTCTTACAATGTGGAGTTCTGTTCTTGCTTCCTTTTGTTTTCTGAAATAAGTTGGGCACTCATTTGTTTTCCTTTTTTTTCCTGCCTATCAGATCTTTCTACTGTCAGTGACCCTAAAAAAGGTAAAGAAAAACTAGCCCACCACCACAAAGATGTTCAGATGAAATATTTCTCAGGGAAATATTTTAAGGGTGCATCTTCCAAAAAATCCAGATTACTTGAAAGCAAAAGAGGCGAAGAATCCCTAAGGGTGGGTGAAGGTTTGAGTTCTGAACTGAATCACTTCTTGGTGGATGGGGCATGGGAGTATGCCTGCCTCCCTGATCTCAGAATATGCATATGAAGAACCAGCCCCCTACCTATGCTCTCAAAGTTAATGTTTTCACACCAACTAAGACAATTAGTTGTTAAACACCAATAGTATGTAAACACAATATAGACACACGTATATACACTGTACAAATCCAGCCTTGAACCAAATTTCTACCTGAAAGCATTGTAGCAAGGACCATGGCAAAACAAATGCTTAGCAGGGGAAACTTATCAATAAACTACTTCCACTTTTTGAGATACAGGATCTATACAGCTGCAGATTAACTGAACTGTGCAGTAGTTTCTGTAATCAGTGTTTCACATTGAAGCAGTGAAGCCTCACACAGTTGAGAAAGGAAGAGAACTATTAACATAATTCATTTCCACAAAAGTGTTATAAACTTTCAATTTTCTTGCTTTCTGAACTGGCAAGATTAACACCTAGTCATTTCTTTGCTTCTGCCTTCCTTGTTGGTTTCTTTTAGATTATTCTTGGAAAACAAAAGCTGCCTGTGCTCAGTTATCAGGACCTACTTACACTCCAGCAGCAAAAAACATGAGCATCTTAACCCGCCCTCCCCCAGTTCAGCCAGTGCATGGCAGAACAGACTGGACAGCTAAGTACGGAGGACATCGATAGAAGCATTATCTCAGAGTGCCCTTGCTGTGCTTGTGGCTTTCCGTCTTTCCACCCTGGGATGCTAGAAATGCTCCTCTGCCCTTTGCTCTCTGAAGACTATGCAAAAATAGAACAAAAAAAAGACTTATGAGCTGTAGAAAATGTAAAGCATTTTATATAGAAATATTGTTTAACACATCGGCTATTAAGGTAGGATTTTATAAAATATTGTACAAAGCATCTTGCCAAAACTGCTGAGTATTTAAAACAATTAATAAAAGGTATGTTGCACTAGTGGGGGCAGGGAAGAGAACCCTTTCTGTAGACCTATTTCTATCCTGCATATTCCTAAAAGAACTTGACTTTAGAGTAATTTCTTCCGGGAGTAATCCTGCACGGGTGATCTGTGCTTTCATGTAGTTACGCAGCAAGTGATAAGCTGAGATGTAGCAACGCTAGGCTACCAATGTTGCTTTCTTGTGCAGTTTCAGTGCTCAAGGCAAACAGGCACTGTTCAGAGCAGAAGCCAATGCTATACTGCTAGTTCAACAACAGGTCCTAGAATCAAGCTGTACGTGTTTAGTGATTATGTAAGGCTGGACTGTGCAAACTTGTTTGAACACTTACTCCTACAAATATAGCCATTGCTGAGACCACTTTTACCAACATAAGCAAAGGCTGCATATTCTAGACTAAAACAGTGAAGGGTAGTAATAGCAGTTCTGCAAAATGGCTTACCAAGTACTGATCATTAGTCACAGGGCCAAGTATAGTAAGATTCAATAGATTCTGTTCTCCTATAATCTATGTCCATAGTGAACCTAGTCTGCCCTGGGGAACTCACAGTGACATTACTGGGAGTCAAAGTCACTGCAGCATGGCACATTGGCAAAAGGCTTGGCTATCTCCCATTAGCTGTATGATTACAGTTTTTGTGATTACCAAGAAGAGGTAATAAAGCTGAACTACAGAAATCCCCACTGCACACAAAAATCCATTAAAAAAACCCAACAACCTGTAAAACCCAGGAAACAGGCCAAAGAAAAGCCATATAAACACACTTCTTTTGGAGTGTAGATAAGGAACCACCTTCTGGTCTTTAACATGAACACAGGCTCCATTGATGCCAATACAGGTCACATAATATCCCAGCATCTATGAACTGTACTTTAATATGCTTTGTTCCTCCTTTATGTTTTAATAAATTGAAGCACCTCACCCCTTCCAATGAATTTTCTCAGAATTCCAGTCTGGGAAACGTGCTGTTAAAACCTGCAGTTAGAGCAGACATTGTAGACCTGATAGCTACATTAAACTTGCCACTTTAAAAGTACACGGTGACTATGTACTATATCTTATTTAGAGCTATAAAGCTCTTAGATGGATCCATGTGGTTTAAAAGGTGGGGTGGGAGTATTTGGTATGATTTGTTTTTGTGTAAGATATTTAAATTTGTGTTGCAGACATATTCTACCACAATCCAGTAAGCTATGCAATTTAAAGAAGCTTGATTTTACCAAGAATCAAGTATTTTGGCAAGGTCATAAGGTCTATATTGAACGCAGCTCTTAATATAACAATGTCACATAGGTTTTAATTAAGCTCCATTTATTAAGTGACTTTTCTATTTTTTCAGTTCCCCACAGCACCTTCCTTCTATTATTTAAAAGCAGGGGTTTTATATGGTATCAGTAGTGACTTATTAGACAGAGACTCAGACTTTCCAAAAGAGGCTCATTCATGACTGCAATGTAAATTGAAAGGCACTGACTTCATAATAAAAGATCACTTCTCAGGACAATAAGATGCTGCTGATTTAACAGTCTTTTCCTTTAAAATAGTCTGGTCAAAGTACTATTTAATAGTAAATAGCTTGTGTACTGTATAACTCACTAGGAAGTCACTTGGGAGAGAAATTCCAGAAAACTAAAATAGCTGTTATGTTGTAAACATGAATATATGCCATCTGTTACTCTATTTTAGAGTAAGGACATGTATCCAGCCAGAGCTGACCTTATAACCCAAACATGACCATGTTTTTGCAGTGCTTACAGGCCTGATGCAGCGTATTTAGTCAGAAGAGGTTAAACTATACTGTTGTCTAGTTCATTAGATTTTTTTTTTAACATTTACTGAATTTAAAAACTCGAAAAGCAGCTCTCAGTAGTTTAAAAACAATCTGAACAGTTTGGAAAAAGTCCAATATTTCTTCCACTTGCTTTGGGTAGCTGCTGCTTCTCCAGGACACAAGAGGTCATTACAGAAGTTAGTAAAACTCTCAGAGATAAAAATATATATATTTTTCCCCTTCTGTGGGACAACTGGGTTGTTTAATACAAGTAACATTTAACAATAATCCTTGGACCTAATTTTAGAAGGCAGGCCAGAATAAGCCCCATCTGACTGAGGTCTTGTTTTCCCTGGGTGCTAATTACACACAATTGTAGTTAATGACTCATTAAGGAGTTAGAGCCAGTTACTATCTGAAAACTGCCTTACCTCACCAGCCTGTGTTTTTTTGCAGACACATATGTGTCTTTGTATTTTACTTCCACAGCAGTAATATAAAGAGGCAGGGCATCTGCCCAGTATATTTCGTTTTATTAACCCTTTAGGGGTAGATCCACTGAAAAACCTAGGTGCCTCCAGCACCCAGCTGGCCCCTGAAGTGGAATCCAGAACCTAGAGCACCCTGTACAGTGCATGGGGAGTCCAGCATCTCAGAAAGGCAATCCAAAAACCCCCACAAACCTAGAGCTAGCCAATAGGAAGCATTGAACCCAATTGTGCCTCTGAAATCCCTACTCCCAACTTCAAAGATGTATAGGCTAGTAGAGACAACAAGAGGGAGCATAACACTTCAGTAGTCTAGTTAAGGTACTCAGCTGGGAAGCACTTGGGGTGTCCTGTGCTGTGGTCCATGTTCCCTCGATGGTTTCTGTTTTTTTAATCCAGTGACTGTTTAATGTAAAAAGCACAAACGGTCCTAGGAGCAGGGACAACAGCCCACAATTTCCACCCCCTTTGGCAAGTACTCAAACCAACAGGTTAAGTAATTCCTATGTCTCCTTATAATATTCAGAAGAATGGATGCTGTACCCCATACTACAAAGCCAGCTGCCAGTTGCTTACACCTGGTCAGTGCTGGGTATGTGTAAAATAAGGGAATACAGCACTTTCAGATCATGGGGAGATGCCTGCCAACTTTAGGTACCTCAGGGTTAGGCAGATGCTAAACAGGCTTGTTGCTTTTAAATCACAATTATGGACTTAAAACCCCTCATGTCTACTACCTCCCATTGAAAATATCCAAGTCTTTTGTTAGATCTGACCTCCAGTCCTTAAGCAGAGCTATGTACAAAAACTATATTTGCCTTACCCCCACAACATGTTGCTTGCTCAAATAATCTCCAACACACATTTTTCTTTGAAAATTGTCAAGCTTTAATGCAATGCTGGTACAGTAGAATAAAGCATTGGTATTTGTTCACTCTTTTTGCCCCTTCCACCTAAGAGGCTGTAATTCATTGACTGCGTATACATACTAACATCTTAAAATTGACTCATTTTCACAAATTAACCCAAGCATACTACAAGGATGGCATGAAACTGACCCAATCCAGAAGAGTGATACTTGTACCCTACTTGATCTTCATGAGCATAACAGTCATCTATTTGTTTAATCGGAATGACCTCTTGCTTAATTTTAAGAAGTGAAAGAAACATTCTTCGGACTTTGAAATAACATATGCTAATGCTTCAAGCATTTTCAGATCAAGCATAGTTTTGAAAGATAGCTCAACAATTATTATCGAGTGAATTTCATGGTGTGTAGCCAGACACTCGCTATAGATACTCTTACCTTATACATTACACCTAGAGGCTTGACCCTTGATTTGTGATCTCCTTGTCAGGCTTTGTACAAATAAGTATTAAGTAAGAAATTCCCTGCTCAAGCTAGCTCATACTGTAGATTTATGATAGGATGAGGCAGGCAAAAATGATGGCAGGAGGTGAAGACACAAGGTTACAACAGACGGAGCACATTTTGTATAATAAGTATTAGTAGCAGGTTGGCAGTTTCTCCCCCCCCACCCACACCAGTTACCAAAAATAAAGTATTTTGTGTGTCCAAATTTGGAAGCAGACACTTCTCAGGGAATAACAAGTCCAGACGCACTGAACACCTCAATCCTGCAACTGCCTGTATGTAGGACCTGAGATACCGAAGTACAACTAGCTACAGGATCAGAACATAAACTAATGGTATACCCCATTTTTTGCTACACCATGTGGGAAATGTGAAGAAAAAATGACATTTTAAAAGATGAAGACTCTTGATTTCCTTTCCTCTAAAAAACACACACACATTAGGATAAGAAAAATTTTAAGCAAAATGGCTGTGTCTTCTGCTTCTCTTGCATAGTACATTCAGGCAGCTGCATTTTCAGACTTCTCATCCACACACCTTCCAGTCACAGAATTATGGCTCAAGAGGCTTCTCCATCATCTTCAGTCCAAGGCGCCCAACCATTAAGATGCTGTTGAAAGGAAAATGCTGTGAGCTTACTGAAGGTAAAACACAAAACCAAATAACAAATTCAGAATAAACCCAAGAGCTAGAAAATAATTGAAATGGTTTGGTTTTATTTAGCTCTGATACATGAAACATATTCTCCAAATATGTAGATTAAACTATTATAAAGACATAAATATAAAGGTTATTAAAAATATAGGCATGAACAGGAACACAGTGTGTAGTACCTGGCACCAGCTATTAACCCTGCGGGAATGAATTTTCTGGAGTTGTAAAATCTCATCCCCATAACTGCAGTCAAGGTTCCAGATGCAACTGACCAAAAGACAAGAAGACACCAAGTCAAGTATTGTAAAGGAATCTGAGGTGAGAGCACTGAGTTAGCAGAAAGTAATCAATAAGTAACAATGTCAAGTGAACTGAGATAGGCCTATTTCTACAGGCAGAAGGGGAAAAACCTACAGCAGACTGGCATATACTTCTGTATACAAACTAGCCTCCAAATCAATATTTTACCCTTTGATTTTACAAAGCACAGACATTCTTTAAACTCAAGTCCCCCTGCCACAAGTACTCTCTCGTGTTGATCAGAAATAGGTCATTCTAACGAGAACTTGAAGTCTGAGTCCCCCTAAATCTTTGGACACATCATAAAAACTGTATTTCTCATTTTATCCCCATCAGTATAACGTGGGTTTCCTTAGCTATGTCCCAGAAGTGTTGTGAGAGAGTTTGTAAAGTGCTTTGAAACTGAAGCATGTCATACAAGGGCTAAGTATTAGTAATATGTTTCGTAACCTTCCATTATCCAAGCAGAAAGTAGGGCAGGGCAGCATCTTAGGCTGTGTGTAGACGAAACAAAGGGCATGTGTGCACGACACTTTAAAGCGGGCTAAATGCTTTTGCACTGCTTTAATGGTGTCTGTTTGCACGCCTCTGGCGTACTGTGCATTAATTACAGCCACTGCAGCAAATTCGGCAGTGTAATACGCCTTAAATGACTTGGGGTGCAATGAACTAAAACTCCTCTACCAGCTGTGGAGTGAAGCACCGGGCTCCATGCAGCTCAGGGACTCTGCAGGAAGCACTACAGGGAACCTGGCAGCAGCTCGGGAAGGCAGGCTCTGCCCAAGAGGGGAAAAAAAAAGTGGCAAGCCCAATCTTCCTTCCCACCTCGCAGAGCCTGCCTGCCTGCCTGAGCTGCACGGGGGCCCAGTGCTTCCCTCCACGGCTGTGCTGCCTGCCAGGACTGCCCAAGCCGGGTGTCTGTGGGTGGGTGCCGCCTGCGGGGTGGGGGCTGCCGCAGAGGGAAGCACCTGCTGCCTCCCACAGCCCAAGGACCACTCCACCTGCTAGCAGCTCACCCGCCCCTCCCCACTGCCGGAGAGGCAGGTAAGTCAGGTGTGTACAAGACACGGGAATTTAACTGGCCCTAAATTGAAGCGGTGTTTTTAAAAACCCACCACTTCAATTTAGGGCCCCCATTTAGTCTACACATACCCTTAGAGAATAACTGATTGAGAGAGGCATAAGGTTTCATAGACAAAAACCTGCTTGTTTAGAAGTTATCTTCATCATAGTATCTAATGAAGTGGCCTGTCACTTGTGAAAGTTTCTACCTCTCTGAACCAGTTAATCTTTATATATGTGCTCCAGGATGGGGATGGGGGGGCGCTTTAATTAAAGCACCCAAAGTATCATATGTATCAGCATCTCTGCACTGAAAAACAGCAGGGGGGAGGGGGGAACGCGGCAGTGCTTTAACTAAGCTCATTCAACAAACTTTAGTTAAAGTGTCCCTGCTGCTGTTTTTCAGCACAGGGATGCTGATACACATGACGTTGGAATCTGCTGAAGCGTGGTAATTACAGTGCATCTGAGCAGCCTCCCTGCATGCGTATAGGCACCCAGAGTGCCACCGTGCCCTGCCTTGTTTGTCCAAACTAACATGGTTAACTACTTATCTTTTTCCATAATTCAACTTAAAAGATAAACCAAATCATCAGCCATGTTCATGTTATTGCTGATTTAAGTAGCTTCACAGAACTGGTAAAAGGTACTGCAAGGTTTGAACAGATGGGTTGAAAACTCAGCACAACACATAACCCAAAGCAACAATGAAGTCCTCAACCCCAAGATGCAGAACTAATCTACAGCTGGGTTGAAGCCACAAAGGCAAAACCAGAGGAGGGGGGAAAACAGTTGATTCTACTTCTCTGTGGAGTTTTGGCCTGTCTGCATGTTACACTCTGACCCTCCAAGGCACTATCCTCAACAAGACCACTCTACCCTTTTGGTCCTCATAACAAGTGTTACCACAAAGCATTAGGCAAAGGTGTCTGAAAGCCCCTGCATGATCTAGCCACTCTCTGAGACAACATTCCTGCTGCCTGTCAAGCCATGGAGGGGCTCACAAAGTTGGATGCCTGTGAACTGTGCCCAATTTGGGCTCATACTGATAAGTGGTCCTGATTTTGCATGGTGCCAGTTGCTTCTAGTCTGGCAGACAAGAGCTCTCAGCCTCTTCCACTATCAGGCTCCATAAATAATATTAATCCTTATCATGAGGGAGTGAATATTTATTTTATTACCTCATCGTGTAATAGTGATGCATTTTTCACAGCCACATATTCTTCCATGTCCCTGTCTCCAGCTGACATGAGATCTACATTGCAGCAGATATGTGCAATGCACAAGACACTGATTTTTTAACCAAATACAGCCCCTTTGGAAGTCCAGGAGTGAATAAGGTTATCCCCATGAACATGGTTTTTAGAATTAGGTGCCGTTTTTATGGGAACACTTCCTTTGGAAGCAAAACTGATGAACAGCCTTGCTGAGATCCATAAATAAAATAAAACCCTGTAGGCCAGCTGTGTGAAACAAGTCAGTAAAATGTGTTATCAAGTTTATGATGATAAACATTAAATATGCATGCGTCAGGTCCATTTAATAGACATTTTTAAATGTACTTACTCAGGGAAAGCCACACATTCTTTGGGTCTTTGGACTGCTGGTAAGCACCCAGCCCAGCCAACCCCCCAAAGAGAAGGCCAGCAGCTAGAGATGGGACACTACCTTGAATAAAACAAAGACATACACTCATGAATAGAAGAGCTGATAACCCAGTCCATAAACAAAACAACCCCAAAATTACATTTTTCACTAAGCCAAGAGAGGAAAGCATTAGTGCTTAAGATCATCAGCAAAGATTGGTTCAGTCAGTTTTCACTCACATGGCTATTTGGCAGATCCTAAAAAAGCACCATCATCAAATAAATAGATCTGGAATAGCTGCCGGACCAATATTGCTGTACTTAGCTAGCAATATAAACATTAGACATTGATCAGTCAGAAACAGTTCCATATAAAAGTTTAGTTAACAACCTCTATAGGTTTAGGCATGTATCAATATGCCTAAGGTATCCAGGTTGTAGCCGTCTTGGTCTAGTCCAACCTAGATACTCGACCAATATGGCTACAACCTGGATACCTGACACATGGAAGATACTGAATTTTAGCCGATTTTTAAAAATGAAATCTTCATATTTTCCCAAGCAGGAAGCAACTGTGACCACTTGAAACCCGAGATCCTGCCCCTGCCTTTGTTTCAAGGTAATTTGCATCAACACAGATCCTCACAGGAGGTGAGAGGCTCCATACCAGATATGAACTGACTGCCCAGAGGAGTTTTTCCATCTATTGACTCCTCTGTGAAATCCTATGAAATACAAACTTTCATTTCTACCCAGGAGAACTTCTACAATCTTTTCTCCAATGCCTGATGAAGCATGTGTGCCCAAAAGCTTACAATTAAAGGCATTTTTTTTAAAAAAATCTTGTTGGTTTATTAGAAGATATCATCTCTACTATGAGTCAATATGCCTAAAGCACTTCAGAGCTAAACCTCCTACAACAGAAATTCACAGAATGGTGAATGCACACAGGTGTGACCTTATATTGAGTTCACATTTATGGTATAGGCAAAGAAGATATATAATGGAGACTGGGCTTATACTGGAAACTCGGTTGCAGGTTTAACTACAGATTGACTACTGTCTCTTAATAATCCAAATGGTACAGCTAGAATGAATATAACATACATAACTATAGATAATTAAAGGTTTTATCATGGAATAGAAATTACAATTTTTTTGCCATTCCAAATTGAGACAGATGATTAAGAACTCAAAGGGACTAAAGTATTTCATTTTGGAAACAAAGGGGTCTGGGCTGCCTCACAGGGTTTTATGCTGTTTTACATTTTTCGAACCCTAAACATGCGTCCCAGGTAGGCCTACTTCCTTTGCAGGCTACCCCACAATCAAGGCTCTCCACTCCTGGGGTTACACCAACCAACTCAGTGCCTGTGGCTCCCCAAAATCCTGCCTGCCTACCATAACAAATCATGCATGCACTTCAGGACTCAATGTGAAAATGTAAATACCCTATCTCCACTGCACCCACTCTTCACTAGTAAAAAAAGTAGTATTTTGGCCTATTTTCACAGGAGGATAGGACTGGAAATAGGATTTATGAAGTCATCTACTCAGGCCCCTGCTCAAGGCAGGATCATGCTTGACTAAACCATCCCAGCCAAACATCTTTCTAACTTGCGTTTGAAAATTTCCAGGGATGGAGATGCCACTTCTCTATGCAGCCTGTTCCAAAGTTTGCCCACGTTCATAATCAAAAGGGATGCTCCCAGGCCCCATCCTTTAATCCAGTCATAAAACAAAGAGGATAGGAATTTACCAATACTGTACCTGCTTTTGTATAACCGATTACTCCACCCGAAGCAATCAGCGCGGCATAGCTAAAGCCAATCCAGTCCCAACTCATCCTAAGAACATAAAGTGAAATTAGGTGTAATTCATTGTTTTATTTCCATCCCCACTGTATGTTTTTATTTGCTTCCTTGAATGTTTATGAAGAGTGCTACATGAGAGACCTCAGGGACCATAGCACACAGCACAACTCCATGCTGTGGAAAATGCCAGGTCTTCACTTCTGATCAATTTTTGACTACAAAAAAATAATAAAGCAATTCTTCTGTTGCAAAGAACTCAGAAAGATCCCAACAGGAATGGTTTTAACACTATGGATTCCTGTGGGAGAACTCTGGGTTTATCTTGTAAATCATGTTTGCAAACCTAACAGTGCTAACACTGTGCAACACCCTGGGGCACACCTGAAAGGATCTCAAGGGTGCCCCAGGGTGAGGCTGAGAATCATGGCTCTAGGAAAACTCTCAATAAGGCGTTAAGATCTGCAAATATTAAGCAACAATGTTGACTCCCACAAGCCTGACTTTTCCAGGCCTATTTTCCCTGACCCCCTCTCCCTTCCCCTTTCCCCTTCTGTATTCAAACCACTCTGTCCATTTGATACACCACTCTGTGCACCTCCTTTCATAGCATCTGATGAAGTGAGCTCAGTCTCATGAATGCTCATGCTATACATGTCTGGTTTTGTTAATCTGCATGGTTCAACTCTACCCTGTCTGACTTCAGACTAACGCATCTAATTCCCTCTCTTGATTCCCACACAGACACAGTTGTTTCAATGCCACTATGCAATCAGATGAACAGTCACTCCAAGCTTGAAATCCCAACTGCATGAAGGCATATAGCATATTACCAGCATGTATGGGTGGAAGGAAAGGGACCAGCTGTGAACTAACTTGCAGTAAGACAGGCCCACTTATTGCACTAAGGGGTACCATGGGCCTAGGTCCAGCAAGAAAAACTATAAGCTTCTCTTAAAAAGGGAGACCACTGGGAACACAACAACAAATTTCTTGGGACAAATAAAACAGGGAAGGGAGTGAGGGTCATAGGTTAACAGGGATCCAGAAGGGGACATTGAGCAGAGCACACCAGGCAGTGCTCACAGCCCCCGGAATGAGTTGAGGGAGCGCATGGACACCAAACAGTGAAACTGCCCTCAGATGAGCCGAGTGGATCAGGGATTTGGGCCCTCAAGGAAGAACTATAAGTCTCCCTTAGCAGAGAGGCCACTGGGGACACAGCAGCTGATTCTGGGGGACAACTAAAGAGAAAACAGTAAGGTCACAGGTTCAAAATAAGTGTGCCAAGGGACACTGAGCAAAGCACATCACACAGCAGCCACCGGCCCTTG
This sequence comes from Gavialis gangeticus, assembly GCF_001723915.1. Taxonomy (NCBI): domain Eukaryota; kingdom Metazoa; phylum Chordata; order Crocodylia; family Gavialidae; genus Gavialis; species Gavialis gangeticus. The sequence goes on along the minus strand of NW_017728992.1, from coordinate 53,990,084 downwards.
AACACATCCAAGGAGCCAGTGGACACTGCCCAGTGAAACTCAACCTAGACATACGAATAGATCAGGGACAGGAAAACCGGCCTGCAGTCCTTAGGAGTCCCCCTGGCCACAGCCTCCTTCCTGGTCATGTAGATTATTTGTTTGGCTACAGCCAGGAGGTTGACCAGGAGGTCCTGGGACCTGGTGGGGTCACAGATGAGGAGTGCATAAACAAAAAGATGTAGGGAGAAGTGTAGCCAGCACCCTCAGGAGGAGTTGCTGGAGGAGGCAGTGAAGGGGCTGCAGCCTGGCACACTCCAGGTTGGCACATCAGGATCTCCCTGTGCTCACATAAGGGGCAGGATGAGGCTGAAGTTGGGTGCTTATTCCCAGTTCCTTTTTCAAAGCTACTCTATACTCAATAAAAGCTTGTTATTAACAAATTTACACGACCTAAAGAGAATTTTATCAGCTGTGCATATGTATTCATTAGCAACCAACTTCAGCCTCATAGGGCAGGTGTCAGGGGAGTCATGAAGTGCGTCAGGTATATCCCCATGGTGACAGCTCCTAGAGGAGCCACCAGCTGAGGTCCCCAGCGGCTCATTCTCATTGAGAGTGTCTTGCCACTTGGTGTCCAGGTGGGATGCGAGGATAGGATGGTGGAGGGCGCAGACCATGGGCATGTAGAGCTGCTGGCAATAGACTGTACAGAAGCAGACTGACAGGATGGGAACTGAAGCACGGTTGTGGCTGTACCCCATCCCCCAGGGCAAGTGCTAAGTGGCTTCCACATGCCCTCAAGGTCTCTCCTTGACTAACGGGGCTTGAGAGGGCTGCTCTGAAGCTTTGCATTCAGGACAGGCCATTAGAACTAACCAACAGGCATCCTGCAATGGGACTGAGCACAGCTAATACTCCAAGCTGCCCCAACACATCCGGATGACAACTCTCCCCAACTTCCAGCGGGCCCGGATCTGGAGTCAGCCACAGGCCGCAAATCCAGCCCCAACCTTCCCCAAGGCCTGGCCGGCTTCAGAGGCCCCATCCTCTCCCGGGCGCGACGCCGCTGCGGCTCCCCCTGCCAGAGCGCAGCCCGCAAACGGCCGGGGCGGCTGCCACCACCGGGGAGGGCCAGCAG
>NW_017728992.1:53977679-53988912 GCF_001723915.1 Gavialis gangeticus | reverse complement strand
TCTCCCCCCCGCGGGGGGGGCCAGCCGCTCCCCCCCGAAAGTGGGGGGGGGGGGACACCGAGCGAGGTCGAGCCCCCGCGCTGCCCGCCCGGCTCGGGCCCGATCGCCGCGCAGCGCCGCGCCCGCACTGACCTTGGCAGCGCTGAGATAGAACGCTCGCTCCGAACGTGGCGACCCCCGGGGTTCCGAAATCGAACGCTCCGGGAAAGCGGCCAATCAGAGCACTAATCCAGGCGGAACAGCGCGTTTCCCGGCATCCCCCTACCTCCCCGGGGCGGGCATGGCTCGAGTCTCGCTACAGCGTGCTTCCCCGCCCCCTCCTTGCAGCTGGCTGGGGAGCAGGCGGGGGTACTCTGGGCGTGCGGCGGCGATCAGGGGGCTTGTGCGTGCGCCCCCTGATCGCCCCGGAGGGAGCGCCCTGCCTAGTGCCAGGGGTCACGCAGTCCCTAGTGTGATGTGACAGGAACAGGGTGGGCCACAGTCGGAGTCCTGTGTCCAGCTTTGGGCCCTGCACTACAGAAAGGATTTTTTTTGTTGTTGTTTATTGCACCGCTCCTGGAAGCACTGTAATACCAGGCCGATGCATGGAGGGGATGGAGCAAGCTCCAGTTCCACCTCCCAACACCAAAAATCTACTCAATATAGACCTCCTATGGAGGACATATTAGGGACAACCACCTGCCCTGCGGAGCCCACCTACGTGGTCACGGTGCTTCCCCTGCCAGGTAAGCACTACAGAAAGGATGTGGGCAAGTTGGAGAGAGCCCAGCAGAGGGCAACAACAATGGTGAGGGGGCTGGGACACAACCGTGAGAGGAAGAGCCCTTTCCCATTATAGTACCTACCTACCAAATTAGCAGAAGGAAAGCATGAAGGGTCTTTCTCCACCATATTTCCCAGCAGGCTTGCACAAGTTGTTAGGTAAACAGAGCCTGATGGTGGGCATAGTTTAAAATATAGCTATCCTTAACTGTAACCAATATATCCTTCACCTATATATAGTGTAAATTAATGGTTTATATTAGCATGCAGTAAGCAAATGCTTGTCTGAACAGGTGCTCAGGCTGCCTTCCTATTAAAAAAAAAACATTTCTTAAAATAAGTGGCAGTAAGGTGCAGAGCTCAAAGGCCTGGGGCAGAGGGTCCGACTTGATCTACTGAGGTCCCTTCCGACCCTAAAAATCCATGAAATCTATGAGATGTCTTCACTGTATGGTTAATGCTGGGTCTTGCATTCATTTTATCTTGAATCCCATTACTTAGAAAAACCTGTTTGGAGGTGTTCTGAGCTGGAGGTAGCTGCCTTGGTATGGGTTTGGGCTGGAACCCAGTACTTCTTCAGTGAAGCTATGAGGAAAGTCACTGGTGCTGATTGCCCTCTCATAGATTCATAGATTAAGGGTCGGAAGGGACCTAGTAGATCTTCTAGCCCGACCCCCCGCCAGGGCGGGAGAACAACAAAAAACCCCAAAAAGAGAAACGGGACTCAAATGAGTCCAGCCAGGTAGGCATCCAGCCTCTTCTTAAAGACCCCCAGGGTAGGGGCCAGCACCACTTCCCTTGGAAGTTGGTTCCAGCTCCTAGCCGCCCTAACTGTGAAATGTTCTGCCCACATTTTCGCTAAAGAACAGAAAATTGCTCCCATCATTTACCAGGAAGAGCTCCACACAAAGAACCATGAAACATGCATGTGTGTTGTGTCATTCCTCTTACTATACACACACAACATACAAAAGGCTTCACTGTGTGGACACTTGCTCATGGCATAGATCAAGTGTGGCTAACCCATGGCATGCATGCCACAAGTGGCACATGCAGCTCTTGTGTGTTTGGTGCCCACACATTGCTGGAATGGAGGTAGAGGGACTGAAGCCGATGGTAATGTGCTTAGGGGAGGTGGGGCAGCACAGAGGCTGCGGCAAGAGGCATCAGGTATCAACACTAGAAGCTAGGTTAACCTGTCCCTGGCCCAGCAACTCACCATTTTATAAGGTTGTGTTTGGCAGAGGCAGCTTCATCTTAACGCAGTGCCCTACCCCCATACCAGTCCATATCACCAGAGGCTTAAGCCACCTGCCACTATTCTGGTGCTCTAGATCCCTCAAATAATGCACTTTGCAGATAAACTCCAGATAAGCCTCTGGTGGGTGAGGGTCAGAGCGGTACTCAGGGATGGGCCAAGGCTTAGGTTGTGGCTCATCATCAGCAGCCACTGGCCTAGGCTAACCCAGGTGCTCAGACCTGATTGCCAATCACCTGAGTTAAAAGCATGGTGAAGATATAGAGCCTCAGAGGTGATGAATGCAAATTCAAAGTGCTCAGCGCCTCTCGTGATCAAGCCAGAAGTTAAAGCTCAGACTGTCAGGTGTCAGGGGAACAAGTGACTAGTGCATCAAGGCACGCTCCAGTGCCTCAGGCCTGCCAGAAGGCAGAGAGTTGTGTTAGCAGATCACCTGTGAGGCATAGGAGTGGGTACTGAGGAGGATGGAGCCCAAACTAGCCCTTAAAACAACAAGCACAAGCACCTGTCATCTTAAGAATAAGAGCAGGCTAGCCCCCAGCTGGTCCTGGTTACTTGAGTAGGCTTGGCTGCTAGTGGCCTAACTACTCCCAGCTGCCTTCATGAGCATGACTACCTTAAAATCAGCAGCTCTTTCAGTTGCTAGCAGGGTAATCAATAGGATAGGTATTTTTCTATTTCATTCTTGGTGTTGTTACTTTGCTTCTGCTGGTTGGTTCCTAGTTTTTTCTGTTCCCTGGGTCCTGCTTTTTGGTTTGTTGCTGCCAAGTTTTTACCAGGGCCTGGAACTCGGTTTCTTTTTCCCCGATCTGTAGATATGGTTGTTAAGAATATAAACTTCCTTGAGCCCATGTTGAGGAAAACTACAGCTGGTGGTGGTACTGCTGATGGCAATATCAATCAAAATCATTCTCTATCACACAGAAGACATCAGATATATCAAGGATCACCCCTTAGCTCCTACTTAAGGAAACTGAGAAAATAGCATTGCATAGCCTGATGCTACTGAAATGCTGCCATGTGAGTGTGGTCATGTGCTAGACTGAAAGCAAAAGTCCCTGAAAAATCTGAGTGGAAAAGAAGGAAAGAAAAAACAGAAAACAAAAAAAACCTAGGGTAGATATTGTGATGATGAATGTTGCTTGGTGAAAAAGAGAAGTGAAAAGTCCTCTTGAGGCTTTTTAACAAGACACTGCAGGTTAAATACAGAGGTGGTATGGTACCCATATATTTGGTTATGCTGTCAGCACAGAAAACAAACATGAAGTTAGCAAAAGAGAAGCCTAAGTGTTCTGACTGCACGGTTGCTACTGAGCTGCTGAAACAGGGAAATTTGTGGTTTCATAACATTGTCAAGATAATAAAACACCTGTGCTGCAGTGCCCTGCAAAACACAAAACTGTGTCAAAAGGTGAGCAGCTAGCCCAACGAGGCAGCAGCTCAGGGTGGCTCACCCAACAAAGAAGCTGCTTAAGGTGGCCTGACAAAATTTTAACCACAACGGGATATGGCAGCTACAATGTGAACTTGGCTGCACAGTGCATCCAAAGGTCTGCTAATGGCAGGTGGGTAGCCACTTAGCCAGTCACAGTAAGGGTTAATCCAAATTTCGTTCTAAATTCTGCTTGAACATGAATAAATTTGGGATGAAATTTGAGCAAAGTGTGCAGATCTTTGGGTTCCCATAGAAGCATACTACTGGGGAAACAAATGACTTGAGGAGTTTTGCGGGTGCTGCAGAACCGACGGCTTAGCTGATCTGCTCCAGGCATCGTCTGTAAGGGTGTCTTTAACAAATTGTGCATAAGAGGTAATGAGGCTTGAACATGCTATATTGAATTTTGTAAGTATACTCTACGTTATTCTTTCTCTCTTAAATAAAACAAAGCTTGCCTTAGAGATCTGCGTGTCTATTTTAAGTACCTCATCCACTTGATCCAATTATGGGTACAACAGGTAGGATTTTTTAGAAGGATAAAATAATCCCTGGCTTATTTTGATTTTTGTTTATATAGTGAGTACTTTCTTAAGGTTTCTATAACTTCCAAGCATACAGCTATACTTCTTGGGCAGGCTTGTCTGAACAAATATTGTCCAGCCTTTAAAAAATACTCAGAGATTAGCAATATTAAACAGCCCAGCTATGTGAGCTACCAGCCTGCCTCTCCCTTTTCCTAGTTACTGAGTGGCCTTTATTTATCTCATATCTCCGTTTGTTGCAGGGTTGGATTGCACAGTTCTTAGACCATAAAGTACAGTACTCTCTGGCAATCATGCTTATCCAGTAGCTCCAAATGAGTTATCTTTGCCAGTCTGACCCAAAAACTAATGTGTCCTTATTAACATTAGGACCAGAGCAATTAGTGGGGGGGGGGGTGTTTAACTGTAGCCCAGCCTAACTAAGAGTTTACCATGCCCAAAGGTAACCCTGACTAGCAAAAAATCTGCACATCTCTGAGGGTTTCTGAGTCACGGTGCTTCTTGAAGCCAGACTGCTTGTATGGGCATATAGCTTCTTTTTTCTTTTCTTCATAATAACTTCCAAAAAAGCATAACTTTAGCAGGGAGCAACTAATTTGTTTCTTGTGCAGTAATTCCCATTAGTTAATGGTAGACTTGGGTATTAAGGTAGAATTAGGCCCTTGGCTAGCAGCTTTCCATGTCTGCTTTGCCAGCTTAAGCTGTGTCCCTTGGAATTACTGCAGCATCACCACAGACCCCGGTGACTTGCATATGTTTGTCCTTATATGCACAGCATTCTGGGTAAATGTCATGGGACAGTATTGTGCTGCTGGACTCTCTGCATTCTGGGATGGTTTTATCTTGCGTTGTGGGGCACATACTTGAAATCTGAGACCTGGCCGAACTAACCAGTTCCCTGAGTTCCTCTTCATTCTGTAAATCTTCTGGCTTCTGTAAGCTCCTATCACTTTAAAAATGTTGCAAAGCGGTATGGAGGAAATATGGAGTCCAGTGGACCTGACAGTGAATACAAACAGGCTGAGGTATATATACTGGTAGCTGTGGCTGAATGGCTTTGAAAGACCTGAATGGCTGTGGTTATGCCTTGGCAATACAGGTAGCATAAGGATAAGAAACTGAAGAGTTATTTGTGCACTGATTTTTCTTCCCACCCTTTCCCACTCCAACTGGAGGCTGAAAGCAAAGGTAGAGGCGGAAAAACAATGCAATCAATAAATAGTGTTGTATTGAGTCAGCTACTGAGAAATCTTGCAAGAAAAGAAACAAAAGAACTGTTCCAATCCCTTCTCTCTTTATCTGGGATGCATTTAACTTCTTGTCTTCCTCGCAAATATATCTAAACCGAAGAGTGATCATTGTCAGCTTACAGTGAAAGACATGCCACTGTTCAGACTTGCTTATAGCAGCAGGCCATGAACCCTGCCATAATTTCGTGCATGTGGGTCACCTGTGCCTTTTCACATGATCTCAATCTGTACTGCACTGGGTCATGAACTACCTGCTCCTTACAGTTAGGAAAGTGGTCTTTAGCATGCTCTCGTCTCCCTTCTTAGTGGCCCCAGGTTGCCTTCTGCAATTCAGTTCCCAAAGACTCTTAGCTTTTCATTTATGATACTGAGCTCCAGACAGTTTTTTTTCTGTCTGCCATGGTACCATTGCCCTGAAACAGTTTTAAACTGATCAATATACAGAACAATCAATCTAAGTACAATTTCAAGGAAAATTATGACTGTGGTGACATTATTAATGTAGACAATTGAATAAATTATCATGGAAGAAATATGGCTAGGCACTGCCTAAAGTGCCTTAATGGGCAAACTGCTCCTGCAGTCAGGAAGGTATTTGTTAGGATGTATGACTAAGGGTGCAAACATGGTCTGTACACACAGTCATACAACTGTTCCCTTGCGCAACAATGATATAGGTGTTATATAACAAACTAATTAAAGAATATCTCTTGAGCTTGCTAGCAATTAATTAGCACTCATTCTGCATTAACACACACATTCTAAATGCCTACATATTTCTCACCAGTATCCAACCATAATATGTACACGCAAGCTTACCCCTAACTCGAATTACTTTAAAAAAATTGAATTTGTTCTTACAAGAATTAAACATAATGATTTAGCAATCCTACTCTGACCATTTCTAGACATTATAAAATTGAGAATATTAAACATGACCAGTGAAGTGTAGAACTGATGTACAAATGTAGTTATTATCGTAGGTACATCATATAAGTTAAATGAGATATACAAAATCAAACCAAGAAATTCAGGAAGCCTGTTTCCTGAATCATGGGCACAATTAATATCTGTACCTGGAGTCTGCGTATTTTGGTCATCTTACTCTTGACTAAATCTTAAACGCAGCTGACGATCTAGGGTGCTTTAAATTTTAAAAAGTCTGGCTGGAAGGGAGAAGGAAGATGTAAGAAATCAAGTGTCGTAAGCTGTAAGATGATATAGGTCTTAGAGGTTCATCTTTTAGGATGATGTTGCAAGTGGTATGCTCTTGTCATAAGTCCGTTTGAGAGTTGAAAAGGTAGGAGTCGCGATTCTAGTGATCTTTCCTCAGATCTTTTCAGAGGTCTTTCTCCCCTTACCAAACCAAAAATCTTAGACCAAGGTGGAGCCATAGCCAGCCAAGGCTGTTGTTTAGAATGATGTTCCTGTTACTTTGTTCTGCATATAATTTTGGCTCCCCCCAAATTTTGGCATCCTAGACAACTGCCTAGTTTGCCTAATGGTTGGATCCAGTCCTGAACAGGCCCCTTATCCTCATGCTTCTCTTGGTGCTTCCCTTAATATTCTCCTATATTTTTTCCCTCTTTCCCACATTGTTTTCTCAGTTTTTGTATACACCACTCTTTTTCAGTCCCCACATTTCTCCAGCACTTGCCCCTCCTGGCTCCTTCCCAATCACTTTTCAGTCCACTTCATGGCTAGTGGCTTTGAGCTTTTGAGAACGTAAACTACATTTTCAAGAATCTGACAACTCGCAGAAACAACTGACCTACATTCTTGCATCACATCTGAACTGCAGGTGCAATTGTGACCCTTAGCCATGCAATACTACCTGCAAAGGCACAGAGAGTATTTAACTACGTTAGTGCCTATATTTATCAGCTCTTCATTTCACATAACAACCCTTCTTTAAAAATGGGGATTAACTTGTTGCCCTGCTAGAATTTTAGCCTATATTTGATAAAGCAATTCAGTTATCACTTGTTGGCTTCCATACATGACAGCAATCCAACATCCTTTTCAGAAAATAAAGCCTTTTGGGGGGGTAGTTCTTTAAAAAAAATAGCCTAATGCCAGCCAATTATCTTTCAGTGTTAAGTTTTGCTCTTCAAAATGGTATTAGTAAACTGGCCTATATTGCCTGGGAAATAGAGCAGAGGCTTTCCAGGAACTGGTTTGTGGAGTGCCTGGCAGTCAGTTAAGGGAAATTTAGTGACTAGAAGTTGGATATAGAAGTCAGAAATAGGGCATTTGGGATGCTGATGGCAACTTCCTGTGTTTGACCTATAAATCTAAGTGAGTTCCAAATCTGTGGCGAGGGAAACCATGAAGTTGAGCTTCCAGGATTAGGCTGCACTGCTGATTAGGGGGTTGACTTAGGGGTTTATTGTGTAGATAATGAGCAGACTTGGGCTCGAGGGAGACTTTGACCCTCTCTGTTGGTCATAGACCATAGTCTACTGCAGAAGAAATGTAGGTTGGAGAGTTGGAACAACTTTCTGACTTTGATGTCGTCTTAGAAAAATTGTGGAAATTTTCAAAAGCAGGTTAGACTTGGCTGGGATGGTTTAGGTGGGAATGATCCTTTCTTGAGCAAGGGGCTGGACATTAGATGACTGTAAGGTCCTTTCCAGCCCCATTTTCCTATCATCCTATGTTTCTCAACCAGGGTACAACAAGATCCTGTAAACAGTGCTAATATTGTCTGGCACCCACAGGTGTGCAAACAACTATACTTGATTTATGGGATAAACACAGATTGCAAGTCTGCATCCTTAATGTCAAAAAGATGGTGACCTGCTGTAGTCTTTCTGAGTTCTTTGCAACAGAATAATTTTTCTATTATTTTTTCCACAGTCAAAATTATTTAAATTAGTGTTTGAAATGCAGTGCTCCTAAATTTGGTAAAGTTATGGAGGGGTGCCTTGAGCCTAAAAAGACTGAGAATTACTAGTCTACTGTATATACAAATGATGGCAGAATTAGTACTTTACTAGTGAACATGGCTTGATTTATATGAGGAGAGAGCTTTTATCATGGATATTCTGGTAGAGATCAGACAATAAACGATTCACCTTTTGGAGTGTTGGACAAAAAATGTAAATGGGCTCCTGGAAGATATCTTCACAGCAAAAATAACTCCATTGAGGGGACAAATGTGAGTAAAACATTTTTCTGGCCTCAACTTCTTGGCAAGGATGTTTCCAAGTTAAGTGTGTTGCCTACTTTGCAGGTGATTTGCTAGTGAAAATGTCTGGCCTTGTTCCAGCTTCACAAACCATCATGTAATGCCAGGAATGACGTGCCTTGTACTAAATGGATATCAAAACTGGAACCATACTCAAAGATGTGAAGAGCACTGTGTGCTTCTGCTAAGGGATTGTACAAGCCTGACTTCTCTTGTACGCATTTAATTTTGGTAATTTGTGGAACCCAAACTTTGACTGCTTGCACCCAGTGAGATTGCTGGGAGCCAGTTGAAATGTAGCAAAGCTTACTTTGAAACATTTGACTAGTTCTTCACCATGCGGTGCAGGGCTTCTCCCTTGAATCCTAGGTTTAGTTGGTAGGTGCTGACTTAAACCAGCTTTATTAAAATTCTGCCTCTGCTGAAGTCAGCAGCATGTCTCAACTTAAAGTGGGCCAGGACTTCACTCCATATCTTCAAACACAGGTTTGCATGGAGCTGTTGGGGTTCTTACTCTCCCTGAGGGCTGTGGTCTTTGCTCAGGTTCCATTGCTAATGCTTTCATACAGTGCACTGTGCAGGAGTGCAAGGCCACTGGCATCCAGGACTATGTGGAAAGTAACGCTGTAGACTGGTCAGTGATAAATGTAAAGGTGAAAAACGTGGGATAAGGACGATAAAGTCTTTTTGATAACTATCCTTTACAGTCGCAAAGGATGTAAAGTATAATTATCATTCAGGGATATCCAACTTCTAAGCCCTGGGTGGAGGCATTGGAAGAGCATGGCCTGGAGACTGCATGTTTCCCAGGCTACAGCAGGCAAGGCATGGGCCATGGGCCTGTGCACCGTGCAGACCTTCCTGCCCTCTACCCTCCTTCCCCAGTTGCACCATGTGCCCACATTGGTAACCCCCTTCCTCATGCACTTCACCACAGATATGATCTCCCCCATCCTGCCATGCTAAGTGCTGGCCCCAGATGTACCCTCAATTCCTTGCATAGCACACTGCACTGCTGCATGCTTTGGGACAGAGGCAGGGCATGGCAGACAGATTAAGGAGGGGGAACCTAGAGACTGTCTGTATTGCAACCAGATTAATGTCCAGAGGAGAGCCACATGAATAATTAGAGGACAAGAGAACAGGCCTTATGCCTGGAAAAGTGCAGGCTCAGGGGTGACTTGGTGGCAGCCTGTAAGTACATAAGGGGTGTGCATCAGGATCTGGGGGAACACCTGTTCATCAGGGCACCCCATGGGAAGAGGAGGTTCAATGATCACAAACTCCTGGAAGACTGTTTTAGGCTGGATATAAGGAAAAACTTCTTTACTGTCTTAGTCCTCAGGGCCTGGAATAGACTCCCCCCAGAGGTAGTGCACACACCTACTCTGGATACTTTCAAAAAACACTTGGATGCCTATCTTGCTGGGATCATTTGATCCCTGCTGACTTCCTACCCTTTGAGCAGGGGGCTGGACCCAATGATCTCTCGAGGTCTCCTTCAGTCCTAGCATCTATGAAATCTATGTGGAGAGCAGTGGCCAGGCAGGAGCTGGCACCACCACTTAACCCACTGCAGGCCACAGGTGGCTCCTGGTCTACCAGCTGTACAGCCCTACAGATGCAGGCTGTCTGCTAGAGGCATAGATGGGAAGTTCAGCACCCTGGGCAGTCATGGTGCATGGGGCAGCAGCAGCAGTTGGGTTGCCAGCTGTGGCAGGTCAGAAGCAGAAGCTGCTGCTATTTTTGTGAGCTGTACTTGCTAGCCTTCCCCACCCCCAAGTTGGCACCTGAGACTGGTGCCCTTCTAGTTTTCATCCTGGTTACACTACCACAGGCGTGGGAAAAATGAGGCCCTCGGGCCAGATGCGGCCCACCAGCCTATTCTATCCGGCCCGTGGGGCCCCTAAAAAATTAAAAAAATTAATGTTTATCTGCCCCTGGCTGCCTGTCATGCGGCCCTCTGCCGGAAATAATTGCCTGCCCCTGCACTACTGCCACCTGCTGTTGCTAGATCAGCGGTGTACATTTCTGCATTTTCACCCAGAGCAGAGAAACTTCTTTTTAGAGCTAGGGAATTCTTGGATCTACTATAATTGTATGTAACTAACATGAAAGTTTTGCCGCTCCCCTCTCGCTATGAAAGCAGAAAAATGCTTGGGATAGTTCAGAATAAGCATAGTGAGAGTTACTTAGATCAACACTACCTCTGAGAATTGCACTGTTAAAAGGGCTTCTTATAGGTGGCCGTTCCACTACCCTCCTTATCTTGAACTCACCTTGCTGTAGCCATAGTGTTGGCTGCACAGGTGACTTGACAAAAGCCCAGTGAGGATGACAGGAACTTTTCCATTGTTTTTAGCCTTTAGGTAACGAACCTGGAGAACATTAACTTGTCAGATGCTTAGAAAATGTACCTTAAATAGGCATGCATCAGCTCTGTATGGCATATAGTTGAAGCATTTGAGTTGACAATAAAGAAATGATATGGAAAAGAGTTGCTAACTATGACTTAAACAGGCACTTGAAGCAAATCCCTGGGTGAAATGCCTGCTCCATTTTGAATACTCTTATTTTTAGCAAGAGTCAGAGCTACAAAATTAGGGGCTTACACTGTAAACATATATACCAGCTTATAAAACTGAATGGCAGAGTTCTGTACTGCTTGTATACTTACCTAGTCAGGGGAGAGGTGTAGCAATAAAATCACAAGACCAAAATGACCCCCTTCCATATATATGTGATGGCCAGAACCAAAGAAATTAATAAGCAATAAATATGTGCTTCTTGGAG
>NW_017728992.1:53957851-53972679 GCF_001723915.1 Gavialis gangeticus | reverse complement strand
CCAAGAGACTGGGCCCTGGTGTGTGTGTGATGGCCAGAACCAAATAAATTAATAAGCAATAAATATGTGCTTCTTGGAGGCATTTGAAACTTTTGTCTAATATGAAGCTTGTATTTTTGTAACCCGCAAATGTAACTTGTAACTGTTTGTGGAACTGAGTAGGCCTCAAAGACAAAGCTATAACTGTGTGATGATGATAAAAACTGGATTCAACTGCCCAGCTTATCTAGTACATTTCAGAAAGGACATCTCAAAAAAGCATAGTCAAAAAGTTTTGAAGGGGCTAGATTTAGGTGGGGTAATGTTAATTTTAAACCTGAAGATGTTGTGTTGCAATTTGCTTATTGGGTAAACCCAAGATTGGGCAGTAACTTATTATAATAATTGCTAACACCTTTTAACCCCATAGGATAACAGCTATAAAGCAATATTATGAATGGCTATATAACTAAAAATTAGCATAATTAGAATATAAAAGAACACACACGTCATAGTAACCCTCGGGAAGGACGGAACAGAAGGGTCATTGCTGTCCCATATCCCACGGATATCTCTTACTCCCTGTGAGAGTGAGACCAGATCCTGACTGAGGGGCTTCCACCAGTATGCTTCGAGCAGCCCAGTGTAGAGACGTCTGACTTTGCTGATTCAACTTGCTGTGCATCTTCTAACCGAGGGACTACTGGTAAGTTACTAACCAATTAACCAAGAGTGGGAACTCTTGGTTAATTTCTTTATGTTTTATTATCGTTGTCAATTTTAATCTGTATTGTTATGTTGTCTGCTTATTTAGTTTAACCTTTTTATTAACTATTATATATGCAAACTATATCTTTTGTTTTCATAAGTAAAATTCATTCTTTTTTGTAAGTGAAACTTGTCGTTTCTTTCCTTTCCAACATCACTTTCTAGATCCCGAACCAAAAAGCCCAGTGGCTAATAAAATTGCAGTGTTCAGTCAGTCTGCAACTAAACTGATATACTCACAGTGCCCAGCTGGCCTGTGACATATATATGAAGTCTCCCAGTGAATGCGGAATTGTCCTGGTGGCGAAGTGAGGGCAAAGCAGCAGTGAACGTGGGTTACTGTTGCTTATGATCCTCAAATAATAAAATGTAAAGCTTTCACTCTTTCGTCAGTGACCTGTTTGTATCTCTGTACCACTGCTTCCTGTCTGCATCTCTACCGTCAGAACATGGGAGAATAGAAAAGGAAATGGAGAGTAGAATTATACCATTTTGTTTTATATTTTAATTCCTGAGATAAGCAGTGAGATTTACCAATCCAAACTAGCACAGTTTTTCAAGATCATATTATTGAATGCATGTCACCCACAGTACATAAAATCTTGCTATTCTTGGGAGTAGATAACTTTCAGCACTTAGAAGCCTGTGAGTGTGTCTCGCTATGAGATCATAGCTTGTATACACATTCTTGAGGTAGTTCATGTGCTGATAATGGATAAGGTGCAGTTGCCTGAAGCTCAACCTAATTGTTTGTGGACCTATAATCCAAGGAGCCAAGTGGGTTTTGCAACCTGCATGGAATCCTTTGCTGCCAGTGACTGAATGCTTTGTTACATGATCTGTCTAGTTTAAAGCTAGTTTAGCCCTGTTCATGTGTTGCCATGGCTGATCAGGATTGCAGTCTTGACATACAAGTCTCCTAGAATTTTAATGGGACTTATACTCCTGTGGCCAGATTAACCCAGGTATTTAGGTGCCTAAACAACTGTCTAGGTCTCCAGTGGCATTTGAGTCCTAACCACATTGTTAGCACCTCAATATCTCTTGGTAGAAGTACAAAACTGTGTACAATTGACATGCAGACGAAAGTGTTTCTGAAAATGAAACTCAAGAATGTAAGTGACCCAAGTGCTTCTGAAAATTGTGCCCAGAGATGGCACCCAGGAAAGTCAATCATAGACAGCACTGGGATTGTAGCAGAAGGAAAGGGGAAAATTCTCTAGCTTCGAAAACACTTTGTCCAGGGATGGATCCAGCGGTGTGGCTGCACCCCTTTCACCAGGTAGCAGAAGCAGCAGTTGTGGACTTTAGGTCCCTGAAAATGTAAGAATCCCCCTTCCCTTTCCCTCCATACTTAGAGGCACATCCTTCCTCTCCCATTCTTACCTCCTTTGCCTGCCACTGCCAGTGCCCTCACTTTCTCAAGGGCTGGGCTCAGCCCAGGACACTGGCAAGATCAGGCAGATAGGTCCCCCTTTTCTGCCTTTCCCCTTGGGTGCTCCCTATAAGCCCACGAGCAGGCACAGGAACCTACCCACCTCTCGACAACATGGGTTAAGCCCAGCTGCAACAAAAACAGGCTGAAGCAAGACAGGAGCTCCCCTTGCCCTCAGAACAGTGCAGACAGCGGAGATTCTGGCAACAGCAGCCAGGGGAGAGGAGGAGGCATACTTCTGAGCATAGAGGGGAAGGGAGAAGGGACATGACTGGTTAACTTTTTCAGAACTTAGTCCCTTGCTGCTTCTCCCTGCTGGCCCCGGTGGGGAGGAAGGGAGGGAGGAGGCTGACAGTGGCAGGCGCTATTGCTGTCTCTGCTCATAGAATCATAGAAAATTAGGGTTGAAAGAGACCTCAGGAGGTCACATCTAGTCCAATCCCCTGCTCAAAGCAGGACCATTCCCAGCTAAATCACCCCAACCAAGACTCTGTCTAGCTAGTTCTTAACAACCTCCAAGGATGGAGAGTCCACAACCTCTCTGGGTAACCTGTTCCAGTGTTTTCCTATCCTCCTAGTAAGAGGTTTTTCCTAATAGCTAACCTAAATTTCCCTTGCTGCAACTTGAGACCATTGCTCTTTGTTCTATAATCTGCCACCACTGAAAACAGTCCAGCTCCATCCTCTTTGGAACCACCCTTCAGGTAGTTGAAGGATGCTATTAAATCCCACCTCAGTCTTGTCTTTATTCTAAACTAAATAAAATCAGTTCCCTCAGTTTGTCCTAAGTCATGTGCCCCATTCCCCTAATCATTTTGGTTGCCCTCCACTGGACTCTCTCCAATTTGTCCGCATCCTTTTTGTAGTGGGGGGCCAAAAACTGAACACAGTACTCCACATGTAGCCTCACCGGTACAGAATAGAGGGAAATAAACTTCCTTCAGTCTGCTGGCAACGCTTCTACTAATGCAGCCCAGTATTCTATTAGCCTTCTTGGCAAGAAGGGCAAACTATTGATTCATATGCAGCTTATTGTCCACTGTAACCCCAAGGTCCTTTTTTGCAGAGCTGCTGCTTAGCAAGTTGATCTCAAGCCTGTAGCAGTGCATCAGATTTTTCAATCCAAAGTGCAGAACTTTGCGCTTGTCCTTGTTGAACATCATGAGATTTCTTTTGGCAAGCAAATACAGGATATGCAAGGTGATGCAATGCAAAGGACCTAATATTAGTGATACTGAAACACAAATCAAGACTAAATAGGGTGACAAAATTCCAGAGGGGTTGATAATCTAGATCAGTGGTTCTCAACAAATATGTCACAGCACCCTGGGATGCCTTTAGATCCTTTCAAAAGTGCCATGGGACTTGAGCAGTTAGCACTCTTAGGTGTGCAAACAGTGATTCACAAGATAAATCCAAAGACTTCAAATAGGAATCGAGTGTTAAATGCATGCTGACCTGTTGTCTGAGTCCTTTGTAACAGAAAAGCCGCTCTATTATTTTTCCATAGTGACAAACTGTGAAAACTTAGGACCTAGCATTTTTCAAGAGATACCTCAAGCCTAACAAGGGGTGCGTCAAACCAAAACAGTGGAAAACTACTGATCTAAATCTTGCGTTTAGAAGCTAATGTTATTTCTTCTCCTCTGATTTCCACCCTTGTCTGTGCCATTTAGCAGCAAGTGATGCTTACTGTAATCATTTTATCTTTGAAAGAATAATATGACTGTCTCCTGGTTGCAATAAAGAAATCCATAGTCATGTAACAATTTATTTCCATGACAATTTATTGAATAACAAAGTAAAACAAAACAAAAAAAACCCAGTGGTTTGGACTATGCCAGCTCTCTTTCTTTAGGTTTTTCAAGATTATGCAGTGTATTGACTTACTGAAATGGGTAAACATGATCCAATCCTGAGAGTTCTCCACTTGTTTTAGTTCCCTGAAGGGAGCTTCAGTGCAAAATAATCCTTTTGTTTAAATAGTTCACTTGCTGCCTCTGCCCTAATGTATCTTCTGGCTTTCAGAGCCTGGGACAGTCAAAAGTTAGTCTCTTCACTTTGTTCTCCCTATTTTGAGGTCATTGCTGGGACTGCCTTCCCTTCCCTTTTATTTCTTGTTCTAGACTAGGGCTGTCAAACTTCAGAATTGCCAGGGGCTACAGATTCCCCAGCCACATGCCTTGTGTACCACAAACTCCCTGGGCTGCTTGTCGTATGGGATGCACACTACACTGTATACCCCCCGCTTTTTAGGGTATCCCCCCATTGCACTGCACTGCACTGCACTGTATTGATGCCCCTGTGCTGTGCTGCGAGCCCTCCACCCCGCTGTGCTCTGGACAGCCACTGTCGTGCTACACCAGTCTCCAAGTCCCCTGAGCCTCCTGGGCACAGGTTCTCTCAGCCTTGTAGGCCCTGCCATCCCCACTCCCAGGTGCAAAATCAAGTGGAAGCTGAAGAAGGGAGGGGGAACCTGAAGGCTTGTGGCAGCAGCAGGAGGAAAATAATGGGAGGGGGTGGCACCCAGACTGGAATCTGGGGACCACAGAACTCTTGGGGACTACATGCAGGCCATGCGCTGTTAATTAGGCAGCCTTAAGTCTAGACTTTCTGTTTCACTTTATCTTCACTTTTCTGGATGCTCGCTTGACATGTTGAGGCCTCTGTTTCAGAAAAAGACAAGTATTTGTCTTTTGACTATTACACTCCTTAGCATGTTATCTCAAAAATACTCCATAAAATAGACTCTGAAATCACCAGTGATTTCTGAATAGTCACCTCTGATACCTTTCTCTTTACTGGCCTCCTTACCTTGCTAGCTGCAGTACCTCTGGTGCCCAGCTTCCTTTGGCAGATGGGGAGTTCTTCTAGTCCTATGCCATATACCACCTGGGAGAACTGGAAAAGGAAATGGCATATACCTGTTCTTCTCTTACTCCACTTTTCTTTTTACAGAAAGAAAAGTATCCTATTCCCATTTGGAAGAATTCTAAGGTAAACGCTATGGGTCCAATCTACTGTATGTGTGACAGAGTTTAATGCCCAGAACTTTCAGAAATACATTTTTCTGTCACGTACCTGGTAATTCCCTGACTTAATCAATTGTGACTTATCTTCAGTGGGCTTTGAAACAAGATTTGTATTACATAACTGGAATATCAGACCAGCTAAAATGTTTTATGCTCTAGTGGCTCATTTCTGCAAGATAGTCTGAGCAACAGCTAAAGGGGATTTTCTGTGCAGTACATTAGTCCAGAGTAATAAACTCTGGGAGACTACTAGCATTATCTCAAAAAGGATGTAGTTGTGGATGTATCTCCTAAGTTCAGCTACCACCCATCCAGTAGAAAACATCCCCTCCTCCCCAGACTCTCAAGAAGATTTTAGAAATGTTTGAGGAAATCTGGAAGTGGTCCTCTTATCTCCAACTTTCAATACTGTGCCATCTATCCATGTCAACCACTTGTTTGTGGGAGATTTGGCCAAATATTTTACTTTCTGTATCTGTATCTGGATTATTTTTATGATCTTGTTGATTGTTTCTACCTTACAAAGAAGGGTAAGAATTATGCAGCATGTTCTGGATATTGTTTAGGTCTATAAAACTCTAGAGACGCATGATTCTATGTGGGTATAGAACAAGACAGTAACACAGTAAAGCAAAAGTCAGCACTGTGAAACAAGCTAGCCACAAAAGTGGCAAAAGTACAAATATAGCAGGCCCAAGACTCTCTTTACCCCAGCCTTTGCTTCAAATCTTTCTCCTTTGGTCTCTCTGGTACTGTGATGATGAGTTGTGTGATATGGAGTCCAGCCTTCTCTTTGAACTGCCAGTGGTGAACATCAGATGTCTTTTGGGGGAGGTTCTTCTTCCACAACTTCAGCAACTGAACTTATTTCCATTTCTGGGCTTTAATCTAAAAGTACCAATTTGGGTCCACCTGAATTTCACTCTGTGAGAGGGCTCTCTCTCGCAGTCTCAATTCCAGGCATTCAACAGTGAGTGGATAGGTTTTGAGCTCAAACTTATTGGCAAACAAACATGTCGAGTTATATAGCCACTTGAGGTCACCTGTTCCGTATATACAAATGCCTCTGACATAATGGCCTGCAAAGGAAGATGACGATAGCGACATCAGAACATAGGCATTCTATGAAGAGATGTGAAGCTAAGTTACTGTAGCAACTCTGCAGCTCAGTGAAGCAGAACAACTCAATGCAGCTTAAACCTGTTTGAATTTAGTTTCTCACTCCCCTCAGGAATTAAGCACAATCCTTGTTTTACAGGTCCACAACAAACACATGAAGAGTGACTTGCCCGAACCACCCATGAAGTCTGCAGTCTAATCAGGTGTTTAGCCTACCCTGAATCTCAGTCATGTAGCTTAATTAACTATCCCTTGACTGGCCTGTGTGGTGGTAACCTGGACTCACTTTAGAGGGGGTACAGAGCTCTAAGAATCATGTTTCCTCAAGTTGCCCAATGTTTAGGCTTGTGATGGAGCCACCCATTCTGGGGTGGCTACTGTTAGCGAAGAGAATTGTTTAGTGCTCCCGGGCTATAACCCTCTAGCAACTGGCCATAAACTGAGATTCTTAAAATGGAGACAAATGGACCACAGCCTAGGTGGAGCTGAGGGTTAGAAGGTTCCTAAGGAGACCTGCAACCCATTTGTAAATAGCTTTCAGTGGTAGCACAGGAAAAAAAATATAAATATGTATACTACCATGACAACCTCCATGTTTCTTTTCCATATCTTTCCACTTTATAGCTCTCAGGTCACCTTCCCATGATGCATTGGGCATGGAGCCAGGGACACCTGCAATTCAATAAGAGAACAAAAATGTTAGTCTTAAAGTTTATGAGTTCAACATTAATTTGATGCACAGCACCTTTCCCTCTGTGAGTTCTGGGCAGACTTCTCAGCAGAGCCAACAGAACTGGAATGAAATCAATGGATTCCAGAAATGTCATTAATTTTCAAGAAATTAAACTCTGGATCTCCAAGCTGAAAGTAGCGTTTAAAGCATGAACCAGTTTATTGTTCCTTTTGAGTGTACATCCCAAGACAAATGAGAACTTTCTTTTGTAATGATCACAGTAACAGATACTAGCCAGTGCTTATGTAACAATTACCATAGTCAAAAACGCTGTTCAAACACTAGCTTATTTGATCTATGCTACCACCTTATGAGGTAGCAGAAAATAGCATCTTTAAGCCATAGAGATGGGGAACTGCACCATAGCAGAGAAAAACCTTACACAGTATGAACAGGTAAATATGTCCAGGCTACTAGTTGGTGGAAGAGCCTCCATTTACCTGTTAATAAGGAAGTCCAATTTTAGCCAGGTTTTAGCTAACTTATTTACTGCTCAACAGCATTCTAAATACCTTATTATCAACACGTCTTCATTTAAAATTATCACTGAGATTGTGAGAAATACAATAAAAACACTTATGTAGCACCTCTGTGCATATATAGGGGGTGGTTGTAATCCCTCCAACATTCTTAGTCTAACTAGTAAACTTGTGGCAATAGCAATGTTCAGTGCATTTCCCAAGTATGGTAGTGTAATAGTGCTGCTGTGGCCATAATAGTCCAGAAACTGCGAGGAGCAAGAATTTCTTAAGGTGATGCCTTTTATGGACTACTACTACATGGTACTAGATAGTTGGTCCAATAAAAGATATCACCCTAAAGAATCCTTGTCTTTTCCAAGTATGCAACTTACCACGTTAAAGCCAAAGTTACTCTGTGGCAGAACCAACAATGTGTGGGGAGCCAATATGTAAACTTAAAGTCACAAAAAATATACAGACTAGGACTTGTCATCTTTTGGAGTGAAAATGTAAACAAGGAAAGGACTAGTGTGTCCAAACCCAAAGAATGAAATTGCTTTTCATCTTTCCAACAGCCTCTGTGCTTAAAGTATTCCAGAAAGATGGGTTATATTGCTCTCCTGATCTGGAAGAAACAGTCAGGGCGAGAAAGCGTCTCTGTTACGTTCAAGAATAAAACAAAGTTGCTGGGTTTGCAGTTACCCAAAAAGGTTTATATTATGTGGAATTAGCTGAATGTTTTGCCCAGTGGTTCAGAACTCCCAGTGTTTTGGCTCTAACAACAAACTTCAGCTTTGTTTTATGTGACTCTGCCTTTTTCTTGTGCATAGGTCATCCCTCTGTCCTCAGCACAAACATTTTTTTGATCTAGTACATAGCTAATTTTAGAAAGTGGCAGACCACCACTGACTGAATCTCCTTGAGCCGTAGAAAAATTTGGATTAGTCCAGGATAGACTGTAGTAATGCCGGGCAATAACAACTATAATTAGTTTGGATGCTTTGTTCCCAGTCTGATCTGGTTGGTCAGTGACTAATCTCTGAGATATACCAGTTACAACAAACATTTGCTTTTTTTGTCTTTCACAAGGATGGTATATATTTAAATCTGAACTTCAAACATAGGCCGTACTGATTATTTTTCACCTCTTAAAGCCTTCTTCCCTCCAGCCTGTTAACAAAATGCCTGTGCCCTGGTGCCATCTTGCTCCTCTGAAGAAGCTGTTGCTGTCATCAATAGTGTGATCTAATTATGTGACATGGAAAATATTTCCAGAGGAAATCCTGCTTTAAGAGACGGCTGCTTTTCTGTAGCAGCAGGTAAAGGTGAACAACTGTTTAGGATTTTTTCCCCAGAGTGAAAATGGCCACTCAGAGAATAAAATAATTTGGGAACAAGGATTAAATCACTACAGGTAGAGTTTCTCCTGCAAGAGTGAATGCCTGTGTATGTTAGGTTCTGAGAAATGCCACAGTACAGTCCTCCAGTATCCCAGGGTGCTTTGTGTTATTCACTGGACTCCACTGCTGCAGCCAGGCAGCAAGCTGATAGGGCTATGCAACATTTCGACGGGTGTTTCGTTTTGAAGCTGTTTTGATGCATTTCAAGCTCGAAACAGTGAAATCAAAATGAAACAAAAGGCTTCGAAACAGCTTCAAAACAAAACATTTCGAGTTTCAAAGCTGGGCCTACAGCTAAACAGAAACTAAGGAGAGGGAGGGGGAAAGGACTGCTCTCTGATACTGACATTTAGCTCCATGTTCAATTCCTGAGCTCTCTGATCGCTTCCTTTAGCTCTTCCCAGGGAGCCACCAGCACCAGCTGCAACAGGAGGACTGTGGAGCTGTGCCAGGATCTTCCCCACGGAGCTCAGCCCGATAGCAGAAGAGCCAGTGGCGGAGCTGCTCCGAGTGCAGCCCTAGCTCTGAGCTCAGCCCTGGTGAGCACAGCCCAGGGACTGGAGGCTCCACAGCCCCATGGAGCTGAGCCTGGTGGTGGGAGGTGATGGACAGCCAGTGGCAGAGCCACTTGGAGCACAGCCCTGGCTCCAAACACAGCCCTAACCAGTGGCTCTCCCCCACCTTCCACTGCCAGACTTAGCTCTGTGGGGCTGGAGGAGCTGCTTGGAGTGCGGCCCAGCAGCTCGGAGTGCAGCCCAGTGGCAGGAGGTGGGGAGAGCCAGGGCTGCACTTCAAGCGGCTCTGCCAGCCCCGCAGAGCTCAATCTGCCCTCCCAGCACTGCCACCGAGCGCCAGGAAGAGCCTGGTGCCGCCCCTGCTACAGCCCCAGGAGCAGTGGATGCCACCTGCCTGCAGCTGCTGGGCTGCATCGTGCCCTGAACCCCCTAGCGCAGCCCAGCAGCTGCAGGCAGGCGGCATCTGATGCTTCTGGGGTGCAGCAGGGGTGGCACCAGGCTCTGCATGCAGGATGACAGGTTGCCACTGCCGCCTGGGGCCAGCAGGAGCAGCAGTTTTCCCAGCGCTGGGTGTGGGCTGCGCCCAGCACTGGTCCCAAGTGGCAGCCTCCTGTCATCCCGTGCGCAGATCCAGGGGCCTGAACCCCCAGGAGGTGTCAGGCACAGACCCACAGTCCTCCCGGGCCTGAGAAATGCTATTCAGAGCATAAGTTGGTACTTTTTGGTGAGCTAATTACCAAAAGCAAATTCCATTGTGATTTAGTATGCACAAGCATTACTCTAACAGATGACAGATTAGCTATAGTGTTTTGTACACAAAACAACAGACCCTGGCAGGAATTCAGTGCACTAATATGACTATAGTGACAAGTTAGTCTAGTGACTGACTGACCAAATTTCATTTTAAGTCAAACTTTATAAATCAAACAATTTGGATACTGTACAGCAACCCTTAAACCTTCTTCTATTAGATGAGAGTTTTGCTATTCTAAACTGCCTTTGATGTTGAGTGGCAAACTAGTGAACTGGCATTTAAAAGAAAGTTTTGTTTGTGACTAGCCTCAGTATGAGTTTGTTTAGCAAAGCCAAACATGAACACGAATGGACTAGCAAACGGACTAAACAGAAAAGTATTGTTGTCTCACTTTCTTCCTTAGGCAGAAACAGATGGAATATACCTTCCTTGCAGTGGATGATAATAACTCTACTGTTAACACTTTCAAACTGCAAAGAGCAGAATATCAGAGAGAAATCTTCAAGTTTTTCCTGAAAAACATGATTTTTGAATATTTTTGGAGAAAAGTGACAGAAAAGAAGATGATGAGTATTTGTATTTACTTCCTTTGAAGTATAGCTCCTCTCTTTCAAATAAGGATGTCTAGTCAGTAGTCAATGACCCTTTAACAGCACAAAGAGATGGAATGGTGCAGCAGCAAAATCTCACTGGGGCTCTGATATAAAACTATATAGGCCAGCAGCTAGAGCTTAAAATGGGTTATATTTCATAAATCCTACTCGTGTTGGGTCTTTCATCAAATGCTATGGAAAATCATGGCTCTGGCTTCAGAGAGAACAGAAGAAGCCAGTAGCTCTGTAAGAAGATCAGCTGTAACTGGGGGAGGAAAACATGCATTGTTCTGTTACTGCTAATGAATGACCATATACTACTTTGGAGAGTAAGGAGGGGAGATGAAAAAAGGATGTGA
This sequence comes from Gavialis gangeticus, assembly GCF_001723915.1. Lineage (NCBI taxonomy): Eukaryota > Metazoa > Chordata > Crocodylia > Gavialidae > Gavialis > Gavialis gangeticus. The sequence goes on along the minus strand of NW_017728992.1, from coordinate 53,961,531 downwards.
TATGAGAGGAAAGGGCTTATGGCAAGGCTTTGCAGTCCTGTCCCACTGACCAGCAGTTAGTCTGCTCTGAGAAGAGAATGCACTGCACTCCATAAAAAACTATCTGATCTCCCATTATCTTATGACCATACCTGAGAGCCCTGGATGGGCTTCAGATTGATACTGGGTTGGTATGGGTACTAAGGATTTCTTATGCTAAGGAACGTCTCCTACCCCACCCATTCCCATCCTAACCTTCTGCCATAATCAATGATTTACATGTTAAAACAAAAATCTAAGCAATCTGGGCACCATAAACTGGTTTAACTACTGAGATACTGTGGTCACCCATGCCTAGAGGAAGGGCACTAGGAAAAAAAGGATAATCTTTAGATTTGCTAATACTAAACAGGTAGATGATTTAGACTTCTTGGCTTAAGCATTTTCATTTTTCACGATCAGCGTGGTATGAGGAGAAAGAATGGAAGTGGAAACAACAAATGTCTGGGGAAGCGGAAAGCTGATGATAGATGGATGAGAAAGTGAAGGGGGTCTGTAGACTCAAAGGCTGCTTCAGAGAATGTGGGACAGAATACTTTAACAGGAACAAATGTTGGACTAGCATGCAAAGGTCCATTTATGAAGAGAAAGTTGTGCCAATTCCCTGCAGTAACAATTTACAGTGATCAACTTGGGCAGAGCTCTGCCAGTTTATAGCAGAGCACATGAATCCTGGACTGGCTGGAGTGGACTCTGTATGCAGTGCATGTCTCAGGCCCTGTGCTCAGTTCTCATCAGGCATGCACAGATGTAGCATGCAAGTCAACTCCAAGACCCAGGGGCTGGATGATGAGGCCAGGTCTGGCTTGCACGCCTTGTCTCTGACACCCCTGATTTAAATCGATTAGCTTGTTCCAACAGGGATCCTATAATAGTCTTTGACTATATAAAATTAAGGCTGTTTCTTCTACTTGTGATATGACTTATTTGGAAAGTACTTGACACTGGATGGGAACTTGGAAACCAACTGAGAAAAGAAACAAAGTTCTTGGGGATGAGCAGTCTGTTTGTCTAGTCAGGTGTGGTTCTCAGATTCCATTCCTGTATCTGCTGCCGAGCATTCTTTGAGAAGTATGAGGCCTCCCTGCCCCCTGGGCTACAAGCATTTCCTTCTAGTCTGCACAGCCCTGGAGGTAGACTGGCTAAAAAAAGAGACTTGAAAATAAAGGCAGTGGACTCAGACTAGGATCATGCTAGAAGGCAATGTGTTGTCCTGCCCCTGCTTAATCAGACTCTGTTTTTTTTTTCTTTTTTTTTTTTTCATCTGAAGTTCAGTGATCCCTGATTGCATTCCCAAGACCTGAGAGGCTTCCTGCTCATGCCCATTTATTCAACTCCAAACCAGACAGAGCACCCAAAATTGACCTGTGTTTGCACTTGCGATGCTCAGGCTCATGCTAGGTACACATCATCATGTGAAGATGCTGTAGCACAAACAAAGTTCATGTCTTTTCAGTTTCAAATCAGCATCTTGGTTCTGCGTTCAAAACTTCCCATAGTGTAAGAGCAAGTTCCCCACAGACTAGTTGTCTGCACCACCCTTTATTAGCGTGGTGTGTTTCACAGGATCATTTCCTTACGTAAGGATACTCAATGCAACTAAGCTAGGCTTTTTTTCTTCTGTCTCATTTACTGTACAGAGAACAGAATGTCATTGTCAAACAGCATACAAGTCATTTCAAAATATGGGATCTATTCTTCTGTCCTGAGACCTAGTAAGATCTTTCTGCCTGGCTTCAGGACCTGGCCTCTGTATGTGTGAAGCCACATCTGGGGAGCTATGTACAGTAGGACAAATCCAGACCTTGCTCTGGAGCACCCATGCCAACAAAACTGTTTTGCTGTTGCTCAAGATAGATTTGACGGGGTGGGGGGAAGAAGGAGACGCACAATGGCAACCTCACAGTGGCTTCCAGCATCAGTGTACAGTGGCCATGTAAGCATGAACCAAACTACCGTGGAGTCTTCATTTTCTTTTCCTCTGGGACTTTACTTGGGGAATAACATGTAAAATGTGAGGCTTCCTGAATAAAGCATTCTTGATTTGGAACCAGGAGACCTGAGCCTTATTGAGCTTTGCCACTGGTCAGCCGGGTGGGGGGCCAGTGGACCATCACTTAACTGTGACTCAGTTTCCTTGCCTGTAAAAGCAGAGATTATGACATCTCCTTTGCATTGTGCCTCTGTGTACGGGTTTTGTATGACCTGACAATGTAATAGTACAGAATGTGTCAGCCCGCAAATGTGTGGCCCTGGCTTTGGTTCTGCTCTTTCCTTCCTTAGGAAAGCAGCCAAGAGCTTACCTGGAAGGCCTCTCACACTACAGAGACCTAAACACAGCCTAGCTCGTAGCTCTGGTCTGGTTTTCCCTTCACCGTCTCAGTATCCAATAAAATGAGCTGCTGCTTACAGAAGTTAATGCATCTCTGATTTAGTCTGTGAAAGCAGTGCTTGACCTCAGGGCCAGATCAGACTTGCAAGGCTGTCATTGAACTCACGGCTCACTCCACTGGTCCAAAAATCTGGCAGCGAGGAAAGTAGCAGCAGTGTCGCCTGCAGCTCCCCTCCTGCCAAAGGCCCAGGGGAGCCCCGTGGGCTGAATGCCGTAGCTCTCACACAATACATCAGGGTGTGGGACTGTTCTGTGGATGTATCTGACATGACCTGCTAGACCAGCACCCAGCATCACACCCACAGGCTGACTCCATGCTGGATCAGACCAGCGGACTGACCCCGTGGAGGAGGTTCAGACCCCTGCCACCCACGCAGCTGGCAGAGCCACGAGGTGGAACGCTGCTGGTTTATAAGGTGCCAGCCTGCCGGGGCCCTCTGCTCAACCTCAGGTTCCCCCCGGACCTTTCTTCCTGCTGCCTACCTGGGATCCTATTGAGTGTCACCCAGAAATGCTCGTCGGGGCTATAGGTGTCTTGAGACCAGGCAAGCAGCTCAGTGGCCCGCGGGTCGCGAAGCACGAAGTCCACAAAGGGCCGCGCCAGGGCCACGTAGGCAGAACCAAAGTAGATGGTGAGGTTGCGGGGCGGCGGGGCCTTGCGGCGTGGGGTGCGCGCCACCGCCCAGGTGGCGGCAGGGTCGGTGGCGTTGCCCAGGTGCTCCTGGTACACATAGCGGGTGCGGACCTGGGCGTGGGTGGGCGGGAGGTCGCCAGGGGTCAGGCTATGTCCCTGCCAGCCCCGCAGGTAGCGCACCACCTCCAGGTTGGTGCGCAGTGGGAAGTCCTGGCCGCAGGCATTAAGCAGGTAGCGCCAGGGCACGGCGGAGCCCGCCAGGTCCTGCAGGCAGTGCAGGTCGGCTCGCAGGCGGGAGATGCCAGCATAGACCACATACTCGGCCCGCGAGGCCACGAAGGTGTTGGGGAAGCAGGCGGCCAGGCCGGCCACGGCGCGCTGGAAGGCGGAGGGCGCCTTGCGGTCCACGTGCAGGCAGTACAGGTTCTGGGGCGCGTAGATGGCGCGGAAGAGGCGCTCGAAGGTGTCGAAGTCCTTGTGCAGCGCCAGCGTGTAGGCCAGCGGGAAGGCGGCCTCCTCCGCCGACAGCGGCCGGGTCACGTAGCGGCTGCGGGACACGTAGTCCCCGCAGCCGCCCCCAGCCTCGGCCCCGGCCCAGGCCCCCGGCAGCGCGGC
>NW_017728992.1:53957430-53957801 GCF_001723915.1 Gavialis gangeticus | reverse complement strand
GTGCGCGGCGGGGAGCGACCTCCGCCCCGCCCCCGGCAGGTGTCTGCGCCCGCCCGGGGGCGTGCGGGACCCCGTCTGTCACACACAGCGACAGCCGCCTCCCCGCCTCACACACGCGCACTCCACCGGCTCAGACATCCACACCCTCACACACGCAGTGCCCTGCACTCAGACCCCCCCCCACACACACACTCTACCACACTCAGACACCCTCACACACACACAGACACACGCACCCACACACACACTGCCCCACATTCGGACACCGACACACATGCACCCATACACACACTGCCCCACACTCAGACACCCACACGCTCACACACACACATATATTCCACCCCACTGCACTCACAGACACCCCCCATACA
>NW_017728992.1:53950288-53956602 GCF_001723915.1 Gavialis gangeticus | reverse complement strand
GTGCGCGGCGGGGAGCGACCTCCGCCCCGCCCCCGGCAGGTGTCTGCGCCCGCCCGGGGGCGTGCGGGACCCCGTCTGTCACACACAGCGACAGCCGCCTCCCCGCCTCACACACGCGCACTCCACCGGCTCAGACATCCACACCCTCACACACGCAGTGCCCTGCACTCAGACCCCCCCCCACACACACACTCTACCACACTCAGACACCCTCACACACACACAGACACACGCACCCACACACACACTGCCCCACATTCGGACACCGACACACATGCACCCATACACACACTGCCCCACACTCAGACACCCACACGCTCACACACACACATATATTCCACCCCACTGCACTCACAGACACCCCCCATACATTCCCCCCCACACACACACACACACGCACCACACACATACACTCCACCGCACTCAGACACCCTGAACCCCACCCCCCAAGATACCCACTCCTTCATGTAGGCAGCCACACAAACATACGCCCCACACATATGCAGCCTCCCACGCATATACACTCACCCTCACACACCCACCCACACCATACATCTTCCACATTATCACACAAATATACATTCACACCCCCATACATCCACCCTCACGCATACATCCCCCACATACACACCCCCTGCATACATATACACTCACACCCTCACCCACCCACACACGTACACCCCCATGCCCCACATGCACACCGCACCCCCCACACATGCACACCCTCACACCCCCACACATATACCCCCACCTCACCACCAATTCCCCACACACACACACTCGCATCCCTCCACATATACCCCCCATACCCTCCCACATATACAGACAACCCCATACATACACAGCTCACACACGCATACACCCATACCTCACAAATATGTGCACACACACCCTCACACACAACCATACACACCCCTCCCCATACATATATCCATGGGAAGGGTGCCACAAGGAGTAATCTACTCCAGCCAGGTTGAAAGCATTGGCCTTAGCGCAGTTCTCAGGCAGGGCATTTGGGGCACCCTGGGGCGTCTCATGTTCCTTTCAGGGGTGCTGCATGGTGTCATCCAGTGTAAGCATGGCTAGGTGTGCAAGCAGGTTCACCAGACAAACCCAGAGATTTCCAATAGAAACCTAGAGGGTTAAAAAATCCATCCACCCTGCTGTGGGCTTGATGAGCTTTTTGCAACTAAAGTAGGGCTCTAGTATTTTTCTGTAGTAAAAAAAATGAGAGAAAATTAAGCAATGGCATCTTCTGAGGAGAATCCCAAGTTTTAAAAGGTTGGGAAGGCGGGCAGGAGGATAGGGGGATATCCATATGCCTGCTAAACTGGTTTAGCAGGTTTAGTAGGGATAGGGATAGCAGGAGTATCCAACATTCATGGTAGAAAAGGGGTAAAAACAAAACAGGAGGTGTCCAAAAGGTTATGGTGAAGAACTAGGACAGATTGTCATGGGGAGTGATGGTTTTCCCCCAGTCTGTTTCCTGTGAGTTAAGCAGTGGGGAGACCGAAAGGCAGGTCAGATGGCCTTGGGGTTCAATCCAGTACAGCAGGGCCTTTTTTCCATTTGAGATCTTTGCTGTGGTTTTTCCCTGACACAGGGCAGAGCACCTTCAGAAAGGAATATAATGACACCTGGGATGGGCCGCGTCCCAGTCAGAAAAGAAAGCTTACCAAAATAAGAAATGATATGTTTAACTGATTGTAAATTGACACACGTAAGACTGGAACCAACACTCAGGGTGTTGCAGCACCCTGGGATGCCAGGAAATACTTTTTAAGGGTGCCACCAATATTAGCTCTGCAAAGATTCAAAGAGAAACCCAGAGGTTTCAAGAAGGACTCCTTAGTGTCAAAGGCATTCTGACCTGTTCTGTTCTTTCTGAATTCTTTGCAGCAGAAGAATTGCTTCATTTTCCATAGCAAAAAACAAGTGAAAGCAAAAAGCTGGCATTTTCCAAGGGTGCCTTGAGTCTAAAACAACTGAGAACCCCTGAAATAGATTTTGCCACCCTACCAGAATTGGAAATGAGTCTGCCTACTCTATGGGTTGGCAACAACCCATGACATGGTCATCAAGCAAGATACTGCTCTACATGAATTACCATGCAGAATGTCTCATAGATTTCCTCTCTGGACTTCTTATGTTACCATTTCCCCAAATCTATTTAGTTTCCACCTCGTTTTTTTTTGGGGTGGGGGGTGGGGGTTGCATTATTTTCTTGCTTGAATTCATAAGGAGGTTGGGAGGGGTCACTCTCATCTGGGGCATTGAGGTGAAACTCTAATTGGCATGGAAAGTTACTTCTTGAGATACCAGCAGGTGACCTGATCCAACCAGTTCTAATACATTTCTTTCACAGTTCACCCACCCTCATTGTCTCCACTTGGGCATCTGGACATTCAGGATCAAATCCTCAGCTCTGTTTCCCTCTTGAGCCAAGTAAAGAAGGTGGAGAGAAGCTACAGAACATTTGTTCCCCATGAATTTTTGGACATACTGTAGTATTCCATTTTTGCTTTTGCCCTCTCACTTTCTCCTCTTTTTGACAACTTCTTGGCATCATGTTTGGACATGTTTATATTTAATACAGTTGACTATTTGGGGGGGGGAGAAATCCTTTAAAATATTATGAAGCATTAAAAATAAAATGAATAGCTTTCATGCCTCCTTTCATGTTAAGGGACTTTGAGAAATTAATCTCCTTCCAAATAAAGCCTTGATGACAGAATAACAAATTACCTGGAGAAAACAAGCATTTCTAGGAGAAAAATATGCTTTGCATGGAGTTAGTATATGTTTCAGTGAATTCACGAGGACCAAAATAAAGAAATGTTGTACATGCATATAAGGAGACTTATTTTTAGATTTTTAGCAAAATCTATTTTAGGTACTTTTAGAGAAATCTATGTTTTTTTATGCAGCTAGTGAATTCTAAATAAAAGCACTAAACAGTTGTACCAGGTTGTAATGATAGAAATAAAGAAGTCATTACAACTATTATATAGTCGTGCTTCCCCCCATTTTAGAGAACAGTATTTTCTACAGTTAGAACACTTTTTGCGATTTTAATGGACATTATTATGGATATGCTAACTGTGTAAAATATTTTCCTCTAAAAATCACAATGATAAATATCAACCTCTCCTTTAATCCTCCTATCATTAAGATTTTGTACGAGTGTTTTCAAGGTTTAAAATTGTTATAATTGCATGATTTTTATATTGTATTAAAACTTCTCCTTTACTTCTTTTACCAAGCTTTTATCTAGAATTGTACAAGCAGTTTTGTTCAATAATTTAAAGACTGTTTAGAATGGTAGTAGTGACATAAAAGTGTTTCTCTAAAATGTAAAAGGAATCAAAACCCATGGAAGAGGTGATATCTTTTATTATTCCAAATAGTTGGTAACAAATAATTTTATTTATTTATTTTAATTTTAAATAATTATTTAGTAGGTCATTGCTACTGTGCGTACTGTGCATTGGGAAAAAAACATGTGACGATGGTACTGCACAGTAATGCTGGATACTGTGCAGTCATTTATTACTTATGTATGCATAGTGCTTACCAACTGCTCAGTCTGCCACTCGTGTAGACACAGCCACTGACAGTGAACATGACCTGGTGGCTACAGTATAGAGTTAAGGATGACTTTTTGAAGGAGCACAGGGAAGAATTGCACTGAAGTGCTTTGTCTAGGTTCTAGGCCTCTCACTCTTCACACTTACTCTGGCTCTCCACTGGTGTAACTAACTTTGAGGCAACTCCTGATTTGTAGCAGTGTGACAGTATGATATTTTTAAAAGTTTTAGGTCAGATTCTGTCCTCAAAGTAATTGGAATAACTTTTAAGTGAAGAGCAGTGTCAGGGCTTAAGAGATGCTGAATTATTTTTAGCTCTTGTTGCTTCCGTTAGGAGAAAATTCCATGTAAATGAGGAAAGAATTGGTGTAGCAGGGCACTAGGGTGCTTGCTACTGATAATAGTAAAATGGGCTCAGCTGCCACTCACCAGGTAGGGGTTGCTAAGACAACCAGTTGGCTCAGCTGACCAGGAGGGGGCAGGGCCTGGCCTATATAAACAGACAGGCTGAGCCTAGAAGGGCAGTTCCCCTCTGGTGGCCTAAGAAGCAGGAGCTCTGCTGGAGCAAGCAGGGCAGGCATAGTAAGGAAGCCGGATGGCTTGAGCAGTGGTGGCCTGATGATATGGGTGGAGAGGACCCTGACAGGGATATGGACACAGGATAGCCAGGTTGGCTTAGGATTTATGTTGTTGCCAAGGGGCTTTGTGTTTTCTGTTTACCGGAGGACTGGGTGAGGCTATTAGGGGTGAAGGAGGCCTCACAGGAGCTCCACGATAGCTCCACGATAGGGTGCAGCTTTGTTTGGGGGTGCATTGGCCCAGCCCCAGAGCAAGAGGGGGCAGTGGGAAGCCCAGGAGCAAGAGAGGAGGCAGCGAGGAGCCCTGGAGTGAGAGACTGGAGGGCCAGGTGAGGCTATAAGGGGTGGAGGAGGCCTCACAGGGACCCCACAGTAGCGGGGGGGTGGATTCCTGGTGCTGCAGAGGGTGCAGCATTGTTTGGGGTGCTTTGGCCCCAGCCTCGGAGTTAGGGGGCAGTGAGGAGCCCCAAGAGCAAACAGACTGGAGGACTGGGTGAGGCTGTAGGGGTTGGAGGAGGCCTCATGGGAGCTCCCCAGTAGTGGGGGGGGGTTCCTGGTGCTGGAGAGGGCACTGTGTTTTGGGGTATCCCCGGCCCCAGTATGGGCAGAAGCGGGAGGAGCCCAGTGTGGGTGTAGACAGGAAGCCCCAGTGGGGCACAGGACCCAGAAAAGGGGTCTGAGGGCCAGGTAAGGCCGAGGCTGCCTGAGCCCCAATTGGGAAAGCCCCAGTGGGCCATAGGACCTGAAAAGGGGGTCTGGGGGGCCCAGGTAAGGCTGAGGCCACCTGAGCCCAATTGTGGGAGAAGTCCCAGTGGGGCGTAGGACCCAGAAAGAGGGTCTGGGGGCCAGGTAAGGCTGAGGCCACCTGAGCCCCAATTGTGGGAAGCCCCAGTGGGGCGTAGGACCTAGAAAAGGGGTCCTGAGGGCCAGGTAAGGCTGAGGCCACCTGAGCCCTATTGAGCAGAGCCCTGGTGTGGGCTTGAGTGCAAAAGCGCGGGAGACAGGCCCCAGTGCGGGCATATAGATTGGAAGCCCATAAGACAGGGGCACCTAGCAACTAGGCAGAGCCAGGAGACATCTTAAGGCACCGTGTCAAGGAGGGTTAGCAAGGCAGCCTTCCTTCAATATTAACAGCAAAGACATGGCGGGCGAGATATCAAGGGTGCATTAGACCCGATCTGGCATGGCTGGTAGGGGGCGCTAGGGGAGGTCACGGCACCCCAGGCCCTGTCCTGCCACAATTGAGCCCACAGAATTGGTCCTTACCTTACTGCTATAGGAGCAGTTTAGCTTGGTTGTCCTCAATGTATGCTCTACCTCTTAAGAGACAAGCTGTCAAGCCAGCACCCACTAGTGGGACTAGTTAGGAAAGAGTAGGAGGAAAAGCTAGGATTCCTCCCTCTAAGCCAGTTGTGTATTTCTGATGTCATTCCACAGAGGTTCCTTGAGTGAAATGACCATGTCCTGCCTTAAGCACAAGGGGGAGAATGGAAATACACACACACAGCAAAAGAGCTGGCATCTTTTTTTTCTCATTCCAGCCAGGCCCTGTCACCGGGTATACCTTGCACAAATCTAGACTCAAGCCCTGTTACATTTGCAGTAGAACCACGGCCTTTTCCCTGTTAAAGACATTTCTGTGGCCCTGGAGACATGGGCAAGCTCTTGGGGACAGATTACTTACTGACTTAATCAGTATAAAGTTAAGGCACCCTTATCAGCAAACCCCTCTTCGTGCATTAAAAAATTTCATAGATTTCATAGACATTATGGCTGGAAAGGACCTTGGAAGACCATTGAGTCCAACACCCCACCCCAGGGGCAGGAAGTTAGCTAGAGTCATAGGGTCCCAGCAAGATAAGCATCCAATTTGCTCTTGAAGGTGTTCAATGTAGGTGCTTGAACCACCTCCAATGGCAGGCTATTCCAGACCTTGAGGGCTCGGACAGTAAAGAGATTCTTCTTTATGTCCAGCCTGAAACGGTCCTGCAGTAGTTTATAACCATTCAACCTTGTCATCCCTTGGGGCGCTCTGGTGAACAAACATTCCCCCAGATCCTGGTGGTCACCCCTGATAAACTTATAGGTGGCCATCAGATCACCCCTGAGCCTGAGCTTTTCCAGGCTAAAGAGCCCCATGGCTCTCAGC
>NW_017728992.1:53938263-53949460 GCF_001723915.1 Gavialis gangeticus | reverse complement strand
TAGCACTGCCGAGCCTATAAAGATGCTGCAGGCTTTTCCTCCCAAGGTGGAGAACCTTGCATTTTTCGGTGTTAAACACCATCAGGTTCTCATCTGCCCGTTTCATGAGCCTGTCCAGGTCAGCCTGGATCACCCTCCTGTCTTCAGGTGTGGATGCTTTGCCCCAAAGTTTGGTGTCATAGGCGAACTTGGCCAGTCCCCTTCTGACTCCAACGTCCACATCATTAATGAAGATGTTAAACAATATGGGTCCAAGGACAGAGCTTTGGGGACCCCACTGGTCACAGGGCACCATGATGATAGACTTCCGTCAGCCACCACCCTCTGGGTCCAACCACGGAGCCAGGTCTCCAGCCAGTGGATAGTTCTCAAGGCCACAATTGGCCAGTTTCACCACGAGGTGATCATGGGATACCAGATTGAAGGCTTTTTTGAAGTCAAGATATATGACATCAATCTCTTCTCCCTTGTCCAGGTGATAGGTCACCTGGTCATAGAAGGTAATGAGATTGGTCAAGCAAGACCTACCTGCAACAAACCCATGCTGGATATCCCTCAGGATGTTGGCGTCGGCCAGTCCATTAAGGATGGCCTCTTTAATACCCTTTTCCAAGACCTTCCCCAGGATAGAAGTCAGGCTGATGAGCCTATCATTTGCTGGATCCACTTTCCTCCCTTTCTTGAAGATAGGCACCACATTGGCCTTTTTCTAGTCTTCGGGCACTGCACCAGAGCTCCAGGAGTTTTCAAAGATCCAGGGGCTGGGCTATGATGCTTGTCAGCTCCTTGAGTACCCTGGGGTGTAGATGGTCAGGGCCGGCTGACTTGAAGGTATCCAGCCTCTCAAGGTGTTCCTTCATGAGGTCACCATTGATGGAGGGCAGGGGATCTCCCTCACCTGGACCTCCCTGTCCTGTGGTGGGCATGGGTGTCCCATGGGACTGATGAAAGACTGACGCAAAGTACCCATTTAATAGGTTGGCTTTTTCCTGGGCAGCAGTTGTCAGCTGTCCCATCTGGTTCAGCAGGGGTCCAATGTTGCCCTTGCTTTTCCTCCGGCTCCCCACATATCTGAAAAAGGACTTGTTATTGTCCTTGATGCTCAAAGCTAGTTGGAGTTCAGTTGCAGCCTTGGCTTTCCTGGTGTAGGAGTAAATTTAGTCAGCTTCTGGCCTACTTGACTAGAAAAACAGACAGAGACCAGAAGTGCTGATACTGCTTATTTCAGTTACATGTTTTGAGATAAGAAATCCTGCATGTCTTATTACCCTGTGCACAGATGTCCAATTAAGTAAACTTGTTTTAGTTTCTCCAAGGTCGTATTTTTTTTCTCTCTTTATCTGTCTTAAATATAAAAATGCTTGAAAACTTAGAGAGGAGGAGGATTCCTTTGAAACAGACAAGTGGGTGATTCCCCTTGCTGTATGAAATCCTCCCTGTGATCACAGTATAGCCCTAAATAAAGAAAAGCTGGCTCTGTCAGTTCTGATTCAACCACAACGCAAAGTTTGATTTCTTCCACACTGGTTTGCTCCCTGCAGGACCAGACCAGTACAGAATATTCCTTCTTGGAATATGGAGCTGGAGGTCTACTACCTGCTTAGTAACTGAAACAAAACCTAAAACATGAGATGCAACACATCGCTTCTAATTAAGCTTGTCAGTATGGCTGTCTGCTCAAGGTGACACCATCTGATGCCTTAATCCAGACCAATATTTTTAAGAAATTGATTTAGACACAAGGTTTTTTATTTTTCTATTTTTTTTTATTTTCCTTCTTTGTCAGTTTAAAAGGTAAAGATCTATTTTAAAACAGGTGTTTGATTTCTCTCTACTCCCTACACACATGAACCAGGTCCCTTCTGAAAAAATCTTGTCTGGCAGACCCAGCCAGGCAGGGCAAGGGTGCCAAGCCAAATGCAGACTTAACACAATGGAGCCACTTTAGAACAGCCCTGAATATGTGCTCCGAGCCACTCTGACCATCTCTGTTTTACATGGCACATGCTCAAAGCTGCTGTAAGGCAGCTATATAAGGCCTCATTTTCTGGAGCTAGAGCATGCAAAGCAGGAGTGAGCAGGGCTTGTTTTACAGGAGAATTGAGGCAGTGGAGTGAAATTGTTATACAACTCCTCAAGTGTTTTCTACAACATTTCTATCTGGGTCCACTACCCCTTTCCTGGCAACCCTGATGTGGAATTAATTCAAGCCAGTCATAGAAATGTAGGGGTGGCAAGAACCTCAGGAGATCATCTAATCTAGTTTAGCTGCTCTGGACTAGGACTGAGTGTACCTAGACTTACACATCTGCATACAATAATCACTTGGATAACCTGATCAAATTATAGTATTTATTTTTTATAAGCAACAAAACTTGGTAACTGTTACTGTGTATGCTGACTGTTGCTGATAACAAAAACTTGGCTGTGAAATGAAATAGAAAAGGATATAGAACAAATAAAGAACGTGCCCTCAATCCAGCAATGTACTTAAACACATTGAGTAATCAGTAAATACATTAAAATCAAGGGGACTGTTCACGCACTGAACATTATCCTTATGCTTAAATGCCTTCCTGAATTATTGGGCTCAATTACCAAGCTTTTGTATTCCCTTTCATAGCAAGAATGGAGGGGAATATATCCAGAAAAATGATACAGGGGAGCTGCATAGAGGAGACTAGTGAATGTGCTCAAATACAACTTAAGTAAGTGGTGTATTCCTCTTCCTACTTGGGCTGATGCCTAGGGGAAAATGAAGGACTAACTAGTGTAACTGGCTGAGTAATTCAGTTGGCTCGGTAGTACAATAATAATGCACCTCAGAATTTTTCAGTGTTCCTCTCTATCTTGTAACTACAACTGTGAGAGTGCCTGAGCGAGACATAACTGTACAGCCAGTAGCAGCAGTGTGGCTAAGCTTTGGAGGCCATGTGGAGGAAGTTGCAGTGAACACTCACAGAACAATCTTATTTTGTGGGCAAAGTATTAGTTTAAACCACAATCTAACTTCTCCTTTGTCTGACATCAGGTGAAATATTCTGCATTCCTTTAATCTTTCTATTTTTATTTGGTACCATTCAGATTTATCACCAAGCTGTAGCCATCAAAATGGGATAGGGATAGCCTAGCATTTCCTGCTAGATGAACACTTTGCTGGCTTTCAGCAAACCTGGGAAATTGAATTACCTTAGCTGTGTGCCCTTGTTGATCAATACTTGGTGCAATGATTGAATTCAAAGGTCTTAAAACCAAGAGAGCTTTGTTGGGTACAACGAAGTAAAGCAAAGGTGGAACAAGTTGGAAAATCAGCAATGAATAAATCAACTATGCCTATTACACAAAGCTCCCATGACCTGGGGTGTCTTGGCAATAGTGCTAAACCTGCTCCTCTCACCATTATGACTAGGGACAGAAGTTACACATAAACTGGTTTAAGTGATCGGAAACTAGTTTAAACCTGTAACAGAACAGAAGTTCAGTGCACATAAGCTGCTTTCAAAATGGCCAAAACTGGGTTAAGATAAACCTGGTTGGATGTAGTATCAGACTTAACTGATTCAGGTCAAACCGGTTTATGAAAATTCAGCAGAGATGGGTGATGGAGCCCCTACAGCAGCATGTCCTAAACATGCCCATGTTTTTGGGCTCTGGTAGCCCTGGATAGGAACTGAGTGGTAGCAAACATGTGCCCTAAACTTCTGTTCTGTTACAGGTTTAAACCAGTTTCCGATTGCTTAAACCAGTTTATGTGTAACTTCTATCCCTAGCCATAATGGTGAGAAAAGGAGTAGGTTTAGCACTATTGCCAAGACACCCTGGGTTGTGGGAGCTTTGTGTAATAGGTATAATTGATTTATTGATTGTGATTTTCCAAAGTTTGTTCCGCCTTTCCTTTTCTTCCTTATGCCCAATAAAGCTCTCTTGGTTTTATGACCTTGACTTCAGTCACTGTAAGAAGTATTGATCAACAAGGGCACCCAATTGAGGTAATTCAGTTTCCCAAGTTTCTGAGTGGTGGAATCTCTGAGGAACTGAATCTGGCCCTTTCCTGCAGCTTGCAACCAAAGACAGAAAAGTTACTAAAGTAAAAATATGCCTTTTCAATACAGTCTTAAAGGAAAAGCACACATTGTACACAACTGATACTTGTCCTGTGCATTACTTGTTCTTGCATCACTGGTTCAAATACAGATTTGTCCAATGAACATGTCTCTTTTGGCTTTGAGGATATTCTCTTTGCTTACTTCTTTCTAACTTGTTCAGTATTTTGACAACTTGTTTGTTATAGTCTTTCAAGATTTATCACTTGTGTAAACTTAAGTGACTTAATCGCTTTAAGATTAATACCACAGGAATTTTCGAAAAAAAAAAAGTATCACAAAGAGCCAAACATACAACCTAGAATAATCAAAACTTCTACAAAAATGAGTTAATTCAAATGGCACTCTTGCCTGCCTGTGTAATGCTTTTCAAACTGGCATTTCAACATCCATCTCCTCATTCACTAAAAGCATGCCTTAAAAAGTATTTTAGCACCCCGCCATGATTGTTGTAATAAACTTACCTGTGTTATATTTTCCAAATAAACTTACTCTGCTGCACTGAAATGAAAACTATATGGAAATTATCATTACATTTTTAATGCTAATATAAATGCATGTGGCACAATTATAGAATTAAAGTTCAGGTATCAAAATCAAGCTTATCAGCTCATAAATATGAGGATCCTGGCTCCAAAGTGGTGTTGTGCTAGATGATCTACTGAGGCTGCTTCCAGCACTTTTTTGCTATTACTTTTTTGTTCTGTGTGACCTGGTTATCAGAGATGCTGAGCACTCATCCTTCCTATCAACCTCAATGGATATCACAGGTGCTCAGCGTTTCTGAAAATCAGGCCAGCTATTTAACTACCTGCTTTAACCAATGGATTCATCTACCTCTCAGCCAGGTTGCTGTGGCACCTTTGGATGCCATGAGGGTCTGTGTAGTACTAGCACTGTTAGATGTGGACATCTACCCATAATTCACAAGACAAATCAAGAGATTTCCAACAGGAATCCAAAGTGTCAAAAATATTCTGATTCATTGTGGCATTTCTGAGTTCTTTGGAACAGAAGAACTGCGCTAGTATTTTTCTGTAGTCAAGAAATGAATGTAAGCTAAGAACTGGCATTTTCAGAGGCATGCCTTGAGTCTAACAAGGTGTAACTTGTGCCACCCTCCACTGCAGCACAGGTGTAACTGGAAGCTGCTAAGTCTTCGCTCAGTTCTCTACCTACTGGAAGGTCGCACTCGCACTGCAGCAGGAGATGGGGAGAAGCGCAGCAGCAGTGTGGGTACAGCTCCCAACTGGCCCTGTCCTCAGTGCAGCTCCTTACTATCCAGCCCCAGCAGAGGCATGGGCATGGGCAAAGGCAAAGATTTCCAGCTCCAGGGGCCAGGTCCAGTGGCTCCATGGGCTGGATCCAGCCCATAGGCCACATACTGCCAATCCCTGCCCTACAGGCTTTAACCTGATAATCATTTTGCTCTCTGAATGCGAGGGGTGGGATTTGTTTGGTCCCTTTGCTAGGCTTCCCTGGCTCCACCTTGTAGTTGTCCTTTACGTTTCATTGTGGCAAAAAACCCTCCCTAGAGAGAAGTGCAAGTTACTTATAAAATGGTATCTTCAGTCACAGGGTTAATATACCATAGGTGAAAGTAAAGTCTCAAAAAGGGGTTGTGTCTGGTATGAAAAGTATGGTATTAAACCACAATAGTTCCATTAACTCCACTTTGCATCATTTAAGGATTTGACCCTCCATTCAATACTCTAATAAAGTGGGGTTGGTATGTGTTTGTAAGCATATGTATACAGGTCTATGTACACAAATTTAAACACAGAAACACTGCCCTCTGTTGCCTATAACACCACGTTTGAGCATTAATTCCACATAGCTTCTGCGCTGACTTTGCACTTTCCCATCTGTATTTTGTAAATGGACAGCATTCATGCTTTTAACGCAATCACATGATACAGTGAAAATCTTATCTCATCTAATCTACCTTTATTTTATACAAATATATTATAGATTTATTTGCTTTGAAGAGCTACTGGCAATTCAACTAACTGGAAATGTGTTTTCTATGTTTCACCCTTTTACTAAATTTCCCCTCATTAGTTTCCACTTAAAATCTTTACTGTTTACCAATAGTAAATACTTAACCTCACAGCTGATGGAGTCAAATAAACATTATTGGCCAAAATTTTAAGACCTGGTTTAATGTTAATTTTAGCAATTATAAATACAGGACCTTGTGCTGCATTGTTTGTGACCTGATGTAGCTTTTTGTATCTATGAGATGTGGGAGTTAAATGCTTCCTGTTTAATTTGGTAGCATTTTATGCTGATGCCACACAAGCACAGATGACTCCAAATGGTTCAAAACAATGGAGAATCCAACTTTTCACCCATACGTCTCATTTATGAATGGGACAATGGAGAAAGTGAACTACATTGCTATCTCTAGAACCAGCAGATAAAAAAATTCTGTTTCAGAAAAAATGTTGACATATCACAATTGGTTTTTGTCATGTAGCAGAAAGAAACAAAGATGTTTCAAATGACACTGAAATAATTTGTATTTGAGTTTGTAGCCCACTTAATTAGAGCAGTACACTTTTGAGTAAGCATGAGCCTCTCAGCTGTCTGTGTGGTTTTTCCTTACTGGGATACCCTTCTCCAATCAGATGGAGCTCATCAGCAGTCCTGTACACGAGATCCAAGAAGCTGTGCCCTTTGAAACAGAAGCGGAAGCAAACAGCTGGAGCACATCAGCAACCCAGCTCAGCTAAACATATACCCCTAGACAGACTGCAAACCCTTCTTCTTCCAGTGTGGGGTTAGAAATCTAATCCTATGAAGTATCTAGGCTCTGCTGAAGAGAAACAAGAAGATAGAGACCAGAACAGCTTGGCTATGGGAGACAGTGGGCATGTTTACACGTGCATTTTAATGTGTGATAGCCTATTCCACTGTACATTACAGCAAAGTGTAAAAAAAAATGCCAATATGCTAACGCACAGTAGAATAGGTTACTGCACATTAAGCATCACCTAAAATGTGTGCGCTTGCATTACTACTGCACATTAGTGCAGCCGAATTGCATTTATTTAGTACCTCATATTAGAGGTACTAAATTTAATGGTCACTATGAAAAGTGCATTAATGCATGTGTAGACATGCCCACTGTTTAAATACCTATTTGTCTGAGTCAGAGAAAGGACTTGGTCCTCTCTGTCATGTTGAAGGTAAGTGCATTTATCACAGGATTACAAAACAGGATTACAAGATTGCAAAAGGCAACACACAAACAATACAGAAAAGAAGACTTCACTATAAAGCAGGCAAGTCGAGTCCAAAAGAGAATTGCTGAAAGAAGCAATGGTCAGCTGCAGATGCTGTGGGGGTTACCACAAACCTGTGCACTGCCCTGAATTTGGTAAGTACTGCAACAAATGCAAAAGATTCAATCACTTGGCAAGTGTTTTCAGAAAGGAGCGGTATGCAACACATAAGAAACAGCAGGTGCATGCTATATGCAATGAGAAAAAGGAAGACTTTCCCATTGGTACAGTGGAAAAAGAAGTTAATTCTTCTGAGGATTAGACAATCACCCTAGACACCAATGGACTAATGGTAACTTTTAAATTAGATACAGGGACATGGGTCAATGTAATACCAGAATACATTCATAGTTTCATAGTTACTAGGGTAAGAAGGAACCTGAATAGATCATCAAATCCAACCGCCTGCTCTGGGCAGGAACAAGTGCTGGGATCATAATACCCCAGCCAGATATTTATCTAAACTTCTCTTGAAGACCCAAGGTAAGGGAGAGCACCACCTCCCTTGGAGTCCATTCCAGAGCCTGGCAGCCCTAACCATAAAGTAATGCTTCCTGATATCTAGCCTGAACCTGCTCTCAATCAATTTGTGGTTGTTGTTCCTTGTTATCCCAGGTGGTACCCAGGGGGAAGAGAGTCTCACCTATTTTCCACTGGTCCCCCCTGGTGAGTTTATAGATGGTCACCAGATCCCCTCTCAGTCTTCTCTTGTGGAGGCTAAATAGATTTAGGCCCTTTAGTCTATCCTCGTAGGGCCTGGCCTGCTGCCCCCTGACCATGGAAGTGGCCCTCCTCTGGACCCTCTCAAGGTTAGCCACATCCCTCTTGAAGTGCGGCGCCCAACACTGGACACAGTACTCCAACTGCGGCCTGACCAGCACCGCATAGAGGGGAAGGATCACCTCCCTGGACCTGCTTGTAATGCATCTGTAGATGCACAACAAGGTGCAGCTAGCTTTACTGACCACTTCCTTGCATTGGCGGCTCATGTCCATCCTGGATTCAACAATGAATCCAAGATCCCTTTCAGCCATTGTGTTGTTGAGAAGGGTGTTTCCCAGCCTGTAGGTGTGTTGCTGGTTCCTTCTCCCTCGATGCAGCACCTTGCACTTGTCTGCATTGAACTCCATTCTGTTCTCATCTGCCCACCTCTGTAACCTGTCTAGATCTAGTCGGATACTGTCCCTCCCCTCCAGTATCCCCACTTCTCCCCACATCTTTGTGTAATCAGTGAATTTGGACAGCGTGCTTTCCATGCCCACTTCCAAGTCGCTGATAAAGATGTTGAATAACACAGACTGAGGACTGAGCCCTGGGGAACTCCACTGCCTACATCCCTTCAGGTTGAAAACAACCCGTCCACCACCATTTTCTGGGTGCGACCATCCAGCCAATTTGCCGCCCATCTGACTGTGTAGGCATCAGTGCCACAGTCGCCTAGTTTATTTATGAGAACAGGGTGAGAAACAGTGTCAAAGGCCTTCTTGAAGTCCAGGTAAATGACATCTACCACAACACCCGCATAGAAGGACTTTGTGACCTGGTTGTAAAACGAAAAATAAAAACTAAATCTGTGTACTATAAGAATAAGAAAGTGAGACTTAGAGCATATAATAGGAACATGATTGCACCCAAGGGTGTTTGTGTACTGCATGTTAGACACAAGGGTAATAAAGTTAAAATTCAGTTTGCAACACTCCCAGAAAAAATAGTGCCAATTACTGGGTTGAGAATGTGTAAAACTCTAGTTTGATTAAGAGAATGGATGCCACTGAGGGACTAGAAAGCAAGAACATAGAAGAAGAGTTTTATGATGTGCTTCAAAGCATAGGGAAACTGTAAACTGAGTACAAGATAGAATTAAGAGAACCAAATACTTACAATATACATGCTCCAAGAAATGTTCCCCTTGTACTAAGGGGGAACCTTAACAAGGAATTAGATAGATTAATTAACATGGATATAATAGGAAAAGTAGAGCAACCAACTGCTTGGGTTCATTCACTGGTCATAATAGAAAAAAAAGATGGATCCTTGAGATTGTGTCTGGATCCTAAGCAAATGAACAGGTACATCAAAAAGGAGCAGTTTCCCATTCCCAGCAAGGAAGAGGTTTTTGGCAATGTGGCAAAAGCTAAGTATTTCTCCACTTTGAATGCCTCTTCTGGGTTTTGGCGAGTTCCCCTAGAGAAGAATAGCACTAGATTATATACCTTCAATATGCCCTTCAGAAGGTATTGTGTTCATAGGCTTCCTTTTGGGTTGCATTCTGTGTTTGAAGTCTTTCACAGAAAGGAGCAACAAATTTTTGAAGATTTTGATGGAATTATGGTTTATATTTATGATTTATTAGTTTGTGGAAATATTATGGAAGAACATGACCCAAGGCTAAGGCACTAGAAAGGGCTTGCAGAGCAGGTTTGAAACTGAACAAACAAAAATGCAAATTAAGGGTCAAAGAAATAACCTATCTGAGAGAGAAACTCTCTGAGAAAATGGTGCAAATTGATCCTGCAAGGGTTAAACCCATTACAAACATGCCACTCCATACAGATAAGAAAGGAGTGCAATGATTACTGGGAATGATCAATTTTGTAGGCAAATATCTATCTAATTTAACAGAGCAGACATAGTATATGTAAATCTAATTAAAAGAGTGATCCCTGTCACAGATAAAATGTGGCCACTAATTGCAGAAGCTACTGCTCCAGGGCACCACATTGCAAAATGTGATAAGAGTTATTTGTGCTGGTTGGCCTGGAAAACATATACCTAGCTCCTACTCTCAATTCAAAGAAGAGCTGTCAGTACTGGCTAGCATTTTGTTCAAAGGCTCACAACTTGTTCCAGCAGTGCTAAAGAAAGACATGTTAAACAGAATACACGAGGGGCATCTAGACATTGAAAAATGCAAAAGGAGAACAAGGGCTGTTCTATATTGCCCAACATAAATAATGATATAGAAAATGCTGTAAAGGCTTGTACAACGTGTCTGAAGTACAGATCAATGCAAAGAAAAAGAGCCCATGGTAGTCATGGAGGATCCCGTAACTCGGTGGTATCAAGTGGGCATTGACTTATTCATGCATGCAGGAAAAAATTATGTATTAGTGCTGGATTATTAGTCTCACTCTCCTGAAACTGTATTGCTTGGAAGCACAACAGCAAGCCATGTCATAACTCCCATCAAATCGATTTTTGCTATACAAAGGATTCCACAAATTGTGAGAATAGACAATGGACCTCATTTCAACTGTCTTGATTTTAAAGAGTTTGCAAACTAATATGGATCCTGTCACAGCACTTCAAGTCCTAAATACCCACAATCCAATGGTCTGGTGGAATATGGAGTACAAATAGTAAAGAAAATGTTGAAAAAAGCTACAGATTCACATACTAATGTTTACCTGTCACGCTTAAATTACAGGGGCAAGACCCATGAAACATGGATTGTCCCCAGCAGAAATGCTGTTTAACAGGAAACTCAAAACCAGAACCAGCAGTCCCCCTAAACACACCAAAAAAGCTGTGATATACAACCAAGCCCTCAGATACCACCAAATTTGCACTGAAGAGAACACCCAGGATTGCCACCTCACAATCTTAAAAAGGCTTTCACCCAACAAGGACACTCCTCCAGAGAGAAAGATCGCACGTTTGAAAGAGCCACCCGGATACCATGTGAAGAACTGCTGCAGTACAGAAGAAAACCCCCCACAAATCATACACCACTGGTTATGACGTATCACCCCTCCCTCGAACCCATATGGAAAATCCTCAGACAATTGCAACTCATACTAGAAAGAG
>NW_017728992.1:53933032-53937978 GCF_001723915.1 Gavialis gangeticus | reverse complement strand
TCTGGCTTCTTTACTTTTCATTCCATCCAGGAAGAGCACATACCAACTGCTGAAACGTCCTCAGCCTGATGAAGGGTTTTTGAACCTGAAAGCTTGCTTAATAATTGTTTTCCAACTATTTAAGTTGGTCTAATAAAAGATATCAGATTCACGCAAAGAACCTTGTCTGCCTATGTCCTTAGACCAACACGGCTACAACCTACACCCATGTATAATTTGTTACATTTGTCCCTGGATTGCACGAGGGAACAGCAGAACTGTAGGCAGAGTACTGCTCTCTGAATAAACAAGCTTTATCGTTTTATAAACTTAACTCCTTGGTCTCTTGAGAATAACACACAAACCATGCATCACAACCCAGATGTGCTCAATTTTCTGCTACCCATGTAAATGTTCTTAGGCTTGACTCCATGGAATGAAAATTTAAAAAAAAGAGAAAACAATTTATTGAATTCCCCTTGCTTAGTTTTAGTTTTAAATAAACCATTTAGCTACACAGGTATACATCATAAAATATACGCAGCCCAAAGAAGCCATCATTTTAATATGTATGTATTGTGCTGGCAAGGGTCCATATTTTTCAGTCTTCACTAATTGTGTATGTCTCAGGATTTGGCTGCCCATTTTGTGCCTGAGTTTCAGAGAGTCAGAGGACTTAGTTCCTAGTGACTGCACCAAGGCAAGTAAGTGGGGGGGAACTAGGATGCTGAAACAGGGGGTGCAGATAAGATGGTGTGATACATCATCACAAACACAACACATTTTTCTCCAGTTGAAAAGAAACTAGAGACTTTACTAATGTACCTAAGGCTATATTATTCTGTTTTAAATTGAAGCAAAAACAAATATAGCTTTATTGGAATGTGCATTAATTTTTATATCATATACATGGTATTAAAACACCTCACAAGAAACTAGGAAAAAATAATCCAAAGATGTTGTTTCATTAGTTCTGTACCCATTAGTGTCACGGTAGGGCTCCATGACCGTGCCTGCTCCACCCTGCGGGCACCTTCTAATCTCTTCTGCCACATCTTGTTGGTTGAAATAAGGTGGGAGGTTGCCCACGAGTTTGTGTGGTCATGGTCCTGTTGAACCCCACTAGATCCTGCTTATCTTGGATCCCTTGCTGGGTCTCACTCAGTACCTCTCGAGACACCCTAAGTCTCACGGCTAGATGTGTGGCTCCAACCCATGTCCCACGCCTCACAGGTGGTATTCAAATGCTGTCCCTCTGAGGCCTTGATCTAGCTCAGCCTCCTGTCATCACTGGGCCCTTGGCCCCTGTCTATGCGCCTTCACTGGTGCTGAGTTCTCCGCAGCCCTGGCCATGTGACCTCACTGGTGCTGGGGTGTCCACACAGTAGTCTGCCCCCAATGAGGCCTTTCCCTCCCCAGTAGCCTCAGCCCAGTCCACCCGATTCAACTAACAATGTAAATACAAGCCCCTGGGCTATAACATAACAACAACAATAACATTAGAGGTCACACACTGCCCCTTTAAGGAGGCAAGCTTCTCCCTCAACAATGTTTGCCTCCTAGCCCCAGATACTTTAGAAGCTCCTAGAGCCTATTAGTTTTATCAGCAGCAGAATAGGCAACCAAGCATCTCCAAGTGGCATTTCTGCAAGAGCTCCTTCCTCCTGGCTGCTGACAGAGAACTAACCTCCTCCCAGCCCTAGCCCTGGGGCTTATATATGCCCAGGTCCCTGTTTCCTTCAGGTCAGCTGAGCGGGTGCAGGTGCCAGCTAATACCCTGATTAACTTACTGCCAAGGCAACCTGAAGCTGTGGAGCCCTGCCGAGCTCTCAGGGCTCCCTAGCTAAGCTGCCTCCGCTCTTGAAGGAGCAGGCACACCTTAGTGCTCTACGACAATTAGAATAAAAGTATATCTCGTTTTCAGCTTCATACAACAAAGTCTAGCCTTCTTGAGCACCTTGACAGCGCTCTTTGGTGATTCACTGAAAGGTATTTCCACCCGAGTCAATGTTCACCTGAGTTAACATTTCTGCATAATGTTTTTAGCTAAAGTTAAAAACAGTCTGCAGAGTTGTGAAATAGGAGCTAGATTATCAGGAGCAGCTAACAGAGAGCAGAATTGCAGGAGAAAGGATAGTTTCAGTAATGGAACATCAAGACCATTAAAAAGGGGACAGGGCCATTAATACCTGTGGAGTGAAGGGTTTAGAAGGAATCAGGTAGATTTATACTGAGCCATGAAGTCAAGTGACTCCATCCCTGCTGTCTGACTAGAAATACTGCTGCCACTGCTATGTAGTTGGTTTTAAACTTTCGGTGAACCTGGAATCAAAGTGGAGTACAACTGCACCACTGCACCCTCTCTGGATCTGTCCCTCAGTGAGTACAAATGTCTCGTAATTCCAAAGAAGGCAATAGAATTATTCAGGTTTTACATTAGTATCACAGATCAGGAGAGGAAGGAGGCTCTAGCAATTAGGACACTACAGTACAACTCAGCCTCCTGGGGCATTTTTACACAGAGCACCAGGCGCTTTTCAAACTGCGCCACTTACAGTTGTGTAAGCAGTGAAATGCATGTCAGCTCCGAGAAAATGGCGGCGGCACACTTTTGAACTAAAACACCTTGGAGGTGTTTTAGTTTAAAAGCATGTTGCCGCCATTTTCTGCGCACTAACATGCATTTCACTGCTTATACAACTGCACGCAGTGCAGTTTGCCTCAGCTCATGTGCGGAGCAGACTCAATTAATTGAGTCTGCTCAAAAGCAGTGGGTCTCTGGCATGTCACTGGAAAAAAAGCATGTATAAATGCTCCGGGTTTCAATTCCCTGCTCTAGCGTGACCCTGGACAAGTCTCTTGGGCCAGGATCTTTTTTCTAAGTATTTAGGTGCCAAATCTCCACTGATATGAATGTGACATGGATACCTCAATATTTTTAAAAAATGGGGCATTAGCATGTTAATGCCTTAGCTTTCTACTTTACAAGTACAGTGCAAAAATAAATACACTAAAAATATTTAGAGATTCTCATGCCTGCATCCTTCAAGACACTTAAGCACCTAGTTCCTGAAATCCCTTTCAAGGACTTGAGCTTCAAATACTATGGTGATGAGATCATACTAATGCCATAATTAGAGCTGAACTTCTCTCAGTAAGTTCAAACAGGCTGTTATTCCTGAAAAAAATCACTTCCCATAATAAAAAAAAATATTAAGACTATATAAACAGTAAGGCATGCTTTTCACTGTAGTAAATAAACAGTTCATTGGATTTGTTAAGCACTTCTTAATCCAAAACGCTGTAGACTAAAGTTTTTGATCAGGTAAAATGCCAACTGATCACAATAGGAACTAAAGACTCCTGACACATCTGAAAATCAGGCGCAAGGAGCCTTGCATTGCAGACACAGTTTTAAGACAACGTAACTGTCTTTGAACCACTGAAACAAGTATTTTCTGTGTAGGCTGAGGATTGGGCATTTACAGTTCCTTTTTTAATCTACATTCTGCTAAAATCAGGCTAATCTATATTTGAAGAGAAGTGAAGTCCATCCTACCTGGTATCCTATTGAGTGTCACCCAAAAATGTTCATCTGGACTGTAGGTATCTCTGGACCAAGCAAGCAAGTCAGTAGCACGTTGATCTTTGAGAACAAATGTGGTAAATTTCCTTGTCAAAGCAATATAAGCAGAGCCAAAGTAGATGGTTAGATTGTAGGGTGGCAGCATTTTCAACCTTTGGGTGTTTATCATATATGATGAGTCACTTCCTATGTGTTCCCTGTGGATGTATTTGGTCCTTCCAATAACATGAATGGGAGGCAATCCTCCAGGGGTGATGTTTTTCCCTTTAAATCCTTTCAGGTACTGAACTATTTCTTTGTTTGTCTTTAAGGGGAAATCTTGCCCACACACATTGAGAACATATTTCCACTGCACCCTTGATTCCAGGAGGTCTTTCATGCAGTTCAGATCAGCCTGAAGTCGAGATACGCCAGCATAAACCACTAGCTCCATTTGGGAAGCAAGAAAAGCGTTAGGGAAACAGCTCACTAACTTCTCCACATCTTGCTTAAACTGAGCTGGTGCCTTCTTATCCACATGGATGCAGTACACATTTTGGGGCATATAAATAGCCCTGAAGAGTCTCTCAAACGTATCAAATTCTTTATGTAGAGTCATAACGTAAGCTAATGGAAATACAGCTTCCTCTGCAGAGAGCGAGCTTGTTATATAGTGATTCTGAATAAAATATTCTTCGCAAGCAAATCTCCAGACAGATGATGATAATGATGAGCCTGATATTTTCCATAGAGAAGATGCCTTTCCTTCTACAATTCCATTGCACACCTTTGCTAAGGCAGAACTGTTTGTTACATTGAGCCTGTGAAGGCTGTTTTGCTCTTTTAAATTAAGAAGATAAAATCTAAGAAAGCCTGCAATGCTAAGAACCAGAACGACATAAAGAAAGCGCAAGTATAAATTCATGCTCTTAAAAAAAAATCCCTGTCTTTCAAAGATATATAACAAAGGCAGAATAATGCTGTCTGTCAGCCTGGATTTCCTTCTTGGTTAAATCCTAATCATATTCAGCTGTGTTTGTTTTTTTCTGCCAAGAAACAAGTCAGCAGTATTTATGGTCTGTTTCACAGTCTATTGATTCCTTCTGTCCTTCTTGTTCTCTTCTTCATCAATTTCTCCCCTTTTGCCTCTCCCCGAGTTCCAGTTGCAAGTTAATTCACTCACGGTCTCTCTCTGTTGCTGTAATAGAATGATATTTCCTTACATCCTCCCCGCCTGCATTTTCTTGAACTTCTCATCATATTGTGACATGCTCTTCTGGGAAGCCGGGTTCATTTGAATAAGAAAGCTTGCTTTACCATTTCCTGTGAAGGACTTTCACTACATTATATAAAGCATTCATGCGTGCATGCGTGTGTGTGTGTGTGTGTGTGTGTGTGTGTG
>NW_017728992.1:53919192-53928032 GCF_001723915.1 Gavialis gangeticus | reverse complement strand
GTGTGTGTGTGTGTGTGTGTGTGTGTGTGTGTGTGTGTGTGTGTGTGTGTGTGTGTAATTCAAGCACTGCAGACCGACCAAGCCTATCCGTACTTAAGAAACCACATTTTTGTAAGCTTTGTACAGGAAAGAAATCCCTGTAGAGCTATACCTTTCTCAAATCCAAGAACAACATGCAACAATTCTGGGGTGGAGGGTAGGAAGAAAAAGAGATGGATTAGGTTATTATGATAAACAAACAAAGGTGTAGAAATAGCCTTGTAAATTACTTTGTTTAGTTTGAATTGTGGTTAGAAAGGCTGGTGAGATTATCAGGAAAACATTTGGCTTTGTTTATGTCTTTTGCAGTACTCTTCATACAGTCAGCAGTCGGTATCACTGTTTCTCCTATACACTGGCAGACTGAGGTCAGTAGTCTGTAGAGAGTGGAGGACAAGCACCCCAGAAACAGATTTGTACAGCCCAAGCACAGCCCATCACCCCAAATTAGTATATGTTTTAATTAAGCAGCAGATCATACAGACCTTATGCTCTGCTGACTGCAATGAGAATTTTGCTGGAGAAAATGATCAGGCATGTAGTTAAGCAATGACAATTAACCCCCCTCCCCAAAAGTGACCCCCCCCCAAAAAATACTGTATAAATAATAATATTCTCATGATATTCCATGCTGAATGAAAAACATCACTTCATTTCATTACTACTTGCTCTCTTTCATCTTCTGAATTTTTATTTGATACTATGTAAAATTTATAATAGTGCCAAAAGGAGAGATTTTTAAAGCTGTTTATTCACCTCAATCCCATTGATATCAGTGGGACTTAGGCATCTAAATAATGGTACATGTAAAAACTTAGTCCTAGGTGAGGTAGGAGTCTAAATCCTTTTGAAAGCCAATGGACCCTAAATTTGCTAAAACATTAACTTCTTGTGGATATCTAGGATTTGTTTATGTCTTTTGCAGTACTCTTCATACAGTCAGCAGTCAGTATCCTAGATTTAAAAAAAAATCCTAGTTCTTCCTTTCATGCTTTCTTCAAGCTGTTAAACCAGTTGACACAAGCTGAATGTTTCCAGGTTAAGCAACATTGATGATAATGCTACTGCAGATGAGA
This sequence comes from Gavialis gangeticus, assembly GCF_001723915.1. NCBI lineage: Eukaryota > Metazoa > Chordata > Crocodylia > Gavialidae > Gavialis > Gavialis gangeticus. The sequence goes on along the minus strand of NW_017728992.1, from coordinate 53,926,917 downwards.
TAAGCAAGAGTCATTGCTATTACTATTTATACATTAAGTCAGTTCCCTGAAAGATACCTTAAAGATCACCCCATTTAACTTTAATATGTGCATGACCAGCCCTGGAATATATTTTAGAGCTGGTAGATGAGTCTGTACATACTACAGTAGTATACTGCATTGATTTATTATAGGCAGGACTGGTAGCTCCACCTATTTTTTTTAAAGATACTTCACAACTATTTTCCATTGCTTATAACTTTACTGGACTTCAACTATTTGGGCAGGCCTTTTCTCTGCTGGATGTCTGCTTCAGTCTGAACCTGTTTGGAAAGTTTCTGCTGAAATGAATCAAATGAAAGTACTTTTTTTTGCCCACATTTAACAATTCTGACAACCTTTTCTTTGGAGAAACTGTAGTGCCCCTGCATTTTACAGCATAGATTCAAATATGGTGGCAGGGTGGTCTTTTTGTCAGAGAGATTCCACTTGTCTTCTAATTTGGCTAAGTTACAAGCTTTTGAAAAACTGGAGTTCATGCATGTTCAGTAGAAACTTGGTGGAGCTTCATGATGCTAGCTACAAAGATTCCATCCATGCTGGGCATGCTCCAGGCTTGGGCTGAGCAGGACACTCTGCAAGTGCACTGTGAATGCTATAGCTAAGTCTGGATGCCAGAACTGAGAGAAACGAGACAACCTCTCATCTGTGTTGTTAATGTCTGGTTCTGCTGGCTCCAGGCCGCATGGAGGGAGTAACTGCCTGATCTCAATTCAGAGGAGCCAAGAGATGGAGTGGCATTAAGAGAATGGAACTGGAGACTTGGCAGCGTAGAGGGAAATCGGGGCTGAGAGTAGATGGGCAGAGGAGACTGCCTGGTGAGATGATGGAAAGCCAAATGTGGAGACAGGGTCTGGCAAGGCAAAGAGGCTAGGACTAGGAGCTGAGTTAGTCTGGAACTAGCTGGGCAAGGGGACCAGAAAACAAGCAAAAAAGGGCAATAAGACTGGACCTGAGAGAGTATAAAATGGTAGAAAGCATTGGCCTGGAGGGTGGGTAGTCTGAATGAGGACCTAGGAGTTGGCTAAATTAGAAGTTTAGGATGGTAAAAACAGTTAACAGTTCTGAAAGTACTTACACCTTAGACCAGTGGTCTCCAAAGTGGGGTGTGCATACCCCAGGTGGTGCACAAGATGATCCATTGGGGTGCAGGAATAAAATATTAGAACTTCTATTTCTATTTCTATAAATATACATATATTGGGGGTGCATGCTCAAAAATGTTTTACTGATAAGGGTGCGTGATCAAAAAAGTTTGGAGATGACTGCCTTAGACAATAGCTGCATCACATTACTGAACCACATCTCTACCAGGTAGTAGAGATAAGGTCTTGATGAAATCAGGATGGCTTGGCAGTAGGCTGGCCTGGGAGTTGTCTAAAACAATCAAAGGCCTATCTCTCTGTGTCTGGTTGTGTTGGTACTGAGCAAGATAAATCAGAAATATAATCAAAAAATTAAATGAATGATTCATTAAAAAGTATAGCTTGGGTACTGGAAGATTGATTCATCATATCTGATCACCTGAGTTTCTGGCATGGTCAAGAGCAACATCTTCTCTTCCCCACAAAGTCTCCTCATCCTTTGAAGTTTGATGCTCAGTTCAGGGAGTGGGAACGGGTGGGTGGGACTTATTGCTTCGATGGCATGATTAAGCTCTCTGTTGTTATGATGTAGTCAAATCCATGCTCTACAAGTTTAATGATGAAGCCATGGTACCTCATCCTCAGATGTAGAAATAATTTTCAGTGAAGCACTGGAGGTACTGTCAAGACCCTCAGGAAGGCCAGATTTTGTTTTATGAGTCTGAAAGAGTTGTGCATGTAATTCTAATGACAACAGAACTAAAGAAAGAATGTCTTTGGGTTATTTTTTGCCTAGCTGGTTGCATTTTCTATACATAATGTATGATACAGCCAATTAATATGCATTCCAATAAAGTAATATTTCATAGATCTCATAGACATTAGGGCTGGAAGGGACCTTGCAAGATCATCAGGTCCAGCCCCCTTCTGAAGGGGCAGGAAGTCAACTGGAGTCAAATAATCCCAGCAAGATAGGCGTCCAAATGTTTCTTGAAAGAATCCAAAGTAGGAGATTGTACCACCTCTGGGGGGAGTCTATTCCAGGCCTTGGGGATTCGTTCAGTAAAGAAATTTTTCCTTATGTCCAGCCTAAAACAGTCTTCCAGGAGTTTGTGACCATTGGACCTTGTCTTCCCTTGAGGTGCCCTGTTGAACAGATGTTCTTCCAGTTTCTGATGCACACCCCTTATGCACTTATGGGCAGCCACCAAGTCACCCCTGAGCCTATGCTTTTCCAGGCTGAAGAATCCCATGGCTCTTAGCCTCTCCTCATAAGGCCTGCTCTCTTGTCCTGTAATCATGCATGTGGCTCTCCTCTGGACTCTTTCAAGCTTCTCCACAACCTTTCTGAATTCCAGAACCCAGAACTGGATACAGTATTCCAGCTGTGGCCTCACCAAGGCCGAGTAAAGCAGGAGGATGACATCCTGGGTCTTGCTTGAGTTGCATTGGTAGATGCAAGCCAGAGTTTTGTTGCTTTGCCGACTGCAGCATCACATTGGTGGCTCATGTTCATCTTGTGGTCTTGTGAGACCCCCAAGTCTCTTTTGGTCATGGTGCTAGTGAGTGTAGCACTGCTAAGCCTATAAATACGATGCAGATTTTTTCTCCCGAGGTGGAGCACCTTGCTTTCCTCCATATTGAATGCCATCAGGTTTTGATCCACCCACCTTGTGAGCCTGTCCAGGTCGGCCTGAATTGTCAGCCTATCCTCTGGTGCAACCACACTTAGCCAGTCCGCTTCTGACACCAGAGTCATTTATAAATACATTAAAGAGCGCAGGTCCAAGAACAGAACCCGGGGTGACGCCACTGGTCACTATGCACCATGTTTATTTGGTTCTATCGATGATCGCTCTCTGGGTCTGACCACAGAGCCAGTTCCTCAGCCATCAGACGGTAAAGTTGTTAAGGCCACAATTTCTCAATTTTTTCATGAGGACATCATGGGACATCAGGTCAAAGGCTTTCTTGAAGTCCAAAAATATGAAATCCACCTCTTCTCCTTTGTCAAGGTGATGTGTCACCTGGTCATAGAAGGAAATCAGGTTGGTCAGACAAGGTCTACCCATCACAAAGTCATGTTGGCTATCTCTCAGAATATTACCTTCTGTTAGGTTGTTTGTAATGGTTTCCTTGATGATTTTCTCCACGATCTTTCCAGGGATTGATGTCAAGCTAATTGGCCTGTAGTTCCCTGGATCTTCCTTTCTCCCTTTCTTGAAGATAGGCACCACATTGGCCCTTTTCCAGTCATCAGGCACCTCGCCCAAGTGCCACAGGTTCTTTAATATCCTCACCATAGGTTGTGCTATAATGTCAGCTAGTTCATTTAGCACTCTTGGGCGCATTCCATCTGGGCCACCTCATTTGTAGATGTCCAGCTCTCTCAAGGTATTCCCTCACAAGATCAGTGGTAAGGATGGGTGCAGGTTCATCCTTCCCCTGGTGATCCTGCCTCTGATCAGGCAAAATGATCCCACTGGGCTGATGGAAGACCAACACGAAGTAGTCATTAAGGAGATTTCATAGACATCAGGGTGGGAAGGGACCTTGTAACATCATCAGGTCCAGCCCCTTGCCCAAGGGGCACAAAGTCAGCTAGGGTCAAAGGATCCCAGCAAAATAAATGTCCAAATGTTTCTTGAAAGTGTCCAGAGTAGGTGCTTGCACGGCCTCTGGGGGGAGTTTGTTCCAGGCCTTGGGGGCTCAGACAGTAAAGAAGTTTTTCCTTATGTCCAGCCTAAAAAACTCTTGCAGGAGTTTGTGACCATTGGACCTTGTCATCCCGTGGGGTGCTCTGGTGAGCAGGTGTTCCCCCAGATCCTGATGCACACCCCTTATGTACTTATAGGCTGCCACCAGGTCATCCCTGAGCCTGCGCTTCTCCAGACTGAAGAGTCCCATAGCTCACAGCCTCTCTTCATAAGGCCTATTCTCTTGCCTTCTTATCATGTGCATGGCTCTCCTCTGGACTCTTTCAAGTTTCTCCATGAGCTTCCTAAATTTTGGAGCCCAGAATTGGATGCAGTACTTCAGTTGAGGCCTCAAAGCCGAGTACAGTGGGAGGATGACATCCCGGGTCTCGCTTCAACTGCATTGGTAGATGCAAGCCAGAGTTTTGTTCATTTTGCCAGCTGTGGTATTGCATTGGTGGCTCATATTCCTCTTGTGGTCAAGCATGACCCCCAAGTCTCTTTCAGTCATGGTGCTAGCAAGTGTAGCATTGCTGAGCCTATAAGTGTGATGCGGGTTTTTATTCCTGAGGTGGAGCACCTTGCATTTCTCCATATTGAATGCTAGCAGGTCTTCATTTGCCCACCTTGCAAGCCTATCAAGGTCGGCCTGGATCACCAGCTTATCCTTAAGTGTGGAGACTCATCCCCAAAGTTTGGTGTCGTCAGTGAACTTGGCCAGTCTGCTTTTGACTCCAGTGTCCAGATCATTTATGAAGATATTAAAGAGTACAGGTCTGAGAACGGAGCCTTGGGGGACACCACTAATCACCAAGTGCCATGTTGGTTTAGTTCCATCAACTAGCACTCTCTGGGTCTGACCTCAGAGCCAGCTTCCCAGCCATCAGACTGTGGAGTAGTCAAGGCTGCAGTTGCCCAACTTTTCCATGAAGACATCATGGGACACCAGGTGAAAGTCTTTTTTAAAGTCCAAATATATGACATCAACCTCTTTCCTTTTGTCCAGGTGACATGTCACGTGGTCATAGAAGGAAATGAGACTGGTCAAGCAAGACCTACCCGCAACAAACTCGTGCTGACTATCCCTCAGAATGCTGCCTTCAGTTAGCCTCTCAAGAATGGTTTCTTTGATATTTTTTCCCAAAATCTTCCCAGGGATTGAGGTCAAACTGATTGGCCTGTAGTTTCCCGGGTCTTCTTTCCTTCCTTTCTTGAAGATGCGTACCATATTGGCCCTCTTCCAATCTTCAGGTACTTCAGATTGCCTTTTTTCTGGGTGTCAGTTATCAGCTGTACCACTTGGTTTAGTAAGGGTCCAATGTTACCCTTGTTCTTTTTCCGACTTCCCACACATTTGAAGAAGGACTTTTTATTGTCCTTGATTTGAGTAGCCAGTTTGAGCTCAGTTTCAGTCTTGGCTTTCCTAGTTTGCTCCCTACAGGTGCAGGCTAGTGCTGAGTACTTCTTCTTAGTGGTGTTTCCCATCTTTCATCCTTTATAAGCTTCTTTTTTTAGGTGCAGGAGGTCCTTGAGTTCCCTGTTGAGCCACGGGGTGTCATCCAGCCCTTTTGCTACTTTTTCTGTGGGTTGTAATGGACTTCCCTTGTGCTTCAAGGATTGCATCCTTGAAGAGTGACCATTTATCATGGACATTCCTCCCTGCCAGATTGTGGTTTCTTAGGGCCTGAACAACTAGCTTCCTAAGCTTGTGAAAGTTGGCCTGCCTAAAGTTAAGGACTTCCGTATTGCTGACTGACTTGCCAGCTTTGTGGTTAATAGAGAAAGTGATCAACTCATGGTCACTGTCTCGCAGCTTCCCTTCGATTCTCAGGTTGCTAACTAGATCATCCCCTTTGGCCAGTACCAGGTCCAGCAGCACCTTGCCCCTTGTTGTTCCGTAGATTTCTTGAGACAAATAAAGCTCATCAGTGCTTGTGATGACCAAATAGTGTTGGTAAATAGTTTCTGCTGACAGTAACAGGCAACGATAATCCATAATGGATAAAAAGAATACTATTTAACTTCTTCAGCAAGACTGATAACCTTGCTGACCTAGCATTAGGTCTACTCAGTAGTGTAACACAAGGTAGGTGGGCAGAGTACATGCCCTGAGCACAGACTAAGGCAGGGGTAGGCAATTATGTGGGTCCATGGGACACATAGGGAGTTTTGCAGAGCTGTTGTGGGCCAGGTCAGCACTCCCCTCCCCCTAACAGTTCACTAAACATCCTATGTGGGGTGGGTGGGAGCTGGTGTGGGCATGGTTGGGTGCCAACTTCAGCAGGACCACCACCAGCACCACCTCTGGGCCTCTCTCCTACCCTGAGGAGGATGTGGAGCTGCTGCCCAGCTTTGGGCACAGAGGCAGCAGCGGCTGCACAGAACCTGCTATTGGGCACTGAGAAAAAGTGGGACCTGGTGTTGGGCATAGTCACCTCCCCCTTGCCACTGCCAGGGCCTTCTTGCTGCTGCTGCTCACAACTCCTGCTGGGGCTACTCTGCAACTCCTCGCTGCTGCTGCTGCTGCTGCTGCTGCTGCTGCCACCACCACCCCGCCAGGTGTGGGGGCCTGGAGGTGACACGGGTGGCAGTGGGTAATTGCTGCAGGGCAGCCCTGACATGGGTTGCAAGTGGCCACAGTGAGAAGGCCCCAACAGCAGCAAATGGGAAGTGGCCATGCCTGCTGCCAGGTCCCACCTTTTTCCTGCGCCCAGCAGCAGCTTCATCCCAGCTGCTGCCACTGCCACTCACTGTGGCTGTGGTGGGTGGGTCTGGAGCGGGCACTGCAGGTACCCTGACCCCCAACATGGGCTGGAGTCAAAGCTGGGGCCAAATCTGGGGCTAGGGCCAGGGCTGTGTGCTCAGCCTGGGGCTTGGGCCTTGCTTGCTCAGGTCCCAGCTTGTATCCATGGGGCTGGGGTGGCTGTGGTGGCAGCTGGAAGGAGCCACCACTGCTGGGAAATGGAGTCTGGCCGTGGAGCTTCCCCAGCCCTGCTGTATGCCTGGGGGCAGTGGGATGTGCCATGGGCCAGATGATGCCTGAACCAGGTGGCACCAAGGAACCCACTGTGGGCCAGACAAAGTCCCTCTGTGGGTTGGATTCAGACCACAGGCTGTATTTTGCCCACCTCTGGCCTAAATTAGGACAGGGTGGTGGTGCCTCTTCCTCCTGTCCCGTGCTCCACCTGCACTTTTTGGCTGCAGGAAACAGCTGGAACAGGTAGCATGCATCATGGAGCACAAGGCATTCTAGGAACTTTAGTTTTGTAGAGCAGCAGTAGAGTTTGCTGTTGGTGGGAAAATAATGGACCCTATATTTTGCCACTGTAATCAGCATTTCTTTCCCTCCCAACATGGGTCTTGACAGCAAAAAATGGGGTGAAATTGCCCTTCCAGCAGTAGTGAACTCCACTCCCACTCTAGAAAACTACAATTTCAAGAACACTTTGTACTCCATGACACACACTGCCAGTGCCCACATCTGCTGGTTACTTTTGCTGCTGTGCATGGTGTTGTGTGAAATCCAGAGGCAGGGGGAGAAGAGTGAGAGAGGACTTCCCCTGGCATATGCTTTTCATGTTACATTTCTGGATCTGCTCTTACTGCATATGCACAAGCTGACTTTTACATCTCCATAAGGGCCCCATTGAATCAAAGTAACTCTATGAAGGTGCAAATGTCTGCTTCTGCCTATCCGACAGCAGGAACTGGGAAATACACTTTATAAAAATGTTTATATTAGCTTAATCTGTAACGTAAACTGGATCAGTTTGTACCTCTTCCTTTTTAATAGCACACAACTTGCAGGAATAATTTCTATGATTGCCAGAAAGTATAAGGAAATGTTTCTCCCACCACCCCCAATCCCCCATCCCCCATTTGTATTTAAAGTGACTGAAAAGAAA
>NW_017728992.1:53917548-53919181 GCF_001723915.1 Gavialis gangeticus | reverse complement strand
ATTTTGGGGCATATAAATAGCCCTGAAGAGTCTCTCAAAGGTATCAAATTCTTTATGTAGAGTCATGATATAAGCTAAAGGAAATACAGCTTCCTCTGCAGAGAGAGGGTGCGTTATATAGTGATTTTGGATCAAATACTCACTGCAGTTAGATTTCCCAAATGAGGTCATTAAAGTATTTTCTTGTACAAAAAATGCCTTCTCGTCAATAAGAGCATCACAGGCTGTGGCTAAAACAGGACTTTTTGAAAGGTCCAACCTCCTAAGGGATCTGTACTTATGTAAATTAGCAATATAAATTATAACAGAAACTGCAACAGTAAGAACAAGAACAGCAAAGAACAAGTGCAATTTTGAATGCATTGTTCCTTAAAGATGTTTTTCCTACTTAAATTACTGCAAACCCAAAGTCATCTGACAACTTGGTCTGCTGGCTTATTGTTTTAGAGTCATTGCTTCTTGCTGCTTGCTGCAGAAGAGCTGCTAATTCTGATACGTGGTTGTTCTCTTTATGCTGCACATCATCTTTTCTAAATTGGCATCAGCGGTGGCTAGTGAACAGGTCAAAGCTGTTGTACTGGGCTCTCTGGTTAACAAGACATCATTCAATTGACTGGTTGGAAAAAGAAAGTATAGGGTTAGATAGTTTAGAATGCCTCACATGCCTGTAAAAATGTCCTATAAACAATGCAGTTATTTCACTTGATGCCCCAGGAAGATATGTCTTTTAAACCATCGATATTTTTCAGTTCCTCATTAATAACTTTTATAACTATGAATGATTTGTTCATGATACAATGACGTTGAGTCAAAAGTCACTGGCAGGAATACAGACACTTAGGTTAGGTGTGCCAGCACTTAAATACTGAAGGATTGGGGCAGAGACTAGAACTTTGGTCTGACAGGTGAGTGCCTGAACCACAAGGCAGTTGCTCATTCTCATTCTGTCTCTGTCTCAGTAAATATTTAAGTATTTTACACAAATGGAAGCATTTTAGCCAGAGAGACTGAGAGAGTACTCATTTCCACTCTTCTCCTGCCTCTTTTTGTTCCAAGAAAGATTGCAAGAGAGCAAGGGTGGGGGGAGACATTGATTTAAACATATAGCTACTGCTTAATTTTAGTTGGTTTTATATTGATTACTAAGAGAAACACATTAACAATGGAATTACAACATTAGCAAATATGCATACCTATTTCCTTATATACTGCTCTCACTCTAATCGGGTTACTCAGATCCACTATTACCCAGTTATACTGGAACCAGCATTAAGCATTCTCCCAAACATCTCATATTATTAGTCCTAGAGGCTAATAATGTATACAAAGGGAAAGGGTATTTGGTGAAGGAGATTTTTGGCCTCTGTTGTTCCCTGTTCACAGGCAAGAGGGCAGGTGGTGGTGAAGAGAGGAAAGTTATTTTCTCATTGGTAAGATTGTGTCCTACTTCAGCATCCAGTTGAAGTTTACCCCGATTTTTAACCCATGCTTGGCTTGTGATACTTGAGGGATGTCCATAAAAGCAAAACTTAAGTTGGAGGTAAGATTTGTAGGCTTGTGCATGCTCAATCTCTCTCTCCCCACCTCCGCATATATATATCATTTTACATATATATATATATATATATATATA
>NW_017728992.1:53911054-53917453 GCF_001723915.1 Gavialis gangeticus | reverse complement strand
ATATATATATATATATATATATATAGATATAGATATAGATATAGATATAGATATTTATTTCATATATATACAAATTATTTAGTCTATAAAGTTGCACATCTACCCTGACTTCTGACTGACTTCAGACTTACATGCCTAACTATCTCTCTATAAAGTCTCAGAGCCATAGCCATAGTAATATCTCAGAGCCAGGACACCTTCGTGCTAGGTGCTGTACAAACACAGGCTAAACAAATGGGAAGCTCCTTCAAAAGAGTGAACATCTAAAGTGAACACTTTAAGTGCATTTACCCCCAGTTTTGGCAGGGACAAACTGCTGGCTGATAATTTGTAAGGTCACTTCATTAGTGATGAAGTCTTTCTAACCAGTTCCCAGCATCTTTTGTAGGAATGAATTTTTAAAAACATATAATTTCCTGCATAACATTTTTGTCAGTCTCCAGTGTTCAGAGCTGTATATTGCTTCACTGGGGTAAACTAAACTAATTTAACTTGAACATGTCTTTGATTTCTACACAGTGCTAAGTGTAGTGAATGCTGTGCTTTTGAGTAACTGGATATTCCTGATGGATACACAGAGGGTCCAAGCAGTGTAACATCTCTAGAAGGAGTCTCAGGATTGGGCTAGCTTGTATTTCCTGGTATGGCAGAACTTGAACAAAGGCTCATCACCAGGGTCCTCTGTGCAGTGCTCTTAATACACTGTCCTACTCTCTGTATATGGTTCTGTATATAAAGTTCCTGTCCATAATAAAAACTTATCTGCACCACATGGTTCACCTTTAGAGATATCACATGGTACCAAGAGTGGCAGGGAGCATGTGCTGGTGACCAAGTGAAAGAGCTGAAAGTGCACACAGAAGTGCAGCTTCCAGGTCCAACTCATGGCACTTTGCAGAAAGTGCCATGAGTTAGACCAGGGATGGGCAAAATACAGTCCATGAGCCAGTTCCAGCCTGGCAACAGGTTGGATCCAGCCTCATGGATCTCCGCATGGGGCTGACCCCAGCCTGCTCCTACCTGGCAGCCTGTGCCACGCTCCTGTCTGGATCTGCCCCTTGACCACTAGGCAGCACCGCCCCAGCCCCTGACAGTGTGCACAGCTTCCTGGCAGGGCTGCTGCCATAGCTGTCTGGGTACTGCTCAGCTCCCTGTGCTTCCAGAGGCTCCTTCTCGTTTTCCTGCCCCTACTGTGCTGCTCTAGGCAGCAGGCAGTGCAGGGAAACCATGGGGACACGCACTGGGCAACAGATGCCCAGCCAGAACCAGCTGATGCCAGCTTCCAGCCATCTTCCACCCACCTGACTGCCTGCAGGTGACTGGGCATTGTGCTGGGTGGGTGGAGTGGGTGGAAAGTGTCTGGGAGATGAAGCTGGAGCCCCATGTGCTAGGGCAGGAGCTGCCTGGCTGTAGCTTCCTCCTCACCTGGCTGGGCATCTGCTGCCCGACACATATCCCCCCACACACATGCTGCCCCGACACACACATGCACTCCCATCCCTCCTACATGTACTCCTTCACCCACTCCTCATATCCACCACCCACATGCCCACCTCCCCACAGGGCTCCCACACACAATATACAAGAGTAAAACTTTATTTTGAGCTCTTATGCAATTATACTACTAAAAAATACACAAATCAAAAAAAATTATTTTTTGAAATAAAATTAAAATATTATAGGAGCTGTTTGATTTTTAGTATATGATTTGTTTGCTCTCTATAATTTGTCAAAATTATTTATTCTGAAAGATTTTATATGTATGGCCCTTGACAGCTCACCAAAACTCAGTAAGTGAACCTCCAGGTGAAATATTTGCCCACCTCTGAGCTAGATTGATCCTCCCAATCCAACAGACAGTAGCTGTTGGGTCAGAAACGTGGGAGATTGAGCTCCAACTTGAAGCCGATCCAGGAAGAGAGGCTGCATCTCTGCAGCCTCTTCCCCTAGCTCTGCCCACTCTCTCCCAGCTCCCATGCTGGCTCAGGATGGGAGGGCGGTCCGTTCTAGGGTTGCCCAGCCTGTGCTGGAGGGTGGAGCAAGTGGATTGGAGCCCCTCCAAGGTGGGGAGCTTCCAATCCACCCCCATCCCCACTTCAGCACTGCTGGGGGAACTCTAGAACAGACCTCCCTCCTATCCTGAGTGAGGATGGGAGTTGGGAAGGAGGGAGAAGAGGCTGCAGATACTTTTAAAAAAAAATAATTTTCTATATTCCAAGCCAAATTAGCCAAAACAAACTCCAAATCCAAGAGTCAGTCCAGAACCATATGTGGCCCTGCTACCAGCAGACATCCTCCACCTCCATCTGGGGCTTCAGATGTTCCCAAATCCTTTGGCGGGCATCCTACTTGCAGACCCAAGCCTGGAGACGTGGGGTTTGTGTGCCCCCAAGTTTTGCTTGCCCTTAGCCATAAAGCCCCAGGAGCAAACTAGGGAGGAGTCTCCCATTCCCATACAGTGGAGAAAAAGCCAAGGTTAACTATGCATTACCTATGCAGGTACTGTCCCATGCCAGCAGAGTGGTCTTCCCTGGGTGTGACTAGGAGGCCACCATGATGATCGTGGTATTTCTCCTGCCAGGCAAGCATTGGGCTATGCTTGATCTGAGCCAATAAAAGAGGATGCAGAGATGCTCCTTCCCTACCTCCCATTCTGAAAACAGCACAGGAAGCAGTACTGGGCTGTGCCAGATAAGCCCTGCTTCCATCAAGACAAAGGTTACTAAGGATGTTCCACTTTGGAGCGCCTTCATCTGAACCCCCCTGTAATGAGGGTTCATATTTTTGTGGGATCCCTTTTTAAAGTGCTCATCAGCCATGTACTTGTGTTTGGTTATGGCTGTAGAGCACTTTCAGGGGCAAGACTGGGTGAAAATTGTCACTTCTGTCTGCTTCTTTCCAGAATGGTTGCAGCAGAATCTGTGACACTATAAGTGACGCGTTCCCCTCTCCACCCTCTGCCTCCCTCACACACATATCTCCCATGCTCTCTGACCACCAAGGAGAATGTGGCATATGCCTGGAAAAAGTTCAAACAACAATTTGAGCTGTCTATGAAAGCTGCTGGGGCAGATCAATTAAAGGATGAGGAAAAGATTGCTCTTCTCTTAAGAGTAGCAGGCAATGAATCACTGGAGGTGTATAATGCCATCTATGCAGAAGTGAAAAGGGAGAGAGGAAAGTCTTGCAGGAATAATGAAAATGCTTGAGGATCATTGTGCTCCTAGAAGAAATATCATTTAGGAGAGGTAAATGCTCAGGATGAGAACACAGAAGAAAAGGAAAAAAGCGGAGGAGCTTATTACTGACCTGAAACTGAAAATCGATCATGTGACTGGAACACTAAGCAACTCTGTTATAGCGTAGCAGATTACCATATTGTTCCCGGATGTAAGGATTAAAAAAATCTGTGAGCAATTACTGAGGGAGCAGGTTCTGATACTAGAAAGGGCAATGTATATATGCCTAGTGATGGATTAATCACAAGCAAATACAAACCGTAGAAGGGTACTTCACACAAAACTTGACTGTTAAGTACAGTTCATATGAAAAGTTGACAGGAAGTTAACTGGGCAGGGACAGAACTAGAGTTCACAGCAAACAATGCAGACAATGTGATACTTAGCATACCACTCTAGAAAATATGCAGGAACTGTAAAAAACCCAACATTGTGCAGAGAAAGGAGGGAAGTGCATGCAGTAAGTGCAGAAACTGGCTCCTCCAGTGAAGAATATGAGCTCCTATCTTAAGTCTTTTAAATTTAGATTCCCAAACTTAAAAGACTAACTAATTAAAATGCATGCAAATGGCACTTAAGTGACCTACAGGATAGACAATGGGGCATAAGTAAATGCAGTAACAGAAACTCAGAGAGGAGTATGTAACACATAAAGGTGAGACTATCAAAAGTGTCTGTGTCGGATTATAAAGGAGTGGCAGTCCCAGCGGTAGGAGAGTCTGCACTGACCCTATAATAGAAAAGGAGAGTGACAAAAAAAAAGTTTGTGATGGTATGCAAAGGTACACTGCCTGTCTTGGGCCTGTACACGTGTGAAGCATTCAGTATATTTGAGAACATGTATGCCAAAGAGAAGCAGAAAAATAGTATGGAACCACACTTAAAACTATTAATAGTATCATCTGATATTCACAGGAAACTTGATTCTGCCATTAACATGAAAGATACAGTTAACAGGGAATGAAAAACCAGTGGTACATGACACACACATGCTCCTATAGGATATGGGAAATATGTTGAATCTGTATGTGTGAATCTACAGCTACTTTCTGTTGAATCTGCTAATAGCAATGAATGTATACTTTTACTTTAAGTTTACAATATATTCTGTGCTTGCCAGCTTGGCAGCATTCTTTCCCACACTTATGGTTTCTGTCATTAGTTTATGAATGCCTTGGACAAAGATAACAAGTCCACATGTCTTAAGAGAATGACCAAAAGAGGAGCTGCAAAATGTGATCATATACAGTATCCTTTGGAGAACAGAACAACCAATGGATTGAGTTTACTTTTTAGTAATTATAGAAAAAAAGGGTAGAGAACTACAGCTGGCAATAAGCTCAAGGGAGCTGAACAGAGAAATAAAAAGAGAACACTTTCATTTACTTACAAGAAAGGAATGATTGTCAGAAGTGGCTGAAGACAAATTTTTCATCCAATGAGAAGGCTTGATAGGATTTTGGCAGATCTCCTTGTACCATGATAGCTCCAAGATCCACTCTTTCAACACACTATTTGGGAGATACTGCTTTCAAAGTCTCCTTTTAAGAATATGTTCAGCTCTGTGACAGGAGTATCAATATCGGAGCCTTTCTGGGAGTGGCTCCGCCCTCCTGTGATGGGCCAACCACCTGCTTACTCGCCTGCCACGCCTTGATCTTAGTTGATTAGAAGATGGTTGTAATCAGCAGGAGGCTGCCCATTTTTCCGTGCCCTGGTGACAGGGGGCGCTACCTGCGGCTCCTTTTCCTCCCCTCCACCGCAGCCCAAGCCTCGCAGATGGAGTTGACGTGGTTTGACCTGGGCCTCATTATGTTCTGGCCCTCCTCTTTACTCCCGGGGCTCCTCACTGCCCCCCCCCTCACTCTGGGGCTCCTTGCTGCCCCCTCTCCTGGGGCTCCTCACTGCCCCCTCTCTCCCACTCTGGGGCTCCTCGTTGCCCCCTCTCCTGGGACTCCTTGCTGCCCCCTTCTCTCTCGGGGCTCCTCGCTGCCCCCCTTCTCACTCTGGGGTTAGAGCCACTGCACCCCGCAAATGCTGCGCCCTCTCAGGCACCAGGATCCCCCACGCTACTGGGGAGTCCCTATGAGGCCTCCTCCAACCCCTAACAGCCTCACCTGGTCCTCCAGTCAAAACAGTAAACATAAAACATAAAGCCCCTGGGTTACAACATAAAACTAGACCGTCCGGTCAAACAAAATCTACTCCCTACTAGAGAGTGAGGGGGGAGGGGAAAGAGGGCTCCCCAACCCCACCAGTGACTGGGGCTGCTCTCACTGCCAGAGTCCTCTCCTCTGTCTGTCCGAGCTGAGTCCCTACTCCCATGGCTGCTGGAGAGGGACCGCCCTCCTGGCCTCCTCCCTGGGCTTAAGAAGGGATAAGCCCTGCCCCTTCCTGTCAGCTGGTTTTACCAGTTGCCCCGGCAACCAGCACCTGTGCAGCCCTGGTGACTGGCAGCTGAGCCTCCCCCTTTCTGCCATTAGGGGTCTCCCCAGAGCAGTCTCCGCTCTCAGGTGCAAGGCACCTGAGTGCACTGCGATAAGCTCCTAAATGAGACATATATGAGAAGGCTTAGCAGATGTGGAGAATATACATTGAAGACATAACTGTTTGGGGTAGTGTTACCACTGAACATTAGGAGGGACTGAGAAGAGCACTGGAAATTGCAAGAGCTAACAACCTCAAATCAACTGAGGACAAATGTTGGCTTCAAACAAATGAAACAACATGTTTTGGGGAGAGACTGACTACAAAGGGAATCTTGCCTGATGGATCAAAGATTCAGGCAATACTGAATATGCCAAGACCAGAAGATAAAACTGGAATGCAAAGATTGCTAGGCCTGTTGAATTATACAATGCTACAAGACACACCACACACCTAAGACATGTCTTTTACAAGAACGTAAAATGGGTTTGGCAGGGAGAGCATGCAAAGAGTTTAAAGACTTAAAACTGACTTAAATCAGTCTGGTTGACATTTTTGACCCATTTAAAAGACATGAAAAGCTCCGCTTGATACCTCAAATGAAGTCCTGGGAGCAATACTGTTATAGGGCACTGACAGACATTTTTATGTTTTTGGAAAAAAATATATCTATATCTGGTTATATATATCTACACTCTGAGTATCACTCCACAAAGAAAACTATAACCCTTTA
>NW_017728992.1:53907151-53909992 GCF_001723915.1 Gavialis gangeticus | reverse complement strand
GGGGGAATGAGAGTAGCTGTAGTCAAAAGACAAGAGACAGGAGTGGGGAGGAAGGGAATGAGAATAGCTGGTAAAAAGTGGAGGGTTTACATGGGGAGTCAGATATTAGGTGGGTTATTATAGACAGAGATTGTTTTTGGTTTGTAGAAAGCAAAACCAGCACAGATTGTGCAGCTGTCAGACAAAGAGAAAGAGAGAGACCAAGATTTTCTGGATGGATTGGTTTGCAAAGAGCAAGGCAAGAAGGGGCCACTGATGAGAACGAATTGAGAAGCCTGCAGCCCAGGAAGGATATAGTTAATCTGCCAAGGAAAGGAAAGCTGGAAATTAGGTAAGACCCAGAGGGAAGCATGGAAATTCCAGAAAGCTGCTAGAAAGAAAGATCTGCTGGAGAAAGTATTGCCATCAGAGTTAAGAGACTCCAGAGAGACCTGCTGGAACGTGAAAGATCTATGGAAAGGGGTTTGAGAACAGACTCAGAGAGCACAGGGAGGAATTGAGAATGGGTGCTAAGGAGCAGAGCTCAGGTAAAGTTTGTAAGAGCATGGAAAGCCAGAGACTCACAGTCTGGACGGTGTGTGAGGAGGCATTAGTGACTTGGAGTCCAGGAGGGGTCAGGTTAGGAGAGAATAGAACCGGATGGGTCCAGAGGCTCTGGGAGGAGCCGGGAGAGGGAGAGAAAGATCTGATGAAGGGTCTGCAGGGCTCTAGAAGACCAAATGGTCTGGCAGTTCAGAAAAGGGGCACAGAGGGAAGTCCACTGTTAAAGCTGCCAGAACCAGGAGCCTGAGATTTCAGCTGGCCCAAGGAGGGGCTAGGAAGCCCAGAAGTGAGAGACTGTGCCCATGAGGAGTGAAAAAGACCAGAGCAGGAGAGAGAAGAGAGATTGGTTCTGGGTATGACTTGAAACCGCCACCCTCCTGTGTGTGGTTAGGGTGGTGGAGCTACTCGTAGAGGGGTAGTCTCTGCAAAATGCTGAATAATAACCACCCTGGGGACAGGGCAGGGGTGAGGATAGGGCACCTAGCTCCCACTGCCTTGTGGGTTACCCTTTATTGGGAAAAGGCTATGGGGAACATACCCCAACAGAAAACCCTTTGTGAAGGCCAGGGAAAAGAGATGTGTGGCAGGATACACCTTGAAACCTGACACTTTGGAAAGAGAGCAGTGCTGTAAAAGCAGCCTCTGTAAGGAGCAAGAAGGGGGATTTTTTTTTGGATAAGTGCCAGCCTGGCTATAAATCAAGTGAAGCCAGCCACATTGTACAAGCTGAGAGTGAATTAACCAAGAGGGGTGAGCCCCTCTCTTTTTGTCTTTGTGTTTTGCAGGATGTGTGAATCACCACTGGAGCATAATGATGTAAGCTTGGAACAGAAAGGAATCGAGCTTGGCTGTGTTATATGTAGTGATTGTGTTCTGCTGTGTTTGTAAAATGCTATTGCTATAAGTAATTATGATATCAACTGGGCTAGACTATGAAATGTAAAGCAAAGCTTCTTAATAGGCTATGAAATGCCTGCAGAGTGGCTACAAGAAATGGTGCATCATGAAGAGCATCGCCTCCAAGGCCTCACAGAGTTCAGCCACGCCAAAAATTGAGAAGGCTGGACTGATTGTTTGTTTTGTTATCCTTTTTGGTTTTTTCCTTCCTTCCTTCCTTCCTTTCTTTCTTGCTTTGCTTGTATTAGATATGTATTTTAGCTTTTTATAGTAGAAATAGTAATTCAATGCAGGTATATTAATTGCCAGAATTTGTGCAGAGATTGGGAACACAGAGTAAAATGATGGGAACCCCAGGAAGACCAGGCCCTTCCTGTGCAGACAGCATGTCTGGTTTCCATGGCCAGTTGGGAAAGTCCTACCCCTTGGCATATCTCCAGCTTTTTACAGTATGAAGGGGAACTGATAGTGCTACAATAGCACCAAGCATCCAGGTGGAACAACAAGAAAGCATTGCCCAGTATATAGTGTAGCAGACTTACCTTTTGAGCTCTGGATGAGTCCTGGGCTTGGGATTCTGCAATTCTGATTGGTGGAGCCCATCCAGGGCCGGAGAACTTCGGGGGTGGAGCCCCTGAAGCATATAAAAGGAGAGTGTGCTCGGCACGCTGGGAGAGAGAGATACAGTGAGGAGAGAGGAGCTCTGGAGACAACCGTCCTCGGCACCCTACCTAAACCTCAATGGTGCATGGATCAGCGCATGGTGATCAGGCCCCAGGAGCTGCTCGAGATGGCTTGAGCCTGCAAACCTGGCAAGCAGCTGGGTAGGCAGTACATGGATCAGCCCATGGAGAGCTGGGCTTGGAAGTAGCTCAAGGCTGCTTGGTTCCCACCCAGTGTGCAGACCAGCACACAGAGAGCCGGCCCTGGGAGCAGCTTGAGGCAGGCCCCACATGGTGTGCAAGTCGGTGCATGGAGAGCTGGCCCTGGGAGCAGTTCAAGGCTGCTCAAGTTAGCCCCAGCTCTAGGCCCAGAGCCCAGAGAAGGGCCCGTGAAAGAGAAGAACCCCGATGTGAGGCCGGAGGGTGGAGCCTGTAAGGGCTCAGCTTCCATAGGAGTGTTCTGCATGTCTAGTACAGGGCACCAGGCCATTGAGAGGAGCAGCTGGAGAGAGGCCTTTGTGGGGCTGGCCACCAGGGGATGAGCCTTGGCTGCTTCAGAGTGGGAGGGGAAGTTGCTGAGGAAGCAGGTCCCACAGAGGAGGCAGGTTTGGGAGAGGAGGGTCTGCAGCCTCCACCCTTCTCCATTGTGGGAAGGAGTGTGTCCATATCCCAGGGCCCTAAGGGGAGGGGCTCCAGGGAACACCCTTTAGGTGCACTCCCATATTTTGTGATTGTTGTT
>NW_017728992.1:53901783-53902151 GCF_001723915.1 Gavialis gangeticus | reverse complement strand
CCTTCTCCATTGTGGGAAGGAGTGTGTCCATATCCCAGGGCCCTAAGGGGAGGGGCTCCAGGGAACACCCTTTAGGTGCACTCCCATATTTTGTGATTGTTGTTGTTTTGTACTGTACAAATTAATATAGTTATGGGTACTCCTTAAGGGAGTGTATATGGGTTTATCTGTCTTTATTGTCTATATGTGTTTATTGCCTATTATCGGAACTTACCTGTATTGTTGCCTGTGTATGTCTATGGTATTGCTACCTCAACTTACCTTGGCTATCTAAGTTGATGCTCAGATGTGTTTATTGTGTTTATGCTTGACTTACCTGTTCAAAAGTATTAATGCTTATTCTGTGCAGGGGGGTTAATTATTGCATA
>NW_017728992.1:53899401-53901146 GCF_001723915.1 Gavialis gangeticus | reverse complement strand
TTATATATATCTACACTCTGAGTATCACTCCACAAAGAAAACTATAACCCTTTACAAAAACAGCACCCATGCAGCCCATGCACCTGTACAACGGCCCGTTGGCCACCCAGACCCATTACAATATCTGCCTCACGCACTACACACACACTAACAGACTCTGGTCTCTTAGATCAGGCAACCCCTTCCTTTCATCCCCCACCCCGCTTGTGGGGTCACATACTCAATTCACCTGTCATCTGTCAGGGCACTGACAGACATGCAGCTCCCTGCTGTAACTCATGGTGGTTCACAGAAAGCGCCAGGAGTCACAGTGACCTCCCCGACCCCACAGACATTTGGTGTTGGGTCAGGGTGTGGGGACTCAAGCTCTACCTTGGAGCTGATCCAGGAGGAGCGACGTGTCTATAGCTTCTCTCCCCTAGCCCTGCCTCACCCCCCACCCCCTCTCAGCTCTGGTGCTGGGGGGCTCTAATCTACCCCCATCTAGTACAGGCTGAGTAAACCCTGGCCTAGAGTTTCCTTTCCTCCCTTCTCCCTACTCCCATCCTGCAGACAGCATTGGGGGTGGGGCTAGGCTGATGTAGCCCAGCCTTGAACAGACAGAAGATAATGAAGGCACTTTCGTCTAAACCCTCATTATATGAAGGTTACTTTGTCATGCGATTGGACACTTTAAAAGTGCTCTGCAGCCATGCACTTCTGTCAGGCACAGCTGTACAGTGTTTTCAAGGGGCCGATCACGTGACAAATGTCACTTCTGTCAGTGCCCATAGTGTCATGGAACTGATAGGCTGACAGTATCATATACATCAAGAACTGAGACAGACACAGAGAACAGATATGCACAAATTGAAAAGGAGGCACTAGTTTTGGCTTATATGTGTACAAAATTTCACAACTTATTATATAGGTGTAGATTCACAGTAGGAAAAGATCACAAACCACCACTGGAGATATACAGAAAAGGAATGGGAGAAGCACTCCCAAGAACACAGTGCCTGCTTCTCAAATTACAGAAGTATGATATGACTTTGGAGTTCCAGCCACTTAGACCCCACTTGGTGACAGCAGACACACTCTCAAGAGCTTACCAGACAGTACACAGCTTGATGATCTGAAACAAATGGTAAACATGCATGTGAAAATGATTCAGTCATGATGAAATGTATCCCCAGATATATGAGATGAAGAAGGGACAGAAAACTAAAGATGAAATATTGAAAGCAGTGATACAAGTTATTCACAAACAAGAAAAAAGTCAGCATTTCTCACCAACATATTCTCATTATAAACATCAGTTCTTGGATGTATTCATGAAAATACACAGATCATGGTTCTCACAGTGATAAGAAGAAAAATATTGGAAAGACACAAGAAAGGCACTCAGGAATAACCAAATAAAAAAGTAGACCTGGGGATGTTTTTTTCTGGCCACAGATGAATACTAATATTGAAGAAATGGTGAGGGGGTATAAAACATGGCAGAAGCATAAGGATGCCCAGCAATAAGAACCAATAACACCATAAACTGCAATTCTGTGGGCAAAAAATTGGAAATTACATATATATATTTAGGAAGACACAATCACCTAAGGATTCTAGTGGACTACTATACTAATTTTGCAAAAGTACTGACACTTGAAGATGCTGCAGCAACATTTTCAGGGGTGTAGGTTGTAGCCATGTTGGTCTAAAAACATAAGAAGGCAAGGTTTTTTGGGTAAATCCAATATCTTTTATTAGAC
>NW_017728992.1:53898746-53899390 GCF_001723915.1 Gavialis gangeticus | reverse complement strand
ACATTTGAACAATAGTTAAGGGTTCATCACAGTGTCCAGCCCATTGGAGCCCCTGACCACAAATGCAGTCATACTTTTCCCAGGATGACTGGTGGAGGTCTTCCCCACAAATCTCATGGACATTCCAGGTGATGTCAGTGATTATGCTTCACGTATGTTGTGAAGGTGTGAACCTCCAAGGAGGGTTATGTTGGCTTAGAAATGGTATGTCAAGGTTTGTTTTTTGGGAATTAGCATATAGGCATTAGAATGGTTCAGGATGGGCAGCAGAGGTTAATTGATTTTGTTAGAAAAACAAGATGACCCATGAGAAGCAGATGACCCTTGAGAAGCATATGATCTTTCCCTAAGCTTAAAGATAGCCTTTTGCTGACAGTAAGAAAACTTGTTCTGTGTATTTTGTAACTCTGTAACAACAAGCAAGAAAACAAAACCCCAAAGCTAGTGGAAATTCCCCAAAGATGCGCACACATATATGCCTTATGCCTGTGTATACCTATATTTGCATATGTATGACCTGTTAGTGTAAAAGGTGCTACCAAACTCAGATCAAGGGAACTCTTTGTCTACTAGGCACTGAGTAACCCCTCTGCAGAGAAATAAATCATCTTGCCGACACTCCCTCGTTCTCTGCCTAATTGATC
>NW_017728992.1:53885926-53893746 GCF_001723915.1 Gavialis gangeticus | reverse complement strand
CGTTCTCTGCCTAATTGATCGCGGCTAGGAACGAGCCCAGAGATGGGATGTGGCCAGTGCTCCTCGGTGTATGAGCACACCCTTCAGTGTATGGGTGCTACGCAGTAGCTGGCCAATTTCCCCGACAATTTCTAAAAAGCTTGGGTCTCACAGTCACATGAGATCATAGCCTTAAAGGCAGACAGGGTGTTTAACACAACAAGGCCAACAAGAACACATAGTCTGGAAACTGAGGGAGTACATATTATACTGCCCATAACATGAGATAAAAGTGGCACCAGCTGCAAGGCCCCAGAGCAGGGGGGCCAGAGTCCCAGTTTTGGGGGAACAGACCAAATTAGGAGAAGGCCTGGAAGAACCAAATTAGTATGTGTGCATGTGATAAACTACATGGACTGTGACAACCACACAGAGTCAACCAACCAGAGATAGCCACAGATCAAGAGTCATCAGGAGGGAAGGAGAATACAAAAGCAGAGACTTGAGAGTAATAAAGGGTCCATCTCATTTTCCTCATCCTCTGCCTAGGTTCGTCCTGGGTCCCATCCCTGGTTTCTCCTCCTCCCCATCCTCCTCCCTGAGAAGGTCCCTGAGAGGGGTCCCCATCTCTGTCTCCTAGGAAGGGTCCCCGAGGCCACCATGGACAGAGGGCATACTACCAGCCCGTCTCATCCACCCTACTGGTGTGGCCCTTAGCATCCCACCTCCAGACTGCTAATGTGCTGACATCTGACACCTAAGAAAGAGCCTCAGAGTGGAGACTGCATCCTGGTCAGATGTACTTTGACTTCGATGACAGCCCTAGGATTTGGTAAATATATAGAATTGCTTGATTGTTTGTATTGCTTCTTTTTTCTTATCACTGTGTATCAATAAATTTGCCTATTATCTAATGGAAAGGTCATAGTCAGTCTGAGGGTGGGTCCATCCCTCCGCAACAAGGTATCTGATCCTAAATCCAGAGCCAACAGAACCAATTTGTATTTCCTGGTATAACTGAATGGGAACAAGGGCTGATCAGTGGGGTCCAGAGCAATTGCTACAGAGTAATATTAATACCTAGTGTTTTATGTCAAGTTCCTGTCCACAATAATGTTGAGTTATCTGCATCACATGGCTCATCATTAAAAATGCTATAGATGCCTATCTTATCCTTGAGGTCACTTTCTTTCTATGTTCTCCACTGGCTAGAATGGATTTGACTGGGCAGGCTAAGTGTTCCACGGTGGACAATTTTGCCTTCTGGTGAGTGGTTACTGCTCAGCATTTGCCTTTCAAGGATTTTTACTCTGGCATAATTGATGTTGAGCCCTGCTTGGCCTGGAACGTCAGCCATGTCGCCTGTCTCTGTAGCTTTTTCTGAGGTGTTCCCCACTAGTGCTATGTCAGCAGCAGCATCTAGGCCTTTTGCTTTTTGTCATACACATGTACTTTGCCACTGCTTGCATTGCTTACATATTTTTTCCATCAGTCAATTCATGGCAGTACCAAACAGCAGCAGAGTGAAAACACTGCCCTGTTTTGCACCAGTATCTATACTGAAAACTGTTGTCTGTTTTCACCATTACAGAATATTTTGCATTTTTGTGCATGGCCTTGCTGAAGTGGACAACTTTAGTGGGAATTCCTTAGGACAGAAGGATATTTCATAGTGTATCTCTACTTGTCCACCCATCCTTCCACCATTGCTCATTTTTCAGTTTCTTGATTGCAGCCTGTATTTCTGACATCTGTGTTGGGCTGCTATTCAATTCAAGTTACACAAGCTCACGTTTCATTGAAATGTAGCATTGAAGAAAAGTTTGGGCTCTTAAGGATTTTTTTAAATGCTTTTCTGTTCAGCCCCAGGCATGAGTACTTCTCTGCTCCTGCTTTAAATGGCTCATTTCCTGTTTTGAAATTTCCTCTGTAAACATTCAGTTGCTTAATAATAGCCATGTGGTTTCCTACCCCCAGACTACCTTCAACATCTAGCCTTCCTGTATGTTTCCATTTTTTTGTCTTTGCACTTTGTTTCCTTGTATGCCCCCTTTCCTCTTTCATAATATTCTGCTGGTCTTAGAATTGTCTTTTTCAATGCTCTACTGTCCTCAGAGGCACCATATCTCTTGGCTTGTCTAGTTCTTGCTCTGTCTCTGTTGATATTGAGCTGTATCTGCTGTAGTTTGGCTTACATTCTTCTGGAGCGCTGCAGATCTCCAGATCATCTCTACAAGATGAGATTTTGTGATTCCCCGGTGCCCTTTCACACTGCATGTGGGGCTTTTTGACTTACTAGCAGCAGCAGGGATGCTTGGCAATGGTTTTCATACAGTATTTGTCATTTTAATTCTTTTTTATTTGTTAATACATGGGTTGGTTTTGCAATGTGTGTGACTAATCAGACCCTGGCCATTTACTAAAGTTTTTAAAGGAATGTAAAGCTCTTCTAGAATTACATATAAGCATTAGCACATAAGTTGGAAGGTATGTTACAATACTACCCAGGATGACCTTTTCTCAGGCATGTGTCACTTTGTAAGACAAGTATGTAGGCATTCAAAACTTCCTCCCCCTCCTCCCTGGTTTGCCTGGACACAGCCCCAGTGATAACAGGTACACTTTCCAGCTTCTTGCACAAGGCCTGCCAACCAGCAGTGTCTTTAACTCAGTCTGAAAGAACTCACTCACTCTTATTAGTCTAGATGTGCAGAACACAGCACTGGCCACACATATTTGAATAGCTTTTGTGGGTAGTGCCAGCTTGTCATAAGCCAACTAAATGCACGCTTCCCACTGTTCTGCAAGGTTTCTATGTTATAAAAACCTTTTTCTGACACGTTTTGTGACTTCATGGCATGGTTTCATGAGTTATGGTAAAAGTTAGCTAAGGTAATTTGAGTATCAGTGAGAACAAATGCTTCATTTTATAAGTGTATTATGAGAGACAATGCGGTCCCTTGTACAAGTAGGTAAATACTAAAGATATCCTTAACACCCTGGTATCATGTGTTTTGCCGGTGTTTCCCATGCTGGTGTTCTCATGTATTTGATTTTGTGATCCAAAGCCATGATAACAATTGAGTAAAGTAGTGCCTTTTATATTTGACTTGTTTACATGCCTTATTTGGTGCTGGATGGTAGAGACAAGCTCTCTCTGTGCTAATATAACTCCACTGTTTTAGGTTAGTCAGCCTGCACAAGAATTGCTAGTCTGTGCATGGAGAATCTACATCAGTTATTAGATGTCTCTGCGCTGCTATGTCAGCATCTGGCCTGCATGATCTCCTCCCTGTGACCCACCGCAACCCTCTGAGGACTAAAAACCATTCCTGCAATGCCCTCTACCCTACTCTTCTGTCGTTATCCAGCTGCTAGCCATAGTCTGAATTCACGGGTTGGCAGCTGATGCAGACAGAAGCAAGGAGCATGGCGAGAGCTGCATGTGCCTCAGTTAAATGTATCATCAGGCTAAAAGCCATTCCACATGGTGTTCTTCCACTGCCTTTTGCAAACTTCCCCAAGTGGCTCAGTGTATTCAGGTGCAAAGAACCCTAGGGTACCTTGCACCCTTCAAATTCTAATGCCTAACCCAGCCTATTGCAGTGCAAAAGTGGATGTGGCTAGTTGTATGGGAGTTGAGCATGGCTCCATTCTGCATGTTTGCAGGTGGACTAGGCTTACCTAAGTGTCTATATTTGGGTGTCCAGACTCAGGAAAACTCTGCCATGAAGACATAACATTTGTGTTGTCCAAGAAGGGAGGCTTTAGAGGATGAGATGGGTGAGTTAAAGGGAAAGAGTTCTAATTGGATGAGAGAAGGATTGGAAACTGAGGCACAGAAAAAAGAGAAGCGTCTTAGAAGGTTTCCCAAATGTTCTGGTGGCTAATGACAATTAGAATTCCCTGAAGCTCTCCTGGCACTTTGCATCATTTCCTGCCTGGTTCCTTGAGAGCTACTATTAGTTAAGGGTGTGGGCAAGCATAATGGGTGTGTCTACACAAGACATTTACTGCTGAGTAGCCTAATTAGTTGTGCAGTAAATGTCTCAGTGTCTAGACCTGCATTCCTACTAGGATGGAGTAGACTCATTAACTCCTCAGTAAACACATGTACTATCCTTGCTCTGCAGCAATGCACATGTAGATGCTGACAGGGCAGGCTGGGTCATGAGGGTGCTTCTGTGGCTGGGTCACGAAGGTGCTTCACCAGGCTTACCCCCCGTACCCCCTGCCAGCTGGAGCAGCTCCAACGGCCTGGCTCAACATGCTGTGGGCCTAGGCACACATTCAAATGCGGTGCTGGGGAGCAATAAACTCGGGCATGATATGCACTGGAGTGTATTGCTGTTCATTAGTAGCACATGTAGATGTGCCCAATGTGTGTTATGCTCTAAGGAGATTAAAAGCACAAAGTAAGTGGACAAAAAAGCACAGTACTAATACCCTACAATTCAGGCTTTCTCATGTCAAGAATAACTCCAGACAAAACAGATAACTCAAACGTGCTTCTCAAATAAAGCATTTCAGGTTTTTTTTTTTATCTGCCCCACCAACTTGAATAGGGAGTTTGCCAGCCCAACAGCTTGCCATAGTCCTTAGCTTCCCCCAGAAGCCCTGCAGAAGACTCTAGGGACTCCTGTCCAAAATGGATAGTAGGATCCCTGTGACCACCTGCAGCAGTGCGGCAGTACAATAGCATCAGATTCAGCAAAATCTGAGGCAGTTTTGGTGGGAGGGGACTATATGTCAGTATGCTACCAATGCAATAAAAATTAAAGCATTTCAAATCCTTCCTTCACTCACATCACTTTTAACATGTCTACCTAGACCTGTCTGTCAGAATAAGAAGTGGTGTTTTTTTCTGGTACAAGTACGTTGGGAGCTGCAACAGTTTTCACTGAGCAAGCAGGGTTAAAATGGGAGAGTCACAAAGGAGTCATAAGTAGCTCATTGGTTCTGAGCTGGTTCAGAGGAGCTTCATTTCAGTGTGGAAGAAGTCTCTGTTGCTGCCACTTGTTTTGTAAATGTTCTGTGGGTAAATGGCGACTGTATTAATGGACAGTCTCATATTACAGGGCCCTCAGTATCTCACTTCAAATGATCATTAAAGAAAAAATAAGAACCACTCTGTAGGTTCATTATTGTCTCAGTTCAAAACAGCACTTAAGCATTAATGAGCTGCCCTGACCATGTATGCTTTCCTGCTCTGGGGCCCCTCCTTGATAAGAACTGCACCAATGCTGGATACAGTAACTGACTGACTCCATGACAAATTGTAGCATGGCTCTACACACATTAACACATTGGGTAACCTTGTTCTTCAGGAAGCAGGCTGCTGTTGATTATTGCCCTACAGAGGCATGAACTCAGTTATGCAGAACTGCTGCCATGTTACAGCATGGTTGTGCTTTGAGTTTTAAAAATGTAACCTGGAAAAAAAAGTCATATTGTCCTGGCCCAAAATGTAATAATACAGGAGCAGTGACTGCTGAGGTGAAGGACTCTAATGGTTTTAATCAGGGCATGCTTCATGCTCCTAGGCAGGCATGGACAATATATCACCTGCTTTCCAGCTGGTACTCTTAGCTATTTTAGATACTAGTGACTTCCTGTGAGCACCTCCTCCTTTACCTGTTACTTTGCTGTGCAGTCCCAATAAGAGAGGAGCGAGGACAAAGTAAGGCCAGGGCTGTGTGTGCGTTTTACAATTTATTAAAAAACAGAAGTAACTAAAACTAATTTATTAAAAAACAGAAGGGGTCAGAATCTAGGGCCTCCTTCTCCCATTCTGCCTCCCCTACCCACTCCCCCATAGGGAAGTATATTTCTTAATGGCCTGCAAAGTTTGGCTCCTCTTTTTGTTCTCCTTTTGCCTCCAAGAGTCCTGTACTCTTCACTGCCCATAGTCCCACTTCAACCAAAGGGGTGGAGGGTGCCCCCGTTCCTATACTAGCTTATACCCTGCTGGTTAGGGCACTCTTCTGAGAAGTGGGAAGTGTGAGTTTAAATCCCATTCCCCAAGTACTCCCTGCATGCCTCATACAGGGAGGGCACCACTGTCCTGCTGAAGGTGGTGTATGCAGGCACTTGGTAGGCTGGGGCCATGAGCACCATGAACTGCGTAAACTGTGGCTGCTCAACTAAGGAGAAGGGCTGGCCATCCACAGTAAGCATGTCCCCAGTGCTCTGGGTGATCTCGCTCACCCTTGCAACGTGCCCCTCTTACTGTCCACCTTTCCCCCACTGTTCCAGGGTGGCCTGCTTCTGCTTTGGGGGAATGAGGGCTTTGGAGGGGACTTCCCTTTGGGCATGCTCCCATTGGTGCCAGGCTGAGGAGGAGCAAAGTGAGGGGGTGGTGCCTGCAGAGATGTATCAGCATCCCCGTGGTGCTCATGTGTTTTGTTCCCTTGCCCTGACTGGTTTTGGCTTGGCAGTGCAAGCAGATAGCATGTGTGGGATCATCTGCCAGCTCAGAATGATGCCAGACCATTACCCACTCGCATCTGGGGTGTGGGTGCATGTGTGGATGCTGCAATTTCCCCTTCCTCAGCAGGCACAGGCACAGCAACAGGAGGAGTGGACTCAGCTGAGCAGCTTGCCTCTGCACCCTCTACCTCAGCTGAGCAGCTTGCCTCCATAGCCTCTACCTCAGCCTCCTCTGAAGTGCCTTCTAGGAAAGGAGACCTGGGAAACTTGAGGGGTATGGAGCACAAACTCAGATGATTCCCCCTCCTTCCCCATAATTTCCCTTGCTATGGCACTCAGATCCAGCTCCAGCTCCAGCTCCAGCTCCAGCTCCAGCTCCAGCTCTTCCTGTGGCACTGGAAGGCTCAGCATTGAAAGTGAAATGGGGGTGGAGGAGACTGTCATGCTGGCGCTGGTGCTGGTGCTGCTGCTTGTTGTCATGGTGGTGGTGTGGGGGGGGTTATGGCTGGTGCAGTCTCAGGCACAGGCAGTGGCACTGGCACTGCTCCCCGTTCCTTGCTGCTTGTGGAAGCCTCATCCCTGCTAGTTCTAGGAAAGAGGCTGCATCTCAGTTTGTGTGGAGCGAGGGAGGAACGTATACCTCTCCCTCTACCCCTTCTTCCACCCCTCCCTGAAGGCTTGCCACCTGCCTTTCCATCATGGTGTTTCATAGCGTCTTGCTTTTATACAAATATGTAAATGTATTGGCGTTCCTATATAAATTCTCTAAGGTGTGTAGTCTTCTATGCCTCAAGGTATAAATGTATAGAAATAAAATATAAATGTATCTCTCTTCCTATATAAATTAAATTCTATAGTGTAATATCCTATCCAATATAATTATAAAATTGAAAAGAGTACTCTTTAGTAACTTTAGTAATGATTTTGATTTTGAGTGTAGAATGGAGTGCACACCTAGTAAATTTGTGGTTGACATTAAAGCGGGTGGGGATGTAGATAAGATCAGCGGATGAGTTTAGGATTCAGAATGACCTAATACAGGGATTGTCAACCGGGGGTATGCCAGGGGTACTTGGGAAGGCCCTAGTGGGTATGCACGGACAGGCAGGGATGGAGCCCCACCACCCTGCACTGCTGCCTCCCAGGGGCAGGGCCGGGGCATGGTGAGGGCAGTGGTGCCCCTCTGCAGGCCACACAGGTGCTGCTCAGCCAGTTGGACGTGGGTCAGGGTGGGGGGGGGACTTGCATGCAGTGGCAGTTGCAGCCACCATCCACCACTGCTCTGTGTCCAGCCACCCTCCCCTCCTCCGCCTGCTCTGGGTCCAGCCACTGAGGCTACACTGACTGTTCTTGTACTGATTGTAATCATCTATAGTTCTTTCTAGGTGTATAGGATCAACTCTTTCTTGCTA
>NW_017728992.1:53875360-53880926 GCF_001723915.1 Gavialis gangeticus | reverse complement strand
TATTAAAAAAGGTTGAAAACCCCTTACCTAATACATTGGAAGAATCATCTGAAATAGGATAACATTCAATAAGGGCAAGTACAAAGTGGGCGCATCTACTCATGTGCCCCACTGTGCAGTACTACGAGTACTGCGCAGTCCTGGTGGCGCATGGGTCATTTCCAACCCTACTGCACAGTAGCAATATGCTACTTGATACTTGTTGCTTATTGCTACTGCACAATAGCAGTGGTGGCATCCTAGTTAGTGCCCGCCAGTGTGACATCACCATAGCTCATCACTACAGTGATATAGTGTCTCCTATAGACGTGCCCAATGCTACATTTGAGAAAATACTGGTTAGACTGCAGTACTATGTAAAAGGCCCTGGGGAATATAGTAAATCAGAAGATGAATATAAATCAACAGCATAACAGTCCTTCAAAAAAGCTTTTAGTGTACTATGATTGATTAAATGAAGTCTCAGAGTGGCAGTTTATTCTTAGCTATTCAGCTGTCTGCTGCTTCTGAGGTTGACATCAGTCACCATCAAAAACTCCAGTCTGATTCTCTATCTTGTCTCTCCTACATATTCCAGCCAGCAATAACCAGGCTATCTGTCAAAAAAGAAGAAAAAAAGCCCCCTACCTGGCTGAGGAGCTGCACAGACATAGGGGTTAGCACAACACCGCAGAGATCCACAAACAATCCTGACAAATGGAGGAAGAATGGAATGATGCATTAGTAAAAACGCTAGCTCAGCTCAACTCACGTGATCTGCTAAAACAATTAAAATGATAGAGACATCCACAATCCAAGAGAGAAGCATGTTTAAACAGACGTCAGCGACTAGTTTTTGTTTTTTCCTTTCTTAATATTCACATATCCCTCAGACAAGTTGCTTCCAAACAAGAGACAGATTTCTCCTTATTTGAATCGTCAGTAGACTTTCAGAATAAAAAAGATACATAAAAGCTGGATCAAAGTGAGCTTTTCAGTCATTGGCTGACCACATTTTGTAAAGCCAGCTTTCCAGTTACACAAGAAAGTACTCCACCTCTCTCTATCTCAGGCACACATGTGAAGTGGGAAATAGAGACAATTCCTTATCTGAGTAAAAGCAAACCCAAACAGCTACTGCAGTATCGTAGAATCATAGGATGTGTGTTGGAAGGGACCTCAGGACGTCATCTAGTCCAGCCCTCTGCTCAAAGCAGGACCATCCCCCATTAGATCATCCCAGTCAATGCTTTGTCAACACATAACATTCAGAACTGCTGAAAGATTCAGCTTCCTTTTTACAAAATGTATTGCATCTGATTGGAGTTTATAAATTACACTGTAGTAGGATCATTAAAAGAAAAACCCTTTTTATTATTGCAAATTATTGTAAGGACACGTGCCTTCATTATTTGCATTCAATTTTGAACTCAGCTAAGGAGGAGGCTATTGCTTGCCTCTGTGGATTCGCATTTGCTAAAGAAATTATAATTATTTGCATTGTGGTAGTGCCCAAAAGGAATAATATTACTCCACTGAATAAAGATCTTACTCTTGTAAAGCCATGCACTGGTGCTTAGCCAGTGATGAATCCAGTGTTACTGCTCTCCTATATAAAACTAACAAGTGCTTATGGGAGTGGGCTCCAAGAGACCTTTTTCAAAGGGTCTTGTGTCTGTTAAAAATGAATACTGTGAGCTACAACATTGACTGATTCAAAATTAAATCCTCATCCACCACCTAGTCCACAGTTGTTTATAGAGGCTGGGACACTGCCTCTAATGGTCACTGTTGATTCTAAATACTCTTGTGCTTGCATCTATAATACAGGGGAAAAAAATTTTCATCAGTATTTTTTTTGCATAGGACAGATATTGGCTTTGCACAGACCCTACAGATAGGTCTGTGGAAAGTTTCACCACCCCAGTGCTAGCATGTGAAATGTGTCATGTCTCCTAAAGATATTTATCACTCCTAACTTTCTTTTAGCCCTAGGAGAAAAGGGAGGTTCTAACTGGCAGCTGACCTACCTTAATAGCAACTTACATCTCCCCTTGGGTGAGCCCAGTTGCATTGATCAGTGCATTATGGGGGAACTAGCCAGACAAGGTTTTTCGAGCAGATGTGATATCTTTTATTAGACCAACTGAGTAGTTGGAAAAAAGTTCTTTGCAAACTTTCAGGTGCAATCAACTTTCTTCAGGCATAAGAAGTCTCCGCTGTTCTGAGACTCCAAGGAATGAAAGAAGCTAAAAGTGTGACAGGATGTCAGTGAGAATGTAAATAGGTGGAAATTGGGAAAACAAAAGGTAGAGGTGGGAAGGAAGGAGGAAAATGAGTGGGGAAAAAAGCCAAAGGTGAGTAAGGGAGATTTACAGTAGTAGATTTTCAAGGTAGAAAAGAGGCTGTCTGTGAAAAAGTAAATAGCTAGAGATTAGGAAGACAAAGGGCAGAAAAGGAGGGGAGGAAGGTGTGGGGGGAAGTAACAGGTCAAGTCTGGCAGGTACCTGGTGAATTAGATGTCAGGCAGGTTGTAAGGTGTCATAAATTCAATGTCTATATTGAGTCCATGATTTTTTGTATGCAGTAGATTTATGAAGTGAAGTTTGTAGCCTCATCTACAAAAGGTGTTTTACAAAGTTCCTTCTGAGAATTAGAAGTGTGAGGTTGGAGAGGGAGTGATTGTCCTGTGAGAAATGTACCCCCACAGGTAATTAAGTATTCTTGTCTTTGATAGATTTCCGGTGTGCGTTCATTCTGGTGTGCACTTCTGTTTGGTTTCTCTTACGTATTTTCCATCAGGGCATTTAGTGCACTGAATGAGATGTGTTACATTTTTGGAGGTGCAGGTGTAAGATCCGGGAACGGTGATGACTCAGTTGTGGGATGTGCTTATTGTAGGAGTAGTAGAGATGTGTTGGCAGGCTCTGCATTTGGGGAACTAGGATCCTACTTTTTCCTATGACTCCCTGCTTAGGGCAGGTGAAGAAGCTGTCTGACAGAACATGGTTGCGTGTGTTAGAGAGGAAACAGCAGATACAGCTTAACCAGGCATGGAGAGCATACTCTTGGGAAAAGCCCAGAGTTAGGGATTTTTTGAGAGTTGCCTAATTAACTGCTTAATAAACATCTCAGTGTCTACACATGCACCCCTATGAGGGTGCATGAAATTAATAAACCCTGCAGCAGGGTCAGACTTGAAAATAAAAGTCCAAGCCTGCTGCAGAGCTCTTTCATGTGCAGCACGTATAGATGCTGAGCCAACTGGCTGGGGCACAAGCACTTCAGCACAGGACTGCCTGCCAGCTAGTCCCATGGTGAAGCACCTTCATACCCCAGCCAGGCCTTCTGCAGCACACTGAGCCTGGTCAGAGCAGCCCCAGGCTGGCAGGCTGACTCCTCAGACCCCCTACCAGCTGGGGCTGCAGTGACCCAGTTCAATGTGCTGCAGTCTGGGTGTATGTGTAAACTGCACACCTAGGACCTTCCTAGGATCAATAAGCTGTTTACTGCTGTGTATTAATGGCACGTGTAGACACACCTAGGAACCTATAACTGAGAGAAGGATCTGCTTCCTGCTGTTTGATTTCTGCTGTGCTCAGGGAAATAGTACTTTAGACATTCTTTATAGATAAACAGGCTTTCGTCACAAAAGCACCTGAAATCATCACTGATTTATCTAAATGGAAGAAAATGGTACCACTTTACCCCAAATTTGACTATGCCTGGGTTGAAAAGGAGTGACAGTATTATTAATTAAAGTATCAAGTAACATCAAAGAAAGAAAAGAGAAGCAGGTGTTCAACACTTGTTAACACCTTCACATCTAAACCCAATGTCCCGGATATCAATACAACCATGTGGGATACGTTCCTATTCCTTATGCCCCTGGCCAGGCACTCAAGGCAAAGGACAATCCATCCCAAACAATCAATCCCCAGGCCACTAGCTTGTGTGAGCAAACTAATTTTGGTGGGGATATCACTGACAATTCTTCCAATGAGAACAGTAGGGGCCAATATGGAATAATTCCTATTGACTTAAGATAGGTTCTGATCAGGACCTGAAAGGAAGAAGGGGGAAAAAAAGGAAGCAGGGAATTCCCTGTCTGAAAAACCTTTCCCCAGAAGTTTTAATGGAGTCTAGTCCCTCCAATAGTGTGCACTGAAACATCAGTAAGAAGAATCACTAAGATTAAAACTCTTCCAGAAAGGGAACCTGCTTATGGTTGCTAGTCCTAATTGTCATTTCACATACACCAGTTGAGCACACATTACTGCATTTCATTCAGGGAAGTGGCTCTTGATGTTAAATATATATTTCTGGCTTAGAGGTTTAAGATCCTTTCAATTTCAAGAGAGGTCAGACTATAACCTATCTTTTAAAGCAAAGAATTTACCAGCAGAGCAAGCATTGGATCTAAAGACCCAGAATAAGAATGACCTAAATGGTTACCATAAGTGACCAATTCCTCTTTCAGTTGAATGGCCCATTTGTCCTCAGGTAGTCAGGGACTGCAGGGTGCTTCTTCTCCTCTGAACTCTGTGTTCTTCAGTGTGAACTTTTCCACATGTGCAAACTCAGCTTTCACTGTTGTGTGTTTTATCATAAAAACCACTACTTTTACAGGGCACAGCAACAGGAACTACTTAACATGCATATTGGTAAGATAGCATTTTATAAAACCATCTTTTGCAATCTTAGGCACACTGAGTGCTCAGAGGATTGCTTTATATTAACATTAGTAGACCAGGCTCTAGCCAATGGGTAGAGGAGAACCAGGCTCTCATTAATGGGTCTGGGGCAAGTCCCCAGTGATATCAACAGCAAAATCTGAGCTTTTGTGGGAACAGAAGCAGGCCTTAATGTGCATCTAATCATGCAGATTCATCTGAGGGAGTTTGAGTTCTCTTAAAGCAATGAGTGAACAGTGTGCCCTTGTTGCCAAGGAGGCTAACAGCATACTGGGCTGCATTAGTAGGAGTGTTGCCCTCAGATCAAGGGATGTAATTATTCTCCTCTATTCTGCACTGTTGAGGTCACATCTGGAGTATTGTGTCCAGTTTTGGGCCCTCTGCTACAGAAAAGATGTGGACAAGTTGGAGAGAGTCCAGTAGAGGGCAACAAAAATGGTTAGGAGACTGGGGCACGTGAATTATGAGGAGAGACTGAGGGAACTGGGGTTATTTAGTTTGGAGAAGAGAAGACTGAGGGGGATTTGATAGCAACTTTAACTATCTAAGGGGAGGTTCAAAAGAAATTGGAGCTAGACTGTTTTCAGTGATGGCAGATGACAGAACAAGGAGCAATGGTTTCAAGCTGCAGCAAGGGAAGTTTAGGTTAGATATTAGGAAAAACTTTCTCGCTAAGGGGGTGGCGAAGCACTGGAACAGGTTACCTAGAGAAGTGGTAGAATCTCCATCCTTGGAGGTTTTTAAGGCCCAGTTCAACAAAGCCTTGGCTGGGATGATCTAATTGGGGAAGGTCCTGCTTTGAGCAGGGGGTTGGACTAGATGACCACCCGAGGTTCTTTCCAACCCTAATTTTCTAGGAGTCTATGAATTTTGGAAGTTTGGTCTAAATTTAG
>NW_017728992.1:53869018-53870360 GCF_001723915.1 Gavialis gangeticus | reverse complement strand
ATCTAATTGGGGAAGGTCCTGCTTTGAGCAGGGGGTTGGACTAGATGACCACCCGAGGTTCTTTCCAACCCTAATTTTCTAGGAGTCTATGAATTTTGGAAGTTTGGTCTAAATTTAGTTAGGAATTTTTCATGAAACCAAACAAATCTTCTCTACCCAATGCGGGTGGTAGAAAGAAATGGTGTGGGTAGGAGTTGGGCTACAGCACATGTCTAAAAGAGATACGAATTAAAGGATTGAATTGCATGATTCCTTTTTGTTAGCCTATGTGAAGAAATGGTGGATATATCTGGAAAAAGCCTTTCCAAAGGGAAAAGTTTTGGAGTGTTCAGCTTTAGATTCTAAAGAGATTCAGATTCTGATTCATCTAATCTCTTTGGCAAGTTTGTTCTGTGACTGAATGCCCTTAGATGAACATGATTTCTTCCCTAGTTTTCATATGCATCTTCCTGGGCTTGGTGATCTGTGTTGTCCCAGACAAATGAGACTTTCTCTGCAGTTCACAGATAGAAGTCTCAGCTGTTATATAGTTTGGACTTGACCCACTAGTGATTTTGAAGATTAGGATCAGATCCTGAATTGGCAGTGAAGCAGACTAGGATCCAGTGGAGAAACCAGAGCATGGGCTTGATGTGTACTTAGAAGTCTAATCCATGGAGGCCCTGGGCAGCCATAATTTTGTACCATACCCATGTGGAATAAATTATACTCATTGAATGCAGATGGTCAGGTGCTTTTCTAGGAAGAAAATGCTAGAATCTCCTAGCAAAGAAGAGGTGAAAAAGTAATTTTTACTCACTGATGTTATGTGGCCATTTTAAAACCAAATACTCAGAAACAAACCCATAAAATGCTCCCAGAAAAAGGCCTAAATTTACCGCACAAATTATTTGCTCACAGGACCTCTGGGATGTAGAATAGTACCATCCCCATTTCATGGATAAGGAAATAATGGTAGTAGTCTCTTTCTTCAGTCCCAGGCCCCTTTCTGCCAGTCAGCACCTAGGCCCAGAGGTCTGAAGTTTTTTACGTGCTTTGATTTCAATAGAAGTTGCATGCTTAAGTATCTTGTCACCTCTGGGCCTAGAGCCAATAAAGGAATTAGATGGTAAAGGAGAACTGAAGTGGAATGAAGGCACCTAAATCTAAACCTGCAATTAAAAAAAATCTTGGCTCAGCTGCTGCCCACGCTGAACGTGCCTGATCTCATTAGACAGCTCTCTCCTTGACTTCAAAGTTCCCCAAGGAGTTCATTTTTGTTCATGCCCAGTCTGAGTTGTTTGGTGTACCTCTACAGCTAACCCCAATCAGGATTATGAAACTAGGTGTTCCCTGTGGCGGG
>NW_017728992.1:53866178-53869007 GCF_001723915.1 Gavialis gangeticus | reverse complement strand
TTTGGGGAGAAACCAAGGTGGCTTTCTGCCACATTCCCCACCTAAGGGGCCAAGCCAATTGGGATCCTCAGAGCATGCCTAACACATACAGGAAGGAACAAGACCCTCACAAAATGTACTTGTGCAGACTTGCTTTTGAACTCCAAGACCCTTTTAGGCTGGACATAAGGAAAAAATTCTTTACAGTCTGAGCCCCCAAGGCCTGGAATAGGTTCCCCCAAGAGG
Source organism: Gavialis gangeticus (assembly GCF_001723915.1). Taxonomy (NCBI): domain Eukaryota; kingdom Metazoa; phylum Chordata; order Crocodylia; family Gavialidae; genus Gavialis; species Gavialis gangeticus. The sequence goes on along the minus strand of NW_017728992.1, from coordinate 53,868,782 downwards.
TGCTGCAAGCACCTACTCTGTACTCCTTTAAGAAGCATTTGAATGTTTATCTTGCTGGGATCCTTTGACCCCAGCAGACTTTCTGCCCTTGGGGCAGGCGGCTGGACTCAATGATCTTCCAAGGTCCCTTCCAGCTCTAATGTCTATGATATCTATGAATTACTGGTGGCAATTACATTTTATATGATTCCCCTATAGTTAGAGCACTTCCCCAAGAAATGGGGGATCTGGCTTTAATTCCATGGATAAAAAGCTCCCACCTAGCCTGGCCTATAGCTTGGTGATTAGGCACCCTCCTGGGATATGGGGAATATAAATTGGAGCTCCCCCCTCAACCTGAGGAAGACAATAAATGAAAGTCTGCCACTTCCCAGGCAAATGCTCTAACTGCTAGGTTATATACAGTGTAGATGACAATACTTTCTTCCCTGATTGGATTTTATGCAATTAGACCACTTAAGTTCCTTGAAAGAATAGATGCACATTCCTACCCTTGAGAGAGGATTCTGGGCTGTGAATCCCAAGTGGACAGAGGTGCTGAACCTCTGAAGAAGCTGAGATTTCAGAAACATCCTGCTCCCTTGCAAAACTCTCTTCTGACTAGCTCCAGGTGGCTTCTTGCTCTGTGTGAAGGTGTTTTGAATCCTGCTCTGTGACACCAAACCCTCCCTATGCACTGTAGAGGGAGCATGGCAGCTTTGGGTTCTGTATGCTACTCTGGAGGCAAGGTGTCTATAACAATAATGTAGTAAGGGGCAAGTAAGTGGGACATAAGCAGCTTCAGGTGTTGCTTAAGTGAGTGGGGTGTGGGTATCAGAATGGAGCACCTCACCTTCCTGGCCACCAGCACCCTCCCCACCATGCCCTGCACCTTCCATGCAGCACCTCTCCCTCTGGCAGTAAAGAGAGCAGAGCCCCAGTGACAGGGCTGGCAGTGCCTGGGTGGCAGCAGCATATGATGCATAAGAACAAAAATACCACACTGACTTAGACGAATGGTCCATCTAGCAGAAATGGAGGCTAGAGAAGGAGAGCACTACCCTGGATATATCTAAAGTGTTCTATCCCCTATTCAGTATCCAACTTGGCCTTTGCCATTATTGGTTTAGAGATGCCAGAGGAAGCATCTTCAACCACTCTGTTTAATAGCCATTAGTAGAACTAATAGAATTAATTATATTGTCCATGAATTTAACTAGTCCCTTTTTAAACCCGGCTGTGCTATGTGCCTCCACCACCTCCTGTGGCAATCAATTCCACAAGTTAACTACATGTTATGTATAAGAAGTAATTTCTTGTGTTAATTTTAAATCTGCCTCCTACTAATTTCAGTATGCTGGGACTTGGTGAACAACAGTTCCTTGTTCTCTTGGTTCATATTCTTCATGATTGTATAGACCTCTATCATATCCCTTCACTCAGCCTTCTTTCCAAACTAAGAGTCCCAGCCTTTCCAGTTTCTCTTGGCATGGCAACTGCAGTCCAGTTCCCTGATCATTTTGATTATCCTGGTGCAGCATTAACAGCCAGCAGAAACAGGGTCTTGCTGGGACAGTGTGTGCAGTGGCAGAGAGGATTAACTCCTCAAGGGCCAGACCCTCAGGAGCAAGTGGCAGCTGTGGTGGGGCAAGTGGCAGGAGCCCCAAGCAGCTGTGTGGTTGTACCAGCACTGCCCTCACTCACCCCCTTCCATGGGTGGCCCACAGCCTGAGCTACCCCAGGAGAAGCTGCTTGTTAATCCATTACATACCCAGGTGTAATTTACATCCGTGTCCAAAACTGATGGAAATGATGCCAGACTGTGCGGTCAGCTGCTCATGCCTTGTGTCTGATCCTTCCCGGTCTTCACTTCTTGTTCTGTTTTTGCTGCTGCTGTCTCTCCCACATAGTCACACCTCTCCTCAAACAATGCCTAGCAAATGCCCTTGACCACCAGTGCCTTTGCCGGATTGTTTGCTTTGTATCTGCAAATGTTTAATAATGAAATGGCACTGTTTCTAGCAGCCATCTTAGATGGAGGACAGTAGGTAATCCCACTAGCTTCAATGATGTTTCACTCAACCCACAACAACATGCTTACAGGGTTTCCTCTGGCGGGTGTCATCCACTGATGCTGATACACATTCCAAGATTTTGTTCCTTAGGCTGCTGACAGATGGTCAGTGAAAGGCACAATGGGATCTGATCCATGGTCCCAACAATCCCGCCTCCTGCATGACAGGAGGTATGATAGTTGGATTGGGGATTCACGCCCTGTTCCTGGTGCAGGGAGAGCCTGAGATCGTGATCCGAGGCTTCCCCTTAACTGGCAAGTAGGAAGCTGGGTGCCTTGGTCCACTCCTATAGTTGGGAGCACCAGTCAGCTGATTGATGCTGGCCACGTGTTCAGTTTATAGTGCAATGGAAACTAGTCACTAAGTTATTACACATATTTTGTATGATAACTGTGTAGCTTATTTCCTGTTTTATCGTGCCATTAATTGTATGAACATACATCCAGGTTACTACTAACTGGTCAATCATGTCTTAAGTGTGAGGTCTGCCAGGGGCCCTAGTCTGCAAGCAAAAGTTTAGCCCTTGAAGACATGTTACCATATATATATA
>NW_017728992.1:53864210-53866006 GCF_001723915.1 Gavialis gangeticus | reverse complement strand
TCCAGATTCTCTGTCACTAATTTGTCTTCCCCAGGAAAACCACCCAGCACTCAGATATTTGCTACTACTCAGCAGTGGGGTAACCTTGTCATTTTTGTATTGGTATTTGATGCCAGCTAACGTGGCAGGTAAATGGTTAATTCTCCAGGTGAAAAGCTGCTTTCCTATTCCATTTTGTTTTGGGCAATAGGGCAGGACAAGCTGGAGCTTTCAGGGACTTGTAAATGGTACAGGTGACCTTGTGTGTGCTGATAATTGAGAGCTAATTGTTTTCAACTAATAATTGGTTTCCAGGTGTTCTGAACTATATAACAACAGGTGGGTCTGGGCTTTTGGAGACCTTTTCAGTTTGTGTGGGAGAGGGAAGGCCGGTTAGTGATTTTGGACTCAATGACAGAGGGGAAAATATAAGCCACGTAGTTCTAGCCTGCTTTCTCTTGTTGCGAGTGATGTTTCTAACCAGTTAGTGCTAGCAAAAAAAGTTGCTCCGAGGCATGCTAATTCAGGTGGTGTGTTTGCCAATATAACAGGTGCTCCCAGAATAAACAGCTACATGGTAGCATGATAACTGCAGTGACTGAGGGGTGATTGTGTTCATTAAGAGAAGGGTGGGGGATGAGGCAGTGTGTTTGCCTATGGTTTTTTTTCCATTTTAAACAAAGATATTTTATCTTACTCATAACCAAAAAAGGAGTCTGCTGCAGATCTTTCTTTGTTCTTGAAGGGCATGTGGTTACTATGGAGAGAGAGGACTGGGCTCAGCCGTCCGTCCCACAGCTAAGAGCAGGCTTGCCCACTTGCTCTCTGCACCCACTGAGCCCAGAGATGAGGCAGGAGAGGCCCCCCAGTGTCATTCTCAAGCTGTGTCCCCCACCACAACCTGTGTGGCCTGGAATTAATTTTTTTTTAGGGGAGCCTAAATTCCCCTCCTTTCCCTCCACCCCAGGAAATATTCTAGTGATTGTTACAATGAACAGAATTTCAAAATTAAAAATCACTGCTCTTTAGAAAGTCATTTGATCATCCCTGGGGATCAGTCCAGTCCAACAGAGATAACTTTGCAATGGCAAGGGAGGGACTGAAATCCCAGTCAATTCTTCACAAATCTCATACCAGTCTGGTATGGGACTTGTGCTAACTGGCAAGAAGGGGAGGAAAGAGGAGCCGAGTAATTATAGGACAGTAAGTCTCACCTCTATCCTTGGAAAAGTCTTTGAAAAGATTATTAAGGATCATATTTGTGTGAGTCCAGCGGGAAAAATAATGCAGCATAGCAACCGGCATGGATTCATAGGAGGTAGATCATGCCTGACTAATCTGGTTTCCTTTTATGACCAGGTCACAAAATACTTGGACGCAGGAGTAGAGGAGGATGTCATTTACTTGGATTTTAGGAAGGCTTTCCCTGTGGTATCTCATCCCATTCTCATAAATAAATTAAAAGGCTGTGACTTAGATGATTACACTGTTCAGTGGGTGGCAAATTGGCTTGGTGATCACACCCAGAGAGTGGTAGTGGATGGGTTGGTATTGACCTGGAAGGATGTGGGCAGTGTGGTCCCATAGGGCTCGGTCCTTGGACCTGTACTATTCAGTGTCTTCATCAGTGACTCAGATGTGGGTGTGAAGTGTACTCTGTCCAAGGTTGCAGACGATACTAAATTGTGGGGTGAAGTGCACACTCCGGAGGAAAGGGAACGATTGCAGGCAGACCTGGACTGGTTAGAAAAGTGGCCAGTACACAACAGGATGCAGTGCAACAAGGACAAATGCAGAGTGCTGCACCTAGGGCACAA
>NW_017728992.1:53862700-53863541 GCF_001723915.1 Gavialis gangeticus | reverse complement strand
TTGAGGTCCCTTCTGACCCTAGCATCTATGAATCTATAACAGTGCTCTGTGGCATATTCCAGTCACGGTAAATGCACTGGGCCCTTGTTTTAAAACCTGTTGGATCATGGACCTAGATTCAGCGGTCTTGGACAGAAGTGAAAAGCAGTACTTCACACCCTGTATATCACAACCAGACATTGATGAACTTGGTTTCACAATGGAATGACTGTCCTCAGACTTAGATATTAGTTTCCTATGTGAACAGAAGGGACAATCCCTACTAGCCAGGAGTGCTATGAAGACAAATATACAAACGGTTGTAATGTACTTGGGCATTACAGCAATAGAGCCATGCATGTGGAGCTACCATAGATAAGCAATCTGTGATTTTAGTTCTCCCAGGGAAGTCTTGCCTTGCTTGCACTTTTCCACAGCCAGTTTTTCCCAAAGTGTTAATAACTGGCACACAATAACACTTTCTATTTTCCTTTATTCATCCATAAGCAGACCATCTTTACAAAGAATGCTCCATGAATTACAAAAGAACATGCCCTATTCCTTTGACTTGTACTCCAGGTAAGAACACAAGTTGGCTGGAGAATATGGAAACAAATGCTTCAGTACCTGAAACTCATGAAGCAAATTTAATTACTGTAAATGAATCCTGACAGTGGTTCTCTGGATACAGAGTGATGATAGAATCTGCTAGCTTTATTTCTGGTTTTAAATGACGTGCAGAAAACACAGGAAGACAGCACCATCTACAGGTTTGGTTTAAGTGCTAAAAGGGTGACATATGATACCAGGTTTTTTTGTAGAATCCTAACCCAGATGTAGCAGAGCACTAAGGTGCCTGCTC
>NW_017728992.1:53844707-53857700 GCF_001723915.1 Gavialis gangeticus | reverse complement strand
TCTATTTTCCTTTATTCATCCATAAGCAGACCATCTTTACAAAGAATGCTCCATGAATTACAAAAGAACATGCCCTATTCCTTTGACTTGTACTCCAGGTAAGAACACAAGTTGGCTGGAGAATATGGAAACAAATGCTTCAGTACCTGAAACTCATGAAGCAAATTTAATTACTGTAAATGAATCCTGACAGTGGTTCTCTGGATACAGAGTGATGATAGAATCTGCTAGCTTTATTTCTGGTTTTAAATGACGTGCAGAAAACACAGGAAGACAGCACCATCTACAGGTTTGGTTTAAGTGCTAAAAGGGTGACATATGATACCAGGTTTTTTTGTAGAATCCTAACCCAGATGTAGCAGAGCACTAAGGTGCCTGCTCCTCTTAGAACAGAGATAAGAGCCCAGGTGCAGGTTGCCAGGAAAACCGGTTAATGAGGGAATTGGCCACACCTGCACCTGGTCAGCTGGCCAGAGGAGGCGGGGCCCTAGGCCCATGTAAACCCCGGGGCTGGGACTAGGCAGTTAGTCTCTTACCAGCAGCTAAAGGGGAAAGAGCCTCCAGGAGAAGAAAGGGCCCAGAGATGTGGTAGCCGGCAGATATGCTACCCTTAGAACAAAGGGGATACCAGGAGCCCATAAGGTATCCTTACCTACTAGGCACCAAGCCTCAGAGAGCTAGTTTTACTCTTTTAAAGGGGCAGAGCATGATGTGAGTTCTACGTTAAGTCACAGCCCAGGGACTCATGGTGGTTGGCGGTTGAGCCTGTGCCATCTGATAACAACCGGTGGTTTGGGTGAGGCTAGTTGGGGAAGGAGGAGGCCTCATAGGGGCCTACTGCAGCGTGGGGACCCCGGCGCTGGAGGGGGCGCAGCCTTTTGGTGCACAGAGCCCAGCGCCAGAGAGGGCGCCGCACTTGGGACAGGGCTGCGGAGAGCCCGATGAGGACAAGGAGCCGAGTTAATAAGAGGCCTAGGCAAGACAACACCTGTATCATCTGCGAGGCTTGGGGCATGGTAAAGGGGAGGTTGGAGCCATGCATACGGCCCACAAGGTGGAGAGACTCGGGAACCATCCACAGGGAAGCGGGACATCAAGGGGTTTAGAAACAACAGGGTTAATAGGATCTAGCCTGACTGTGTCCAAAACTAAAGCTCAAGGGCAGCCTCCCTGTATTCATACCATCAAGATGTGGCGGGAGAGAACGAGGGTGCTTGTAGGGCAAGACTGGCATGGTTAAAGACCTGGGGGTAATGCAGCCACCCCTAGGTACCCTATCCTGCTACACCAGATATGGAATATAGAGACCAGTAAAATGGATCAATCAGTGTATTTCAAATGTATATGCCCATGTACTTGAGATCATTGTGCTTTTTAGTCATTTGTTCCTTGGCACACATTACTTCTATGATGGACTCCACTAGGTGTAAGGGTCCCATTGTGCTGGGTACCACATGCAAATTTGATAATGGGATGTAGCTATTATTTGTGAATCTACTTCTCCTCAAACTGACATCAGTTTCCAGTAGATTTTAAAAAATCCTTTATACTGGTGAGTGGTAAATGGCCAGTCTCATAGTATTCCAGAAGAAGAAGAAAGGCTTTTGTGCTTCTTTTGGTAATGTCATCCCAGAAAAAAGGGGGAAAAAATCAAAGTATATTCTTAGCTCTTCAAGTAATAGTGTGATATTCTGTCAAGACATTTTCATGTCACCTCAGATCAATTTTACCCCCCTCCAAATCTCCTTTGAAGTTTCTTTTTGCTCATTTCCTTCCATCCCACTGAAAATAACCTCTTTCTGCAGGTCTCTTAGATGTGTGCCTGCTGTTTCTACGGTATGGTATTTGCTGGCTGAGAGCTTTCGCTCATGTTACGATAAAGTGGAATTCATATCTGTTTCAACTCTTATAGCCTCAGCTTCCATGGCTACATTCTCAGTGTCTGGGCTGAAAGTCTGTCCATCTGATACCCTGGCTCGATCTGTAACTTTAATCCAATTGTAGCCTGGGTACACCCAGGGGTGTGCCTTGTCTGCCAGTGGAAGGGATGGTGGTCGGGCAAGGGTGCTATATTAACTTCTACAGTACAGAACAACAAGAATCACAAAATATGGGGGTGCAATCAGCACCCCACGGGGTGTTCCCTGGAGCTCCTCCCCTTCAGGGCCCCGGGATGTGGACATGCTCCCTCCCACAATGGAGGAGGGTGGAGGCTGCAGACCCTCCTGTCCCAAGCCCACCTCCCCCCGTGGGACCCGCTTCCCCAGCAACTCCCACTCCTGCTCCCACTCTGAAGCAGCCAAGACTCATTGCCTGGTGGCCAGTCCCACAAGGGCCTCTCTCTGGCAGCACCTCTGGCTCCTCTTGATGGCCTGGTGACCCCCACTGGGCACCCAAGGCTCTCCCCCGGGAGCCGAGCCCTTACTGGATCCGGTTCCCTGGCCTTACACCAGAGGTTCTTCCCATTCCCAGACCCTGCTCTGGGCACTGGGGCTCTTTAGTTTAATACAGAGCCACACTGCAGGGCTCTGGTTACTTGGACTAGAGCCAGGGCTAACTTGAGCAGCCTCAAACTGCTCTCAGGGCTAGCTCTCCATGTGCCAACCTGCACACCATGTGGGGCCCAAGCAGCCTCAAGCTGCTTCTAGGGCTGGCTCTCCGTGCACCAATCCATGCACCACTTACCCAGCTGCTCGCCAGGTTTGCAAGCTCAAGCCACCCTGAGTGGCTCCCAGGGCCTGAACACCGTGCACCAATTTGTACACCGTCGAGGCTCAGGGGGGTCCTGAGGACGGTCATCTCCGGAGCTTCTCTCTCCTCGCTGTCCCTCACCGCATCTGTCTCTCTCAGCATGCCGAGCACTGGCTCCACCTCTGAAGTTCTCCAGACCGGGCAGGGCACAGTCTCAAACCAGGTCCAGACTGCTCCTTGCCCCCTCCCTTCAGGGAAAGGGCATGGCCTTGCTTACCTTAGTTTGCTTCTGATTGGTGGATGGGCTCCACTAATCGGAATTGCAGAATCTCGAGCCCAGGACTCATCCAGCACTCAAAACATAAGTCTGGTACACAATTAATAGTAATAGTAATAATTAATAGGGCAGAGTTTGGCAGAACTTCACCTGTGGGGTTTTATCTAGCCTGCAGTGGGTCCCTTGATCTCCAGTCCCTGCAACCTGGGCATGAGAGACAGCTCAGGCCATGGCACGTGCAGCTGGTCCCACTGCTGCCGGATGTGCAGTGAGGCTGGGATGGCATGGCAGCTAGACTCTGCTTCCCAGAAGCCTCTACAGTGGTAGCTTCTTCCAGCAGCTGCTGCCAGTCTCTGCTGTGCCAGTTCCACAGGCAGGAACATTTGGGGAGCATATTGTGGCTCTGCCCTGGGCCCTGGCCCTGTGCTGTCACTGCGCCAAGATCCCAGCCCTCTCTGTCTGTCGTGCTCCCAGATGCTGCTCTCTGCTTGTCCGTGGCCCCAACTTATCCACCCCACTGTGTGGGTCCTGGGAAGTCTCTATGAAGACCCCAGGATCATTTAGTGGTGACAGTGCAGGGCCAGGGCAGAGCTGTGATTCACTCCTTGCACACCTCTGTCCATTGAATCGGTGCCCGTCACAGGGGTGTGCAGGGAGCAGATTGCGGCTCTTCCCCTGGGCCCACGCTGTCACCATCCAGTGATTCTGATCCCAGCCCTGGCCCCAACCCCACCTGCCTGTCCTGCTTCCAAAGCTGCTCCCTGCCTACCTGAGGCCTTGCCCCATCTGCCTGGCCCAATGTGGGGAAAAGCCACTTAGGGAGTTTTGGTGAGCTGTTGTGGGTAGGTGGGTGGGTGGGGGCCGGTACTCATCAAAACTCTCTCATGATATAGGCTTAATCTGAAGTTTATGCATCCTAAGGCCCCCACCCCTCCTCCCCCTAAGCTAGTAGAACCAAACCAGGTCGCTTCTTTTAGGAGTTTCCTCATATGCACCTTCCATCCTAATCTTCTCATTTTCAGAGGCTATCCTCAAATTTCCTTTAGCCAAGGTGTGAAGGTGTGAGCTTCTTTGCTTTTGAATAGTGGAGTTTTTATATTGTCCAGCTGGTCCAAATTCTATTGTTCGGCTTCAAGCATTCCATACTAAAAGTTTAATGAGGTGTCATGTCAAAACATGAGTGCTGGGACACATTTTGTACATGCTCTGGCTGCTGTTCTATAAGCAATCAGAAGTAGTATGTTTTAGTTTTGGTTATTTTGGTATGAGTGTACGAAGGTGACCAGCTGACCCTCCAGAGTCCAATTGAACTGTCCTGCCACCCCAGCAGGTTGTGAGTATACCTGGATGCTGTGTGTTTGGGGGCCCCTAGACTTTCACAAACCTACTGAAACACTGGGTTTAAAAATCTCTCCTTGTTCTGTGTACTAACCCCCTGATTCGGTGAAGACAGAATTCATGCAGTAGAATTTCTGTTACAACCTCACGGTCTCTTATTGAGTAAACTTCAGACCTTTTCAAGTGGTCCAGTAACTGCAATTGCTTTCTCAGGGAAAGGCAAAAACATAACAACAACACAGCATCCCATTGCTGTGCTGGGACTCTGTCTGATGGGGACCCTTCTTTCCAACACACATCATATTTCCTCCACTAACTTTTGTACATTCTGTCTACATTTTACCCAATAGATGTTCTTACTTGGCTGAGGGTTTTGTACCCCAGTAAGTCTAGTAGTTTTGAAAGCATGACACTGTCCCAGCACCTCTTTCCTCAAGGCATCTGATACAATCAGCTGATCTCTGTACCTTACCGATTGTTGTTTTCCCTCCGGTTTTCAGAAGTCCTGTATTGTTATATTCTAAGACGGTATGGTATTCCACATGATTTTCTAGTCTCACACTACTCTGATATCAGATCCTCTCTCTGGGTAGTTTGTAACCACTCTGGAGTCTATTCTTGCAACACTGTGGTGGGTGAATCAGGAACATTTCCACTTCAAATTATGGTCGGGGAGGATGCCATTATCTTCTGTAGCATGCACGTTCCCTTAAGTCAGTGATTCTCAGACAGGGCGCTGCAGCACTCAGGGATGCCATGAGATCCTTTCAAGAAGGTACCACATAAATCCATGGTATGCAAACATGATTCACAAGATAAACCCAGAGATTTCAAACAGGAATCCATAGTGTCAAAAATCATCTGACCTGTTGTGGTCTTCCTGAGTTCCTTGTAAACAAAATTGCTTTGTTACTTTCCCATGGTTAAAAAACTAGGAGTTAGCATTTTCTCAGGGGTGTCTTGAGAATAACAAGGTTGAAAATGACTGTCTTTTGTCAAATCCTTGCCCCCCCTTCCCCTCCGATAAAGACAATAATGTTTGCAATTAGACTCCTAACAAGGTCATCTATATGAGACAGCAGCTTCTTCAGAGGCTTGGGTGTGACTGTTTCTTTCCTAGCAAGCTGCTGGTTGCAAGTTCAGAACGTGAACTCCTGTTGCAGGGATGCATGGTTTGCCCTGATCACACATTTTCTCACATACATACTGTGGTGAAAATATTCTGTATATTCAACCATTCTCAGGAGTTTCTTTCAGGCACTAACAGAGTATGTTTTCTCTAGAAAACTTAGAGTAAGACACTACCCTCTAAAGTGCTTTGTATTCTTGTATTGACATCATAATCCCTGATTTGTTACAGTATTCTGTGTCCAACACTACATGGACTTTGAAATGCATGGAGCCTAAAGAGAAGCAGACACAAAGAGCCCTTTTTGACTCAAAAGACGCTAAACCACATTTGGATGACATTTCCTGCTCAGCTTGTGGAACTGGTTTGTATTCTTGACAAACCCACAAAACTGCTCATCTGTGAGTGTCTGGAGAGTGGCCAGTTCTGTAGAGCCCCAGTGTTCATTTTCTCAGTGGAAATCTACCTTTCACTGGGGATGTCCCTAAGGTCGACTTCTTTGAGCTGAGATTCAGACTGGCAAACTTAAATATATTTCTCACCACCTGTAAATGTATCCATTTCAGTTTCAATCTTGTTTGCTTACAAATAATCTAAAAAGAATCAAACTACAGGGGATGGTTTCTTTGGTCCCATCCCAAAAGCAACCTCTCCGGGCTTTTCTCAGGACTGCCCTTCTGAACTGATTCAGGCTGTGTCAGGCTTTCTTGTCTGTCTCTGGACTTCTCACTTCTGAACCTGTTTATCTTACACATACACACACACTAACCCCAAGCAATACTCAACAATGCCCTTCTTAGATACTTCAAATTCCCAAGTAGCCTTACATTTGCCTTTGTTTTGGGTGGATCCCTGTATCTGTGTTTTGGGTTCAGGAACAACCATCATTTAATGCTTCCATAAAAGAGCTTAATGGCTTCTTACTATCTTTATCTTAAATGAAGGGGTGTAGCTGCAACCATTGGTTTCAGGGAGGTTTAACGCAAGCTCTGAATACTGTTATTTAAACTAATACAACCCGGCCTCTCTCTGCTAGGCTCTTGTGGCAGCTGAAAAGTAAGTCTGTGTGATAAAAGTGTTTGCTGAAGGCTCTATGAAGATTAGACCAAGTATTTTTCTGTATTTGTTTAGATATTAAGCTATAAGTTGTTGCTAAAAGCCTAATTATAGTTTAAGATGTAGTGAGGCCTTGTATAAAGTAAGGCCTAGTACATTTAGCAAAGCCTAAAAGTACTAAGGCCCAGTTAAAATTACCTTATCAAAAGAATGCAAGGCTTGTATTGCTATTGGTCAGTCTATGGACAGTTGAAGAAAAAGGAATCTAAGTGGTCGTATGTTATCAGTGTCCTTCAGAAGCTATAAATTAGCTGAAATCTCTGGAAACCATTCAGAAGGAAGATGCAGCTCTGTGAAAAGGATTAGTTAGCTGTTGCCCGGACCAGTGGACCCGTGGACTTCGAGAAGCCCAAGAACTGCATTCCAGAGTCCTTCCCGGCACCCCTCAGACAGCATTGTCCATGGACGCCTGACCTCGCTGAACTTAGTGGAAAGAGAAGCTTGCTGTGTATTGGGCATCAGAGGGACTGCTGATAAGTTGCTGACGTGAATTGCTTTTGTCTGTCATCGTTTGTCTTGTTACTACGCATAGTTGTGTTTTTTTTAAGTCAATAAATCTTTCTTACCTTTCTACCCCCGACCACACTCTCAATCTAAACCCTCTGCAGGCGGCTAGGACATAAATTGGCATCACGAACAGGACTGAGAGGCTCTGGTCCGGAGAGAAAGGTCGGAATGGAGGGAGTTGCATGGGCTCTGTTAGTGGCTTTGCTTAAGGAGGTGACTGGGATGGAGAATCCCGGGTGGGATAAGGATAGATTAAGACCTGCCTGGAGTGACCCCAGAACTGTACCCGATCATTGGGCTAGGTTTGCTGCTGCTGCCCGGGGTAAACCCAGGAAGGGGTGCCTGTCGTGGCTGCTGGCCAAATGCCTGCGGTTAGGGGCTGAAAATGTCACCCAGCTCTGGGAACAGGTCACCAAGCTGAGTAAGGAGTTAGAAGATGTGAGAGATTCCAACAGTGTAGTGTGTGAGGCGGTGTGGGCTGCTCAGAGCTGTTTGGAGACTTTGGAGAGGAGAGAGGGAAAAATTATGATCGCGCGCTTGGCCGCTTTCCTCCAGAAAAGGACGCAGTTAGCACAGGCTGTGGAGCCATCCTTCCACAAGATCAGACAGTGTCTTTATGGGCAGAGACCGGAAGTTGAGCTCTGGGAAGATGGGGAGAAGGAGACTGATGACGAGCCTGGTGTTGAACCACCCCCTTTATGTCCCTGCCCAGAGGGAGGAACGTAGCCATGTCTTCCCCGTGGTAGTAACCCGTTCAGGGCCTCAAGGAGGGAATCCCCGGACAGAGCTAAGTTCATTTACCTGAGCAGAAATAAGAGATATACAAGAACAGCATAAGTCCCAGCCAGGAGAACCAGTGATAGATTGGCTAGTTCGAATGTATAGTGAAGGAGCTTCTGCAGTTTCAGTGAGTAGAGCCGAACCAGCCCAAATCATTCTGCGCCCCGAGCTCCAGTTAAATCAGTTTTCAGGAGGTGATGAAAATGTTACTTTGTTTTCTGCTGTGCTCCAAGCCACTACAGCCAGTTATGGTAATATGGAAGAAGAGCTTAGTCCTGCTCCTCAAGCATGGGTCAATTTAGAGGAAGTTGTTCGTTGCTTGTATCAATTGGCGCTAACTGAGATAATTCGTGCAGCAGTTTGGACTCGCACACCATATGCAGAAGTCGTGACAGCACTGTTGTGGAGGAGGTTTTGCCAACGAGCACCAACAGAGTGTACCTCAGCCTTGTTGGCCTTGGAGCCAGAGGTGGTAGATCACCTGGTAAGAGATGTGATTCGGCGATTAGTGCAGCTTCTACCCATTTTGCAGAAGACAGGGGTGGCTAAGCCGACAAAAACTGCCAAGGCCATGGTGGTGGCCTCAGCGAAAGACAAACCTCCTGATCCCCCCGAATTGTTGGAAAAACCTGGAGAAGGCTGGCCCAAGACCCTGCGAGCAAAATTGTGGAAGGACTTGTTAGCTGTCGGTTTTAATAAAGTGCAAATTGATGGAGTGCCCACCAAAGTTTTGTGAGGGCTGTGGGCTAAACACTGCAGTGAAAAAGCAAGCCCAAAAGCAGAGCCATCAGTGCCATCAGCAGGGTCACCAAAGGGATTTTCTGCCCTGAGGGCAGAACTGTCAACATTGTCCCAGGCACCTGCAGGGCCACCAGCCTCTACCCTGCCTGATCACATGGCCTAGGGAGTCCAGCCAGCGCAACCCCCAAAGAGAGGGGCCACAATGGGGGCAGTAGCCAGCTGGGGACTGGTATCTAAAGTTAATATTGGCCCCTTAATTCGAATACCTGTACAGATTCAATTAGGTAAAAGCAAAAAGTCAATTGATATGCTAGTAGACACTGGTGCCCAGATTTGCATTTTAGATTCCGCAGACTGGAAGGGGAGAAAGGAACCCCTTATCAAGTAATTGGAGTTGGAGGCACCAGACGACCAGGACATCTGGTATGAGCAACCTTCACGTTACCTAATGGCTCTAAGGTAACAGCGGCAGCAGTAATACTTAAAGGGAGACCAAGTTTACTGGGACTTAATGTACTAAGAGGACAGCAGTTTGCCCTTGAACAAGAGAATTGGCAGTTTGGGTGCGCAGCGCCTCACCAAGAAACAGAAGAAACCGCTATAACAGCTGTAACTCAATGTAGCATGATCCCACTAACCCTGCCTCCCATGAAAAGAATACGCAGACCCCAGTATTGAGCTCCCCCCGAGGCCACCCAACCTATCCAGTGTATCATAAGTCAGCAGTTGGAAGACGGGACTATTATCCGAACCCACTCTCTGTATAACAATCCAGTATGGCCAGTGCACAAGCCAAATGGAGAGTGGTGGCTGACTATTGACTTCTGAGCTTTGAATGCTAATACTGACCCTTTAACAGCTGCTGTCCCATCACTACCAGCCTTGACAGAAAGCATCCTGTGTTATGGACCTGAGTGGATGGGATCTTTTTATATCAAAGACATGTTTTTTGCTATTCCCATCCAGGAGAGCCACTGGACAGTATTTGCTTTCACGTGGATGGGGCAGCAGTATACCTACACCGTGTTGCCCCAGGGGTGGATACACAGTCCCACCCTGGCTCATGGGGTTTTAGCTACAATAGTTCATGAAGTTCAAGAAAAGTACTCCGATGTACGCATGTGGCAGTATATAGATGACGTCATGGTAGGCAGTCAAGACAAAGAGGCTGCCACCAAAGTCTTTGAATCATTACAAGAAAAAGTGCTTTCCTTTGGATTCACACTGTCTGAACAAAAAATTAAAAAGGTGGGGCCCCAGTGTGAATTTTGAGGAATAAAATGGGGGCCCCGCAATACCAACTGAGGAGCTGCAAAATACAGTGGAGATCCCAACTCCCACTAATGTGAAAGAACTGCAAGCCCAATTGGGAGCACTCAGTTCTTGGCGTATGCATGTTCCTGAGTTTAGTGTACTAGCTTGTCCCCTCTATAACCTATGTAAGAAGAGAACTAAATGGGAATGGAGTTCTGAGCATAAATATGCTTTACAAGCCCTTAAAGAAGCAATAACTGTTCATGCCTCCCTAGCAGCACGATGTCCAGAAGGAGAGCTTTGGCTCCATATAGGCATCTCAGAAGGAGGACCACACTGGAGCCTGTGGCAGAAGAAGTCCTCAGAACCAGAAGGAAAACCCCTTGGATTCTGGAGCCGAGGCTGGAGAGGGGCGGAAGTCAGGTACACTCTCTTAGAACAGATGTTGTGTGCAGCAGCAGCAGCCCTGGAAGCCACAGAAGCACTGAGAGGAGAATTGCCCACAGTAATCACTACTCCGATACCGATTCTCGGAATGGCTTTGTCAGACTGCCAGCTGCCACCTGGGGGGAGAGCCCAAGACACCATGGTCCAAAGGTGGATTTATTACATTCTGAGCCAAGTCCACTGAGTAACCCCAAAGAGACGCCCTGCATTAGTCAAAAGAGTCACAGAAAGTACAATTAATGTTTATCCTGATCAAACTAGCTGCAGTGAACCTTCACCCATCAAAGAAGCACATCCTTTCTCACCTGAAATAGAGACCTCAGCTGATGTTGAAGTCTGATTCACAGATGGGACTGCTCGAGGTTGTGCCTGGAGAGCAGCCACCTTGAGGATTCGATATGGCAAGCAAGTAGTATTACAAGGCCTTGGAAAAAGCACGCAGTAAGCTGAGCTCCAAGCAGTGCTCAGTGTAGCTGTGTGGGAATTAACAGAAGGTCCACGTCCTAGAAGGCCCATCTATATTTATAGTGACTCCTGGATGGTAGTAGAAGGATGTACTAAATGGCTACCCCTGTGGCATAAAGAGAACATTAAAAGGCGAGGACAAGACATTTGGAGCCATGAAGAGTGGAAAGCCTTATGGGAGTTAGCCCAAGATAAGCTTCCTCTGCACATCCGATATGTGAGCGCAGCACATGGAAACAAAGCAGGGGAAGGCCTGGAGGTAAAGTGGAATAGGCAAGTTGATCAGCTAACAAGAGAGGAGAGCACGGAAACCTTGTATGTTGAAGAAAAAAATAAAGCAGCTGGCTCATTGTTACCCAATTCCTCCTCCCACTGTACACCTGAGGAATGAGCCGCAGAATGGCTACATCAACAGCACGGGCACCCCGGGCATGATGGAACTGCCTGCCTGGCCGCATCTTGGGGCATTCATGTAACTAAGAAAGAAGCACAAGAAATAGTCGGCACATGCATCACTTGCTGTGAGGTAAAAATGCCGCTAAAACCCTGCCCTACTGTCCTGTTGTCATTACGCAAAGGAAAAGTAGCGTGGCAGGTATGGCAATGTGATTTCATAGGCCCCCTCCTTCGGACTTCCCGAAAGCGACAGTACGTGTTTGTAGCTGTAAAAGTTGTCACAGGAATGATGTTTGCCCATGCCTCAGCAAGAGCTACAGCCCAGGACACTTGTGCAGCACTGGAAACTTTGCTCGCTGTGTATCCACCACCTATAGAAATACCGAGTGATAATGGCCCTCACTTCCGCAACCATCTTGTGTATGACTGGACTGCCAAACATGGCATGTTATGGACCTGTCACATCCCATACCATCTGCAGTCTAACAGATTGGTAGAGCGAGCCAATGGCATCCTCAAATGCAATTTGCGGTTGGCTGCTGGCTCGGCTCTTAAAGACTGGGACTTGCACCTGGATCAAGCTATCAATTGGGCCAATAACTGACCCCATCCAAGAGGTAGCCCCATGCAGCAAGCCTTTGGATTGGGTGATCCCCTCAAGCCAGCAGTAGAGAGACCTAGGGGTAGTGACCCAGGAAATCTCCAGGCAGGAGATCGGGTAGTAGTGAAGCATCCTCAGGGAGATAAATGGGAGAGGACATTATTAGCCAGAGGTATGCATAATACATGGTGGGTATTTAAGTCAGATTCACCTAACGGGAGCCAAGCTCCTTGTTGTCTTGTTCCTACAGATTGGATCTGTCCACAGGTGCAGCCGTAACCATTCCTAATTGAGCCTGCCACTGAAGACGAGTCCTGCTCTGTCAGCAGTCTGAATCGACTGGCACCATGAAGTTGTGGCCTGTTATGAATGAACTCTTTGTATTAATACCTTATTGTGTTTCCTGGGTAGGGCATGTCTACTATTCTTCTTATTACCCAGATATTAATGAACTTGCTCCTGAAGACCTCAAGGAGTGGCCTGACCCTGAAGAGCATCCCCTCGAAACGCGCTCAGATGGCCTTCACCTGCCACCCCAGGGCAAGTGAAGTCCTGGTCTCTGAGTAGAAGAAACAGGATAGTTGACTGGCAAGGTGGTAACTGTCGGTGCATCTGTGGCACCAGTTATTATCTTGGGTTCATTCCCTACCTGAAGGCTGGAATGACTGACTGCGGGAGGGGAGATTATTGTTGTAGCTCTGCTCATTTGGGAATTTGTTGTTACATACTTCCTGAAGGGAACCCTATTGAGCTCAATGCCCCTGAGTTTGTGTCCTCAATAGTGTATTCTGCATCTGTTCAGCCTCTCGAGCCACTGCGTTTATGGGAGAATCTGCCCCCTCCCATTCCTATGGCTGATCGCACTCTCCAGCGGTGATGTGAGGCCCACCAGGTGGGAGGGCACATTACAGGTTGGAACAAAATTATTACATGGTTTGTGAATCATACCTACACAGAGGCATGGTGGAATGGTACCCACTTTAATATAACCAGAAGGAGGCTGTATCTGCAGGTCTCCACCACTTACCCTCATCCTTTCATACCAGTGGGATTCCTAAAGCATATCAATGCTATGATTCTGCCAGGACAATGCTGTTTCATTAACCCAATACAGCATCGTCCCCATGAGCGACAGTGGGAGCTCTTTTGCTCTCTTGGAGGTGAAGCATGGCTACAGGCTCCCCAAGAAGGAAGGATAAATATGACTTGTGAAAAAACAGGGTGTTCACTACTATCTCTGGCCATTCCCCC
>NW_017728992.1:53839364-53839707 GCF_001723915.1 Gavialis gangeticus | reverse complement strand
TCTGGCTGTTCCCCCAAGAGAGGCCCCAACACCGCCTGTGTATAACTCCACACCCTGGTGGAGGTCACAAGTTAAAATCCCAACCCTCCTAAATGCTTCATTGTTCACTGCTCAAGTGTTGTTCAGACCAGAACAATGGTATGTCCTAGCTACTTTTCCGAACTGTTCAGCAGGAGCCCAGGTAGCTGAAGGGTTGCTTAGATGGGAATGGTCAATCATTTTCCATTCTATAAGTGCACTTAAGTCCCACCAAGAGATACTCCAGGTTATCTTTGCCACGGACTTAACTCAGCTATGAATGTATGTGTCAAGGAAAATTTTGATTGAATGCTGCCAATGCAGA
>NW_017728992.1:53834413-53839353 GCF_001723915.1 Gavialis gangeticus | reverse complement strand
TGTTCATTCCTGGTGCAGGGGGTAAAAGAGGGAAACTGGGCCACTGCTTATTTGCTAAAAACGGATCTAGGAGGAGGATGCCTTTGGGACTGGAATTTGCATCGCCCTGCATGGGAAATAGTTACCCCTGATGGCTCATGGTATGTGGCACAGTCCCCCTTGGTTCAAATTAGTAGCACCTTGATTGGATTAGGGACCCTATGGAGAGGCTGGCGTCTCAGCCCATCTAACATGACCTGTGTATACGAGTTACCTAATGTGTCATATGTAACAATAGGGCAATGTGTTTGTTGGGAAGGATCAGGTCATTTGCTGCATGAAAATGGTACCACCTGGACTTTGTGTAATTCGTGTTGCTTAGGAGCTAAAAGTGGAGCCGTTGCTCTACTGCAATTAAGTAACCACACTATTGCCCTAAAATAGCCAGAAATGTCCTCTGAAACTATATCTCTCAACTTCACGATACCCACTTCACGGGTATCAAATGTAGACATGCCACGGTTAGAAAACTGGAATAACATGAAAAATAAACTGCAAAGCCTTGAAGCAAAGGGTCAGCGAGGCACTCAGTTAGCTATCCTTGCTCAAGAGGGTGGGTGAATCATCAGTCTGGCTGTCAATGTGCCCGAGCCATGTAAATGGTATGATGTAATCTGTGCTATTCGTGTGTCACCAAGTGTCACCTCAACTACGTGGCTAACCATCTTGAGCATCATAGTATTCTGCATTGCCCTATTGGCAACTGCTAAATGGTGTTTCAACTGTTGTTTTCATAAATCTGTTCATGCTATGCAAGTTAAATTTGTAGATCCCTCCCCATTTCCCAATGTAGCGCATGTGGCTTTGACATCTCAGTTATAGCTATCATAGTGCTATCAGCAAGCAAGGGGTGGAGTGTGGCAGCTGAAAAGTATGTCTGTGTGATAAGAGTGTTTGCTGAAGGCTCTATGAAGATACGACCAAGTGTTTTTCTGTATTTGTTTAGATATTAAGCTATAAGTTGTTGCTAAAAGCCTAATTATAGTTTAAGATGTAGTGAGGCCTTGTATAAAGTAAAGCCTAGTACATTTAGCAAAGCCTAAAAGTACTAAGGCCTAGTTAAAATTACCTTATCAAAGGACTGCAAGGCTTGTATTGCTATTGGTCAGTCTATGGACAGTTGAAGGAAAAGGAATCTAAGTGGTCGTACGTTATCAGTGTCCTTCAGAAGCTATAAATTAGCTGAAATCTCTGGAAACCATTCAGAAGGAAGATGCAGCTCTGTGAAAAGGATTAGTTAGCTGTTGCTCGGACCAGTGGACCCGTGGACTTCAAGAAGCCCAAGAACTGCATTCCAGAGTCCTTCCCGGCACCCCTCAGACAGCATTGTCCATGGACGCCTGACTTCGCTGAACTTAGTGGAAAGAGAAGCTTGCTGTGTATTGGGCATCAGAGGGACTGCTGATAAGTTGCTGACGTGAATTGCTTTTGTCTGTCATCGTTTGTCTTGTTACTACGCATAGTTGTGGTTTTTTTAAGTCAATAAATCTTTCTTACCTTTCTACCCCCGACCACACTCTCAATCTAAACCCTCTGCAGGCAGCTGGGACAGGCTCTGTTGGTTATTCTTTGAATTGAAAATTCCCCAGTTTGCCCTAGATCTCTGCCTGACCTAAGTTCTTATCTAGGTGCTTGACTTCCATTGTCTAGAACCTTTGCATTTCTTTGTCAGAGTGATATTTTTGTCCCTTGACATGCCACATTGGCTAAAACTTTCTTGGTCTCGCTTTATTCTTGGAAAACCTTCTGGTTTATGCCTGCCAGATTATGGGTCACCTCCCTAGTCTGCTTTGTCATTCCAGACCACGACTTTTGTAGCTGTGTTTTCTGGTCTGCCCTGACACTGCAGCTGTTGTCCCAAGTGCAGCTTGTCTTATGGCCCTGTCTGGGAAACTTCTAGATGTTCCTTTTATTCCTTTGTCAACCTGTTTGAGGTCTTCATTTTCCTGACTTTTGCCCATTTTAGAATTCTGCAAGCTGCTCCACTATTTGTTTCTTCTGGGATCAAGAGGTAGGCCTTCATAATTTCTTTCCCTGGAAGTTGATTCCTATTCCTTACATCAGCATTGTCCCTCGGACCAGGGAGTCATGCCATATATGAAGCTTGGCTGGGTTGTTTCTGTTAGAAGTTTATTCCATGAGGTGGGTTACAATCTTATTGATCAAAAATGGTCACCAAGTCCTGTTTCCCTTGAATAACATAGGAACAAACCTCAGAGGGTAGCTTCCTAACTCAGAAATCCAAGTCTGCTTTACCAGTCAGTCCTGTATCCCAAGGAGCTCTGACTCTGCTACCCCTTGGCATCCTGTTGCCAGCAGTGTAGTTCCCAATGTACATGCAGACAGGCAGCTGTAACCAACCAAATTCCTCACCATTTTCAGGTCAGCTTTCAGAAGAACTATTTTTGTTCTCCCTGAGGTAGTTCTTGCTCAGGTCTTCCCAGGTGATCTGTATATGGGCAATGGCTTCTGTTCTTTTAACTCTTATGAAACAGAGGAATTGAATTGCTCCTTATTTAGCCTGAATGAAAGATATCTAGCTTCTAGGAGACCTCTGATTGCCCAGAGATCAAATACACAGTTGTTGGCAGCCATCTGCACTCTCATGCTTATTAATCAATTATTATGGCAATTCTTGTGTTCCTCAGCCTCTCCGGCAGAAAACAGGCAGAAGGAAGAACAGGATGGCACCTTAGAAAACAGTGAGTTGAACAACGCACCTAGTCCAGTTTTAAATAATTCAGTCTCCACAATGGCCCCAGATAATCTGTCTCACAGCAGCTAAGATTTTTTTACAGGAGTGTGAACTATGAGGTCTGGAAGTACCCAGGGACAGATTCAGGTAGGCTGCAGTGGTGCAGTTGGAGCCTCTTCCAATTCCTCTACCCAAACTTTAAAATGAACTGCCTGGGAGGGGCAGTGGCATTTCTACTCAGGCAACAGTCAATTTACTTCATAGCTCATTATAATGTACTTGATTCCTTCTACGGTCCTCAGTCCTCAATGACTCTCTCTCCTTTTTTAATGGTCTCAATGTTTCACTAATTAAGCTGTTCTTTGTTCTGCAATTCTGCAATTAGCTGCCCCCCTTAATGTAGCTTCTATTTCATAGCCCTGCAAGCTGTTTTTGACTGTAGCTAAAAATGTCCATTCAGGTGGCGAAAAATTAACTTAGATGAATAATCACCTCAGATGTGGAAATAATTTTCAGTGAAGCACTGGAGGTACTGTCAAGACCCTCAGGAAGGCCAGATTTTGTTTTATGAGTCTGAAAGAGATGTGCATGTAATTCTAATGACAACAGAACTAAAGAAATAACATTTTGGGATTATTTTTTGCCTATCTGGTTGCATTTTCTATACATAATGTATGATACAGCCAATTAATATGCATTCCAATAAAGTAATATTTCATAGATTTCATAGACATTAGGGCTGGAAGGGACCTTGCAAGATCATCGGGTCCAGCCCCCTTCTGAAGGGGCAGGAAGTAAGCTGGAGTCAAATAATCCCAGCAAGATAGGCATCCAAAAGTTTCTTGAAAGTATCCAAAGTAGGAGATTGTACCACCTCTTGGGGGGAGTCTATTCCAGGCCTTGGGGATTCGTTCAGTAAAGAAATTTTTCCTTATGTCCAGCCTAAAACAGTCTTCCAGGAGTTTGTGACCATTGGACCTTGTCTTCCCTTGAGGTGCCCTGTTGAACAGATGTTCTTCCAGTTTCTGATGCACACCCCTTATGCACTTATGGGCAGCCACCAAGTCACCCCTGAGCCTATGCTTTTCCAGGCTGAAGAATCCCATGGCTCTTAGCCTCTCCTCATAAGGCCTGCTCTCTTGTCCTGTAATCATGCATGTGGCTCTCCTCTGGACTCTTTCAAGCTTCTCCACAACCTTTCTGAATTCCAGAACCCAGAACTGGATACAGTATTCCAGCTGTGGCCTCACCAAGGCCGAGTAAAGCAGGAGGATGACATCCTGGGTCTTGCTTGAGTTGCATTGGTAGATGCAAGCCAGAGTTTTGTTGCTTTGCCGACTGCAGCATCACATTGGTGGCTCATGTTCATCTTGTGGTCTTGTGAGACCCCCAAGTCTCTTTTGGTCATGGTGCTAGTGAGTGTAGCACTGCTAAGCCTATAAATACGATGCAGATTTTTTCTCCCGAGGTGGAGCACCTTGCTTTCCTCCATATTGAATGCCATCAGGTTTTGATCCACCCACCTTGTGAGCCTGTCCAGGTCGGCCTGAATTGCCAGCCTATCCTCTGGTGTGACCACACTTAGCCAGTCCACTTCTGACACCAGAGTCATTTATAAATACATTAAAGAGCACAGGTCCAAGAACAGAACCCAGGTTGACGCCACTGGTCACCATGCACCATGTTTATTTGGTTCTATCGACGATCGCTCTCTGGGTCTGACCACAGAGCCAGTTCCCCAGCCATCAGATGGTAAAGTTGTTAAGGCTACAGTTTTCCAATTTTACCATGAAGACATTATGAGACACCAGGTCAAAGGTTTCTTGAAGTCCAAATATATGACGTCAACCTCTTCTCCTTTGTCCAGGTGATGTGTTACCCGGTCATAGAAGGACATGAGATTGGTTAGGCAATAACTACCTGCAGTGAAGCTGTATTGGCTATCTCTCAGCATGTTGCCTTTTGTTAGCTTTTTGTTAATGTTTTTTTTTTATTTTTTTCCAAGATTTTTCCAGAGATTGAGGTCAAACTAATTGGCCTGTAGTTCCCCAGATCTTCCTTCCTCCCTTCCTTGAAGATAGGCAACACATTGGCCCTCTTTCAATCTTCAGATACTTTGCCTGAGCACCACAAGTTCTGGAATATCTTTGCCATTGGCCATGCTATGATGTCATAGTTTCATAGTTTCTAGGGTCAGAAGGGACCT
>NW_017728992.1:53823323-53834402 GCF_001723915.1 Gavialis gangeticus | reverse complement strand
GTAGTGACCATCTGCCACTCAGCAGTGGAGGGCTCTTCTTTTTCCTTTAGCACACTTGGGTGCATTCCATCCAAGCCCGTTGATTTGTGGATGTCCAGCCTTTCAAGGTGTTCCCTCACAAGATCTATGCCAATGATGGGCATATGTTTACCCTTACCCTGGTAATCCTGCATCTTGTCAGGCAGGGTGATCCTCTCTGGCTGGTGGAAAACCAACGCAAAGTAATCATTTAGGAGACTGGCTTTTTCCTGGGTGTCAGTTTTCAGCTGCCCCAACTGGTTTAGAAAGGTCCCAATGTTGCCCTTGTTTTTTTCCCCCAACTTCTCACATATCTGAAGAAGGACTTTTTATTGTCCTTGATTTCTGTAGCCAGTTTGAGTTCAGTATTAGCCTTAGCTTTACTAGTTCTTTCCCTACAGGTACGGGCTAGTGCTGAATACTCCTCCTTAGTGGTGTTACCTGACTTCCATCCTTTATAAGCTTTTCTTTTTCAGTACACATTTTCTCAGTTACATATTGTGGTGAAAATATTCTGTATATTCAACCATTCTCAGGAGTTTCTTTCAGGCAGCAGTACAGTATTTTTTCTCTAGAGAACTTAGACTAAGACACTACCCCCTCAAGTACTTTGTATTATTGTATTGACATAATCCCTGATTTGTTACAGTATTCTGTGTCCAACACTACATGGAATTTGAAATGCATGGAGCCTAAAGAGAAGCAGACACAAAAAGCCCTTTTTGACTCCAAAGATGCTAAACCACATTAAGATGACATTTCCTGCTCAGCTTGTGGAACTGTTTTGCATTCTTGACAAACCCACAAAACTGCTCATCTATGAGTGTCTGGAGAGTGGCCAGTTCTGTAGAGCCTCAGTGTCCACTTCTAACAGGAGGTTCATGAGTTCCCTATTGAGCCAAGGGGGTTGCCTAGCCCTCTTGCTACCTTTCCTACGGGCTGGAATGGACTTCCCTTGTGCTTCAAGGATTGAATCCTTAAGAAGTGACCACTCAACATAGTCTCCCCTCCCTGTCAGATCATGGCCTCTCAGGGCCTCAACAACTAGACTCATGAGCTTGTGAAAGTTGGCTTTCCTGAAGCTGAAGATTTTTGCGCTGCTGACTGATTTGCCAGATTTGCAATGGATACAGAAAGTGATCAACTCATGGCCACTGTCTCCCAGCTTCCCTTTGATTCTCAGGTCGCTCACTAGATCATCCTCTTTGGCCAGTACCAGGTCCAGCAGCTCCTTTGTCAGTCTGTAGACTTCTTGGTAAAAGTAGAGCTCATCAGTGCATGTGAGGAAGCTTTGTGACTGATCAGATTTAGCTGAGTGCTCTTCCCATGAGATGTCAGGGTAGTTGAAGCTGCCCATGACAACCATGCACTGAGAGTGTGCAGCCTCTGCTAGTCCCCTACCAAATTCCTGATCAAGCTCTTGCTCCTGATTTGTTTTTGCTTTGGTCTTGAACAGAATAATACATCCCTCAGCCCTTAGCATATTAGTAAATCTTCTAGTTTCTTTTTACCTGGACAGCAAAAGTGTGTTGTCTTACATGTGATGATGTACCATGTTGACTGCATCCCCCTTTTCAAAATCCTAGATCCTCTCATGGAGGTACCTTGTACTCCTTGTATACCTTGTACACTTTTTTGTACTCCCTAGATTGTCCTAAATTGTTACATATGGTCATTTTGATTGATAGAGATGAAATGTTTCTCACTTTCCAGTTTGATCAATTTAGTATCTGTCACAGGCCAGTTGGACACTGTGAGTATATCAATCTAGTTGCAGGCTGACCGGGTACTGCAACTGTATTAGCCACTGGGCTATTTTGTTTGGGATCGAGGAGGTAATGTTGGGAGGAAAGTTAGAACAAGTTTCACTTATGACAGTAAAAATGGATTATATTTATAACAATAAAAGACATAGTTTGCACGTATAACAGTTAATAAATAGGTTAAGCTAATAAACAGGCAACATAATAATAAAAGTTAAAAATTGGCAGTGATAATAAAAACAGACAGACAAATTAACAAAGATTTCCCGCTTGGTTAGCAACTTATGATAGTCCCTCAGTGTCAGGTACACGTCAAGTTGCTTCAGCGAAGTCAGGCATCCCCAATCCACGCCGTCAGAGGGAGATACCAGGGAAGGTCGCTCAGTTAGGATCTGGTCCTCGCTTACACTGGGAGTAAGAGATCTGGGGGGCATGGGACAGCAGTGACGATTCTGTTCCGTCCTGCCTGCTGGTCACTTAATGTGCGTGTTCTTTTATACCCTGTTTATGCTAATCTGTTGGCTTTAGAGCCACTCACAATCTTACCCTATAGCTGTTACCCTATGTGGTTAAAAGGTGTTAGAAATTATTATAATAGGTTACTGCCCAAGCTTGGGTTTACCCAATAAGCAAATCACACCACTTGACTTTGGGGTCTGAGATTAACATGTCCCCACCCAAGTTCAACCCACTATGTTAATGATACCTTGTGGTTAGAGTTGTTAATTTTACTGACTTCAAGCAAAAATTTATTAAATCAGCTAAATCTGCAGTTTCACTTTAGTTCTGCTTTTTAAACACTTATGTCTGTCTCATGATCAGTGCAAACAGTTATATATATATTCTTATGGGTTATACTCCAGACAGGCAGGAAACAGTTTCATAAGCTCTATTTCAGATATTCAAAAAGCATTTTCTTTTTGCTATAAGTAGCTCATTAACCCTTTTGGTTCTGGCCATCACAAGTATCCAGGTAAGTTCTGAGATGATGCTGTAGTGATGACACTGTCTACTGGGTGAAATATGAGACATTGTACATATTTATAGTGCTTGTTTGTTGCAGGGCCATTGCATCACTTTTGCTCGCCTAATTTATGTGCAAGTTCTGTGATCTTTTATGATTCGGGATATTGGCTTTGCTATGTGCATTAACATCAATTGCAAAAGCATCCTGGTTAAACATAAACTAGGAATGTTTCTGTGTTTGGGAACCTCTGAAGAGATCTGTGAAGAAAATCATTGGCTTTCCATAGGTGACCAGCTCAAGGTAAAGATGATCAATACTGTGATATGGTTGTTCCTTTCTTTATTTTTGACCTGTGTAGTGTCACACACTCTATTTTGTTTTCTGCTTTGTGGTAGTTGAGCTAATACTGCTGATTTATTGGCCATTCCTAGACTTTTGACAAACTTGTTCCTAACGCCATAAGATCCAGAATAATTTTTGTCCCTGTCAGTAAATAGCAGTGGTCAGCTAGTGACTTCACTTCTGTTGTGAGAGCTTCTGTGGGTTCAGCAGAGCCTTGTTTTGTCATAACACAGCTGTGGTAGCTGCTCCATGATTAAGTATGAAGTCAGTTCTCAACCCCACACCCCACTCAGCTCCCTCACAAAATAAAACACAGCCTGGGAGCTTCATGTGCCTTGACACAGAACTGCTTTTTTTTGTTAAATTGGGAAATTGAAAGAAGAATGAGAAACAGCATTTTAAAGGTGCAGAGCTAATAGATTCACCATCCAATTCCATTAGTAGTAACACCTAATGCCCAGTGGTCAGGAGCTCATTTGCAGGTCCTGAGCTCCTGGCCACTGCCATTTCAGTTTATCACCTGTGGCTCTTTTTTCCTCTTTTTTTGAATCTGTCTACCTTTTAATCATGAATAATGTGACACATGTCATCTCTTTCTTTAGCCATCATAATACAAATATAGTGTTTCCCAGTTCGGATGCAAAGAGTTTTCCTTTTTGAATTAAGAACAGTTGAGATTTCCTCATCTGGAAATGACCCCCCTGGCGATGTGTAGCGGGTACACGTGCACCCCCTGAGCGTGGTGGTGCACCCCCTGCAAAAAGGTGCTGCCAACCCTACTGGCGGTGCCTGCAGGCAGTCGCTGCTTGCCACATTCCCCATTCCCCGCCAACACCACTGCTGGAGTCTGTGGGCAGTCCACAACCACTGCTGGCTACTGCTGCCGCTGCCAGCAGTGTCTGTAGGTGGTCGCCGATCATTGGTCGGTGCTTGCCACCCCGTCTCCACCACTGACAGTGCCGTGGCTGCCTGCAGGAGCTCCCCACTTGCCACTGCCACGCTCCTGCTGCCAACAGCACCACCACTGTCTGCAGGAGCTCACTGTGCCTCCCCAGCCTCTGTGGGCTTGCAGTGTCATGACCCCTTCCCCCCCCATGCAGTTTGCATCAGGCTGTGGGCAGCTTCAACCTATCTCTCTACTCATTGAGCCAAAAAGGCTCTGTACAAAGATGTGCATGATTTCAGTATTTTCCCTTGTTTTTTCTCCCCGTAGTTGTTCCTTGCAACAGTTGGTTCAGGTCACACTCACATCGAAGTGTCTTTTTAAGTGTGCGTTAGGCAGTAGTTAATATTGCACTGTCTGTAGGTTATTTTAAAATGTTTAGAACCATCATCTGTGCTGCTGCTGCTGAAATATTGAGCTGTGATGGGCTGAATTAAAGGCATGGGATATCAATGGGACAGCAGGGAACTTAGGAGGGGGAAAGAATAGGGCCATGGAAGGACAGAAGTGCAAGAAAAGGCAAGTGACATGAAGGAGGCATATCTCCTTTCCCTAGTGGATGAAAATCAGGTTTCCAGTAGAAAAACTGAAAACTTACATGTGAAACTTGCTTTTTAGAATTTTTCTGCAATAACCATATACTGTTCAAAGTGTCAAAGTACATCCTTGTGAGCAGAATTACTTAGCAGTCTCTAGAAAAGCAAATGTAAGAGAGGTGTGTGTATTTTGAACAGATATTTGCAAGCTCTTTTTAAAAAGACTTACTCAGTCCTGCAGACAGTAGTGTAATGACAAAGGTCACTTATATATGCAAAATTAATGTGGGCTTTTACCTGCAAAAGAATCACAAGTAAGGATTTTAGAATTTGCCAAGATTTTACTTTGCATTTTGTCTTTGATAAAAGGATAATGTGTAACCGTTAAACAAACATGCTTCCTTTAAACTGTGTTATACCTTCAGTATATTTTCCACATTACCCTGATCAGTAGCAAACTGTTGCTTGACTGGATTATCAGTATAAATGTTACTAAGTGCCACCCACTGGATAAAGAAAAAAAAAAGGATTTATAGACTAACAATATCAAAGACACTGTAGTTTCTTTGTGGTTTATGCTATATGCCACTAGATAGCAGTGTTGACTAATGCATCACATTGTTTTCTAATAGTAACAAAAAAGGGGGAGGGTGGTTTGAGGCCCAGGAAAAAATAATTCATAATTTTAATTTGTATGAACTGAAGTCTTTAAGGAATTCAATGTAAATGAATTTATCAGAAGTATGATATTGTGATATTTTTTCATTCTTAAGGACCTTGTGATTTCTACCTAATATTAATTAGGTAATTAATCAGTTATTTAACTGATGCTAGAAATACTGGAAACTTTGAATTCCAATTCAGCAATATATGTGAGAGGCAAGGGGTTTTTGTGGGGTGATATCTTGTATTGGACCTACACACTGTAGAATGCAAAGCATTCCAAAACGTGACTAACTTTATCCCAACTATATCGTTTGTCTAATTAAAGATGGATAGATAGATATACTTTCGGCTTTCACGGGTGGAGACAACTGCATCCAGAGGGGGAAGAGGAAGAAGAGAGAAAAGAAGTGGGAAAGAAAAAGAGAAAAGGAGAAAGAGGTAAAGGGAAAAGAATGAAGCTAGGTGGTAGCTAGGTCATGTGAGTATGTAAGTGACTTAAGTCTGATCTTTGCTTTGAACAATCAGCTGCAGCAGGGGCAGGAGAAGATGAGGACTGGATATGGGAGGTTTTTGTTTTCCTGACTGTGTGTTTCTTCATTGCTTCTGCCATGCATTGCTATTCAAAGGCCAATGCTCCATTCTGCATTTGGGGCCTCCAGGATGGATGGTCACCAGGAATTAAAGATATTAAAGATATCACCCATAAAAATCCTTGCCCATCACATAACTCCTGGACCATCATGGCTACAATGTCATCACACTACTAAAGCAATAATATTTCATTTCCCCCTCATGTTTTGGAGAATTAAAAATTGAAACAAATATTTGGTATTGATACTTTTGGCATAAGAATAGTTAATAAAGTACTTGAATGTTTTGGTGGAATTGCCCAATTTTTTACTTAAAACTGTAGTTAAACTTTGTAAAATGGCTTTGTAAGCAAGACACTAAGTTCCATGACTATTCTATTAGCTCATTTAAATCTGAATAGAAAGGGCTGGGTTGAACTAATGTATCAAAGAGAAGTGCTGAACTGAGTCATTTGTGAATCACAGATTAATTTCTGTTAGTTCATCTGAAATCAAACTGCCATTTGCAATGTGTTATACACTTACATTACTTCTTAGGTGTGTTTTGCAACATCTGAGTTTCAATAAGTTGTAGGTAGTAATCCCTTAGTGAGAGGTGATTATTTTTCTACTGAGTTCAGACAAATTGGCACCAACTTTGGGAGAAGTATGGAGCAGGAAGTTTGTGTCGCTCTAGGGTTCTTTTCTGTTATTTCCAACATCTCTTACTATTTTACACTTGGGTAGTAGTCTATTGTTAATAGACACACCCATGCTCAACTGGAATAGAACATCTTAGGCTGAGATTTCTCAACACCCTGGCTAAAAACAGATGACCAGCTTGATTTCAATTTGAGAGTTGTGTCTCCAGCAAACCCCAGACCTTGTAGATGGACAAGCCTATTGTCCCATATTAAGTACCTGTAAAGTACAGGAATTAACACTTTGCCTAGGAACAATCAAAGCCAATTTGAGCTAATTGACAATTAAGGCTCATGTGTAAAACACTGTTTTGATGTGAGTCAAATGTGGGACTAATCACCTATTGTTGAAATGATTCTCCAACAGCACAGACTTCTCTCTACAAACAGATATGGAACAGAGTTTGGAGAGCTAAGGGTGATGAAATATAAGCTCTTATCCACCAAATCAGTTTCATTCAAGATGGCATTCTGATGATGTAAGTTCTGTGTACTTATACACAAGTTTCATTGTCATCAGGGTGTGAGACTATTAGTTTCTTGGACTTCTTTTATGGCAATTTCTATTAGTTCTTAGGCATAGAAAATATTGTATTAGTAGTGCTCTGGCTCCCAGTAGTTTCATGAATAATGCTGTCTATAATCAGGATCCATACTGTACAATTTCCTTTCCAGCAGCAGTGCAGCCTCCCTAAATTGTAATTGAGTAGATGAAGCCATTAAGTGTGAAACTAATTTAGCTTAAAATGTAGGCGGCCCATTTCTATTGGGAAATTTTAGCTATAACTTTATGTTATTGTACTTAACCTGCAAAAAGTTGTATAAATATGGTAGAACCAGCCTGCAGCCCATTTCCACAGCCCCTTGAAGCTTTATGTATACGGTGATTTGACCTTATAAATTCTGTTGCACCCCGTGTTTCACAGAGAGGAGAATGGCTCCATTATTTAGATAACATGCTAAATTGTGTATGAATATTATAAAAAAACCCCTAACACATTTCCCCTGAAGATAATTTCTGGGGCCTTAGGTGTGCCGACCTCACAGAATACCAATTTACGAGTCTATTTTCCTTGTTAAAGGAAAAAAAAGTTTTTGTTCTTGAAGAAAAGAAGGAGCAAGGAAGGCACAACATAAAAGCAAGCAGTTTTACTTGAACTCTCAAAATTGATGTAGTCATCACTTTTTCAGTATATGCGTGAATAAAATGCTGAGGAGAATCTTGGCCAGAAACGGTTTTCCTAGTCCCAGGATTTTCTTTCAGGGCATTTATATGTGTTTATGGAATCTCTAAGGGGCCATGATATTATTTTAAGGGTGCTGGAGGGTGCTGCTCAATATTAGTAGTGTCAGATATGTGAATACCTATATGTGATTTATAGGATTAACCCAGAAATTTCAAATAGGAGTTAATAGTGTCAAAAATATTATGACCTGTTGTGGTTTTTTCTGAGCTCTTCATGACAGAACAACTGCTCTATTATTTTTTGGTAGTCAAAAGATGAGTGAAGGCTAAAAGCTGTCATTTTTCCAAGGGGGAGCTTCGATTCTAGCAAGGGGTACCTTGAATCTAACAACCACCAGTTAGGTGCTACTGATCTAAGAAAAGGTTAAGAGATTGTTTATGCCTACCAGAATTAGATACCCAAGAAGATAAACTAGGGAATTCTGATGTAGCAGAGAAAGCACAAAAAATTAAAGCCTAGGATTTTAAGTGTAACAAAACTGAAAAAGGAAAAATGGCACAAGTTTTGGATAGTGAAGGTAATTAACTTCTGGAACAAGTTTATTCAGAAATGCAACCCATTTCCCCAACTCTTGAAGTCCTTGAAACAAGACAGGATGTCTTACCAGAAGATATGCTCCAGCTAAACCAGAAATAATTTAGCTTGACGGAAGAAGTCTTGAGGGAAGTCCTATGGCCTGCGTCGTGTAGGAAGTCAGACTAAATTATCATAATGGTCCCTTCTGGCCTTAAAATCCATGAAAATGCTTTATCTAGATGTTTTGTGAGTTCTCTGTAGGCCTACTCAGATGGGAACTCTTCCACTGACTTTGATGGATTTTGTAATGGGCCCTTTGTCTCTCTTCCAGATTGTCTTTCTTTCTCCTCTTCCATGCACCCTACACTCTGTGTGTGGTATTTCCAGGGCAGCTGTGCAATAAGAGGAACCCAAGACTGAGAGCCAACTGCCTTCAGGCATCTGAAAAATACAGATGTTTAAAGATATGTACCTTTGTACATATTGTTTTTTGCGAAATCATATTTGTTATATTGCATAAAATAGTCATTCTCACCTCCTGTGAGATGCTGATTATCTTAAAACAGAGTTGACCCTGCACATACTATGTATCTAGTTAAGAATTCTCATTAGTGAGACTTTTTTCCATTTTATCCAATGCATGCACATGGATGTAAACACCACACACACACACACACACACACACACACACACACTGAAAACATCTCCACAAGTGGAGATACATAATCTGGCCAAAGACTTGCCATATGAGATAGTATGACCAATAAATGATGAGGCAATTACCATCCTTCTTCAGGTCCAGTTATGCCGCCATGGGGCACGTCCCCAGGAACAGAAACATGCGTTTCCTCAGGTGTCAAAAAAACCCATCTTCTGGTGTCAGAAAAACCCACCATGCTGTGAATTAGCAGTGCGGTGAACATGTGTGCATGTGGTACATGCAGTTTGTGGTGCCGGAGACAGGTGTGTTCATGGGGATGCATCCATGGAGTCCAGATGGTTAGATGGTTTGAATTTTTCTGTAACCTTCCGTCTTCACTCTGGGGACTGGAGAATTCCCGTTCTTGGCTCATAGCTGCTTTCTGGCTTTTTCTACCAAAGAAAAGCAGGCCCCAAGACAAAATAGCCTTAACAAAGCACACCTTGTGGCATTTGTGATTTGCAAAGGAAATTCTTAGTCTGGTAAACAGTGGGATGCAAATTAGCTGACTCCCTGGCAAGAAATCTGTGAACTAGTCTTTCAAAAAAACAAACAACAAAAACAAAACAGAGGCAATTGAGACATTTTATGGAACAGCCTGGTAAACCTGGACAAGGAAAAGAATTTTGATGGAAAATCAGATGGATAAAGAGTTTCTTCTAAGACTGCCACATTTCTGAAGATTGGTATCAGTTGGTAAAGGTTAGTGAGCAGTCCACCTATGAACAAGTGAAGCTGTCAAAGAAGAGTGAATGGTGTAAAAATCACTCCAACACTGGAAGATGAACCAGCTCAGCTCTCAAAGACCTGTGTTGGATTGTGTTCCCAAGAACCCCAGCTGTCCAGTAGATGAGAAAAGAGGAACAATGCAGGTGCCTCCAGGTCCACTTTGAATTGCTGAGGATAAGTATGTCCTGAGTGAAATCAAGTACTGGAGCAAGCAGTTGCCTGCCACATTTATCTAATGTCATCTACCCTGACGTGTGCTTTCAGCACAGCCTTAAAAAGCGGATCAAAAATGTCAATTTCATCCATGTTTTAAAATCAATAGATATGGCCACAATACAGGGCAGGGAGAAAGGACTCCCATTACCCAGAGCTGCCAGTCCCTTTTATCAGTGCTTTTCAGGACAAAACAGGGCCCCATTTCTCTTTCCTCTTTAGCTCTTCCATTAGCTTACAGTTACCATGGGTCATTCATGTCACCTGTCCATGCTTCGGTTATCAGTCAAATGGATCTATCCCATAGACGGTACTTGCAGCCCCCGGGTAGAGTTTTCCTACAGTTTTTATAGAAATCCTTCTACTTTCCCTCCTCCTCTGAAAAACATGGAGACACGCAGCCCTGCTACAGACAAACATTCCACCGAAGACAAGTCTTGACAGTCTTGAGCATTCAAAAGTCATGAGTCAGCTGCCAAGAACCCATGAGATTAAAAAACAAAACAAAGCAAAACAAAAAGGAACAACCTCCCCCCATTTGATTATTTTTAATTGCCTTCTAGTTTTCGATCCTGTAGGGTTCACATTTTCAGTTTCAGTCCACAATCATGACAGCTAGAAGATTTTCTTTTTTTTTTTTTAATGCAAAATGAGATTCTCATATAATCCCTGACTTCAGGAGCTGGGGAATTGAGAAGAGCTTCCAACTACAACAAAGACTGAGATAAAATCACAGAGTTGGCAACTCTGATAATACTATGGTCTGATAGAGACTATGCAGGCAGAGCTAATGGAAAATTTCATGGAGCCAACTTTGACCTAACCACTGGATAGCACTTCTTCAGTTTCTCCAAACTCTCTTTGTATGGAGGGTGAATTATTTTTGGACCAGAAATACAATGTTGCATTTGTCCAGCTAAAAAGGAAAAAAAAATTCTTTAGTAATTCTTCTGCAGGTTTATAATGGCCTAAGGTCTCATGGTGGCCAGAGAAAATGTTACAAGAATGTATTGAAGACATACCTCAAGAAAACAAATGCTGACATCTAGAATTGGGGAGATCTGGTTGCAAACTGATTCCAGTGGCACCACAACCTCAACTAAGCGGCAGCCCATTTTGAGGTAGAGCATCACGCCCTCAAAGCAGAGAAGGGAGAGAGGAGGCAGGAA
>NW_017728992.1:53816173-53818323 GCF_001723915.1 Gavialis gangeticus | reverse complement strand
GGTTTAAACAAAATAAGGCACATGGGGGCGCCAAAGGCCCAGTAAAAGAAATTCAGGCTTTAATTTTAGGCACTGCCACTTTCAGAAAAGTTTCCTAACAGCACAAATTCACACATTTAAAACGCAATGCAAAATTACAACAGGTAATGATAACTGGACTGATTCTCAGTCATTGGGCAGTGTTGTTTCCAAACATGCTGGGGCTGTGCAATCTGCCTCTGAAATCAGGGTGTGCAGCTGAATCACAGTTATAACTCTCTACCTTCTGTAACAGAAGTTGCAATGACTGCCCAGAAGAACAATGGACAATTAATATACTTCCCTTGTGTGTTCAAGAGTAAGAAAAATTGTGACATTTTGACCTCTTTCTGCAAATGTGTCCAAATACATATCTCAAATATGGTGTGGTGCATTTCTAGCCTCCTTGTTTCCACGTAGTTGTCCGGTAGTTTTTAGTATGTGCATGTGGCCCATTCCATGGTTTTCCAGTCATTTCTGGTTTTTCTCCACTTCCCAAGTGTCCATATTTCTGTGGCAGTACCCTCAGTGCTGGTAGACTTTGAATAAAAAAGAGCAAACTAATATTAACTGTCAGTTGTGAGGCTATCACAATTGCCAGATACTTCTTTTGCAGCTGAAAAAAATCTGAACTAGATGAAGCAAGGCTTTGTTTCTGTATGATAACCCTTCGAAATACTGGGCCTGATTTTCAGAGGTGAGGGGTAGCTACAATACCCGCTGATGTGCTGTTGAGGATTGTCCTGACGCTGCTTCTATGTGGGTTAAGGATCAGTGCCTGTACACTGAGTTATAGCGGTCTAGCTCTGGTTTGGTTCAAAAATTGGCTGTAATGAATCCAAGAACCTGAAAACACCTGGGATCTATGCAATGCAGGCCTATCCTAGTCATAACCTTTGTTCTCCAGCCACACCCCCTTCTCGGTGCTCCAAAGGGAGGAAGCTAGCCTAAAAGTCATTACATCAGCAGTTCACCACCAACAGATTACATTTGTATTGTGCTGGTCCTCCCAATGCTTATCTCAGTAGTGTTATGGCAAATTTTTGCCAGGTGGGCAGCATAAAATAGCCAAATTGTATTATTAGTTTGAGTCCAATACAAAGCCTATTTTTCCTCCTACTTGCAAGAGGTTTTGCGCAGGAACGGTTCAGAAAATTAAGCCCTCTTGTCTTTCACATGCTAGTGTAAAATGACATCTAAACAACGCTTAGCCAAACAAAGTCATCTCATAAGATCCACGACCAACTGGAAAGGCATCCTGTTTGCTGTTTGTTCGGGTTCTTTTCCCTTAGAGCAAATGCATGCGAGTGACAAGTCATTTAGCTATATGGGATTGCTTTTAGTTCCATAAAATATCATGAGATAGAGGCACGTGTGAGGACAATGGTTAAAAATGTTAAAAGCTAAATGAATTGCAGCTGGAGGCAAGCTGTTCTAGATTAAAGACCACAGTTTGGTAAGTTTCTTGTTAAAAACATTGCTTGGATTTTTGTGCGGATGAATATTGTTCTGGATGTCAGAGCCTCCAACAGTCATTTCCCAGGAATATGTCTTTTTGTAAGTATTTTACACATAAAATATATATGCCTCACAAATAGTATTGTCAGGGTTAGCATAAATATGTAAAAATATATTTCACTTAAATTCCACCATAGGAAATATTAGATTTTGTTTTATAAAGTTGTTTTTGAATCACAACAGCAATTCATTCAATGCAAAAAAAAAAAACCCTCCGGTTCTATCTTACTTTTTTGTGGCTTTGGTGACTATTGTACTGAAGTGTCATCAGATATCTAGGATGCTATCTTGGGTACCCCAAGTTAGACATTTAAAATTTAGGCACCTCTGCAAAAATGGCCTGTTTTTCAGATGTAATGAGCACTTTCAGCTCACTTTTGACTGGTACTGGAACTGTAAGGCACTGCCATAGCTGGCTACTTCAGGGAAATAGGAAATAAAATGTGTGGTTTATGTTCCTTGCTCTACCACAAACCCATAGCATGACCTCACAAAAATCCCCCAGCTAGCTTTACCTCAGCTTTTATCTGGAGAGAGATGCTAACAACAACACACCTAATTAAGGGCTTTTCCTCTCTGTTTTTAAAGCCCATTATATAATCTTAAATGCTCTG
>NW_017728992.1:53809512-53811173 GCF_001723915.1 Gavialis gangeticus | reverse complement strand
GGCAGCCCGCCTGGCCCACGCACCGGAGCGGGGGAGCGGGGCGGGCACCCGCGCCTCTTCTGCCCCTGCCCTTGCCCCTGTGCTGGGCTCTGCTCCGAAACCAGCGCTGCGGCCGGGCGGGCTGTGGGGGGAACTGGGGACTGGAGAACATGCACGCGTGTGCCTGACCTGTGTGCGGAGCGATACACGCACAGCGTATGCATTGTATACCCCTGCTTGCACGCCCACGTGTGTGTGCGCCCGACGCAGGGAGCAGTTGTACCAGATAGATCTGTGTGTGTGTGTGTGTGCGCGCGCGCGCATCCTCTGCATTTGGTACGGGGTGTGTGTGTGTGACTCAGTCTTTTAGTTCGAGTTGATCTCTTTTATTAGACCAACTTGGAGGTGAGTTGATGATCACACGCACGGATAGATAGATAGATAGATAGATAGATAGATAGATAGATAGATATGTGAGTGCACTTTGATGTATTTGGTACATAGCAGATATGTACCCTACAGTTTTGGTACAGAGGGTATGTAAGTCTGTATGTGTCTGTGTGTACTTTATGTATTTGGTACATAACAGATATGTACTCTACCTACTTGGTATAGAGGGCATATATATTTGTGTGTGTGTGTGTGTATTTGATATATTTGGCACAGAGGGTGTATCAATACCAAATACATAGGGTAGACACACACATATTTGGTACATAATACATAAAATGTACACAATGTACACTATGTATATACGACATACACGGGATACATAGGCATTATATACCAAATAGGTATATGCATATAGGTATGTACCCTATATATTTAGTACATAATGCATATGTACCTATGTATTCGGTACAGGGTGTGTGTGTACCCTGTGTATTTGGTACGTAATAGATATCTACCCTACATATTTGGTATAGTGGGTATATATATACCAAATATGTAGGTACATACATACTATGTCCTAAATACATAGGCTACACACAGCCACACAGACTTGGTACATAATACGTATAATGTACGTTATGTACCCCGTGTATATATACTACATACGTATCTATTTAATATAAATGTGTGTGTGTAGCCTATGTATTTGGTACATCACACACACACACAACCCTATGCATTTGGTACATAAATCTGTGTGAGAGGAATGGAGGGTGGATATTTGCCAGGGAGCGTTAGCCCCACGCTTGCCCCGGGCTGTACCCCCGTGCATGCTACAGGCAGGGGAGCCCCCCGCCCTGGGGGAGGGGCCGGGCCTCCCCGCCGACATCCTCCCAGTCTGGCGGCCCGGGGTGAAGCGGTCGGCCCCAAGGGCAGGGCCGCGGGAGGGCTGAAATGGTGGGAAGAGCCCTGGCCAGGAGCTACAGCCCTGCCCCTCCCTGGCTTCACTCCGCTGCGGGGGGAGTCCTCCAGCCGCGTCCCGCAGCCTCCGCCCCGGGAGGAGAAGCTCCTCGCACCAGGCGGCCCGGGGCCGGAGCCCTGTCCGATCTGCCAGGCTGGCTGCCGGTCTCACACGGCTTTCGGGCCAAATGAGAGAGCTACGGAAAAGTCGGGTGGGAAGGGAGCTCGGGAGGTCATGTAATCCCACCCTCTGCTCCAAGCAGGACCACTCCCGACTAGATCACCCCAGCCAAGGCTGTGCCCACCCGGGTCTTAAAAACCTCCACGGA
>NW_017728992.1:53797194-53804512 GCF_001723915.1 Gavialis gangeticus | reverse complement strand
TGAATCACAACAGCAATTCATTCAATGCAAAAAAAAAAAACCCTCCGGTTCTATCTTACTTTTTTGTGGCTTGGGTGACTATTGTACTGAAGTGTCATCAGATATCTAGGATGCTATCTTGGGTACCCCAAGTTAGACATTTAAAATTTAGGCACCTCTGCAAAAATGGCCTGTTTTTCAGATGTAATGAGCACTTTCAGCTCACTTTTGACTGGTACTGGAACTGTAAGGCACTGCCATAGCTGGCTACTTCAGGGAAATAGGAAATAAAATGTGTGGTTTATGTTCCTTGCTCTACCACAAACCCATAGCATGACCTCACAAAAATCCCCCAGCTAGCTTTACCTCAGCTTTTATCTGGAGAGAGATGCTAACAACAACACACCTAATTAAGGGCTTTTCCTCTCTGTTTTTAAAGCCCATTATATAATCTTAAATGCTCTGAGATATTCAGATGAAAATCACTGCAAATCAACAAGATATATTGTAACATAAAGAAGCTGAGAAAGAGCCCAGTCCTGCTTCTACTGAAGTCAGTGGAAGTTTTACTATTAACTTTAGTAGATGTAGGGACTTGGCCTATATAATTCAATTACTTTTTTATTTTTCTTCTTGGTAGCATTCAGCTAAGAAAACCAAAGAATCAGGGGAATTTGTTTCTTTTTCATCTAAACATTTAGAAACACAAGTATGTGTATATTATTACCAGAGTATAATTCCTGCTTTAGATCTGAAACCATCTATCAGGTATCCATATATTTAAATCAAATTTCTAAGGGTATCTTTTATCAGCAGGTCACATGGACTTATTCAAAGCTCCTATGGTTCAGAATGGGCAAAGACATTATTATTTCAATAATACATTCAATAAAAGTGCTCTCATTCATTTAATGTGTGATTCTGTATGTAAAGTAAATATCCCTTAGGGTGTGCTCTTCCTTTGTGCACCTGGCTAAGGATTCTGTCTTAAACTCTCTCCCAGTTCCACTGCAGAACAGAACATACTGATAGAGACATAACATGTGGTTAACTGTATATTGGGAGCAGTTCCATTTATTTCAATGCCCTTCCAATGTAGTAATGAAGGCTTGCCTAAAAAAAAAGACAGAGTAAGACCAGATCCTTAAAGAACAACGTATTTAGGTATTACAGCATCAATGATATTATATTTAGAACTGATAGCTTGCACTGGGGCTGCTTTATCACTCTTCCTTATTTTAGACTCATATTCTGCTGACTTCATGGACCAGAAAGAATGTGCTTGCTGTTCACATGTCGGCTAAAGAGAGGCTAGGAGAGCTAAAGAGAGTTCCACCTTGCCCATTATCACTTATATTGTCACTTATATTCCAACTTCAGGCTTTCCATTAGTAGAGCTGAAATGGGACAGGGTGTCGTATTTCCAAGTCCGAAGCTGAGCTGGCAGTTATTAAATAGCAAACAAAAAAATCCCCCCTTTAAAAAAAAATCCTCTTTGCTAAGTTAAATATAGCACAGAATGAAAAAGCAGCTGCCAGAATAAATATCTAACCTCAGCTTGGCGTATTCTACTCACTGTTATTTATCATGGCTTTACTGTATTTTACACAGAATCCACCTCTCTCACTGACATCTGTATCTGGAGCCCTTTAGTCACCTAAAAATCAGATCAGGGAGTTCAAGTGCAAGCCCTATGAAACTTCTGGGAGCTTGTTTTCCAACACAAGCTACCAAAGAACTGTGGTCTGTGGAGGGGGTATGTAGGGCCTATTTTCTTCCAGGAGGGGGAAAAAAAAGAGGAATTTCTAGGAGACCGTAATAGTTTATCATGGATATTTGGTAACTGGGAATCCTGTGATCCTAAGTGCAGCAGATGCCTATTGCATTTGCACCTAAATGTGTAGGCAGTTGGGTGTCTCACTGGACATCCTGGCTACTTCAAAAGCTCACTTGTATAAGAGGCACAACACCCCTGACTCCAGGGAAATGACTGATTTCCAACTCGGTTGCCTGTGTCGATGGGTACTAAAACGTGCAGCCTGCTGTATATAGTTTGGTGTTGGGCACAATAATGGCAACTGCCTTAGGTCTGGAAAGAAATTCACCCCAGCATCCCTGCCTCTGGCTGGCAGCTCCCTGGGCAGAGGAGCTGTGAGCAAGGACAGCAGTCCGGGTCTAGGGCTCTCTCCCACGCCCATCTCCTCTGCTTTTTACTGCTTCTCCTGGCTTCAGTGCCAAGCCCAGCGCTTCCCCGGCCTTGCAAATACTCTCTCAGCCTAGCTTCTTCAATGGGGGGCCCCGCACTTGTTTCAAGCGGCGGCAGGATCCGGCTCCTCGTCCGAGGGGTGTCTGGGCTGAGCCCCGCCGGGGGCTGCCCGAGGCGGCGGGGCTGGGAGGCCACGAGGGGCCGGCGCCCGGGCCGGAGCTGCCTCGCAGCAGTGCGTGCGCCTCTGGCCCCGCCTGCCCCGCCGGGGAGAAGCTGGCACTCGCGGGCCAGGCCGAAGTTGCGGGGCGGCAGAGGCGGCGGCTCCTGCAGAGCCGGCAGCGGGGCAGCCCGCCTGGCCCACGCACCGGAGCGGGGGAGCGGGGCGGGCACCCGCGCCTCTTCTGCCCCTGCCCTTGCCCCTGTGCTGGGCTCTGCTCCGAAACCAGCGCTGCGGCCGGGCGGGCTGTGGGGGGAACTGGGGACTGGAGAACATGCACGCGTGTGCCTGACCTGTGTGCGGAGCGATACACGCACAGCGTATGCATTGTATACCCCTGCTTGCACGCCCACGTGTGTGTGCGCCCGACGCAGGGAGCAGTTGTACCAGATAGATCTGTGTGTGTGTGTGTGTGCGCGCGCGCGCATCCTCTGCATTTGGTACGGGGTGTGTGTGTGTGACTCAGTCTTTTAGTTCGAGTTGATCTCTTTTATTAGACCAACTTGGAGGTGAGTTGATGATCACACGCACGGATAGATAGATAGATAGATAGATAGATAGATAGATAGATAGATATGTGAGTGCACTTTGATGTATTTGGTACATAGCAGATATGTACCCTACAGTTTTGGTACAGAGGGTATGTAAGTCTGTATGTGTCTGTGTGTACTTTATGTATTTGGTACATAACAGATATGTACTCTACCTACTTGGTATAGAGGGCATATATATTTGTGTGTGTGTGTGTGTATTTGATATATTTGGCACAGAGGGTGTATCAATACCAAATACATAGGGTAGACACACACATATTTGGTACATAATACATAAAATGTACACAATGTACACTATGTATATACGACATACACGGGATACATAGGCATTATATACCAAATAGGTATATGCATATAGGTATGTACCCTATATATTTAGTACATAATGCATATGTACCTATGTATTCGGTACAGGGTGTGTGTGTACCCTGTGTATTTGGTACGTAATAGATATCTACCCTACATATTTGGTATAGTGGGTATATATATACCAAATATGTAGGTACATACATACTATGTCCTAAATACATAGGCTACACACAGCCACACAGACTTGGTACATAATACGTATAATGTACGTTATGTACCCCGTGTATATATACTACATACGTATCTATTTAATATAAATGTGTGTGTGTAGCCTATGTATTTGGTACATCACACACACACACAACCCTATGCATTTGGTACATAAATCTGTGTGAGAGGAATGGAGGGTGGATATTTGCCAGGGAGCGTTAGCCCCACGCTTGCCCCGGGCTGTACCCCCGTGCATGCTACAGGCAGGGGAGCCCCCCGCCCTGGGGGAGGGGCCGGGCCTCCCCGCCGACATCCTCCCAGTCTGGCGGCCCGGGGTGAAGCGGTCGGCCCCAAGGGCAGGGCCGCGGGAGGGCTGAAATGGTGGGAAGAGCCCTGGCCAGGAGCTACAGCCCTGCCCCTCCCTGGCTTCACTCCGCTGCGGGGGGAGTCCTCCAGCCGCGTCCCGCAGCCTCCGCCCCGGGAGGAGAAGCTCCTCGCACCAGGCGGCCCGGGGCCGGAGCCCTGTCCGATCTGCCAGGCTGGCTGCCGGTCTCACACGGCTTTCGGGCCAAATGAGAGAGCTACGGAAAAGTCGGGTGGGAAGGGAGCTCGGGAGGTCATGTAATCCCACCCTCTGCTCCAAGCAGGACCACTCCCGACTAGATCACCCCAGCCAAGGCTGTGCCCACCCGGGTCTTAAAAACCTCCACGGATGGAGAGCCCACAACCTCCTTGGATAACCTGCTCTTTACTACCCTCCCGGCAAGAAAGTGTTTCCTAATACCCTTGCTGCAACTTGTGACGGTTGCTCCTTGTTCTGTCATCTGCCACCATCCAGCTCCATCCCCTGTGGGACCGCCCTTCAGGCAGCTGCAGGCTGCTATCAAATCCCCCCCAGTCTTCCCTTGTCCAGAGTAAGGGTTCAGATACCCCAGCAAGGTCCTGCAGTCCTGAGCTCCTAGCGAGGATGCTCTTC
Source organism: Gavialis gangeticus (assembly GCF_001723915.1). NCBI lineage: Eukaryota > Metazoa > Chordata > Crocodylia > Gavialidae > Gavialis > Gavialis gangeticus. The sequence continues at coordinate 53,800,061 of NW_017728992.1, read as the reverse complement.
TCCGTGGTGGCAGATGACAGAACAAGGAGCAATGGTCTCAAGTTGCAGCAAGGGAAGTTTAGGTTGGCTACTAGGAAAAAAACTCGCACCAGGAGGGTAGTGAGCACTGGAATAGGCTACCCAGAGCATACTGGGCTGCGTTAGCAGGAGTGCTGCCAGCAGATGGAGGGAAGTGATGATTACTTCCCGGTATTCAGCACTGGTGAGGTCACATCTGGAGTTTTGGGCCCCCCACTAGAAAAAGGATGCAGACAAGTTGGAGGGAATCCAAGAGAGGGCAATGAAAACGGTGAGGGGGCTGGGACACGTGACTTAGGAGGAGAGGCTGCGGGAACTGGGCTTATTTAGTCTGGAAAAGAGACGATTGCAGGGCTGTGATAGCAGCTTTCAACTACCGGGAGGATGGCTACACAGAGGACGGAGCTGGAGTGTTCTCCGTGGTGGCAGGTGACAGAACAAGGAGCAATGGTGTCAAGTTGCAGCAAGGGAGGTTTAGGTTGGATATCAGGAAACACTTGTCTCACTGGGAGGGTGGTGAAGCACTGGGACAGAGAAGTTGTGGACTCTCCACCCTTGGAGGTTTTTAAGACCAAGGCAGGCAGAGCCTTGGCTGGGATGATCTAGTCGGGGCTGGTCCTTTGAGCCGGTCCGATAGATGACCTCCCAGCCCGGATTTTCTGTGATTCTGTGAGTGCATGGAGACCCGCCCAGAGCCCAGGCTGGAGCTCGCCTGTCCCCAGCAGAAAAGACAACACATCGGGGACGGCGTGGGCGCCTTGTCTCGCAGTCGAGCCCAGCCCGTCTAGGCGGGCTTGATGCATCCGACTCAGCACCTTGCCTCGGAGCAATGGAGGCGAACTGGAGTCAATGGCCATTGAAGCCTCGCGGCTAAACGACTGTGCGTCCGATCCCAATCATCTCCCAGCCCAGTCAGCTCGGCATTAACGCGCTTGTCTGTTCCCAGGGCGGGCCTTCAGCCCATCCAGCCCAGGCATGTTCCCAGTGTCCTGTGGGTTACGCTCAGCCTGGGTCTCCCTAGCAGCGGGTGGCGCAACCGGCCGGGGGAAATCAGGGCAACGAAACTGTCCAAGCCCACCCCCTTCTTGCTCTTGCAAAGGATCCCCGAGCAACATCCCCCTCCCCGCCATCCAGCGCCGCAGGGTGAGCAAGGGGCGGTGGTACAGGGAAACTTAACTACCCTGTCAAGCAGCAGAGCGGGCGCAGAAAGTCCTTCCAGGTGGGGACAGGCACCTGCCAAGGCCTCTCCCGGGAGTTTGGCCCACGATCACCTCCTGCAAGCAGCAAACCCGGGTGTGGGGGGAGATTGCCTGGGGCAAAGGAGCTGGCTGGCTGGCGAGCAGGGGTAGCCAGGGGGCAGCGAGGTGGGGGGTGCTTTCAGTGGGAAGGAGAAGAGCCCCGCTGGGAGCTGGGACCTGGAGGGGATGGGGCACAACTGGGAATAAACCCCTCTGCAAAATAAATAAATAAGTAAGCAAATAAGCGTCCAAAAACACGCCTCTGGAGAAACACGGGGGCTTTTCCAACAGGACTCGGGCAGCTGCGCCAGATGTGCGACCACAGCCTTGAAAAGCAGCCCCCGCTTGTCTGTCTTCTTGCTTGCTTGCTTCCCCTTTGCAAGGGCGGGTCCCGCCTTGCGCTGGGGGTCGCCACGGATTCCCGCCGCCCCGCTAATGGGTGTAATTTGAAGCCCACTGTATCAGCTCGGCGAGCGCTGGAAGATCGGGTGTGAAGCGCTCATTTCACGGCTCGCTGCTCGCTCCCGGCCCCTCCTCTCCTCTCCCGCCAGCAACAGGTCACGGCCCAGGTGCGGGGAGCGCGGGGCCGGCGGAGATGGAGGCGCGGCGGGGTCCCCCATCACCCGCCCTAGCCCAGGCCACGGGACAGGGGAGCTGCTCTGCGGGTTGCCTGGGTCGTGATTCACCATGGGCCCCTTGGGGGCTACAACACAGGCTGGTCCTCGGGCCCCATCCCTGCTCCCCTCTGGGGTCTGCAGGCCCCTTTAGGCCACTGGTGATCGAGTCTGGGGTGGAGGCGGTTTCACCCCAAGGCAAGGCAAGGCAAGGCGGGTGCTGTCAGTGGCCTGCACCCCTGCCACCCTAGTCCTCTTCGGCCACCCAGGACTCCCAGCCCCCGCCCTGCCGAGACCCTCTCCGGGGGTAGCTGCCCGCCCGGGGGCTGAGCGCTGGCAGTGCGGCGCACCCGTGCGGCGCATCCCAGCTCGGAGCAGGCCCCTGCGAGGCTGGGAGCAGCCTCCCCCACCGCCCTGGATATGCTAATGGTTTGCAAAGGAATCCCCCTCGACTCGGCGTTTGTTTTCTGCCAGCTTGCCCACGACCGAGCTCAGGACAGAGGGCTTCGCCCTCCTCCCCCGAGCCCAGCTCCCTTCTTCTCCGCAGCTCTTCACCGAAGCCAGAGCGGCGGAGGAAGCGGTCCCGCGGCGAGGCTGCTTTGGAGCCGGGGGCTGAGGCGCTGCCCCCGGCGCCCCGGGGGAGCGGCCGCGAGGAATCCCCCTGGACAAATCACGGCAAACAAAAAGTCCCGTCTCCCCAGCGCCGCTCCGATGGCAGAGTCCCCAGCGCGCCGGGCGAGCCGCCCCCTTCCCCCGGGCAGGGCCAAATCCAGGCGAGGGGACGCCCAGGGCTCTGTGCTCCCCTCCTCGCTGCCTCCGCCCTCCCCGACAACGAATGACCCGCCGCCCCTCGCCCCCCGGGGGAGACACCCTGCGCGCCCTGCCAGCCCCCCTCCGCCTGAGCCGGGGGGGCTTGGGGGGGCCCGATCCGGCCTGCGGGCTATGCAAGGAGCAATGGGCCCAACGCGGTGCAAGGCAGCTCCTTGCAGGCGGGGAG
>NW_017728992.1:53795152-53797184 GCF_001723915.1 Gavialis gangeticus | reverse complement strand
AAGGCTCTAAGCACGCCCCGGTGGCTGGAGAGCGGGGGAGCCCCTGTGGGGGCCGGGGACACCCTTGGGTGCAGGGCGGCGGGTGCGAGGGCCCGGCTCTAAAGGCATCAAAGCTCCCCGGGCCGGCTGGGAGTGAGCTCGGGGCGGCGCAGCGCGCAGGCGCGGGGGCAGGTAGCTCCCAGCTCTTTAGGACCAGGTGAGCGCGGCTGCAGGCAGGTAAGAGCAGGGCTTTGCCTAAAGAGATCGCAGGGAGCAGCAGGCGGATCCCCCCGCGGTCCATGACCAGCCGGGACCTTGCCAGCAGGAGCCCGCCGCAGCAATGTCAATCCTCGCCAAAATGGGCGACTGGCAGGTAAAAGCGCAGCGCCGGGCCGAGGCCGCGCAGGGAGAGGGGGGCATGCCCCCAGGTCCTGCCCTGGGGGCTGGGAAGTGCTGCTCCCCGGGGCGGGGGGCACCCCACAAGGCAGCCCCTTGCGCTGCGAGCTGCCGGGTGGCGGAGGCGGCGGCCCAGGATGTGCGATCAACAGGTGGCAGAGGAGAAAGCCAGGCCGGAGGGGCCGGCTCCGGGCTCCCCCGGGGGTGCACACGCCTGTGCCTGGGACTTCCCCAGCCCTGGCCGCGCTGCCTGGGGAAGAGCCGGGGGCCCTGGAAGAAGAGCCCCGGGGGGCATTGAAGTCCCAGCGCGGGGGCTGGCACTCTCCAGCTGCGTGTGTGTGCGTGCGTGTGCCCGTGTGCTCTCCCACGCGCTGGGAGGGCAGGGGGCAGTGATCGCCGCCTGATCGCCGGGCGTGACCCTCTCCTGTCCCGGATCGCCAGTTCAACGTCCCGGGCTCCCCTCCGCCGGCCCGGCCCGGCCCGGCCCGGCCCTGCCTGCCAGGGGGCCAGCAGGCGGCTGCGTTGACTTCGCGGGCGGGAGGCCCGGGGCCCAGCACCCACGTGGAGGCCCGCCGTCTGCCCGCTGCTATTCCGCGCTGCGGCCCGGCCAGGACATCCTCCCCCAAACACAGGGCGTCTGGGCCGCGATTTGCATCCCATCAGACAGAGCCGCCGCGGCCGGCCGGGCCGGGCTGGGCCAGGTCGGCCGCCCCGCGCTTAGTTTCCTTGCAGATCAGGAATTTTGCAAAAACTTGGGAGCTCGCTTTCCCCGATGGCACCAGCAGCTGGGCCGGGAAGAAAGGATGGGGGTTCCCCCTCCGCCGGGGTCAGGTCCAGGGGATCCCGGAGAAGGATTCGTGTTATTTTGAATCGAATTCATTTCTACTCCCGCTTTCAAGCCCGCGCTCTCCGTGTCGCCTTTGCCTCTTAGCCAAGGCCCCTACAGCGCCGGGGTATAAATCCCCCCCGGTGAAACCAAGCCGGGGGGAGGCGGCGGGACCCGGACCCCGCGGTTGTTCCGCCGACTCCGGCCAGCACCCGGATCCGGGGGCCGAGAGGCCAGTCCGCTCCCCCCTGCCCTGCCCTGCCCTGCCCGTGGCTGCATTTCTGTCCCAGCCCCTGCTTTGGAAACGGCCGGCTGGGCAGCCCTGGGTGGCCAAGCTGCCGGTCCTGATTCAGGGGAACAAGCACGTGTTGGCTGGCGCCGGGGGGCAAAGGGACAGGGGTGGAAGCCCAGCCCGGGGGGCAGAGGGGCACAGGCGTCAGGTCTCGCCCCTTTCCCCCACGACCAGTTTCCGGGGAGATCAGAGCCGCAGGTCGGAGGCTGGCAGGGCTGAGACCGCCCCTGCCTGTGTCCAGGCCCGGGGCGGCGGTGCCCCATCCCTGCAGCTGGGAGCTGTGGAGGTGGAAACCGTGCAGCCGGGCGCTCCAGTGACTCCGGATGGGGTTGCCATTGGATCTACCTGCGCCGGCCAGGCCTCGGGGCTGCCATGGCGAGGTGGGCACAGGCTCCCCTTCCCTAGGCTGGCTCCGGCTTGGCGGTGCTGGGGGCATAGGCCCCTTGATGTCGGGGAAAATCAGAGCAGGAAGCACCCCCAGGGCGCTTGGAAGTGGGTTGGATCTGGGGCTAGCCAGGAGGAGCAGGGCTAGCCGATCG
>NW_017728992.1:53794434-53795142 GCF_001723915.1 Gavialis gangeticus | reverse complement strand
CATCCGGACCCGCTGACTTGAACGCGTCCAGCCCCTCTAACCTGGTCCTCCCCAACCTGAGGCAAGGGCTGCAGATGCGAGGCGGGCAATGCATGCCCCGTGCTTGCCCGGCCGGCCGGCTCTCGGGTCTGAATCGCCGCTCTTGGCTGCCCCCCGCGCTTTTGCGTGGCCCCGCATCCTCCCTTCCCCTTGCTCCAGCCGGTGTCCGCGCAGGCGGGCGAGGGCCACCGGGCCACAACCGTGGCATGTGCAGGCTGAAAGGGGGGGGGGGGGGGCGCTGGGCGCCGCCTTTCCAGCGCTGCGCGCAGCATCCGTGCCCCCCCCCCGGAGTGGCACAGCCGGCCGGCCCGCCTCTCCGCCTGAGCGGGGCTGGGGGCATGGGGGGGCTCCGAGCCTCATCCCCAGCCCCGAGCTCAGCTCGTCCCAGCAGCCCTGAGATTCGCTGGCCCGGGCTCCCCCCGCCGGTGCCCAGGAGCGGCGTGGGGCGGGCCCGTGGCACCCGGGGCTCGCGGGCCCCTTTATACCTGTGTCCATCGCTGCAGGTTGTTGCGCTGCAGAGCAATTGGACTATTGTTGCTATGCTAATGAGGCGCCGGGGCTGCCGCCGCCGCGCCGGCACAGGGAAAACTTTCTGCCATTAGAGGGAGATCTCCGAGCGCGCACGGCGAGCCCGCGCCGCGCCCCGCACCGCCCCGCTCCGCACCGCGC
>NW_017728992.1:53793165-53794230 GCF_001723915.1 Gavialis gangeticus | reverse complement strand
CCGCCCAGGACCTCTGCTGGGAGCCTGGGCACGCTCCGCGGGACGACGAGGAGGTGTCGCGGAGCAGCGCCCGCGCAGCTGGCAGCCGGCCGGTGCCACCCCCTGCGCCGGGCTGGCTGGGGCAGGGCAGGCAAAGGGGCGAGAGGGGCGTCCCGGGTGCCCTCTCCCGGCCACCGGCACCCACGGGCCCGGGCGGCACGAGCCTCAAAGCGCTCCGCAGCCGCCTACCTCTGGCCAGCGGGCTCTGGCTCAACGGGTTTGAAGCGAAAAATCCCCCTAACACCGGGTTTGTATATAGAGGGGGGGTGTGTGTGACTATATTTTGTATAACGTGTACATGTGTATATATATGTGTGTGTGTTTATATGTAGGTACAGTTATATATGTACATGTGTATATATGTAGGTGTGTGTATATATATATAATGTACATGTATATATATGTGTTGTGTATAAATATGTACATGTGCATATATGTATGTATAACTATGTATATATGTAAGTGTATTTATCTATGTGCATGTGTATTCGGCATACATATGTATATATGTAAATACATGTGTATATGTGCATATAAATATGTATATATGTAGGTACAATTATATATATGTATATGTGTACATTTATATATGGACATGTGCATACAAATATATAAGGAGGTACATGTATGCATATGTACATGTGTATATAGGCACCTGTGCATGTATATATGTAGATACATAGATGTGCATATATGTATGTGTATTTATATATGTATATGCATCTATGCACATCTATTTATATATTATATGCATCTATGCACATTTATTTATATATTATATGCAAACGTATATATATTTTATGCGCATATGGATTATGTGTACTTATATATTGTACGTGTGTATTTATTATATCTGTATGTATATATACACATAAACATGCATATACATATAGAGAGAGAAAAAGAGAGAGAGGCACGCACACCTAAATTGAACTGGAGCGAAACAAAGCATCCACTCTGCAGCGGGGATAATTGCGGGCTGTGCGTGTGCCCGTGTTGGCGCCCGCCAGCATCTGGACGCGGGGC
>NW_017728992.1:53781980-53783006 GCF_001723915.1 Gavialis gangeticus | reverse complement strand
TGTGTGTGTTTATATGTAGGTACAGTTATATATGTACATGTGTATATATGTAGGTGTGTGTATATATATATAATGTACATGTATATATATGTGTTGTGTATAAATATGTACATGTGCATATATGTATGTATAACTATGTATATATGTAAGTGTATTTATCTATGTGCATGTGTATTCGGCATACATATGTATATATGTAAATACATGTGTATATGTGCATATAAATATGTATATATGTAGGTACAATTATATATATGTATATGTGTACATTTATATATGGACATGTGCATACAAATATATAAGGAGGTACATGTATGCATATGTACATGTGTATATAGGCACCTGTGCATGTATATATGTAGATACATAGATGTGCATATATGTATGTGTATTTATATATGTATATGCATCTATGCACATCTATTTATATATTATATGCATCTATGCACATTTATTTATATATTATATGCAAACGTATATATATTTTATGCGCATATGGATTATGTGTACTTATATATTGTACGTGTGTATTTATTATATCTGTATGTATATATACACATAAACATGCATATACATATAGAGAGAGAAAAAGAGAGAGAGGCACGCACACCTAAATTGAACTGGAGCGAAACAAAGCATCCACTCTGCAGCGGGGATAATTGCGGGCTGTGCGTGTGCCCGTGTTGGCGCCCGCCAGCATCTGGACGCGGGGCTCCAAGCAGGAGCCGGCGCGCCGCAGCCAGGGCCACCGAAGCGGGGACTCCGCGCGGGCCCGATGCTTGCGGCGCCGGCTCGGGTGCGCGCGTCCAGCCGGCCGAGGGGAGCGGGTTTCCCCGCCGGTCTTCACCGGGGCTGGCACTGCTGCTTTGCGCGGCGGCGGCGGGTGCTCGGGGATGAGTCTTTTTAAAATGTTTTTTCCTGGAGTTGACTGAGGCGTTTCCCGCATCACTGTTGTTACGTTTGCCCGCGAGTTGCCCGCGTCCCCGCCGGCTTGGGAGAGCCCCCCGGGAGTCGGGGCGGGCGGGC
>NW_017728992.1:53773576-53781833 GCF_001723915.1 Gavialis gangeticus | reverse complement strand
CGGGGCCGGGGGGGGGGGCTCCTCCCTCCCTCCCCCTCTCCCTCCCCCTGCGCCCTGCCTGCCTGGCTCTCTGCTTCCCACCCTCTGCCTCTCCTGGAGCCTCTTTCTCTTTCACTTTTGCATGCCCTGCAACCTTTTAAAATGTTGCCCCTTCCCTGTGATTCGTCAGACGCGGCGGCATGTCCCCTCTCTCGCTCCCGCTCCCTCTCCCTTTTTTGTCTCCCTCTCCCTCTCTCTCTCTCTCTCTCTCTCCCCCCTCTCTGATTAGACACACTGATTCTTCATTCAATGGACGTCATTTAGAACAGGCTCTGCCTTGAGTTGCTTCCTCGCTTCACGCTCGATTTCCAGCCATTCTTCCCTTATTAAGTATTCGTGTAATATTAATAGTCATGAATATCTGCTATTAGGAGGCTGGAGGAAGGCAGCGGCACATCGCGGCTATTAGGAGCTCAAGTGGAGCAGCAGCTAAGTCCAAGAAGGAGGAAAGGAGCCAGAGACAGGGAGGAAAAAGAAAAGAAAAAAGAAAAAAAAAGGATTCAGAAACAAGCACACACACACCAAAAAAAAAAAGACTAATAAACTTTGATCCTCCTCCTCCTCCTCCTCCTCTCAGGACAGCCTAGAGATCGCCTTTGCAGCCGCACATGAAGGGCATCAGGACCTGGTGCAAGTTCTGATGGATTATCGTGGCGCTGCCTCGCCGCACGAGAGGTCCTGGCGGTGCGGGCTCGTAGGCAGAGTCTAGAGCCGGGCTCCTCTTTTTTTGTGCGAGAGCGCGTGTGAGAGTGAGTGTGTGTGTGTGTGCGCGCACAAGGGGGGCACTTCTCCTCCGTGGTTTTTCTCCCCCGGCTTGTTACCCCCCAGCCGCTTCGCAGATGTTAGTACACAGTTTTTCAGCGATGGTGAGTTGCTTCACTCTTCTATCTCAGGCTTGTGATGTGTCTTGCTTGCTTGCTTCCCCCCCACCTCTCTCTCCCCCCCTCCTTCTTATTGTTATTGTTGATGATGATACTTTGGGTTTCACACCCCGGTTTCCTACGGGGAATTTCCTCCCTTCCTTATGAAGATGATGATGATTATTAATTTAATTCAGTTATAATTTTCTTCCTCCACCCCCCCCCTCCGGGCTGCTTCAAGTGAACTACAAAAGGCTTGTTAGTACCATGCCCGGCTAATTTCCTCCCCCTTTCCCTTTCCATGGGTTGATTTGCTCTATTTCTTCTTTTCCTGCCTCTCTCTCTCTCTCTTTTTTGTCCGGGCTCACCCCTTCTGATGCCGGGCATTTCACGAGAGCCGCCTCCACCTCTCTGGGAGCGATGCCTGTGCCCTAGACATACCTATGGGCTACTCAGTGTAACTCCCCATTTCCAATTAAAACCCGGCTAAATAATGTGCCTCCATTTTTACTGTTGTTTATGTTTCTCCAGCTGCCTGCTTCGAGATATTGTTTTGGTCGCCCCCCCCCCCTTATTATTTTTCCCCCTGGTAGCCTTTGGCTTTGTTTCTATTCCTCGCCTTCCACCTCCACTCAAATACCGAGAGATATTGATTTAATTTTTTTTTTGCACTCTGCATCTTTTGGCTGCTCTCCCCTCACCCTTACACCCCCTCTCTCCAAAACCCAGCCCCCCTGATACAGCGTCTTTGCATCCGATCGCGTCCACAGAGAGGGGGGAAAAAAAACTTGTGCTGGAAATGATTGGCTTCCTCGAAGCAATTTCGACGTGTTTCCACGTTAGAAATAGCCACAAAATGGCAGTGGGCTTTGCTTTCCCCCGTGTTTTGCTTAGATGCCCGGGCGATAAGCTGAACCATAATATTGGTTTAGTTGCATTTAAAGCCGGGGAGATCCGTGTCGGTGGTGGCAGGATTAAAACCGCTTGATTTTGCATTATTATAATATATATATTTTTACTGCAGCCTCTGGGTTGGATTCGGATTCTGGTTTTACCGGAGCGATTGTCGGGACAGCCCCGTCCCCTCTGGCGGTGTCAGGGCTGGGGGTGGGAGGCAGAGCCCGGGGATCGGGGCCTTTTGGGGTTGGGGTTATTTGCCTGCAAAGCCTCCCCGGTCCTGCCGTCCTGGGGAGAGGGCTCACCCGGCAGCTGGGAGTGGGGGGTGGGGGTGCAACTGCCCGGCCCGCGTGTCCGCCCGCAGCTGGATGACATCTTTGTTTCTCTCCTCTTGTTTCCTCCCCCCCTGCCTGCCCAGGACCGTCACGACGGCACCAGCAACGGGACGGCGCGGCTGCCCCAGCTGGGGACTGTGGGGCAGTCCCCGTACACCAGCGCCCCTCCGCTCTCGCACACCCCCAACGCCGACTTCCAGCCCCCCTACTTCCCTCCCCCGTACCAGCCCATCTACCCGCAGTCTCAAGATCCGTACTCCCACGTTAACGACCCCTATAGCCTCAACCCCCTGCATGCCCAGCCGCAGCCCCAGCACCCGGGCTGGCCAGGACAGAGACAAAGCCAGGAGACGGGGCTCTTGCACACGCACCGGGGGTTACCGCACCAGCTCTCCGGCCTGGACCCTCGAAGGGATTACCGGCGGCACGAGGATCTACTGCACGGCCCGCACGGGCTCAGCTCAGGACTAGGAGACATCCCCATCCACTCCATACCTCACGCTATAGAAGACGTGCCGGTAAGGAGCCCGCATGGCACACGCGATCAGCACCTCCCACCCCACCCCACCCCTGCTCGGGGGTGAGTGCTATCCCCAAGGCCGGGTGGCAAAGCCATTGTCACCCTCAGGAGCCAATTTCAACCACAGAGCCCGGGCCCCACGGAGAACAATGGGTCGCCCGGGCCCCGCACCGCCCTGTCCACCCTCCTCGGAATAAATCACCTTACTGTCATCCCCAACCATCTCGGCCTTTGCCGTGACAATAAGCTGCTAGGATTGGAAGAATAGCTAATACCACCGCGGGGCCTTGCATTGGGGATTTCGCACCGCCTTGGGGAAAGGGAAGGGAAAACACCACCCCCCACCCCACCCCATGCACACACAAGCACACGCATTTGCCTGAAATGCAAGAGCTGGCCAAATGGAGAGGCAAACATTACTTCCCCGGATGAAATAAAAGTGGGTGAAAATGGCAGAAGAAGGGGGTGGGGGTGGAAATCAGTTCCCACTGATTACAGAATTGGCATCTAGGCTAATGACGTCTAAAGTTGTAAGAGGATCCTCTCCTCTGAAGGAATTAAGTGGCAGATCGGAGGAGAGGTATATTAAAATGTTGCCTCCTTCTTTTAGCAGGAGTGCTAAGGGTGACCTCATAAATCATTAGCTATAGGTTATCAAATTCTCTGCAGCTCTGCTTCTCCTCCCCCCCAAATTAAATGTTTGCAGGCTATTGGATAATACATTATTTGGAGGTCTAATTCTGTTATCAATAAGTACAGTTCGAAATGATTGCTAATTAAGCATGACATTAGCACACTGGCTATTTACAAAGCCAGAAAAAGGCCATTGTTTCCCCGGGAAGGACCTGATGCAACCTAATGGCAATAACTGTTTGTGATCAAAGTTCCTGTTCCTGGGTTTCTCCCTGAAAATGGAATTAGAACATGCCAATAAATTTATTAAGGCTCACAGCGCTCCCACTCCGGCCGCATTTACTTGCAGGAGAGGGGAGGGAGTCTGATGGGATCTGGATGTGATTTTTGTTAAAATGCCATCCCAAATTACAGGATCAAATATTACAACAATATATCCGCTGACAGTTTAATGATTACAGTTTCATGTTGCCAGGATAATGTTCAGATGAATTTACCTATTTCTTTTTTTTTTAATTTGGTCATTTTGAAACCTTTTTTCTTTCTTTGGTAGATTATACTTCCGGAAAATAGTGAATTTATTGCAGCTCTCATCTGGCTAAATTAACCACAGAAAATTGCTAGTTTCTGGTTAGCAGTTTTGGAGTAAACGGGTGCATTTCCTAAAGCTGAGGATTTAGTAAGCAATTTGGATCTTTTAAGAACAGATCGATATTTTTAACTTGAAAGGAAGGGAAGATTTAGAATAAACTAATTTGTTCACTGCAAGGGCCGAAAAGCCTGCAAGTGGCAAGAAAAGCCTGACCTGAAATATTTTTTTGCAATCCTGTTTGGTTAAGCTGGAAGGTGAAGTACGCGTGGGGGCTCTTTCCAGATATTTTAAGTACAAATCGTTTGATAATAATTCATAAGGATTCATGAATTATTATCAGTGCTATACATCGTGAAAACCAAAAGGCATCTGGTTTAAATCCTTTCCGTCTGTAAAACTGAATCAGCAGGATGCAGGGATAAAGGATAAAATGAGAAATAAATGCATCTTCTAAGAGTATTTTTGCATCTTTTAAGACTTTATTCGGGTGGACTAATATAGTTCTCTAAGGGGATGAGAGTCAGGAAAAAATGTTTTTCCCCCTCTTGTCTTGCTGCTGCAGAAGTTAACCTTTAATAAAAAGGATTGGTAAATATTTAAGAAAATCAAGTCGATGGTGAAAATTATTTAATCGTAAATATCTCCGTGGGATTTTAAACTTAACAGTCCTCCGTGTATGGAATATATGTAGAAATAACACAAATAAAAGTATTATGCCACACTACATTTACTTTATGGGTTTAGGGTGCATGCATAAAGGGATCATATTTCCCCATATAGTTAAAACACAAGAACTGCAGCAGTAGTCATTTCTGAACATTTCTCAATTTAATTATACTTAAATCCAGAAGCACTTTAGGCAAGTTACAAATGAGAGCATTGAGTATAATAAAACCTGTAATAAAGCAACTTAGTACCATCCACCCGGAATCATTGAGATCAGGCACAATTAACAGGAGCATAAATCCAAGACAGAATGGAAAATGTTAGAATCAGTATTATTGTTGGACAAAGACTAGAGAAGGAAGTAATAGTTTTTTAAATGGTAATGCCTGGGTTTTGTAACGATTGCGAAATCTTCTATCTCAGCAGCACTGGTGTTAATTTGTAAACACAGCCAGACATTATATTGCCTGTCAGTTGTTGTTGTTGTTGTTGGTTGTTTTTTTTTTTTTTGAATTAGAAAACATGATTTCATTTTACTTTCTAATCACGTCGTGGCTCTAGCACACACGATCCAGCTGCAAAAGGCACCGGGAGCCCTGACACTGGACAATAGTAAAAGCGGGAGGCACTTTCGGGTTGTCCTGCCCTGGCTATAGGGAAAGGGTTGCAAATGCCTTTTCTCCTTTTCGGGCTCCCTCCCTCCTGTGTGTGTGTGCAGGATGATGATGATGATTTTTTTTCCATTGCTCCCCCTGTTTCTCCCGCTGGCTTCCATTGTTGTTTCCCCGTGCCCTGGCTGCGGCAGGCAGGCAGATTAGGCTCGCCTCTTGCTAGAATATCTGCAGGCTTTTTGTGTGTGTGGTGGGGGGGGACTTGGAAGTGCAAGGAAAAAAACCCCCTGCGGGGTGACTTGCATTTCAGGGTCCTTTGGGAGAAGCCCAGGTGCTTTGATTTCGGGAGGGAGAGAAAGGGAAAGGGATCTAGGTCTGCTTTTATTTAAAACCCTCCAACTCTCCCTTCTGCTCCGCCACCACCTTTGGAAAAAAAAATCCGACATGAATTTGTTTTTCACGTCGTTGGAAGGGAGAGAAAATATAACTTGTAGCACACCCCAAGCCTTCCTAAACTCGGTTCCCTTTTGTGATGACTCTCCATTGACACCCCTCTGTATTCCTTTTGTTGCAGCATGTAGAAGACCCGGGTATTAACATCCCAGATCAAACTGTAATTAAGAAAGGTAAGCCATTTCCTTTCGCATTCCGAGCATGTCCTCACAAGCTGGGTACTATTGAAGGGAGAACTTGCAAAGCTCCTTTCCCTCCTCCTTTTTTTTTTTTCCAAATATCATTTACTAAAGGCTGTGCATAGAAAATAAAATAGATCAGCCGGGCTTGAACTCAGCCTTCTGTGTAGGAGCAGGTTTTGCAAAAAGTGCTATCGTTTGATGGAGAAAATCAGATCCGGGGTGGGTTTTTTTGTGTGTTTTTTTTTCGAGTGCGTCCTAATGCATTTCTGTTTTGTGCTTCCACCAATTTGTCTGGCTGAATGACGTTATTTAATGGCTGGCAAGGGCTCTGCAATAGTACGGAATGGTTTGCCTCCTTTTAATCACGAGGATGAAGGAAAATAAAATGGTAGATGGCTTCGTAGCAAAGGCGTGGAGTTCTTTATAGTGTGATCTCTGGGAAGCTTTGGGTGGGGAGGGGGGAGGTTCCTCAGTGCTTGGAAACCGGTTGCTAATTGTGTCAGATTTAGCTGGTGGTTTCTCTCAGATCTTCCTTCAAATGACCTAAGGATTTTGAAAATCGCGTTCGGGCTAGTTTGCAAAAGGCGGTTCTTGGTGGCGAGGTGGCAAGTGATTGGTTTGCACGGAAGGTGGTGGAGCAGCACTCGCTGGATGGAGGGCTCTGAGCAGTGGCATGCCGGACTTCTCTTGGCAACACTGCGGTGTTTGGGGAGTCTCTGCCCCAGCAGAGCGAGATGCTGGAGAAAGCCGTTCTCCCTTCTTAACCCCACTCGCTATACAGTAGGCTAGTTTAAAGTTTCAATTTTTTTTTCTGTCTGTGAAGCCTTTGTCACGTCAAATTAGATGTGCAAGGGATAAATCTTAAGAGATGCTCTTTCCAAGTCGACATGATAATTGGCTCTTTTATTAGTAATCTCAAGAGTTCGTTTAACTCCTATTGTCTCTATTAGCCTCCCCAGAGCTATTAATGTCACAAGTGATCTATCCAAAACCTAACCCCCCTCCCACCCCTGCCATAGGCTTGGGCTATCCCCACCAAACAAGACATGGGGGGCGGGGAGCCCGGGAACAAAACAGGGGGAGAGTAACCCTTTTTTAATGCACCCGCGTGGAACAGGGATGCAACGTACGTTGCATGCAAAACCAGCTGGGCAGATTGCAGTGCTGCTTACATCTGGTGGGAGCCGCCGGGGCTCCCCGCACTTTTGGGTGGCTCTGAATCAATTCCAGCAATAGCCTCCGCTTGACTGCTGGGGCTTGATTATTTTATTTATGCAACATATATATAGGTCGCTGTGTGTGTGTGTGTGTGTGTGTGTGTGTGTGTGGCTGAGCCCGCGAAGCAGCCGGATTTTTTTGTTGGGGGGGGGTATCTCTTCCCAAGAAAGGCTCTGCCATTTGCTCATCGGGCTTGCTCTCTGGGTGAGGGCTGCCTCCCTGTGTATTAGCCATTTCTCACGTCCAAACTTCTAGGCTGAAAACATGAGAGCCGGCTGCACTGCACACGCCAGCTTAGCGTTTAGGAGCTGGATTCAGAGGCAGCTTGCTGGGCTCTCATTAGTATTGCTGTTACTATTAGTACTGTTGTTGTTTGTAGTATTATATTATTAGTAGCATTGGTATCAGTATTGTTGCTGTTATTAGTAGCATTCCTATCAGCCTTGTTACTGTTGATACTAAAGGTACCAATAAGTTCCTCTTGATACTAATGCTACTATTGATACTAGAGCTACTAATATACTCCTATTGATACCGATGCTACAAAACTGATAGGAATGCTACTACTAATAATACTATTGGTACGAATGCTACTCTTGTCACTATTTAGCAGTAGCAGTACTGTTGTTACCATGGGCCCTCGTATTGTTGCTATCATTACCACCATCATCATTGCTATCACTATCATCATTAGTCTGGCCATCATTCCCCTTATGCTGAATAATATCAGCGGTAAGAATAAAAATCATCATTGTTGCCATTATGATCGTCCTCGTTAGTGGTGTTATTATTATTAGCGTTATTATCATTGTTGTTGGTGTCGTTAGCCATTACATTATTATTATTATTATTATTATTATTATTATTATTATTCTGGGGGCGAATCCCCTTGTGAATCCCTCCCCCTCCCGCCTTATACCGTGCGGGGTTGGGAGCCGAGCCGATTTGCTTTGGGAGCTCGGTGGCTCTGCCTGTCTCTTCTTCACAAACAAGGGCGCCGGCGGGCCCGGCTGCTCCTAGATTTCTTGCCCGGGTTCGGCGCGGGGGAGAAAAGCGCCTGGAGCGTGTCTCCCCCCCCGCCCCCCACGCGATGGCAGCAGCCAGCCCCGCGGAGGTGGCTGTGGCGGGGCGGTCGGAGCCCACGCGGGGGCGGCTGCGAGCCGGCGCCTGCTCCGCGCGGACCGTGCGGGGAAGAGGCGGGGGGGGCGGGGGGTGCGGCCGGGGGACTCACACCGCCGCCCCCCCCCCCGC
>NW_017728992.1:53768395-53773454 GCF_001723915.1 Gavialis gangeticus | reverse complement strand
GCGGACCGTGCGGGGAAGAGGCGGGCGGGCCGGGGGCTGCGGCCGGGGCACTAACGCCGCTGCCCCCCCTGCTGCCCCCTCCCCTTCTCCTCCGCAGGCCCCGTGTCCCTGTCCAAGTCTAACGCCAACGCCGTCTCCTCCATCCCCATCAACAAGGACGCGCTGTTCGGCGGGGTGGTGAACCCCAACGAGGTCTTCTGCTCCGTGCCGGGCCGCCTCTCGCTGCTCAGCTCCACCTCCAAGTACAAGGTCACGGTGGCGGAAGTGCAGAGACGCCTCTCCCCGCCCGAGTGCCTCAACGCGTCTCTGCTGGGCGGAGTGCTCCGGAGGTGAGGGCCGGGCCGGGCCGGGCCGGGCCGGGCGGGGGACGGGGCTCCCAGCGCCGTGACAGCCTCGCCACTGCCACTGCCACTGCCACCCCTGCAGCTGAAGCCAGGGGCCGGGTGTCCCTGCAGCCAGGGTGCCGGAGCTGTGCTGGGCTGGGGCCTCGGAGGGCACTGGGCTGGCTCTGACCTTGGCAGGGAGGGACCCTTGCGCAGGGAGTCAACGAGGTGGAAGGGCCCTCTTCCCCCCACACCTCTTCCGCAGGTTTCCCCGTTTGCCAGCAGTTATTACAACAAAGTTTGGGATCTGTATTCAAGGGACATCCTTCCTTCATAGATTTCATAGACATTAAGGGTGCAAGGGACCTCACCAGATCATTGAGTCCAGCCCCCCTGCCATAGGCAGGAAGTCTACTGGGGTCCTTCCTTCCTTCCTTCCTTCCTATTATAATCTAATCCAGGCAGTTAAAATGCACTTGGGTAGGGAAGAAAATCCAAGAGGAATGAATCCCACCACTTGTATTTAAAACCTTTGGTCTCCCCCTGCCTGGGTTACAGCTAATAGGCAGGTGTTTGGAGAATCCTTTCTTGGCCCAATCCAGCAAAGCTCTGGAAATAGGGGTGTCTCTAGTCTTTGGGGCCAAGGCTGGAGGTCATGGCTGCTGGAAGGAACTTCTCTCCTGGGTTGGGAAGGTGTCAGGAGTTGGGAAACCATGATGGTTTGGGTCACTACCTAGGAGCAGATCCGGGAGTGTTGCTCTCAGATCTGTGCTTGTTTAGGAGTTAAACTGGGGCTCTGGAAAACATGGGAACACTCAGCACTCCAGACCTTTGACCCACAGGATATCATTTGCAGGTACCAGTTGGGTTCAGTTTTGCCAGGTTTCCTCCTCCTGCCTGTTCCTCACATCCAACTTCCTTCACCATCAACATTATCTTCTGATATATTTGGGGGAAGGTTTTAAAGGGTCCTGAAATCTGACCTGGTTCCTATCAGTCTTGTTTCTAAGTGGTTTTGTGTGTGAAACAGGGCGAAATCTAAAAATGGAGGGAGATCTTTGAGAGAGAAACTGGACAAAATAGGATTAAACCTGCCAGCTGGGAGACGTAAAGCTGCTAATGTCACCTTACTCACGTCGCTAGTGGAGGGTAAGTGACTCCAAGGTTGGAAAGGCTCCTTCAGAAAAATAAGTGGGGGGGTTGTTGTTTTCTTTTGCCTGTGAATAGAATGCCTCCCCACTACTCCTTGTTTGAAGTCTGAAAGGCGTTATTTTCTCTAATCCTTAGGGCTGAGGAAAATGTTCATTTTGTAACTTGGCCTTTTGTTTTCACCTGAGATGGACTCAGAGACAATCCTGAGCTCTTAGCATTGCATTCTCTAGAAAGTATTTGCACTGGATACATGCTGGGTCATATCCCACTGCCTTATTCAGTGGGGCCAGGAATAGATGCAGAGGAATATGCCAGGAACTCGAATAAAGACTGCAAGATGGGGTGGATAAGTGTTATTCATTTGAGTGACAGTTTACAGGAGCCAGTTTAAATTTCCCCAGTTCCTCCATTCCCACACTGAGGACTAGGCAATTTTAATTTTTAAAGAGCTGCTGCTATTTGCAGTTTTGTGTCTTTCTTCCTTAAACAACATAACAGTAAATCATTTAAGTTATTCTGACATCTGCATTGGAGAAATGCGTGACCATTACTTCCTGAATTAATTTGGGAATCCTTGACCTAAGTCATGAATTAAGGGTGTCCTGAAAGCCTCGGAGTTGTATTCTTTTGGTTCTCATTTTCAGAACACATGCTCTCTTTATTATACTTCTTCTCTACTTTACTTTGCGAGGAGAAGGTGAAACTTCTTTTAACACCTTCAGACTTCACATGTTTTCGTAAGTCAGATGAGGAAAGCTGATAGAGGTGTAGTCATTTTTAAAATAAAGCCTACTTTGCCACAGCTGCTTGCAAAAAAAAAATTGGATCTATCAAAACTGTATTTTCATTCCTTTCCTTTAGTTTTGGGTTTGACATCCTTTTTATGTGGGTTTAGACAAATATGGGAAATCTTTCTGAGGATGCTCAGGTTTGCTCGTTGGAGGGACCTAGACAGCTTTGTTCTTTCTTTGCATTATGTCCTGGGAGAGAGACTTTCTTGGAGTGAAAAGCTTTATTAAAAGCTACACTTGATTAGGAAAAAAATGGTTTAGATGATCAACTATATCATTTCTGTACTGCCTGGGAACCTGCTATATAAGTCTTTCTGTTTCATAAAGGCTTTACAATTGCATCCAACTGTAATTGCATACACTTACAATTGCCACTCTGCTGTAAATAAAAACTGGGCAGAGAGAAAAGAACTTGCAAGCAGTTTGGATTTGGTGGTGGCTCATATTTGTGATATTTATGAACACGGAAAATGTCTTACTGTGTTCTGTTGTTCATGCAATGGGCTGCAAATAATTTTCCTTAAAGAAGCAAGAAGGGTTGATCACCAGATAAAGTGGTAAAGATAGCCTCTCTCTCTCTCTCTTTTGTGGATGCTAATATAACAATGGTTTGGGCCCTGAGTCCCCTAGCGATGAGGCAGTTTCTGGAGTACTGTTATTGTTTATGATCCGCTCCATTTTATGGAAACAAGCTCACCGGACTGAGGCTTTGATGCTCTAATTGGCGCATGCGTTCTTCCGGAGCTGGAGCTAATGGCAGGAAGCCCTGCAGTAAAAACCAACTGGTTCAGGAAATTAAAACCAAAGATTTGAAAATCAACAAAACAGGCAGACTCAGTGGAATGACCCTAAAATTCTCATGGTTAATCGTTTGGGGGTGAAGGTATAATTATATGCGATCAAGTTAAATTTTAAACACTTAGCTGTTTAATGCAGTCTATTTAGAAGCTCTCTAGGAGTCGTTATGATCAATATTAATCATTGATACACTGTAAAGGAATATGGAGACAGATCCAAGGTAAATCTCTGTTTTTCAAACACATAGTTAACTGATGCCTATAAAGCTGAGCCGTGCAGTGTGTGTACACAGGTAGATAGGCCATCCAGCTTAGTTCTGTACCTGCCTAGCTCCAGATTGAAACTTTCAAATGCATGCCGGTGATTTCACTTTAAACTATTTTCTTGGACACATGCATTTTGCCTTGACCTAGATCAGAGCAAAGAAAACTCCTGACAGGAGAAGATGTGTCATTAGCATTCTGTGCAGTGTGCATTGGAAAAGAAAGTCTAAGTACAAAATAGCTTTTGCTAATATATTTTGCCCCCTGCGCTATGTATATTGATTAGCGGTGTGTTTCCCTCCCCCCCCACCACCTCCCCTCCTTTCCAGGAGAAGCAGTACATCTAGCTAGAGATTTTGGGTACGTTTGTGAGACAGAATTTCCTGCCAAAGCAGTAGCTGAATTTCTCAACCGACAACATTCCGATCCAAACGAGCAAGTCACAAGAAAAAACATGCTTCTAGCTACAAAGTAAGACATTTACCTTGCCGATGCCTTTGCTGACTTGGAGAGAACATCACACTGTTGGGGGCAGAGGGGTGGGGAGACCATTTTGGTTTGTTTGCTTGCCACTTAGCCAGTGCTGATGAATGATTTTGCAAAATCGTGCAAAATCGTTGCATGTGCATGGGCAGCCTGGGGAAGGGGGGGGGGAGGGGGGAGCCTGCATAACCGGCTGTATTTCCTAAAGAGAGTTTACATGCAGCTTTTCTTGCAAGTCGTGGTGAAACTGTGGGTGGGTGTTTATTTAAAGAAGGAAGAGAGTTCCGTAAAGGGAAATGTTTGCTGGAGCTTTTTAGCTGAGCATATCCATTGCCATACTAAGAGGAGGTTTCCTATTGACGGTAAAATAAAAGTGGCACATTAAAACCGATTTCAGTGCATTCAGATCCTCTGCGGTTCCTTCCTCCTAAGCACTTCCTAAGTTACTGGGTGGCTAGAGGGACATTACAAATCTATGTCCAGCGACAATCTGTCCGCAGTTAAAACGCCAGCGGAGGTTGTCATTGGTGGGGCTGCCTAGGCTTCCAGGTGGTGCGTGAAAAGAAAATGATGGTTTTGCTCTGGTTGCTGGAAATTAAAAGGCTTGTTTAGTGGCCCTTAATTACCAATGGGGATGTCACCAAAGGGCAGGGTGCCAGAGGGCCCAGGCAGAGGATGGGAGCCAGGCTAAGGCTGGAAGACATTAGCAGAGGGCTGAAGCTGCAAACTGCTTCAGCACAGCCTCGGGGCTCTGCTTCAAGGGGCAGCCTCTCTCTCTCTCTCTTTTTTTGTTGTTTTCCCAGCCATTTGTGCAGCGCCTCTGGTATCCAGTGTGACCTCTGCACCCTGCCCTGGGACCTCCCTTCCCTCTAGGGAAGCTGCCAGCCTCCGGCTAGTGCCAGCCTGGCCTGTGTGGGAAAGTGCCACCCCCCTTCCCTCTGCCTGAAGAAGGGTGGTTGTGCCCAAAAGCTTGCAATTAAAGACATTTTTTTGGTGCAAAAAATCTAATTGGTTTAATACAAGATATCACCTCTTCTGATTCCCCCCCTTCCCCACATTCAGCTTGCCCCTCTGCTATTCCCAAACGGGGGGTGTGGGACATCAAGCCCTTCAATTGCACCCCAGAGCTCCTGCGGGTAGATGCTGGGGTGGGGGTAGGCCTGTGGCACTTAGGGGGGCGCAGTTTTGGGGGAGGGTGGCTGGGAGGCGGTGTATCAGTGAGCTGGAGGGGGGGGGGGGCGGGGCTGGG
>NW_017728992.1:53767321-53768244 GCF_001723915.1 Gavialis gangeticus | reverse complement strand
GGGGGGGGGGGGGGGGGCCTGGGCTGTGCCGCTGCTGCTCCCGGTTAATTTCCCCTCCTCTCTCTCCCTCTCTCCTCTCTGCTCCATTTGTGCCACAGACAGATCTGCAAAGAGTTCACCGACCTGCTGGCTCAGGACCGATCTCCCCTGGGGAACTCGCGGCCCAACCCCATCCTGGAGCCGGGCATCCAGAGCTGCCTGACCCACTTCAACCTCATCTCGCACGGCTTCGGCAGCCCGGCCGTGTGCGCGGCCGTCACCGCCCTGCAGAACTATCTCACCGAGGCGCTCAAGGCCATGGACAAAATGTACCTCAGCAACAACCCCAACAGCCACACGGACAGCAGCACCAAAAGCGGCGACAAAGAGGAGAAGCACCGAAAGTGAGGATCCAGCCCCTCCTCCTCCTCCCCCTCCCCGCAGCCAGCATCCAGCCAGGCATCTCCTGCCACCCCTCCCCCGTGCCCTCCTGCCCGGCCTGCTCTCCTGACTCCGCAGGACTGCTCTGCCCTCCCCCTCCCGCACCAGCCTCCCAGGGACTCCCAGGTTTGGAGAGAAGAGATCAGAGGGGGGAGTGGGGGGGCCCATGGAGTCAGCATCAACAAAAAAAGTTCTTTGAGCTCCCGAACTTTTTTGTTTTGAAATAAGAAACACAAAAAAGCAGCAAAAGGACCTTTTTTAAAAAAAAAAAGAAAGAAAAGAAAGAAAAATAAATAAATAGATTAAATGAAAACGACAACAAAAAATAATCGCTAAAAAAAAATTCTATGAGCTTCATCGGACTGCAAGCACCACCTCCCTTCCCCACCCACTACTTACCAGCACAGAGTCCAGCTCCAGCTCCCTGTGACAGCGAGTGGGGATTGCTTGAATCTGTGAAGCTCTCTGAATCTTTTCTGAATCGATTCGGAGAGTTTTGAATC
>NW_017728992.1:53757589-53762321 GCF_001723915.1 Gavialis gangeticus | reverse complement strand
TACAACCCCCACCGCCCCCTCTGTCCCCGAGCCCCTTCCCCAACAGAAGCGACAGCAAAAGCGAGGCAAAAAGGACTGATGATCTTTTATCAGTATTGTGAATAAACTTGAACACAAAACACAGAGCAGTTCCATGTCTTCAGTTTTAGAACTCTTTCCTGTCCAAGGTAAAGCGACCAACTTGAACTTTCTAATTGCAACACGATTCACGGCTCTTCTATAAGGGAATCAGTGTTCATTGTATGTATATATTTATTTATGTGTAATTTAATGGGAATTGTAAATATGGTGAGTCTGTTTTAAGCCTTTTTTTATTTATCTGGTGATCTCGTTTACCTCTTGTTTAGTGGGTTTTAAATCTTCCCCTCTTAGTTCATCATGTGGTTCATGGTACTTATTTAGCTATCAGAGGTTTTTTGGGGGTTTTTTCTCTGGGATTCATCATTTTTAGCCCTCTTGTAGCATGTTAAAGGCGACAATGAAGCAGCTGAACAAATTTCAAACAAACATGAATTTTTATATATAATTAGTATGACATTTAGTTTCTCATTGAAAAAGAAAAAAAAAGAAAAAAAATCAGTGATGTTGGACCCCTGGCAAGATTTTTTTTTAAAGAAAAGAAAGAAAACAGGGTGGTGGTTTTCCAACCTTTATGTGTTGTGGCAAAAAGAAAAAAAAATATTTTCATCCATTGTCCTCCTTCTGGAAGCACCATCAGAGCAATAAATTAATATTGTCTTTTAGATCAAGGTTTAGTTTTTCTTTCTATTTTTTTTTAATTTTTTTTTGTTTCAAAGAACTTCACATATTTGGGACCACCTGGTATCCTGTATTTCCACTGGCCATATTGGAAGCAGTTATAGTTGTATTGTATTGAGTTGTGCTGGCAGTAGTTTCCATGCCTGTCAATGTATCATAGTCCTTTGTTGCCCAGATAAATAAATATTTGATACGCTTTATGTCGATTTTTTTATTCAGTGGCTGTCTTTACCCAGGCGTATTTTTGTTCTTGGCAGTATTTTTTATTCAGTATGGTTACAGTAATTGAGTTTAACTCTCCCTTGACAATTGCTCCTTGCAATAAGCAGCTGAACCCATTGTTTCCCTCAAGTATAATAAAAACTTACTTTCAACTTGGAGTTCAGAGCAGGGTATCATTTAGATATTCCACTGAGTCTGTATTCAGACAAATGACACAATAAAACACAATGTATTCTTTTGGATAAAAAATTGTCTGTACTACTAAAGAAATGACACACTATCTTTTCTTTATCCAAAACATAATTTTATTTAAAAATAAAGTTTTATTTTATTTATGTTGACCTCTAGATTTTCATTTGTATTTAAGTAGATATGTGCTGTACAAAATTTTTATCTGTACATGTAAATTTGTACAGTTTAGTAGCATTAATGGAGGGGCAAGCTGAGAGAGATGTTATAATCTGTCTCAAGAAGATTATCTGAAAAGCTAAAATAGTCATTCCATACCAAATGCAATCCAGAAATTTGTGATGGGGGAACATTGTTCTACTGATAAAATGTGGACTAGAAAACAGAAAAGCTCCTTAGTATCCAGGCAGCAAAATCACCTCAAGATTTCTGGGCTGTGGTGAAATCTAGTGGAAGATGAATTATTTTAAATTTATGGCCAGGTTTTGTGACAGGCTGACTTCTGCAGGGGTGCCTTATGTAGGAGAAAGGGAGCTGCAATCTTTAATCTTTACCCCTCCCTTGCTTTTGAAAGAAATTTGCTAAAAACTTTTTTTTAAAAATGAAAGCCTAATTAAACCTGTATTGGAGACCTATTTTAATAAAACACCATGTGACACCCCCCCACCCAAACTCTTTTTCAGTTCATTGTCTTTGGTCCAAACGAGGTGGAGTCAATGTTTCTTGAACTATATTATGTAAGGAGAAGGATTGCAAACGTGGCTTGAAATGTAAAGGTGTTTTTATTGAGGCTGTGCTTTCTAAGTGCTGTTGATGGTTTGGTGTGTGTCTGTCTGCATGTGTGCGCTTCTCAGGCAGAAATTGAGGAGGTTACTAGTGCGGTGTTTACAATGAATCTGCAAGGAGAATTAACATTTGCTCCTACAGTTTGACGTTTGGTAGGGTTGGTGAAGCAAAGCATTAGATAAAACCCAAGATGTTTCATTTTGCTTTGGTAATCTGCTTAGGGAAGGCAGTGTAAAATCAATCTTGCCAAGCAGAAAGAGAGGTGGTGGAGTCTAAATTCTATTTTCCAAAGCCAGGCAGTTTATAAAGTGTTTTTTTTTTTAAATACAAAATTGAAAAGTGGATCTTCAGCATGCAAAGCTGCGATTGTTTCTAAAACAGTTATTTATTATTTCCAAGAGAGACTGGTTAACTGTAAAGTAGATGTAACAAAATAATGAGGTGAATGAACCCTAACTGTACATATTCTTGACATAAATGAAATGCACAGTATTGTAGCAGGTGAAGTGAAGCATTGTCTATCTGGGCTGTTTTTCTTGGCTGCATCTCAGATTGTGTGTGGGATCCTCACCTCGGGCACAATAGCATTCATAAACAGCAATACATTGCTGCTCTTTCTACAGCACCACATAAATACTCATTTCTAAACGAAAACAATCTTATTAAATACCATTCATTCATATCTGGATTTACACAAGCTTGTTACTTTTTGAAACCTGTGCCCAATATAATCATTTTATGCTGGGCAATGCATAAAGAAGTCTTATGCTAGAACATTATAAGGTCATAATAAATAACCTTTTAAAAAATATAATTAGCCACTTGATTCCGGGAGTGGAGTATTTTAAATATCTTTATGCTGCCCTGACTTCCCCTAACACCCACCAGAAAGCGGAGGTGAAATGCATTCGCATAGATCTTTTTATTATTATATCCAAAGAAGGATTTTACAGGCGATAATGGAAATTATACTAGCTTCACTTTGGCCTCTTCTACTGTGACCAACATGCTGTTATTAAAACGTGCTAATTACTTGCGCATTCTCTGGATGTATTTTTAACGTTGTAATCAATGTTCAGCAGTAAAATTCTAGGGCATGCTTTTATATACTAACAAATGTGTGTGTATATATATATACATATATACATATATACACATATATATATATATATATATATATATATGTATATATATGTATGTATATATATATCTATATTTCCCCCAGATCAGCTGTGAGCAGGAGGAATGGGTGAATGTTAACGACTTGTAGACTCTTCCTGCCACGCTGTGCTAATGGCTACAGTTTTTAGAAATGTAGCACAATGGTCTTTCCAGTCGGCATCCTCAGCGCCCTCCTCCTGAAATCTGAATATACCCCACCCCTCCAAAAATCGAATATGAATAGAATTTGAGATATTACTGGTGGAGCAACCATGCCCCGCAGCTGAAATAATATTTAAAATAGAAGGGATTTGACATTTGAGAAGTCAGTGGCTTGAAATACCCAGTTGTACTTAGCTAATTCAGTCCT
This sequence comes from Gavialis gangeticus, assembly GCF_001723915.1. NCBI lineage: Eukaryota > Metazoa > Chordata > Crocodylia > Gavialidae > Gavialis > Gavialis gangeticus. The sequence continues at coordinate 53,758,834 of NW_017728992.1, read as the reverse complement.
TAACCTCTGGTTTCAAATAAATCAATTACAGTCGATTCCACTTCAGTTCAGAAGTGCACGAGGTTTTTAGTTAATTGAATACATTTTAGTCACTGGCTAGGAATATTCATTTATCACGATCCTTAAATTTCAAGGAGATTTCGGTGTGGCCCCTGATCAAATGGATTGCAGGAGCCAATCGACTGCTTGCTTATACTCTGTTTCAAAAAAAGAAAAAGAAAAAAAGGAAAAAAAAGGGCCATCATATACATTTTTCTCCTCCTGCCAGAATCTAGTCTTATGCAGATTCTTAGCATCTATATCTATATTGATATCTATATATATGTGTGTGTGTATACATGCACACAAACATATAGATAAATAGATGCACACGCATACATATACATGTATGTGCGTGTGTGTGTGTGTGTAATGATTTTTCAAACAAAGTGGAAGGGAAGCAGCAAAGGTTGGCCAGGTAAAGGATGCTGTGAAGCTCAGACTAGTGGACAGGGCAACGTGACAAAGCAGGTGACAGATCCAGCCCGACTGATGAGAAATGTTAGTGGTGCAGCACAGACAGTGTCTGCCTCTCTCGGCTGAGCTGGCCGTCACTGACCCAGGGGTTCTTGTTTCGCGATTGGCAAGTGGTAACTCTTGAGAGGAGGGTCGACCACGACGGGTTTCCTCCTGGAGAAGAGGGAGCTGGTCCCCTAGCAGCGAGCTGCGGGCAGAGGCGGTGTCTGCAGCATCCTGCTGGCAGTGGGTTGCTGCTTTGGAAGGGAAAGGGGTTAATTAGCGTCATTATCAATCACTAATGCTTGCCTAACGTGTCCAAAGACTAATCAAGTTAGGGGGCTGCACGGAGCCAGCAGCTGCTTCATCCCAGTTAAAGATCCGAGCCTCTCTCGCTCGGTGATTGGAAGTCCACGCGAGTCTCCGGCGGTGGCAGGGCTATAAACCAGGGTCAGATTGTTAGAGATCCCGGGCGGAGGGAGCAGCGCAATATAAATAACAAATGGCTTCATTATTGGAGTTACAGGTGCAAGCCGGGCCGTGAAAATGATCAGGCACCTCTCCAATGTGCGCCGGCCCCTTGTGACCGCGAGGCAGGGCGGGGGGGAACCGGGAGTCCTTAAACCATCGGTTATGTACTCTGCACTGGCAGTGCTTGGGGCCCTAACCCGAGCCGCCGCGCAGCGCCCTGCTCCTACGCTCCGGCTCCCCTGATCTGCGAGGGGCAAGCCCCCCCCCCCCCCCCCCCCG
>NW_017728992.1:53755901-53757408 GCF_001723915.1 Gavialis gangeticus | reverse complement strand
CCCCCCCCCCCCCCCCGCCAGTGCACGTGGACTTTGCTCGGGAGGTGAAAGCATCTGGGAGGGGGACTAAGCCCCGATCTGTGCTCCTTGTCTCTGCTTTGATGATCTGCGGCACCAAACGGCGGGGCTGGCAGATTTTAAGACCCGGCGACACAAAACCTTGGCTGGGATGATCTAGCTGGGGACTGTCCTGCTTTGAGCAGGGGCTGGGACTAGATGACTTCTGGGGTCCCTTCTAATCCTAATTTTCTCTGACCCTATAGAAAGGCGAGGCTGGTGTCCTCCGGCTGCTTGCTCTGGCCAGGACACCCCCCCCCCAGTGGTCCTTACTCCGGTGTCCAGCGAAAGGGAACATCCAGCTGGTGTGACCCAGCAGGGGCAGGTGCCCTTGGCCTAAGACCCATCGCCGGCCATGTGTCCCTCTCCCCGCCGCCCCGATTCCGCGGGGCGCTTAGGCAGGTGCGGAGGGGCTCTGGGTTCAGGGGCGCTGCTCACTGCTAAACGCGCTCCAGCCCCTTGCAGGAGAGCGCTCTCCCATGAACCAAGCGCTCTCTTTTCTCCCTTTATTTCCTAATCATCACCATAATAAAGGGACCCGGATAGTTCTCAGGGACAAATCCAACCCAGCTCATGCGGAGGGGTGGTGGGGGGAGTATATTGTAGCAGCTCGAGGGAAATCCTGGGCTTCATACAGGCAAAGCAGAGCATTTGCTAGGGGGGCTGTGTGCAATCTAGGCATTAGGACCCACTGCAAAAAAAATCTTACGGTGCCAGCTTTCTCAGGGTGACCCCCCGCGCCCAGATCTTTGTCGTCTGCTGGAGAGCCACTTCCAGTTGGGGGACAAATGTTGCATGCAAACCAAAGCGTGCTGCTCGCGTCATTGATCCCCGCACGTCTCCTGTGCGAGGGGTGGAAAGCAGGTGCAGCCCTCCTGAGATCTTAGCCCGGCCGGGCCGGGTTGTGTACCCATGGGAGGTGCATCTGCAGTGAAACGTAATGGCTTGGAGTTTATTTGAAACAGATGACTTCTTGGGGTGTGTGTGTGGGGGAGGGGGTTGTGTCATTTTGGAAGATGCTGCGCTTTCTCCTGTTCTAGGGGGCAAGACCGAAAGGGCTGCCCTCCCTCCCCGCACCCAAAACCCGCTGATCCCCCGGGTGCAGGAGCTGAGCACTGTCCCAGACCAGCGATGTTTAACACAGGGAAACTTTCTCGTAGCTGTTGGGGGCGGGGAGGGGACCTGCTTTCTCTTTCTTTTCCAAATCCAGGGTTCTGTTTGAACCTCCTCCTCCTCCAGCTCTCCCTTTCCAGCCTCTTTGCAGGCTTGCCTCTCAACCTGTTGTCGGCTGCTCTGTTTCAAACAGTTCTCTGACTCCCCTGCCTTCCCCTAACTCTGGCCGGCTGTGACAACGCTGCTCTGATTTTCATCCTGCACAACACACGCGTGTGGAAGAACACGTGGTGGTGGTAATTGGGGGGGGCTCAGACAGTAAAGAAGTTCTTCCTTA
>NW_017728992.1:53755548-53755796 GCF_001723915.1 Gavialis gangeticus | reverse complement strand
GGGGACAGGGGGCCGGGACCAGAGAAGCAGGCTGGAGTGATCCTGGAGGTTTGGGTGACTCATTCTTTTTGCCGTCGGGAGAAGCGTGCATGGAGAAGGGAGACGCCGCTGGCACTTTGTGCTTGGAGACTGTACTGGGTGCTCGCTGGCTTCATCTGAGGAGCAGAGGGCTGCGTGGCTGAACGCAATCCTAGGCCCCATCAAGCTCAAAAAAAAAAAAAAAAAAAAAAAAAAAAAAAAAAAAAAAA
>NW_017728992.1:53744506-53747006 GCF_001723915.1 Gavialis gangeticus | reverse complement strand
ATTAGTCTGGCTTTCCTTAACAAAATTCTTTGTAATGTCATTCAGAGGGAGGGGGGAAAATCCCAGGATCATTTGGATCCCCCAGTAAAAAATTAAAATAAAAAAATAAAAATAAAAAGGTTTAGCAGGGCAGGCTGCCGACCTGCGCAGGTTTGGGAACCTGCTAAAATAGCTCGGGGAAGATGCTCTTTCGTAGCAAAGCAGCTCGCTCTTTTGACATGGGTGGACCACATTATTTCATGTGGTTTGCCCCAGCCGTTTAGCTGTATTGAATAAATGCAAGAAAGGCACAATTGCAGAGCGGCTGGATGGGAAGGGCTCTGAGTGGCACATGCATTTCCAGGTCCATTCAGTTTTCCTTCTCCTGGCTTTGTTTGAGAGAGAAATGCGCCCTTTCCCCCGCTCCCCACCCCTCCATTTATTTTGCTCAGGCGCACACGCATTTTACAGCGCTCTCCGTACAAAGGGGTGGGGAGGCACACTTGCAAAGAGTTTGCAACGAGTGTTGCTAGCTGGAGGGTTGTGCTGCAACCTCTGTGCATCTCCAGCACAAACCCCATCTGACTGCGCGGTGCTTTCCCTCCCAGCACACCCAGTGCCCTCCAAGGGGCAGGTCATTGCTTTACTTCCATCAGGAGAAAAACGCCTTGATTCGGATGTCAGCGTTTAGTCTCGCAGCAGCCCCCAGACCTTACAGAAACACAAGCTCATCGCCCCGCCCACGAAACATCATTTAAAAAAAAGTAGAAATATATAAAAAATACACAAAACATAGCAACATACTAACATAAACCATCACTGGAAGTATTTACCATACAAGCAGTGAAACATCAGCATGAACACCTCGGCTAGGAACGATGGCGGCTAATTCGAATCAACTGCCCGTGTGTCAGCGACTCTCCCGCGCCTGTGCTGATGCGCGTCAGATCTGGAACTCATCAACCCCGGATTAATAAACGGGTCATCTGTTTCTAGCTGTAGAGACTTGATGGATCTGGAATACTTGTATTGTCCCCCAGTTTTCCCAGTCCCAGCATCAGGGTGTTAGGTGGCCCGTAGAACCTCCAGGCTCCGTAACTAACCCCTTCAATGGCTGTGACACAAGGGTGGGTAGATAAGCGACCTGCCTGCGAGCTGGGCTGGGCATCCAGATGTTCCCCCCCCATGATCTGATGAAAGATCGGCGTGTTCAAACAGCGTGATCAGATCTGAAAGGCTTCGGCTCAACAGAAACAAAGAGGCGAATGAAGTTCAATGGCTAAAAACACGGCAGGGGTGCATGGGTGGGGGGGTGGAGGCGTGTTTATATTTCAGATCTTCGCACAACTTGGCTCTAATTAGGTTAAATATAAATACAAGCAATCTTGGCCCAGAAACACCCACCACAGCTCGATCCTCCCAGTGAACAGGAGGAGAGGGAAGTCGTCCTGTTCAGAGCCCCGTGCGGTGGCTGGAGTTCACTTGGGCGCGCAGTTATGGGACCTGGGGGCCGGGCCGGCCCATTGCGCGCGCAGCCAATACAGCCCCCGCCCCGGAGGGCTCCGTTAGACGCAGAAAGGCGCCCGGCTGGGCTGCGAGTGGTCCTGACGGGCCACGAGCAACACTATGATGTCTGATCGCGCCTGTGTGGCATTCCCGGCTGAAATCCCGACACGTGGCTCGTGTGTGTGTGTGTGTGTGTGTGTGTGTGTGGACTGGTGTATTTGCTCGTCTGGTGGATGGATGGATGGATGGAGGTGTGTGTCTAGTGCATGTGCGCATCTGCTTTCTGTGTGTGTATGTCATGTGTGTGGATGGGTGTTGTGGGGATGTGTATGGATGTGTGTCTTGTATGTGGATTGTGGCTCGGGTTTGCGAGTGTCTTGCGTACAAGTGTCTTCTGCATGGATGTGCTTTGTGGATATGCGAGTGTTTTGTGTATGTCGTGTTTGTGGACGTGTCTTGGGCTTGTGAGTGTCGTGTGTAAGTGTCTGGCACATGGGTGTGTGTTGTGTGTGAGTGGCTTGTGTGTCTTGGGTCTGCCTTGCGTGCATCTCGTGTATGGATGTGTGCCGTGTCTTGTGTATGGCTGTGTGTCGTGAGCCTGTGAGTGTCTTGCGTGAAAGTGTCTTGTGTGTGGATGTATGTCGTGGGAATGTGAGTGCCTTGTGTATGGAGGTGTGTCTTGTATGTGGATGTGTGTCTCGGGTTTGTGAGTGTCATGTAAGCGTCTTGTGTGTGGATGTGTGTTACGGGCATGCGAGTGTTTTGTGTGCGTCTTGGATCTGTGCCTTGTGTGGATGTGATGCCTGGATGTGTATCTTGTGTGCGGATGTGTTGCAGGTCTGTGTCTTGTGTGCGAGTGTCTAGTACATGGCTGTGTGTCGCAGGCATGTGAGTGTCGTGGGTATGGACGTGTGTGGGTGTACGGCATCTTGTGTATATGTCCGTGTGTATGCGTGTGCCTACGTATGTACGTGCTCATCTTCTCCGAGATACCCCGCGATTGCAGAGCCCCGTT
>NW_017728992.1:53739015-53739506 GCF_001723915.1 Gavialis gangeticus | reverse complement strand
GACTGTGAGTGTCGTGGGTATGGACGTGTGTGGGTGTACGGCATCTTGTGTATATGTCCGTGTGTATGCGTGTGCCTACGTATGTACGTGCTCATCTTCTCCGAGATACCCCGCGATTGCAGAGCCCCGTTTGTCTCCCCCTAGATGCCCCCCTCCCCTCGACACAAATGAGAGCAGCAACACACACGTTTCTCCCCCTCGAAAGGCAAAACCCAGGAGTCCCGCACAGCCCAATTCATCACAGCAACAAGAGCGACTTCACTTTAATAAAGATTTAACACGGGAGAGCGTCTTTGTCCCTGATTGATTCCCCTTTGTCCTGGGGACGAGTTCTTGTTGTCGTGGCGGGGAGGATCCTGTTTCCAGTGCTGCGATTGCAACTCATCTGCTGCCTGGGAAGCGTTTTGTAACACTTGCCTCTTGCAAAGCCTCGCATGTATATTTATCAATCCATACATCTGGGCTGGTTGCAACTCCTTGGCAACATAGCT
>NW_017728992.1:53725543-53739004 GCF_001723915.1 Gavialis gangeticus | reverse complement strand
AGGATATCTTTGCATGTGCAATTCTTGTATGCAGGGAGGGAAAAGGACTGTCTTTCCCAAATGAGCAAACACAGACAGTACATATCCTTCCACTGAAGAATGCATATATTTCCATTCCACCCATTTTTTAAAGCTAATATTTATAATAGAAACTTTTCAGGAGGCAAATATCATTTCCAAGCAGGGTTGAGTTTTCCCATATGCACCTTTTCTTTTTTCCCCTGGACACCACTCCACTGCCAGTGTGACTGAACTTCCACAACTGATTTTCCAGGCCATTGCGAGTGTCAATCCAAACCTTTCCCCTTATGCCACCAGAATGAGAGTATACAAGGGCAACTGTTTTTGATTCCTTCTCTAAACTGCTAATTAATACTATTTTTATTATGAAACTTATACCAAGTTCAGTCAAAACTAAACATAAGAAGTACAAGAGGGAAAACAGAAAAAGGTGACGTGATTTTCCTAAGGTCAGTAGCAAGTCGGAAACATAACTCAAGGTAACCTGAGTCCCAATTTAGTCCTCTATGCATTATACTTCCTAAGGCTCTGGAAACCACTGTATTCCCCCCTGCTCTGTTCTGATGTTTACATTGCTATTCAACACCCACACACTATGCACTTTCCTGCCATTGCTATTATTTTCTCTGTTACTTTACATAATCATAAAAAGGAATCTCTCTGCCTGAACATAAAAACTGTCATCAGCCATGCAGTTGACCAAACCCTGCCCAGATGCCGCAGTGTGGTTGCAAACTGTAGATCAGCTGTTCTTTTTGCTGCTTGCCGTGCAGCCAACATGTTCATCTGGCCATATGGAAGATCCATGGGAAAAAAAGAAGCTTTTTGTGCATAAGTATTGAAGGTTGAAATAATACAGCCGTTAAGATATAATGAGTAACTCAAGCTGGTTTACAAATAACCTTTTTTCCCCGAACCTTAATTTACCTGTGTCTTTCTTTATGAAGAACACAGAACAGAAAAGAAAGACTGACTCCAAATTTAGCTTTGTTTTGGAAGCTAAAATGTCTTAATCCATTCAAAGAACAGGGAAGGTTTTAGACATAAGAATGGCCAAGCATAGCTAACCAGTGTATCTTTGCCCCCACCTTTGAAAGCCCCCATTCTAGTTGACACAAGGTGGACTACATTATCAAATCTACATGCCAGAGCGTTTCACCAAACCAGGCCACCCTATAGCAAGTGATTCAGCCCAGTTTCCCCACATTTCCATGGCTTAAAACAGAAAAAGGTGAACCTCATGTCTAGCTCAATTAATAAACATGGTAATTTCACACCCAAAAGAAGGACATTATTCCCTCCAAGTGCTATCAGCTCCATCACAAAGGGTCATAGCGCAGCTGTGGCAAACCCAGTGTTATTATGAAGGCTGATGATAGGATCCCGCCTGCCATCCCAGCTCCTACCTTGAGGCGAATAGTGCCTTCGGGCGGAGCCAGTGCCACCCCATGATAAAGGACTTACCCGACGTGGAAAGAAATGGAGCAGCTTTCAGACGAGAGGGAATCAGCTTGCAGACACAGCTCCAGCCAGCCGCTTTCCCTTTTTTGATTTCAATTTAACTTTGTTTTTTCTCTCCCACCCTCCTCCCCCGAAAGCAAATCTTCTTATCCTTTCTCTCACCTTCTTTTGTCCCTGCAGAAAACCAAAGCCCAAGCAGCCCCCTCGATCGCCTTTGATGGCATGTCAATAGGGATGGGAGCTGTAGGTTTTAGGGACAGTTGCAGTTGATAGATTTTGGGTGTCAGGAATCGGGTCCAGAGGCTGCGAGACAACATATTAACTGCAATCCCATAATCACATTACACTTTAAGTGAGCATGTGTAATTTCACCCATCAATGATTTATTTAAGCATTGGAGCACAATTACTTGTCTCATGTGCAAACACTGACTAGAGAATAGGGTTTGCTGGAAATAAAATCTCTGATTTAAGGGAATAAGTGTGTGTATGTGTGTGTGTGTATTTCTCTCCAGGTCTGTGCAGAATAAGTACACAGGAAGCTCATGAGATTAAAATTTCCAACGACTGTAGTTCCCAGGGAAGGTCAGCGTATCACTTCAAAACGAGTAAGAGATTTCCACCCTTCACTTGCCAAATAAATACATTCTGCAAGCCTGCAAAACATATTCAAGCATGAGCATCTCCTAAAAAATAATATCACCAGGTAAAATTGCCAGTGAAGTTAATTGGAGATTGCCCCTGAATGAAAAAGAATGTGTCCCTTCCAGACCGTTTTGTCTGAAGCAGGTATAATTTATGGTAAATAGGCTCTTCACATGTGGCTAAGATTATACAGTTTCATTCTTCCGTGATTCTAAATTATTGAAGAGGTAAATGTGAATAACCTCTAGTCATGTCATTTTGACAACTAGTCCAAGGCATTTTACACATTCGATTTTAATCTGAACTGGTATTTAAAAAAAAAATCCTGTATATTTTTAGTTCCAGCTAAACCTCACACTTTACGTCTGACTAATCTTTTCAGTGGAGCCAAATAAGGACAGTATCTATCTCTGGAGGTGGACACACCGGTCTCTCTTCCTTGATACAGTTTGCATTGTCCTGGAAGTTAACGAGAGTACCACAAAATGAACCGCTGCCGCCTGGTAGGAGTAAGAACACAACTAATCCCCCACTTTCCTTTACATTAGTACTAGTTATTGAAAACTCCACCTATAACCTCCCCATAATGACTAGGCGCACCAGTGAGACAGCTGGAGTATAATTATAAACCTAACATGCGTGCTAAAGGATTATATTAAAATGGTGCCTAATTTCTTTGTTCTTGATACTTTTTAGCTGGCAAAGAACTGCAACCAGCGAGTCCTTGCAACCCAATGATTGGCATAACTGTATCCCGTCAAGAAAACACTGGCTACCTAAAAGTTCCCCGAATGGCTTAGTGGATTGTGAGCTAAGCAACCCATGCAGAAATACATCCGAGGGCATATTTGGTATTGTCTGCTAAGAATGAGGCAAGGGCTGGGACACACACGGAAAGAAAACAAACCACAGGACAGTATTCAGATCAGGAGAAGTAGAGGCAGTGCTCCTGACACCTCTGTCGTGGACCGCTCAGGAAGGGGAGCTGCGAGAAATAAAGCAACTTGTCGAACTGCAAGGAGGGCAGATCTGGACAGCCCTAGACCCAGCCATCCTAGCGCAGAGGATGTGAGTAGATTCAATTTGCGTTTCCAGTGACCCCCCCCCCTTTAAATCTCTGTCTGTGGTGAGAAATAAAGGTTTTTAAATCTGTGCCTCCCAGTAATAAATAGGATCACTAATCGGTTTGGATGGTGCATTTCATTCCCCACCCTTCTTCAATCTTGATTTAATAACATTTCTAAAACAGAAAACACGGTTACAAAAAAGCCCACCTCCCTTTTAACAGCTTTTTTTGTGTGCGTGTGCAAGAGCTGTTTGAGTCAGGCGTTTGGCTGATTAACGTTGCAAAGGAAACAAAGAAAAATGTAATTACATATTTGGAAAACAAACAATAATTACAAGATCCAATCGGTATAACAGTAAGTGAAACACAGCAGCGGTAGTTAGAAACAATATCCCAGGCATGGAGATGGGCTCCGGCGCTGACTCAGCGTTTTCCAAATGCCCCAAATTATCCTCGCATCGGATTTCTACAGTGTAGTTCAGCCGCAGTTATTGGCTTTTAAATTAAAACATATCTCCCTGATTATACACATATTAGCTCTTGAAAAAGGTTTCCCTAGGTAAAAATCATTCGGAGGACTGTAACAAGGAAATATTTCGTAAGCCCTGCTCTCTATTTGTATGCAAAACAGAGGAGCTGCTTTACAAAGCAGGATCCACAACCCAGACGGACTCTCTGCTCCGCTGTTATTTATGCATTTAGCAGGGAGAGGGAGAGAGTCTCTCTTGCATGTTAATTTCCCCAGCACCTGTCACCTGGAGAAGTTGTGACTTCACATGCCCTTGGGCGGTGACTTCCCATTGGGGCGCATTGTTCTCAACTACCCGCATTGACAGAAGCGCTCCCACCTACCCCCTCCTGCTGGACCTTGAAGCAAGAATTGGGATGATCTGCGGCTTGCAGGGGCGAGGGGAAAGTTTTGATCGCCGAAACAGGGCTGTTTAAGATGGCAGTTGGTAATTTGTATTTCAGTCCTGGCTAAACCCCGCACTTTGGACCTGACTAATCTTTTCCGTGGAGCCAAACAAGGACAGTATCTCTCTCTGGAGGTGGACACACCGGTCTCTCTTCCTTGACGTAGTCCTGGAAGTTAATGATAGTAACATAAAATGAACCGCTGACACCTGGTAGGGGTAATAACACAACTGATCCACCACTTTCTTTTATATTACTACTAGGGAGGATTTCTCCTCTCTTTTCTTGTTAAGTGAACAAAATATCAAACAATGCCCGCCCCCCCCCGAAACATCCCTGATTTATAGGCAGACAAGGTTCTTTGGGTAAACCTGATCTCTTTTATTAGACCAGCTCAAATAGTTGGAAAAATCACTGGAAACGTTTACCTATTTGAGCTGGTCTAATAAAAGAGATCAGATTTACCCAAAGAACCTTGTCTGCCCATGTCTTTAGACCAACACAGCTACACCCCTGATTTATAGAGGTCGTGTGTAACTGGGAAATCAGTATCTATTGTCAAATATATGGGAGATCTTCCAGCATTACAAAGCCTTCTGAGTTGCTTATTCAATCAACGTGTGCCCCTGGGAAAGGTGCCAGCCATGGGTTGATTGCAAGATAATTTAAATAGCACCCTGCCCCTCCCCCAAGTTTCAAGTTGTGTTACCCTTGATGTGAATCCTGAGAGCAGCATTCCTGGAGAAGCATACTGCTTCTGGACTGCTCCTTTGAAAACAAACAAGATCTATTTTGGTCAGGAAACTCCAGACACAAGTGGCAAGTCAAGCTTTAACCCATTTGCAAATTCCTTTATGTTTTAGAGAGAGAGAGCCAGGGGCTTTCATCCTCCTCTTCTTCTTGGCTGGAGAGAAGGGCAACAAAAGGAGAACAATGCATTCCCAAACTAACTGATGAAGCGTTTCATATGCATCAAAGGGAAAGAAAGAGCTAATCCGAAAATGACCACTTTAATGTACACAAACGGTTGCAAACCCGTGGCTACAGCAGCGGTACTGAGGCGGATTTCTCTCTCTCCACCACAACAAAACCCTACACTTAATGTCATAATAACAGATATTAAACACGGGGAATCAAAGGCCCTGGTGCTGGTTTTTCTGCATTCTTGAGTCTAATTAAAAATGTACAGAGGGAGAGACTTTGGGTCAAAATGTTAGGAGAGTTGACTTGTGCCAGACAAGGGGCAGCAATTAGGAGATTAGAGGCCAGATCCTGCACACCTTACTCATGCCTTGGCTTCATCAAACCAAAGGATGCCAAACTGCAGGGGCAGAGGTGAGGTAAGAATAAGCCAAGGGATTGAGGGGGCTTAAATAGGGATTGGGGAGCCCAGGAGGCCAAACCACTCTACTGGCCAGCCCCAGCCCTCTCAGGGCTGAAAAGGGAATCTCTCTTTCTTTCCCTTGCTTAACACAATATGGAGATGAGAAAAGAAGTATGAAAAGCAATATACCATCTCCCTTCACTCTTCCTCCTCTGTCTCCTCTAAAAATGATTTGGACATGAGGCAGCAGGTGAAGTCAGCGAAGCAGAATTAGATCAGTGGTTTTCAATCTTTTTTCATTTGCAGATCCGTAAAAAAATTGAAAGGGGTGTGGATCCCTTTGAATTGTAAGTGTGGGTATTCACATACTTTTGATTGATCATAGTCATCATTTGTGGACCCCTTAGACATTGTCTGTGGACCCCCAGGTGTCTGCAGACCACAGGCTGAAAACCACTGATTTAGATTAAATCTCAAGAAAAAGTCTCATGACAGTGGCAAGCTGCCTATGGAAGTTGTGGAACATCCTTTACTGGAAGCTTCAAAGCAGTAAGCATTCATCTAGGATAGTTTGGGAATGGTGAATTCTGCATCTTTGCCAGGAGTTGGACTAAATGATCCTTGAGGTCCCTTCCAACCCTAGGATTTGATGATTTCTTCCATTTGGACTGGTGGGTTTTGTTTATTTTGTGTCAGACAGTGATTTGGTTTCTTCCTTTGCTGAAGAGTCCTGCTGACTTTAATGCAAGTCCCAGTGTGAGCAACAACTATCATGCATGATAATGGATTGGGGGGTGTGAGGGGGAGGGGAATGGGGCAGACAGTTTTTTTTTAAATCTAGGTGAGAAAGGCAGAATGGGATTCAATGGCTGGAAGCTGACACCAGACCAATTCAGATGATAAGTAAGGCACAGGTTTTCACAGGGTGGGTCATTAACCACTGAAGCAAACTACCAAGGAAAGTGTCCATCTTGTAATGTCTTCAGATTAAGACTGGATCTCTCTCTGCAAAGTATGCTTTACCCAAACTTGAGTTATCAGACTTATTGCATGGATACACAGGTACATTTAATGGTCTTTAATATATACAGACTAGATGAACTGATAGTACCTACTAGCCCTACACTCTCTGAATCAATGACTCACCAATGGCCTGAAGAAGTTCACAGTCTAGCTCCCTGTCAGTTCTTTATATCAAGGACTACTCTTGGGCTCTCCTGCTACCTTGCACATATAGCCTTTTAGCGGGGGGCAAGCGAGATTAGGGAGCATCTGAACCTCAAGGCCTCTGGGCTTGGGGCTTGTTTGTAGGATGCCTGCCATGAATTTGGGAGTCTCTGAAGCCCCAGGCTCAAGAGTCTGGGAGGCAGGATACTTGTCGGTGTAGTGTTACACAGACTTGATGGACTGAGCTTGGCTCAGTCGATAGAATTTGGAATTGATTTGGCTAATTTGGCTTGAGGCACAAAATTAAAAAAAAATGCCAATACACACTAATATGCAAGCATTATGTACAGGCAAGTTTATACAGACTATAGGGTTATTTTTTGATAACTGATTTGATTCTATAGTACCATTATTCTGCCAGATGCCCTGTAGACAAATATGAAGACAAGGTTGCATATTCTGAATGCTGCTAGCATGCCTCATTATAAGGACTGACCTGATCCCCCACCTTTGCCTAAATACAGTAGGCTTCTTGGTGCCTTCAGGAGCCAAAAGGCTGTTCTTAGGATTTCTACAGTGGTCACTATAGCTATAAGCACAAGAGAGTTTTCCTACTGCAACATCCAAAAGAGCCCTTGGAGCCCCAAGGAGGCAATATTTACTCAAGCTATGGAAGGAAGTAAAAGCTTTCCTTTGCTTTCAGCAGAGGAGGAGAAGCCATTACCATCCTTTACTTTGCAGGATGAGGGGGCTTCCTTCTTCCTGCGATGCCCATGAGTACTCTCCTGCAGGAATAAGTGGGTTTAGAGGTGTGAGGTGTAATCTTATGTGCAGGTGTTTTGGGAACTATTGATCATGATGGTGATGACACAACAATGATAAAGAAGAAGAGAAGAGTAGCTGGAAACCCACTGGGAGGGGAAAGGAAGCAGGTGGGACAAGAGTCTACTTACTGTTAAGAAGACAGAAGGTGGGGCATCCAAGGAACTCCCTTCTCAAGGTGAATCTCCCAGTTCCTGTAAAATAGTATGACTGTGTATTATAATAACAGTATGACTCCCAGTCACTCACCCTCCTATCAGAGCATGTCTCAATAGTTAATCCAGGAAACACCTCTGCAAGGGAGGGGAGTGCTCCTGTCCCACTTTTACAGATGTGGAGCTGAAGCACAGCAGGACTCACGGCACATCCACACCTGTCTGCATATCCCACTAGGGAGCATTGCTGCCAGGCATGTTATGGATGCCCTGTGCTTGCTATTTTCTCAGCTGAAGGGAGTGTAGCCAACTTAGTGTGGCACTCTGCCAGGAGCTCTTCAGGGATACAGAACTTATTGGTGCAGGCTCCATATCATACTAAGGCAGCTTCATCAATTGAGCTTTAGGAGATGTTAGATATGGAGCATTTTACTGCAGTGCTTCCTGATGTGGTACTGGCAGGGCTTTCAGTGACATATCCAGGATCATGCAGGACATTTGTGGTAGGGCAAGACTTGGACCCTGTCTCTCCAGCTCAGGCTAGTACTTTATCTATGCTTTAGTATGCTTTTCTCATCCTAAGGATCATGGACTGTAGGATAAGATGTAACTAGCCTGGCTAGGCCAGCATTTGCAAGAGACCCAGGGAAATTTTATGTTGCTCAGGTTTTTAAGAGTTTTTCCCAACCAGGGAACTCCTGCCAACCCCGTCAGACAGCAGTCCCAGTAGAGCTAAAGGTAAAATATTAGTTATTACATGTAAATGCACAGCGGCTTTTCCAGACAACACGGAAAATCTTTCTAGAACTGTTTCTTTACTGACTCTTAAGGAACAATTGTCACAAAGATGTCAGCAAATGCCATTCCCCAAGCCATAAAGAGGTAAGAGAGAATGTCTGAGATTTGGGATTGCCTTAGGTTTCTCTGCCCTCTATTTTGGAGATTCTTTGAATGACATCTGTATGCTGGAGCTTTAAACACAGCTACAGTGTTTTGGTGACTATCCTGGTGGTGCTAACAAAGAAATATTGTTTTCTTCATTGGAGAATAATTGTTGGACCAGAGAGTGACTAACTCTATAGCCCAGTGTGGTTAGGAAACATACTGGAAATGTGGAGTCAGGTCCCTGCTTCTATGAATATCTAATTTACTATGCAAAGTGAAGCAGAAAGAAACCCCTACAGCCTGGATAGATTGAAAACCTGAATTCAAATCCTGATTATCCAGGGATTCAAGCCCATATACAAGTTGATAGGTACATTATCCATCTGAATGGGCAAAACCCAAGGCTCCTTTTCCAACCAGGTATCTTTTGCATTAGTTCTTTCTCTGCTTTGTTTTAAATTGGTCTCCTGCTAATTTCAGCAGGTGCCCCCTAATTTTAATCGGGTGGGACTCATTGAATAACAGTTTGTTCACACCATTCATGATTTTATAGATCTCTGTCATATCCACACACAGCCTTTTTTTCAAACTGAAGCTTTCTGGTCTCTCTCCATGTGGCAGTTGCTCCATACTTGGTTGCCCTTCTCTGAACCTTTTCTAATTTTTTACATCCTTTCTGAACAGAGCTGATGTTCTTATAAACCTATCTAAAATGACTCCAAAGTTTCTTTTCCGATTTATAATAGCTATTTCAGAACCCAGCATTGTATACATGTAACTGAGGTTATTTTTGCCTCTGTGCATTACCTAGCACTTGTTAACATTAAAGTTCATCTGCTACTTTTTTGCCCACTCACTTAGCTTGGTGAGAGCTTTCTGAAGCTCCTTTCCATCATCTTGGGATTTGACTACCTGGAACAATCTAGTATCAGCTGCAAACTTGATGATTTCACTGTGCACTCCCTTTTCCATGCCATCTATGAAAATATTGAACAAAACTGGGCCCAGCACAGATCCCTGCAGAGCCCCACTATTGACCTTCCTCCATCCTGAAATATGACCTTTTAGCCCTACCCTTTGCTTCCTGGCTTTTAACCAGCCCTTAATCCATGAAAGAACCGCCCTTTCAATCCAGTGGCAACTCAATTTTTTTAAGAGCCTTTGATGAGGGACCTTGTGAAAAACTTTTTGAAAATCCAAAGATTTTTCAAACTGGATCCTTTTGTTTATGTGCTTGTTAACACCATGAGAAAACTCTGGTAGATTGGTGAAGGGAGATTTCCTTTTACAAAAACCATGTTGACTCTTCCCCAGTATATCATATTTGTCCATGTGACTGGTGATTATATTCTTTATTATAGATTCTACCAATTTCTTAGAATTTTATTCTATTTTATAGATTCTAGCTATATTACAGATTCTACAAGAGAATGTGGGGTGCAATGCTTTGTGCTGAACTCAGTGTTGCTGCTGGAGTCAGTTGGACACTATTAGTGCTAGGCATACCAGCTCAGAATTTAAGCAGATTTTAGATGCCTGTTAGCACCAGTCTGGATTGCAGTGTAGATTAAGTGGAAGTTAGGTACGTGTTTGTCTCACCTGAATCTGAGCATGCACATAAATCCAAGCATCCGGGGAATGTTGGAGGCCAAAATGGAAGTACTTACTGATCCTAGGAGCATGAACTGTTTTGTGGCCACTGGAGTAGGATGGATCTGGATCTCATTAGGTCCCATTTTGGACTTAAATTCCTCCTAAATCCTGTATAGGCACCTACAAGAGCAGCTTGGCAGAGTCACTTTGGAAAATCCCACTAGATACCTAACTGCATCATTAGCTACTCATTAGCTAACCTTTCAAAATTGGTCCCTAAATGCCTAAATGGGTTTAAATGACTGGGAGGCTTTAGAATATTTTACACAAAAATTTAGCTACTTGTTTCCAACTATTTGTGTATATGCTAGAAACTTACCCATAATTAAAAAAGAAGAGCTTTTATCAATGCTACTCATATCTTTTCATGGCAGTAGAGCTCCTAATAACCAGATGGGGGGGGAGTCCTGCACATCATTCCATGCAGGACAGTTAGTGGTAGTACCCACAGAAGTAAAGTTACTCCCATGCGTAAGTGTTTACAGGATTGGACCCTGGGATAATGTGGAGGTTAAGCTGCTGAGGCACTGTGTCATCTCTCATACTCTTCCATAACCGATTTTGGTTCTTATTTTATATGCTGCTGATAAAATTCACAACAAGCAAATTCACAGGGAAAAAAGCAAATGCAATCCTACAGACAATAGTAAGGTTGTAACAAAAAGTGACAAGGAAATTCAAATTTCAAGCTGGGATTTTGTCCTTAATTCACCCAAATGAGCAACAAGGCAATACCATCTCTTCAGTTTCTCAGCTCCTTATTGCCAATAACATTGTCCACAGTAGAGGATGGGTGGGTGCCTGCCTGTGGTTCATCGTTTCTTCAGTGTCTGTGTCACATTTAGCTGACTCATAAATGTGTTATATGTTTCTAATGATAAAGGTATACATTATGGGGCCAAAACTGTCTCCAGTGCTCAGTGTGATGATATTGACTGGACAAGCATGATGTTCTTAATGTGGCAGCAGACCTGCCACATGGTGACAACTTGATCATGCCTTTTGTGTGGTGGGAGGACACTGGCTGACTTCAATCATGTTCCTAAAGACATATACCTACTTAGGATCTCCTTATATCACTGGGCTGCATTCTGTGCAGGTAAGGAGAGCACTCCCAGCCTCCTTTAAATTGTGATTCCTCTTGATCACTTTTGATGACACTTTCCCATGCAGCCAAGGGTAGGTCTCTGGGCAAATTCTGCTTCCAGTGCCCAGCTTAAACAACAAACCTGGGCAATAGGGAATTGTGGGTATGTCTACACAAGACGTTTAACTGCACATTAGCATAGTTTACTGAGAAGTAAGCATGTCCGTCTACACACGCACATACTTAATACTCAGTAAACCTCCTAATCCCAAAGAAATTTGCTACCTGCAAATGCAATTACCAAATTTACTCAAGATTAGCAATGGTGTAGTAGTGTTTCAGTAGACGCCTGACTGGGAGCAAAATCTGCTCCTGTTCAGCTGTCTACCAGGGGGTGGGAGATAGCCCCTGCCCCCAGGAGCTGCCTGCTGTCAGAGTGGGCTCTGCTACAGGAGCCCAGGTGGGGACTATGTCCCCTTGCTGTGGCAGTAGGGAGCTCCGAACTCTCTGCTCTGAGATCACGTTCAGGGAGTGGAGGCCAGGAGATCCTGGTGCCTTATCTCCCAGCTCTGGCTTCGCAAGGTGGAGCCAGCGCTGGAAGATAAGGGTCTCCCAGAGCCAGCCCCGTTGGCATGGAGCTGGTGCTAAGATATGAGGATTTTCCAGCACCGGCCCCATGGTCGTGGAGCTGGAGCTGGGAGATAAGCATGAACGATGCATACCTCCAGAGTCTGGGGGGTCACGGTGAGTGCCCACAGGCGGCAGTGGCAGCAGCAGGGGAGCTCCTGCAGGTGGCCATGGTGGTGTCAGCGGTGAGGTGTGTGTGTGTGGGGGATGAGCGCTGACCAGAGGTCAGTGACCACCCGCAGATGCAGCCAGCAGCCTTGGTGGTGCCAGTGACAATTGGTGACCGCCTGCAGACGCCAGCAGTGGTGTTGACGGTGGGGGGGAAGGTGGTGAGTGTTGCTTCTTTCAGGGGATGCACTGCCAGCCTCAGGGGATGCACATGCACCCACTTGTACCCCCTACTTGTTGACAATGGAGATAAGGGTCTCTCAGCACTGGCCCTGCAGGTGCAGAGCTGAGGGGGAGCAGGCTGAGGAGCATGTTTCCCACCAGCTCTGCACTCACAGAGTTGCATGGGGAGCAAGCTCCCCAGCCTGTTCTTCCCTCAGCTCTGTGCTCATGGACCTGGGCAGGGAACAAGTCCCCCAGCCTGTTCCCCCACAGTTCCAGGCTCATGGAGCTGAGCGGGGAACAAGCAGCCCAGCCTTCGCCTAGTGGCAGTGGTGATGTGTAGGGGGTGTACAAGGGTGTACGTGCACCCCCGAGAGCACTGGTGTACCCCCTCACAGCCAGTATTCCCTGCTTAGGTGACGGGCAGGGGGAGCAGGCAGGAGTGCTGGTGCCCCCCGAGAGTGCCGGCCAGGGAGTGGGGGTGTCAGAAGTGCTGTTGGTGCTTCCAGGCAGCATTCCCTCTTTGAGCTAGCTTAGAGGAAATGCTGCTTCTGGGTTGGTGTGTGTGACTGGCTATGCAGGGAGGATTTATCCTCCCCCAGTCACTGACTGGTTGCTGGAGGGGCAAGTGCCCCCCCGACTCAGGAGGCACCAATTGCCCATGCCCGGTGGGTATGGTGGGGTCTGGAAACTGTCCTGGTTCAGGATAGGTCCCAACCCCATGCCCCGATCAGGCAATAGAGGCATGGGTTTTGGAAACAGCTTCAGGGGTGGGGTAGGTCCTAGACCCCTGCCCTGATCCACTGGAACTGCTAGATGCCCTATTGGTGGATCAGGGCAGGGGACTGGGACCTTCTCCGCCCCTGCAGCTCTTTCCAAGTCCCTGCCTCTGAACTGGGTGCCAGGGCCAGGAGCTCTCTGTTGCCAGGGTACATTGCCAGGGGACAAGGGTACATTGTCGCTGCCCCAGTAGAAAGCAGCTGCCTGGGGCCAGGAGACAGCTGTCTTCTGACCTAATGCTTCCTGCCAGTCCCTGGGCTAGCACCCAGGGGGAGCATTGAGATCTTCCTGGTAGCGGCAGGGGCCCACTGCAAAGCTGCAGAAAGTTGAGTGCTAAGAGTAGCAAATCTACTGCCTAGTCCTTGCATTTATAGACATCTGCCCGGAAGTGCTTAATCCGCAGAAGTTTATTTCGGAGTAAACAGAGAACCTAGTATGTATCAGGGCCCAGGCTCTGGAGCAGGCTCTGTAGTAATCATGACCTTGCTATTTGGGAAGAGATAACTGCCAGATCTGTGTATCTG
>NW_017728992.1:53717184-53725497 GCF_001723915.1 Gavialis gangeticus | reverse complement strand
CACTGCAAAGCTGCAGAAAGTTGAGTGCTAAGAGTAGCAAATCTACTGCCTAGTCCTTGCATTTATAGACATCTGCCCGGAAGTGCTTAATCCGCAGAAGTTTATTTCGGAGTAAACAGAGAACCTAGTATGTATCAGGGCCCAGGCTCTGGAGCAGGCTCTGTAGTAATCATGACCTTGCTATTTGGGAAGAGATAACTGCCAGATCTGTGTATCTGGGATCCACAACACCCCTGGAAGAGGCAGGATTGAGACTGATGTGCCCCAACCTCTCTCAGGCCACATTATTTTAAATCAGCAGAGTATCAGTGCCATTACTCACTCTTTAAATTCCAAGAACATTTGCTTACCAAATCTCACTACAGTTAGGAGGAGTCACACCACTTAAAACCGGTATTGTCCTTGTAGAATCATGGTTCTACCAGCTTGATTATACATCTGGTGGTAGAAATATCTTGGGAGTAAGCCATCTTCCCTAGATTCCACCCTCAGAAATACAGTCAGCTAATAATCTGCCTATGTCTAGAGCAAGCTGTAAGGGCCTGTTTACACCATCTTTTTATCATGCACAAGAGCATTGCCATGAAGCCTGCTCAGCCTCCTTGATCTCCCTTTCATGGGAGCACGACAACCCCACCCCCAACTGAAGCAATGTAGCTGTCTTAGTGTGATCCTGAGCCTCTTGGGAGGGAAGGGTGGGGGTGGTAGTCTCTGTTTTATTGGCCTGTGCTCAGCCTGATTCTTATTGTCCTGTGTCCAGCTTGATTATCTGATTATTTATATAGCAAAGTTTGTGGCATTTATTCTCTTTTATTGAGATCTGGAGTAATAGTTTTGCTTAGACTTTGTGAGAAGCTTGATGGGGGCCACATAAATGCTGATAAATAATAATGACATCTTCAAATCTGAAATATGGGCTATGGAATTTGTTGAATTTGATGTTGATCAATAAAATTCTAAGTTAAAAAGATACCAATTCAGGTGTCTTTTTACCAAGCCTGCTGGCTGCGTCTGCAGGTGGTAAGGTAAATATTTTTTTCTTGGATGAATGATGGCCAGGTGTGTAGAGAAGAATTTGAAATTTGTTACTATACTAGAAGATACTCCACTTCTATATCTCTGTCTGTCTTGCTGTCTGTCTGTCACATATTGGTGCCCATTTCCCTGTGTTTTGAGTACGTCAGGAGATAACACGTTGACAGCATGATCTTTCCATTTGACTTCTTGGATCCATAGTATCTCAGAGCAGACACTAGAATCCTGTTGGTGTGCTAAACAGATATCTGGTAGGGTATAAATAAAAGATATTGGGGAAAAAAGAAAAAGAATAACCCTTTTGCCAATTACTGTACAGATGCTGCTCTCAAGAAATGAAAGTAGAGGTGATTTAGGATCCTGACTTGGATGCTGAAAGAGGGAAAAAAGGCATATTGATGGTTATTTTTACTATATAAAGAAATGAATAAATATATAATCAATCCTTTCATTTTGAAGAGGAATCTGTTGAAGACCAATGCTTTTCTTTATGGTGCTCAACAACAATGTAAATTACATAATGTGAAATTATATAAAAGTCAGAATATAAGGAACAAGAAGGAGCTCTTAAATGGTAGATCTTGATGTTTTATTTTAAAGAAATATGTAATTACAATGAGATTGTAATATTTATTGTGCTATAACATCCTGTTTACCGAGAAGTAAGGAAACGTTATGAAACATTTACCTACTGTCATGCTTACATGACTTCAGTGGGATTTGGGTGCCAATGGATCTATTTAGACATTTGAGAAATAGATTATTTACATCCAGGGCCTGGTCAGACAATGAGTACAAATTTGCCCCTGGAAGAACCATGCATGTAACTGGGCCCAATGTTGTGATGTGCCTTTTTAATTGACAAAGTGCACATGCAAAGTGTGGTCATTGTTTGTGATACAGTTCCCTCCTTGCCTTTCACCTATGTGAGTTGCTGATGAGATGAGGTGTCTGTGACAATCACGTGGCACAGTATAGCTCAAATGAAACACAACTCTATGTAAAGCATATAAAACCTTCAATTTATTTAGACTTGGCTGCCTCTTCCAGCCCACAGGAACCGCTAGTGCATTTCCACAGCCTAGACTGGTACTTGTGCTACAATAAATGTTTTATAAATACTGGTATAAATTAAAATGTCCTTACAACGCCTGAAGAGACCCTCCTATATTTAGACTGTTTTAGCTTGGTTCCTCTTGAACTTCTCTGGAATGGCCACCACTGTCTTGTCTTCC
The DNA here is from genome assembly GCF_001723915.1 of Gavialis gangeticus. Classification (NCBI taxonomy): domain Eukaryota; kingdom Metazoa; phylum Chordata; order Crocodylia; family Gavialidae; genus Gavialis; species Gavialis gangeticus. Next base: position 53,723,227 of record NW_017728992.1, on the reverse strand, counting down.
TCTTCCCTTTCCAGCATGCACTGCTGTTGAGGAAAATACCCTTCAGATAACTGAATCAGTGAGAGCCAAACTCTCCCTAGCTCCATCTGTGCAGCCACAGATAAAGTCAGTGAGCAAATGGAGTAAGCAAGGGCCAAAGGGAGTTTTGTCGCATTATCATAAAATGTTTACAAAAGGGGCTTTCTCCCAACTAAGTGTGCATATCTGTTCTGTTAGCACTAATGGCAGCTACGTTGGCACATTCTAGAGAGGGAGCAGACCTCTTAGTGAATAATCTAGTGTTAAAGTCTGGGTAAGACATCAAAGTGCCAGTAAAATCAATGCTATAAGACTACCCTCTGGCAGCTCTAACTTGTGACCAAACCATTTTTAATATCATAAAAACATTCCCTCCCATGAATAGGCATACTGTGTTCAGCTCTTTCAAGTCAGACCATACATTTTGGGAGCTAGCATTTCCTTTCCTTTCCTTTCCTTTCTTGATACCTCACTGCTTTTCCAACCCTTTCAGGAGATAAAATGGAGAACTCAAGGATTCAGGGAAATGAAAACATGCATATTTTTATTCACAATGGATACCCCAGCACAATACTTTGAAGTCAGGCTGGGGTTTTGATATAAACCAATACAAACAGCCATTGTCATGCATGTGGTACATACAAACCATTACATGCTTATTGATCTGAGATGGAAGCATTAGGAGAATATAAGAACCATAAGAAAAGGCCATGGGAACAGGAAAAGATCATTTTAATTCTACCTTCCTGCTTTTTCATCCTACCCCTTCAGTCCTTTCCTTCTCCAGTAACAAATAAAGGTGTCTGTTGAACTCATTTACACGCTTTGCTTCAACTGCCTTTTTCAGTAATTTATTCCATATGCTTATTGCCCTTTGTGTGAAACAGTTCTGCCCAAGTTCCTTATTTGTTTGCAATTTTGTAATGTTTAGTTATACCTTCTATTTTTTCAACCTGCTTATCCATGTGTGATCTCTGTGAAACTCCTATTTGAAGCAAAGTTGACAGCAACTACCAATGCTACCTGCAACCTCAGTGAATTGCTATCTTTGAAATAGTATATTAGTTACAGATACTATACTGAGTTTACAGACAGATCTGATCAGTACTAGGAGTTGAAAGCAGGTTAGAACTCCACTCAGCCATGCTAACTTTCCCGCATAGCTCTGTTGTTTTGTGGCCTATAATTTTCAAACATGGATGCCTGAACTCAGGCTCCTCAGAGAATATTTAGAGATCTTTAAATAGGGGTATAGTCAAGCATGCCTTTTAATTGCTTTAAAAAGGGAGGGAGAGTTGCTGTTTCAGAGTGTGAGTCAGCTGTCTGCAGGATCCTGTAGTCACACATGTTAGCTAACTTGCTGTAATGTTGACTCGGACTGAAACAGGGTAAAAGTCAACAGGGATCTGTTTTTTTTTGTTCACAATGGAAAAACAGTAAAATGTGAATTTTCTCATTTTAAAGAGAAAAACCCAGATTTTCTCCTTTAAAGGAGAAAAAACATGGGAAACGGTGGGTTTCCCCTTGCAGGCTGGCAGAGTTGCAGCCTACAAGGGGCTGCAGGGAGCAGGAGGAGGGCAGTAAGGAGGAAGGGGGTACCATGTGCACCTGCGCACATACATATACATGTGGTCATCAAGCAGCCTAGAAAGCAGTTCCCTGCAGGGAGGAGTTGTGGTGGATTAAGGCCCCCATAGTGAGGGAGAGAGGGAGCTGGGCAGGGCTGAGACTGAGGCTGTTGCCCAGTTGGGGTGGTGCATGGGGCTTGGGGCCCCAAGCCAGATTGCACAGTCACAGGACCCAGGCAGGGAGAGGGATGGGGCAGCAGGCAGCTCATCCCGGGGGGTGGGGAGCAAAAGGGGCTGGCTCTCTGCTGCTGCATGTACTCCCAGGTAGGCATGGGGGGAACATGCCCCCCCAGATTTGTGCACAGGGCAGGGGTGGGTATGGGCTGCCCTCTGTGGGCTTGGGCTCCCTGCATTGTTGCCTTCCTCCCAGGGCCTCCAGCAGGTGGGACCTGGCGTGGCAGGACAGAGCAGGGCAAGAAAGCTTGATGCTGCCACTGCGAGCCCCACATTGACATAGCAAAGCACACCCTGCCTACCTGGAAGCAGTGAGGGTGGCAGCATGGAATTATTATAGCAAAGGGCACAACTCTACGCCACCACCCCCATTGCTGCTGGGTGGGCAGGGGGTGCCTCAATAGGGTGGCACAGGGCTTATGGTGGTGGCACTGAGTTTACCCACTGCACTCTGCTCTGCCATGCCGTGTTCTGCCTGCTGGAGGTCAGTGGGGCGGGGAGTCCTGAGCCCACAGCAGGCATCCTGCCCCCTCCCCCCATGGGCTCCACTCTGGCCATGCCACCTGTGAGGGAGGGGGAACCAGGCTCTGTCCTTTGGTCCATTGCTGCAGCCACCACCTTCCACATATGGCAACCAGGTCTTCGGCACTGCTGCGGGGGGACAGGGGTCTGTGGACCAGAGTCTTTGGTCCCATAGCCCTGGAAGCTGGGAGTCCCCTCCAGCAGGTTGTGGGTGGGGAATGAGGGGCACCAGCTTGGGTGAGGGGGGCTGTGGGTGGGAAGTGAGGGGCACTGGCAGGGCCCAGGGGGCTGTGGGTGGGGAGTGAGGGGCACCAGCAGGGCCAGGGGGATGTGAGGGGTCAGGAGTGAGGGGTAATGGCATGGGCAGAGCACCAGCATATCTGGGCTGCTCAGTATCACAAAGCAGTGGCGGGGATAGCTGCAGATGGATCTGTATCCTGATGAGTGAAAGGGGCAGGGGGAACTCTGATTTTCCATGATAAAAAACCCAAAATCAAATGCCAAAATTTAATTGATATTTAGAATTTATTTTATTATAGTGATTGAAGCACTGATAAGCATCCAAATTGCTTTAAAATTGTAAGAATATCAATAAAACATTGTGTTCAACTGATACCTATATATATAGTGGTGTTTCATTTTAATCATGGAAAAATGCAGACGTTGGGGTTTTTAATGAGAGAACTTGCGATTTCTATCAGAGAATTTGTGATTTTTAAACAAAGAAAACCAGGATCCCTGAAAATCATAATGGTTTTGCTATACTTGTATCACTACAGAGTGGGCACAGCTACATGAGACACTATGTTACCGTAGCAATGAGCTACAGTGACGTAGCTCATCACTACAGCGATGTACCGTTGGTGGTCAGAAACTGTGACGCTAACACTATATCGCTGTAGTGATATCACAGTGACTTAGTTGCTAAAAATAACCGTGCACTGCTGGGATGGCGCAGTAACAACTAAAGCAAGTACTAAGTGACGGCGAAGTAACAACTGCACCATGGGGGGCATGGTTAGATGCGCCCAGTAGCGCAGATGTAACAGTTGCATCTTTATGTTTTGTATCGGTTACATTTGATATCAATACAGCCATTATATCTGTCTGTACCCTATAGGGCATGGTTTTTCATAGATTTCATAGACATTAAGGCTGGAAGGGACCTTGTAAGATCATTGGGTTCAGCCCTCTGCCCAAGGGGCAGGAAGTCAGCTAGGGTTGGTGGCAGCCTATAAGTACATAAGGGGTGTGCATCAGGATCTGGGGGAACATCTGTTCAAAAGATCCCAGTAAGATAAACATCTAAATGTTTCCTGAAAGTGTCCAGAGTAGGTGCTTGCACTACCTCTGGGGGGAGTTTGTTCCAGGCCTTGGGGGCTCAGACAGTAAAGAAGTTTTTCCTTATGTCCAGCCTAAAAAAGTCTTGCAGGAGTTTGTGACCATTGGATCTTGTCATCCCCTGAGGTGCTCTGGTGAACAGTTGTTCTCCCAGATCCTGATGCACACCCCTTATGTACTTATAGGCTGCCACCACGTCACTCCTGAGCCTTCGCTTCTCCAGGCTGAAAAGTCCCATAGTTCGCAGCCTCTCTTCATAAGACTTTAAAAGCATCAAGCTTCATTTCAGCTTATATTTAACTTCAGTTTTAGCATGGTTGTTGCTGGAAGCTTAGCTGTATTTTTTTAAATCTTGGCCTCAATATTTTAATGAAAACAGTGGCACAACAATTAATATAGAACAAATCAACTGAGCTGCCATTGTGGTTGAACAAGTCACAAGTTAAAAAATTACTTGGATTTTTCATTCTAAATCTCTAGGACCGAGGACCTAGTATGGTATATAGTCAAAGTCACATAGTGTTATGTCAGGGTAACCAAAAAGCCGAAATCTTTCTTTGAATTTTACTCTACAATGTCCAGACCTCAGACATTTTTATTAGCGGCTGATAGAAAATGCAACAGGAAGAAATAATTTTTCACAGCAGCAAAAGGACCACGTATTTTGCTTTTTCTGAAGCTGCAAAATAAATTTAGTTGTTGATTTCATGAATTTCGCAATAGTTGCATGAACAGCACATGCACAGGTTTTTTCCTCTCCAAATGGCTACATTTCCATAGAAGCAGGGTCCAAGTGAAAGAAATTTAGATCATGCTAATAGGCTTTGGGACCAGAACCCACACTACCACTTTTATTGGCAATATATAACTTCTTAAGGGAAGCCCATACACTTAGTCTTAGATTTATTATTCCCATGGTGAGTGTGTCAATCCAAAGTCAGTTTTATGAAGAGAAATACATATGAAGCAAAAGCATTTGAGTTGTTAGGGAGCTTTTGGAGGAATAAGCATTATATAAAAGTATGCATACCTATGTATTAATGTAACATGGATGGTTCTGGGCTGATAGCACAAGGTTTCTGATCCAGCTTGCCACTGGGCTCCAACCTCCTTACCCTTGCTTTCAGACTCTCTGGGTCCTGTCCCATCACGGTTATCTTACCTGCCATGAGTTGATCTTATAGGTCTGTAGGGAGGCTGCCCCAGAAGGCAGATGCTGGGTTTGGGATGGATCCATCTGAACACAGGCCCTTCTGGACCTTGGCTCATTTTTACTCTGGCTGTGTCCCGTGGCCCAGGGTCTGCTGCACCAGGACCCTAGGTTCTTGAGCCCCAGCTCCAGCTCAGCCCTCTGCAGGCTCTAGGCCACTTAGCCTCTAGGTGTGCCCCCTTTGTGGGCCCTGGGCTTTTGAACCAATCTGTGGGCCACCTGATGCTCTTCTTCCATACCAGACCTGTCAATCACTGCCGACACTTGTGGCAGGATGCCATTTTATTTAGATCTCTTTTACTACTAAGTCTGTTCAAAGGGGCTGGATTGGCTAGCAGGCCCTGGACTCAGTCCCTCTTCTCAGCAATGAGGCGGGGGCCCAGTTACAATCAAGTATTAACCTGTTTTATGACATAATCTCAAAAGACTTTGTAGCATTACTTCCAACAGTTGTGTGAGATGGAGGGTGATATTTCAGATACGTGGGGAGCCAGAGGAAAAGCAAGGGCAACATTAGACCCCTGCTGAACCAGATGGGACAACTGACAACTGACGCCCAGGAAAAAGCCAACCTATTAAATGGGTACTTTGCATTGGTCTTTCATCAGTCCCATGGGACGCCCATGCCCACCACGGGACAGGGTGGTCTGGGTGAGGGAGATCCCCTGCCCTCCATAAATGCTGACCTCATGAAGGAACACCTTGAGAAGCTGGATACCTTCAAGTCAGCCGGCCCTGACAATCTACACCCCAGGGTACTCAAGGAGCTGGGGAGCATCATAGCCCAGTCTCTGGCACAGATCTTTGAAAACTCCTGGTGCTCTGATGCAGTGCCTGAAGACTGGAAGAAGGCCAATATGGTGCCTATCTTCAAGAAAGGGAGGAAAGTGGATCCAGCAAACTATAGGCCCATCAGCCTGACTTCTATCCCGGGGAAAATCTTAGAAAAGTTTTTTAAAGAGGCCATCCTTAATGGACTGGCCGACACCAACATCCTAAGGGATAGCCAGCATGGGTTTGTTGTGGGTAGGTCTTGCTTCATGTCACAACTTGGGGCCTAGGAGCGGCTGTGATCCCGCTAGCGCCCCCTGCCATGCCAATTAGGAGATCCAGCACCCTCTTATTCTCGCCTGCCTCGTCTTTGATCTCT